>NC_083439.1:30884740-31488719 GCF_020745735.1 Hemiscyllium ocellatum | reverse complement strand
TCTGAGGAGACCTTAATACCGAGCTCTCTCTCCGACACCCTGCAGAGTCGATCAAACTCATCTGAGGGGCACTCCCCAATTGATGATATAAAGTGCTGACTCCTAGCACTCAGCACCCTCCTTTCTGTGTTGGATTTTTATTAGGATCAGTCAAAAGTGTAATCTTTTTTTGAATAAAATCCCTAACTTGAGAAAAACGAAAGAGGTCCCTGTTAGATACTCATATTTTCATGCTAACTGATCAAAAGACATCATCGTGTCTCCCTCAAATAAATTCCCCATGCAAGACACACCTCTAGCTGCCCAAATTTTGCATCCTGAATCTATCATCCCCAGTTGAAAATCCGGCATACCCTCTATGGGTGTAAGAGAAGATGTTTTACCAATATTGCCTTCCCTCTGCTGAACAGCCCTCCATGCTTTAACAGTATTGATATTTATTGGGTTATGGCAATATTGCCTAACTGTCCTCATTTTGTCCAAAAACAGCAAGCTAGTAAAGGGGCACCTTGTCAGGAAGGTTTCGATATCTAACCATATCGAAAGAGGGTCCCCACAAGCCCAATCACTCACATAGGATAAAAGCGAATCTAGCTGGTAGCTTCAAATGCCCGAGAGATCCATCCCCCCAATCTGTGAGGCAGTTGAAGTTTAGCTAATTTAAAATCGGGGGAGAGTTCATATTTGGGGTATAACAAATGGGGGAGAATATTCATCCTAATAAGCGTGATCTGACACAAACATGAGACTGGAAGTGTCTCCCACCTTTGAAGATCTTGTTTAATTTTTCCAAATAATTGGATAAAATTGGCTTTGAACAGCCAATCCAGAACTGGAGTGATGAATATGCCCAAATATACGAAATCCCCCTGTGATCACTTAAATGGGAATCAATATTCACCCTCAAGACTTAGTTCCTTCATAGACCCCCCATAGGCATAGCCTCTCATTTTGCAAAATTAATCTTGTACGTCAAAAAGACACCAAACACACCTGATGCACTGTATAAGGCGAGGCACTGAAACTGCTGGATCTGACAAAAAAGTTAGGACATTATCCATGTAAAACTAAATCTTATGTGATTTTGACCCCACTTCTGGAGCTGATATGTTGGGACCCCTACGAATTGCCTCTGCCAATGGTTCAATCACCAACGTTAAAAGCGATGGTGAAAGGGGACAGCCCTGCCGGCTTCCCCTAAGAATATTGAAATTGCTTGATTGCAGCCCATTGGTGATGACCGCAGCAAGAGGGTCACTGTAGAGAACCTTTGCCCATCTTATAAAGAGTTCACCCAAGCCAAAAAGCTCCAGATTATAGAAAAGGTACCACCACTCAACTTGGTCAAATGCTTTCTCTGCATCTAGAGAAATCACCAATCTCTATATTGACCGCTGTTGACATGCTTGAATTACATTAAGCAGCCTCCAAACATTATTGGAGGATCAGTGGCCCTTTATGAAGCCAGTCTGATCCTCTTTAACAATAGAAAGTAACACTGTCTCCAACCATAATGCAAAGGTCTTAGAGAGAATTTTAAAGTCCACATTTAAGAGTGAAATGGGCCTGTACAAAGCACAGTCCTCCAGGACCTTCGTTTTTTTAAGAATAAGCAAAATATTGGTCTCGCTCAGAGATGGGGGAGACAATCATGGCTGTGTGAGTCATTAAACGTGTTGAGTATCAGGCCTGACAGTATACTTATAAATTCCTTATAGAATTTGCTGGAAAGTCCATCAAGACCGAGCGCCTTTCCACTCTGAAACTGCTTCACAGCCTCTTGTCCCTCTTGCTCTGATACGGGGGCATTGAGAAAAGACTCTTGATCGGGGGTCACGCCCGGGAGTTCCAGATCCTTAAAAAAAGACTCCATTTTGGCCCACCCCTCTTCACAACCTTCAGATTTGTATAACTTAGAGTAAAATCTCTGGAATGTCACTTTTTTTTTTGGAGTCATCTTTTAAGTTCCCAGACCTTTCCCGAATTGCCATAATAGCTTGAGGGGCACTCCTTTTCCTTGTGAGATATGCTAAGTATTTGCCTGGCCTGTCACCATGCTCATATAACCTTGGCTTTGCAAAAGTAAGCTCTTTCTTTTGCTGTCTGCATGAGCATGGAATTGAATGCAGATCGCAGTGCCGTAACCCTCTGTAGCTCGACCAATGAGGGCCTGTCAAAGTAAGCCTTCTCAGCTGCCTTCAACTGTTCTTCAAGGAGACATTGCTGCTCAACCTTCTGCCATTTCCTTCTGGCAGAGTAGGAGATAACTAACCCCCATGGCATAGGCTTTGGGAGTTTCCCAAAGGACGGATGGGCTACTAACCGAGCCTGTGTTAATGTCTAGGAACACCCGAAATTCCCTAGAGAAATACTCCAAAAACGTATTACCTTCAGGATAAAGGGATCCATTCACCAGTGCCTTGAAACCAATGTAACATCCCTAATCTTAACCAACAGGTACACGGGGGCATGATCAGAGATGGTAATATTACCAATCGTACAAGATGCCATCAAGTCCAGGGTTGCCACGGGGGTCAGAAAAAAAATCAATCCTGGTGTGACACCTGTGCAGGTTGGAACAAAATGTAAAATCTCTGCCTGTAGGTTGGAGACGCCTCCAGATGTCCACTAACCCTAACTCCCCACACAGATCCACTAAATGTTTGGTTTGTTCAGAGGGTATTGGAGGGCCTATGGGCAACCTGTCTACTTTGCGATCCATGAGACAGTTAAAATCTCCCCCTATAATGATATAATTCCCCCAGGACTCGGATTTAGAGAATGCATCAACCAAAATTTGAGGGGATGGGCAGAGGGAAATAAACATGTAAAACACCATATTCTTCCCTGTTTATCAGGGCTTTGAGAATTACAAGCATCCTGTGTGTGTCTTTAATGCACTCTAGTAACGTAAATGGGAGGTACATGGGAAATAACCAATATAGCCACTCCCCTACTTCTGGTATTAAAAGATGAAAAGTAAACCCGATCAAAGTTATTCTGCTGTAGTTTCAAATGCTCCCTATCATCCAAGTGTGTCTCCTGTAACAAAGCAATATCCACCTTCTCCTTTCTAAGAATCAAAAGTATGTTCTTCCTCTTAATTGGTACAAGACTCCCCTTGCTATTCCAGGTACATAACCTGGAATAACCTTCTGCATTAACATTTAAATTCCAGATAGGAGGAACTGAAACCACAAATCGCTGAGCCTTAGTGTCACAAGATCCATCAAACTTAAAAACTACATAAACTAAAACCATTACATTTAACTACATTCTTTTCTGGATCACCGCCGCTGAGAAGTCCTGGAAGAACATGATCTTAGAGCCCTTGTAAATTAGGGCCTTCGGATCCTTACCCTGGATTCTGGAAACTTCCACGATTCTCTCCTTATCCCTATAATGATGGAGCCAAACCAAGAGAGGACGAGGACGTTGACCCAGACCTGACAACTGCGCCATGACCCAGTGAGCCCTCTCAATCTTCAAGCCTCTCATTCCAAACTCCAAGTTAAGGAATTTCGGCAACCAGTCCTCAATAAATTCCACCGGCTGCTCACCTTCCTTACCTTCCAGCAGACTGATGATCCAAATATTTTTTTCTCCTGTTCTCAAGATCATCCATTTGGTCACACAAATTACAGACCTGCGTCTCCAGGGCTTGGATCCTATCCTTAGAGGAGCTGGTATCAGCTTCCACCACTGTGACACTGTGTTCAACCTATTCTGGCCTTTTCTCCAGGTCTCCCAGCTGCTGTTCATCCTTCTGCAGCATGATAGAGATCAGGGCCAGCCTCTCCTTTATTTGCTTACCCAACATCTCATGAGATTTCGCGAGCTCCTTCACCAGGGCCTGGTAGGTAATCAAGTTCGAGGATGGGCCATGGACCTGGCCTCGGACGCTCCTCCTCCCTTCTTTGACATCTCTGGATGGCGAAAACGCAGGTGAGTTGATTTTTCACAGTTTCCTGAGACTCCATGACCATTCCAGAATACTAGGGTATTGCAATGCTCCGGGTTGGGTGGGTTAGAAGTTCAGAGTGGTGCTGGAAAAGCACAGCAGGTCAGACAGCATCTTAGGGCTTTTGCCAGAAACGTTGATTTTCCTGCTCCTTGGATGCTGCCTGACCTGCTGAACTTTTCCAGCACCACTCTAATCTAGACTCTGATCTCCAACATCTGCAGTCCTCACTTTTGCTGAGTTAGAAGTTTGTCCCCCTTGTGCTGTGGTGTGAAGCTCTGCAACGCGATCCTCCTAGATCACCGCCATCTTGGATCCCCCCACCCTGGTTCTTTTCAAAAGAGAGATTGAACGAGAGGTACCAAGCTGTCTGTAAGAAAGTAATCTGCTTGTGAGGACTTGGGGCTTTTTTTAAATGTTGGAATGATAGAAGCAGCCTGAGTGGATGTGATTCAGCTCCCACAGAGCCAGCGATTTAGCCTTCAGCAGTTGCTATTGGGGTCTTGAAGAAGTGGATGCTATTTTTTCCCACTCTCAATTACAACCAAATACTGGGGGTTCTCTGCCTGTTTTCTGATTTTGCCTTTTTCCAAGGGTGTGTTTATGGGATAATACTATATTAGAACAGTTAATTAGTAATATTCTGTTAAGTTTTCAAAAAGATTTAAGTTATTCCAATTCCTTCTACTTACGTTTTCTTTTAACTATAATGCATGAATGAAGTATGTTTTGCTTTAATCAGCATTACGTGCATAAGCCCTTCATCAGTAATGTTGGGGGGAGCGGGGGGAGGGGGATAGGGGCTGGGAAATAAACAGGAGGTGGGAGTGGGGCTGGGGGGAAGACAATAGGTAGATGGAGGTGGAGAATAATGATGGTAGGTTGGAGGGGAGGGTGAAGCCGATAGGTGGGAAGGAAGGTGGGTAGCTAGGACAGTTCAAGAGAGCAGTGCTGAGTTGGAGGGTTGGATCTTGGACAAGATGGAGAGAGGGGAATTGAGGAAAATGGTGAAATTGACATTGATGCCGGGTGGTTGAAGGGTCCCAAGGTGGACGATGAGGTCAGGATAGTCAGTGATTTGGAGGGAAAGGAGCTGATTGTCATGTTCTATGTACCTGCTACCCATGTTCTTCTTGATCTAAGTGTTTGCAGGTTTAAAAGGTGCCATCTAATGTTGAACTTCGTTAGTGCATCTTGTAGATAGCACACACGGTTGCTACTGAGCGTTGGTGGTGAAGGGAGTGGATGTTTGTAGATGTGGTGCCAACCAAGCGGGTTGTTTTAACCTGTAAAGGGCAAGTGAGGAAGATATCACACCACTGACTTGGTGTGGACGTGGACAGGCTTTGGATAATCAAGAGGTGGGTTACCTGCTGCAGGATTCCTAGCCTGTGACATGCTCATGTAGCCATAGTATTTATACGGCAAGTCCCGTTCAGTTTCTGATCAATGGTAAGACCGAGGATATTTGTAGATTGAGGTTCATCAATGAGTGATGGTAATGCCGTTGAATGTCAAAGGATTCTCTCTGTTGCTGATTATCATTGTCTGGCTCATGTATGGTGCAAATGTTACTTGCTGCTTGTCAGCGCAAATCTGGATATTATCCAGGTCTTGGTGAATTTGGACATGTACTGTTTCAGTATCTGAGGAGTGGTGAATGGTGCTGAACATAATACAATCATCAGCAAACATCCCCACTCTGTTGTAATGCAGGGAAGGTCACTGATGAAGCAACTGAAGATGTTTGGGCTTGGGACGCTACCCTGAGGAACTGCTGCAGAGATGTCCTGGAGACGAGGTGCCTGACCTCCAACAACAACAACCTTCTTCTTTTGTGATAGATGTATCTCCAACCAGCTGAGACTTATGTCCCTGATTCCAATTGATTCCACCACCAGCTATATAATAAGATTGCAGAGGTGAGGTTTAATCCATTGGTTGTGGGATGCCTCTGCTTTTGCAACTCGGCCCACAAGTAAGCCCATATTTTAGTTCCATCAAGTTGACCCCTCATTTTTAGGAATGCCCTGGTAATGCTCCTGGCATGACCTCCTATACTCTTCATTGAAATAACATTGACTTTAGTTTTGCCAATAGAATTGCATCTGGAACGCAAGACCTTACATTCGCATGTCAAATAAGAAAATGTTAGGGTCTAAGCAACCTTCTGAATATTTTGAGCAGTTTTGGTCTGGTCCATAACGGCATGAACGGCATTGCCAATGGGCATATGGTGGTGACCATTCTGATGGTTCTTTCAACATCTGGCTACCCTGAGGTTTATAGGGGAGATATTAACATTACCATCTTCTAATTGTACTGAGGCTCTCTATTCAATGAGGATAAATTCATTTCATTCCTTCTTGTGAGATACACACAGCTAGAGAGAGCATGACAATTTCCCATGATTGTAGGATCCCCCAGGTGAACATTGACGAAGTTCACGGGTGAGGCATACCAACGCTGCCATGACCATTGTTAGCCCATCATTCAAGTCAATGCCCTGTATCAACACCCTGTAGGCGGCACGGTGGCACACAGTGCCAGGGACCCGGGTTTAATTCCAGCATCGGGCGACTGTCTGTGTGGAGTTTCCACGTTGTCCCCGTGTCTGCGTGGGTTTCCTCCAGGTGCTTCGGTTTCCTCCCACAATCCAAAGATGTCCAGGTTAGGTGAATTGGCCATGCTAAATTTGCCCATAGTGTTCACGAATGTGTCTGAGATGCATCAGTCAATGGAAATGTTGAGTAATAGGATAGGGGAATGGGTGGGATACGCTTCAGAGGGTCAGTGTGGACTTGTTGGGCCAAATGGCCTGTTTTCACACTGTAGAGATTCTATCCTGGCAGCAACTGTGATTTCTTCATTCTGTGGCAGTGCCAGCTAAGCAGTAAGTAGTTTATGGTCCCTTAAAATTGTGTCGGTAGCAGTGGAAGGTCTTTCTGCAGCTGAATGTCTGTTTAAAGGTATCAGCACTGAGCTCTTAAACAGCATCAAATCAGAGTTACACGCTAGCCAGGGAGATGATTTGCATACTTCCAGCTGGCATTACCTGCCCACCTCGACATATCTCACATCTCACATCAGAAGCATGCATGCACACTTTGGGTATCATTTTAGATTCCCAGTGAATCCGAGTAAACAAACACCACTATACCTAATTGTTAATGGCTGATAACTGCACCAAGGTAAATTGTGTGCATGAGCATCCTCTGCTGGTGAAAATGGTTAAGTATTTCTGGACAGTACCTCTGTCCAGGTTTGAATCAGATGCTGATGAGTTTATACAACTTTACCAGAATATCTATTTATCCTTGAACACAGGGAATGTCAAAGCCCTATGGATAACTTTTAAATATCCTCTGAAATGGCCGAGCAAGCCATTCAGTTATAACATATCATTTACAAAATGTCTCAAAGCGATTAAACCAGGCAATGACCAGCATCAACCTCAGCACCAGAAATGCAAGGGCAAAGGCAGCCCCCTATCAACTCTGTGTCAAACCCTCCTTTCTGTCAAATGAGGACTACAGCCATAATTGAGAGAGCTGTCTCACAGACTAGTCAAGCAACAGCCTGACATACTCACAGAATTATACCTGACTAATCATGTCCGAGCTATCCCCAGCACTGAGAGTGGCAAGGATGCAAAATGTCCTCTGGGTGGGCGATTTCAATATCCTCCACCAAGAGTGGCTCGGCAGCATGACTGATTGAGCTGGTCAGGTCCTAAAGGACATAGCTACTGGATTGGGTCTGCAGAGGGTGGCAAGGGAAACAACAAAAGGGAGAAACATACTTGACCTCACCCCCATCAATCTGTCAGCTGCGAATGTTTCTGTCCATCTCAGCATCCATTAGATTGATTGCTGTACAGTTCTTGTGAAGATAGAGTTGAAGTTTCAAATTGAGGATGCCCTTCACCATCTGTAGTATTACCACATCCTAAATTCAGCAGATGTCAAACACCATCAAGCTACTCAAATCTAGACATTTACAACTGATAGTGAGCCATCAGCAGCAGCAGAATTGTGCACACACACTATCTACAACCTCATGACTCTCCCTCTACTGTTATCATCAAGCCAGGAAGTCAATGTTATTTCAATGAAGAGTATAGGAGGTCATGCTAGGAGAATTACCAGGCATTCCTAAAAATGAGGGGTCAACTTGATGGAACTAAAATATGGGCTTACTTGTGGGCCGATTGCAAAAGCAGAGGCATCCCACAACCAATGGATTAAACCTCACCTCTGCAATCTTATTATATAGCTGGTGGTGGAATCAATTGGAATCAGGGACATAAGTCTCAGCTGGTTGGAGTCACATCTGGCACAAAAGAAGAAGGTTGTTGTTGTTGGAGGTCAGGCACCTTGTCTCCAGGACATCTCTGCAGCAGTTCCTCAGGGTAGCGTCCCAAGCCCAAGCATCTTCAGTTGCTTCATCAGTGACCTTCCCTGCATTATGACAGAGTGGGGATGTTTGCTGATGATTGTATTATGTTCAGCACCATTCACCACTCCTCAGATACTGAAACAGTACATGTCCAAATTCACCAAGACCTGGATAATATCCAGATTTGCGCTGACAAGCAGCAAGTAACATTTGTACCATACATGAGCCAGACAATGATAATCAGCAACAGAGAGAATCCTTTGACACTCAATGGCATTACCATCACTCATTGATGAACCTCAATCTACAAATATCCTCGGTCTTACCATTGATCAGAAACTGAACTAGACTTGCCGTATAAATACTATGGCTACACGAGCGTGTCACAGGCTAGGAATCCTGCAGCAGGTAACCCACTTCTTGATTATCCAAAGCCTGTCCATGTCCACACCAAGTCAGTGGTGTGATATCTTCCCCACTTGCCCTTTACAGGTTAAAACAACCCGCTTGGTTGGCACCACATCTACAAACATCCACTCCCTTCACCACCAACGCTTAGTAGCAGCCATGTGTGCTATCTACAAGATGCACTAACGAAGTTCAACATTAGATGGCACCTTCCAAACCTGCAAACACTTAGATCAAGAAGAACATGGGTAGCAATACATAGGACACGACAATCTGCACCTTTCCCTTCAAATAACTGACTATCCTGACCTCATCGTCCACCTTGGGACCCTTCAACCACACGGCATCAATGTCAATTTCACCATTTTCCTCAATTCCCCTCTCTCCATCTTGTCCAAGACCCAACCTTCCAACTCAGCACTGCTCTCTTGAACTGTCCTAGCTACCCACCTTCCTTCCCACCTATCGGCTTCACCCTCCCCTCCGACCTACCATCATCCTCCTCCACCACCATCTACCTATTGCCTTCCCAGCTGCCTTCCCCCCACCCCCACTCCTGTTTATCTCCCAGCCCCTATGCTCCCCCAAAAAAATTCCTGATGAAGGGCTTATGCATGAAACACTGATTCTCCTGCTCCTTGGATGCTGCCTAATCTGCTTTGCTTTTCCAGAGGCATATTTTTTTGACTGGAAATATATTGCCATTCCTTTACTATCACTGGTAAAAGCTCTGAAACCCTCTCCTTAACAACACTCTGGGTGTACCTACACACCCTGTAGCGGTTCAAGAATGCAGCTCACCACCCCCTTCACAAGGACAGTTACGGATGGGTTACAAATGTTCATCTAGCTAGCAATGTCCACATCCCAGGAACAAATAAGAATGAATGTATTAAGTCATCAAGAAGGTAGGTCCATCAGCAAAGAAAACAGAACCATCAAAAGGACAGGAAAATTCTCACTGGCTACAGTAAACACTGGAGAGATGGATGGAACACTATCTTGAGTTAATGTCTCGGGAGTACACTGTTATTGAGGAAGCTCTAAATGCCACTGCAAGCCTGCCTGTCTTGATAGAGTTGAATGTTGACCCAACAGTGGAGGAGCTGAGAAACCATTGACCCTCTTGTTATGGGTAAAGCTGAAGCTATACAGACCTCATGAAGCCCAGAAACCCAACACTGCAAGCTCCTCTGTCTCTGCAGCAGTAAAGGTGCAGTCAGCCAGTACTTAAATGATGCAAAGTTATAGAGCCCTTGTAGTTCAATGGCGATTGCAACATCAATTGAGGACACTCCCAACTAAGTACTGTGGGGAAGGTATTTGCATGTCAGACTGCAAAGCCTGGCTGAATGCTCCTATCCCAAAACCCAAGTGCAGTTCCAAACTAGATGTTCCACTGTCAACATGACCTTCTCATGTCACGCAACGACAAAAGAAAGTATCATGGACAAAGGAGAGTACTATATATCACTTTTTAAGCAGAACCATCAGTGAGGTGCATGGATATCTTGTGATACTGGCAGGAGAAGCTATCACATTAGAGCAGGCAAAGGGCACAGCCAGATAAAAGACAGAGCTCAGGCCTTCTACTCACTGTCCTAATCAGAGGGCCAACCCCTCTACTGTCAGAGGAACATGACCTAGAGAGTTGCCACTGCTAAGACAGCAGAGAAAACTCCAGTGAAAAAACTCCATGAAAGCCGGTATCCCATCACCAAGTCACCCTTTATTTAAACATGCAGAGGGTATGACACTGACCCAGCTAGCTCAGAGCCAGCTCCTAGAGTGTTTATATCTGTTTATATCTGTCACTCCTGTGTATATCTGTCCGCCCGGGATCCCTGATTGAACCAGGTTAACAGCCCCAATCAGGGAACTCATCATCTATGAGATCCACCTTGTTGACAGCATTACAATCGCTACACCTGGAGTGCTGTTCTACAAGACGTCCAAAAATGTGCAGGTTACGTGAACTGGCCATGCTAAATTGCCTGTAGTGTTAGGGGCAGGGGTAAATATAGGGGAATGGATCTGGGTGGGTTGTGCTTTGGTGGGTCGGTGTGGACTTGCTGGGCCGAAGGGCCTGTTTCCACACTGTAAGTAATCTAATCTAATCTAATCTAATCTAATCTATAAGGTATTGGTCGTGGAAGCAGTAATGTTGGAGTCGACATAAGCACCACCCAAAATACCAATGCCTAAACCTATTAACGTAGCTTATACCTTAATACTATTATGCAATAAATTCCAAATTGTTTAAGATAAAGGCATCTTGTTCCAAATCACTAGTGCTTTTCCCCCAGAAGGTCTTTAGATCCACCCAAGGAGCGAGAATAGTGGCAGCAAACTATCTGCACCATAGGCTGGTCGTGTATGGAAGTGATCCCTCCATTCACACAGTTGGTCAGAGTTATTTCTTATTGCTGGGAAAAACTGGCAGGTCCTGATGATTAGAGAGAAAGCACCTTCTGTAACAGCATCAGGCTGTGAAGGATGAATTATGGGTGTGATTAACACATAGAATTTTGAAATTGTTGCAATCACAGAGGTTTGGTTGAAGGAGGGTCAGGACTGGCAAGTCAACATTCTGGAGTACAGGATTTTCAGGCAAGTCAGGGAAAAAGAGGACATGGTACTGCATAATTAATTAACGAGACAGTTACTGCAGAAAGAAGGATTGATACTTTGGAAGGGTAGAGTTAACAATTGAATGGGAGCAGTCACATTCCTGCGATTGTATTATAGATCCCAAAAGAGTCAGTGGGCAGTAGAGTAGCAGATAGGTGGGAAATTCACCAAGGTGTGCAAAAACAATGATACAGTAATTATATGAGGTAATTTCCACCTCTCCAACATTATTGCATAGTATAAAGGATAGAGAGGAGATGGGTCTCTTGAAATATATTCAAGCGACATTTTTATATCATCATGTAAAGGGTCCATTCAGGGCTGGCACAGTGCTGGACCTAATTCTGGGGACCAAAGTCAGACACAATTTAGCAATAGTGACCACAACATAGTATGATTTAAGCTTGTTATGGAAAAGTAAAAAGATAGTCTGCAAAAAAAGTACTATTTTGGATTTGGGGAAGGCAGATTTCATTAGAATAAGGCATGATCTGACCAAAGTAGAGTGGGAACAGCATCGTGAGAGAAAATCTACAGCAGAACATTAGAGGAATGGGGTGGTGGCATTCAAAATGGAATTGGCTCGAAATGTTCCCTCAATGACGAAAAGTAGGAGCAACAAAGTCAGAGAATCTGTGAGGAGTTAGGAGCCAAGTTAAAAAGTAGGACCTCAAAGGTAGTAATCTCAGGATTGCTACCAGTGCCACATGCTAGTCAGAATAGGAATGAAAGAATAGGTAGGATAAATGCGTGGCTTGAGAGATGGTGCAGGAAGGAGGAGTTCAGATTTTTGGGACATTGGGACCGGATCTGGGGGAGGTCGGACTATTACAAATTGGACGGTTTACACCTGGGCTGGACTGGGACCAATGTTCTTGGGGGTACTTTTGCTAACGCTGTTGGGGAGGTTTTAAACTAATGTGGCAGGGGAATGGGAACCAAAGGAGGAGGTTAGTGGACAGTAAGGAGGTAGTAACTAAAGACTGTAAGGAACTAGGTAATGAAGTCAGTGTGACTCAGGGGAAGAATATACAGGAAACAGATGATGAACGCAAAGGGACTGGTGGTCTGAGGTGCATTTGTTTTAATGCAAGAAGAGTAGTAGGTAAGGCAGATGAATTTAGGGCTTGGATTAGTACCTGGGAGTAAGATGTTATTGCTATTAGTGAGACTTGGTTGAGGGAAGGGCATGATTAACAACTAAATATCCCAGGATACAGATGCTTCAGGTGGGATAGAGAGGGAGGTAAAAGGGGTGGAGGAGTTGCATTACTGGTCAGAGAGGATATCACAGCTGTGCTGAAGGAGGGCACTATGGAGGACTCAAACAGTGAGGCAATATGGGCAGATCTCAGAAATAGGAAGGGTGTGGTAACAATGTTGGGGCTGTACTACAAGCCTCCCAATAATGAGCGTGAGATAGAGGTACACATATGTAGACAGATTATGGAAAGATGTAGGAGCAACAGGGTGATGGTGATAGGAGATTTTAATTTTTCCAACATTGACTGGGATTCACTTAGTGTTAGAGATCTAGATGGAGCAGAATTTGTAACCAGCAATCAGGAGGGTTTTCTAGAGCAGGATGCAGATAGTCCAACTTGGGAAGGGGCCATACTGGACCTGGAGTTGGGGAATGAGCCCGGCCATGTGATTGAGGTTTCAGTAGAGGATTACTTTGGGAATAGTAATCACAATTTTGTAAATTTTAGAATACTCATGTACAAGGACAAGAATGGTCCCAAACGAAAGGGGAACATTTCGAGCCAATTCCATTTTGAATGCCACCACTCCATTCCTCTCGGGGGGGGGAGGCCAACTATAGCAAAATTCAGCAGGAGCTAGGGAATGTAGATTGGGAGCAGCTGTTGGAAGGTAAATCCACATTTGATATGTGGGAGGCTTTTAAAGAGACGTTGATTAGAGTGCAGGAGAGACATGTTTCTATGAAAATGAGGGATATAAATGGCAGGATTAGGGAACCATGGATGACAGGTGAAATTGTGAGACTAGTTAAGAGGAAAAAGGAAGGGTACATAAGGTTGAGGTGATCGAAAACAGATGAAGCTGTGGAAGAATATTGGGAAAGTAGCACCAATCTGAAATGAGGAAGTGAGAGGGCTAAAAGGGGTCATGAAATATCTTTTAGCAAACAGGGTTAAAGAAAAATCTCAAAGCCTTTTCTTCATATATAAGGAGCAAGGGGGTGACTAGAGAAAGGGTTGGCCCAACTCAACAAAAAAGGAGGGAAGTTATGCGTGGAGTCGCAGAAAATGGGTGAGATTCTTAACAAGTACTTTGCATTGGTATTCACCAAGGAGAGGGACATGGCTGATGTTGAGGTTATGGATAGATCTTTGATTACTCTAGGTCAAGTCAGCAGAAGGAGGGAGAAAGTGTTGGGTATTCTAAAAGGCATTAAGGTGGACAAGTCCTTAGGTCCAGAGGGGATCTATCCCTGGTTATTGAGGTAAGTGAGAGAGGAAATAATTGGAGCCTTAACAGATATCTTTGCAGCATCCTTTAGCACGGATGAGGTCCTGGAGAACTGGAGAATTGCTAATGTTGTTCCTTTGTTTAAGAAAGGTAGTAGGAATAATTCAGGTAATTATAGACCAGTGAGCCTGATGTCAGTAGTAGGAAAGCTGCTGGAGAAGATACTGAGGGATAGGATCTATTCCCATTTGGAAGAAAATGAGCTTATCAGTGATAGGCAACATGGTTTTATGCAGGGAAGGTCATATCTTACCAACTTAATAGAATTCTTTGAGGAAGTAACAAAGTTGATTGATGAGGAAAGGGCTGTAGAGCTCATATACATGGACTTCAGTAAGGCATTTGATAAGGTTCCCCATGGTAGGCTGATGGAGAATGTGAAGTCGCATGGGGTCCAGGGTGTACTAGCTAAATGGATAAAGAACTTGCTGGGCAGCAGGAGACAGAGAATAGTGGTGGATGGGAGTTTCTCAAAATGGAGACCTGTGACCAGTGGTGTTCCACAGGGATCCATGCTGGGACCACTGTTGTTTTTGATATACATAAATAATATGGAGGAAGGTGTAGGTGGCCTGACCAGTAAGTTTGCAGATGACACTATGATTGGTGGAGTAGCAGATAGTGAAGGGGACTGTCAGAGAATACAGCAGAATATAGATAGATTGGAGAGCTGGGCAGAGAAATGGCAAATGGAAAAGTTCTGGGGATAATTGATGTACGGAGAGATCTGGTTGTTTAGGTCCATTGTCAATGCAGGTCAATAGAGTGGTCAAGAAGGTATACGGCATGCTTTCCTACATCAGACTAGGTATTGAGTAGAAGAGTTGGCAGGTCATGTTACAGGTTATAAGAGTTTGGTTCGGCCACATTTGGAATACTGCATACAGTTCTGGTTGCCACATTAACAAAAGGATGTGGATGCTTTGGAGAGGGTACAGAGCAGGTTGGTATGGAAGATGCTAGCTATGAAGAGAGGTTGAGTAGATTAGGATTATCTTCATTAGAAAGACGGAGGTTGAGGGGGGACCTGACTAAGGACTACAAAATCATGAGTGGTATAGACTGGGTGGATAGGAAGAAACTTTTTCCCAGAGTGGGGGACTCAGTTATTAGGGGTCATGGTGAGAGGTGTGAGGGGAAGGTTTAGTGGAAATATGCATGGAAAATTCATTACGCAGAGGGTGGTGGATGCCTGGAAAGTGTTACCCAAAGAGGTGGTAGGGGCGGACACGATAGTGTCATTTAAGATATATCTAGACAGATACATGAATGGGCAGGGAGCAGAGGGGTACAGACACTTAGAAAATAGGCAACAGGTTTAGATAAAGGATCTGGATAGGCACAGGCTTGGAGGGCCAAAGGGTCTGTGCCCTATGCTGTAATTTTCTTTGTTCTTTGTTCTTAACCCTGAATGTCTAAAAAATAATCAGGACTGGATAACTTAGCTTGAAATGGGAATTGTAATCTACATTCAGAAGGAACTTGATTTCAAACCAGGGGGAGAATCTGGAGGAGGACTGGAGTTCAGCGTTAGCATCACACGGTCAGTCCACTTTCTGGTGAACAGCTTTGAGAAAGGTATAGTGCTGTAGTTAGTGATTTTAGTTTAAAGTGTTACATTTCCTTAAGATATATGATTTCAAGATTTAATTAGACTGTGCTATCATTTGTGTTAGACTAACTACTATTTTTGTTTTGATTTTTACTGATATTTTTGGTGGTTCACCCCAACCCTGTTTCTCCAATAGGCCCCATTATTTCTATTGCACGATTTTCTATAACATGGTGTTGCACAAGAACGCAACTACTGCGTTATAGAACTACCTGTACCCATTAGGCACCAAGGATGCAATCTGTCCTTGGAGCTACAGGACTTTGGTAGGGTGTTAAGTGAAAACCTCTGTCTTCACTCAAAGAAGGAGAACATAGCCACAGAATTTGGGAAGAAGGACTATAGGGGTTCTGAGCAAATTGAGACAGGAAGTGAGGAGCTTTTGGACGTTTAAAAGTGGACAACTCCTCAGGTCCAGGTGAGCTGATTTATTTTTGTCACATGTACTGAGATACAGTGAAAAGTTTTTTTTTGCGTATTCTACAGGCAGATCGTACCATACAAAATGCATCAGGGTAGCAGAGCAAAGTGCAGAATAGAGTGATACAACTGCAGGGAAGGTGCAGAGAGAGAGATCAGAATTAATATTTGAGAGAGCCATTTAGAAAGTCTGATGACAGTGAGGAAGAAGCTAGTTTTGAATCTCTTCCAATGTGCATTCAAAGCTTTATGTCTTCTACCCAATGGAAGAGGATGAAAGAGAGTTTAATTGGGGTGGGAGGAGTCTTTGATTATGTTGGTTATTTTCCCAAGACAGTAGGAAGTACAGATGGAGTCAATGGATGGAGGGCTTGTTTGTGTGATGGACTGAGCTGTGTTCATGGCTCTCTGTAGCTTCTTGTGATCTTGGGAGAAGCAGTTGCCAAACCACACTGTGATGCATCCAGATAGGATGCTCTCTATGGTGCATTTACAAAAACTGGTAAGAATTCTTGTGGACATATGAAATTTCCTTAGCTTCTTGAGGAAATAGAGATGTTGTTGTGGTTTCTTGAGCATCACATTGATGTGAGTGGACCAGGACAGATTGTTGATGACCATCATTGGCAAGAACTTGATACTTTTGACCATCTCCACCATTGATTCAGACAGGGGTGTGCCCTCCACTCAGCTTCCTGAACTCAGTGACCAGCTCTGTCATTTTGCTGATGTTGATGGAGAAATTGTGGTCTTTACACCATGCCGCTAAGCTCTCTATTTCTTTTCTATGTTCTACCTCTTCACTGTTTGAGATCCAACCTACAATGGTGGTGTTGTCAGCAAATTTGTAAATGGGTTTCATCCTAGATGAATTATATCCCAAGCTGCAATGGGAGGTGAGGGAGGAAATGACAGTGGGTCTGAATCCCTCTCTGGTCATAGGGGAGGTCCCAGAAACCTGGAGGACGGCAAATGTCCTTCCACTTTTTCAGAAAGGTGGTCAGGATAAACCAAGGAATTACAGACCAGGAGAAAGTGAAGACTGCAGACGCTGGAGATCAGAGTCCGGTGCTGGAAAAGCACAGCAGATCAGGCAGCATCCAAGGAGCAGGAGAATTGATGTTTACGGCATTCCCTTCATCAGAATAAACCAGGGAATCACAGACCAGTCAGTTTCACATCAGTGATAGAAAAACGATTGGAGAAAAGTCTGAAGGAGAAAATTAATCTCCAAATGGCAGTGTAAGGTTTGATTATGGATAGTCAGCATGGCTAAGTCAGAGGGGAGTCATGCCTAACAAATTTGACATAATTTTTCAAGGAGGTGATCAGGTGTGGAGATGAGGGTGGCGCCATTGGTGTAGTTGATCTCGACTTAAGCAAGGCCTTTAACAAGATACATATGGAAGACCTATAAAGATGGTAAAAGCAAAAGGGATCCTGTGAAATTAAGCAAGTTTGGATCTAAAATTGGCTTGGTCATAGGAAACAGAGGGTGGTGTTAGAAGGCTGTTATGTGACTGGAGGTCACTGTCCAGTAGCATATCACAGGATCAGTACTGGCTCCATTACTGTTTGTGATAGATATAAACTATATAGAAGAGAATGTGAAGGGGATGATAAGTAAATTTGCAGATGTCATGAAGATTCGTTGGGCAGTTGACAGTGAGGAAAATGTCACAGGTTACAGGAGGGTATAGCTTGGTTAGTCAGATGGACAGATCGGTAGCAGATTGAATTTGACCTTGATTAATGTGAGGAGATGCTCTTTGGAAGAAGTAATAAGATAAGGGAGTACTCAATGAATGGCAGGACACCAGGAAGCTTGGAGGAACAGAGCGATCTTGAGATATTTCTTCACAGATCCCTGAAGGTGGCAGGACAGATTAATAAGGTAGTTAGGGCATACAGGACACGTGCCTTTACCAATCATGACTAGATTGTAACAGCAGGCAGATTATGTCGGGATCCTACAAAACTTTGGTTAGACCTCTGCTGGAATATTGTATGCAGTTCTGGTCACCACACTATGGGAAAGATGTGATTGGAGCGGAGAGAGTGACGAGGAGATTCACTAAGATGTAACCTGGAATGAAGCATTTCAGTGATAAAGAGAGGCTGGATAAGCTTGTGTTGTTTTCTTGAGAGCAGAAAAGGCTGAGGAGTAACTTGATAGAGGTGAATATAATTATGAGGGGCATGGACAAGGTGGTTAAAAAGCAGCTGTTCCCCATAGTTGAAAGGTCAATAATGAGGGAATCATAATTTTAAAGTGAATTGCAAGAGGTATAGAGGGGATTGAGGAAAAATTTGTCACTCAGACCACAGTGAGGGTCTGGAATGCACTGCCAGGGAGGGTAATTGATGCAGGAAACCTCACAATCTCTAAAACATACATGGATGACTATTTGAAATGTCATAGCATTCAAGACCATGGTCCAAGTGCTGGAAAGTGGGACAATGTAGATAGGTCAGTGCAGATTCAATGGGCCTCGTCTGTGTTGTGTGACTCTAGAAATTTGCCAGTGGAGAGTTCCACTTTGAGTCACAGAGTTCCCAGCTTCGATGGATTTGCCAGTCTCTCTTGGGAAACCTCAAGGGGAACTGCCACCTTGCAGTCAATGGCCTCCCAATGTATCAAGTTGGGGGGCAGTTAGTACAGTTCTTCCTCAATAACTCAGGAAAAGAACCTTTGATTGAGTCTTTAATTGTATTTGATGGTCAGGAGAAAATGAGCACTGCAGATGCTGGAGATCAAAGTCGAAGAATGTGGTGCTGGAAAAGCACTCTCGGTAAGACAGCATCTGAGGAACAGGAGAGTTGACGTTTCGGGCATAAGCCCTTCATCAGGAATGTTGTCCATATGCAGGAGGCTGAGTCAATGCCATTCCCAGATCTTGAAAATAAGCATCTGCAGTGTCTCAATGTGAGAGCTGTCCCAGTACTACAGGATCAAACAAACCTCACGGTTACCAAATATCAATCCAGTGGCAGATTCTCATTTTTCATCCATTGGGTTAGTTACTAATTCAGGTGAGTAACAATCTCTATTAGATCTGAGAACTATAAGCAGCCATTTAATTGGAAATGGAATATTAGCTGTGATTCTAATTTCAGCGTGTGTCATTTCTGCTCTGGAACTGCAGTGAATAGAAAGGCTAATAGTGGCTCTTGCAGCAGTGTTCAAAGTCAGAGGAAGTGTGTGGGATTGTTTGGGTTTGCATTTGAAAAAAGAGGAAACTGTTTCTAGTTAATCATAAATGCCTTGCAGTGTGAATAAGAACATGGTGGTTTTGAAGCCTCCCTTCCTGAGCAGTTTTGAGAATTTGTCATACATTATACACAGAGATGAGCTATGATGCAGTAAGTTTTTGAAATAAATCCATTGCTTTGTTAATTATTGCTGAATGTGAATCTAGTGCGCCATTACACTAACAGTTAAATTGATTTGTATGGCACAAATTAGAAACCTGAATAGTAATTTAGAAATCTGACTATTGCGTTTATTACCAAGGAGAGGAAATAATTACCGGTCTTTCCTCATCTTGTTAAATTATGTTGATGTTTTTATCCCTCTGTCAATTAGTGCAGTTTGCCATATCTATGGAAGTTCTAATATTATGCTTACTGAAAGAGATCATTAAGTGTACAATTGCCCCAGAAAATGTAAAAGCTGACACTGCCAAAAGTGAAATGAATTATTTGGAGCCATAGCATGCCTTGACCTCAATGATGCCCAAGTTGGTGCAAAAATGAGTTCAGTTTTCTGTGCTATTGTAAAGAGCATATCTTTTTATTTTTCTGCATTTTGACTGTGGACTGAAATGGGGAAATACTATGTTGAAACCAAGGATTACTGCAGTCTTTAAAAGCAAGTTAACTGACACTTGAAAGTGTTGTTTACACTGTTGAATGTTCAAACAGTGGGGGAAGTCTATCTGCTGATGAGCTGGAAACGTTGGGGGTGTGGGGTGTCTGAATGGAGATTCGGCTGGCAACAAGGATCTGATTGGTCTGGGGAATGCGCCTTATTGTTGACAAGGGCCTTCTGCCTGCCAACAGCCATATGATTCATTCCCAGGTAACAGAACTGATTATGATTAGTCAGAAGACATCAGACCTCCTAAAAGGAAGGAACTGTCCTTTTTAGAACCTAGAATCCCTTCAGTGTGGGATCAGGCCATTCAGCCCATCCAGTCTGCCCCAATCCTTCAAAGAATATCCCACTCACACCGTCTCTGTATCCCTGCATTTCCATGGAAACTTCACCTAACCTGCACGTGTCTGAGCTGTTTGCTTTGGAGCAGTGAAGATTGAGATGGGACAAATGGAGGTGGAGGACATTGATAGGAAGATAACTTTTGTTCCTCCTACCTTAGTAGTGCCAGGCTTCCTAGATTGTAGGCAAGTATTATTTGGCTCAGAGGAAAATTGAGGGGTATTATGCTTTCCATTCAGAGTGATGTGCAAGTTTGACATTCACTTCCTGGAAGACTGTTGGAATCAGGAACATTCAAAGCAGTATTTCAACATTCAGTGGGAAGTACCCAGAGGAAACTCACGCAGACATGGGAAGAATGTGCAAAGTCCACCCAGACAGTCACCTGAGGTTGGAATCGAACCCAGGTCCCTAGTGCTGTGAGGCAGCAGTGTTAACCACTGAGCCACTATGCTGCTGCTGCAGGTTTTCTCTGCTGTATAAACTAAATAAAACCTGACGAAAGCTACAGGCTCAAAGTGAGCCAGGTCTATGAGCAGCCAGGAAAAGAGAGAAGCAGCCTGTCATTGGATGAACTGCTCCTGACTGACTCCAGTTCTGAAGAAGAGTCTTATTGGAGTGTTTCTCTCTCCACAGATGATGACAGAGCTGCTGAGATTCTCCACTATTCTCTGTGTTTGTTTTAGACTCCAGCAACTGCAACACTTCATGTTTATTCCTCACTGATTCCATGTGTTCCACCCACAGTGGGTGGCTTTTCCCTCATTAGTTGCGCCAATGAGTGACTTTTCTAGAGCGATTTCAGACAGATTTGCCCTCCATTACTGTTTATTTCAAGTGTTGCTTCAAAGGTTCATTCACCTATTAAATGTATGGTCAGTATAAATTATTTTTACTTCTCATTGGTATTGCAGATTATGATGCAATTGCAACCAGCATCCAATGTCGGAGCTTCATTGGCAACAACAAGATATTTACGCAGCTCCATTAATGGAATAAAGTATACAAGCAAGTTCCCAGGGACTGTTAGAGAGCAGTAATTGAAACTGAGCCACAAGCAACAATTTTGAGGTACATGGCCAAACAAACTGGCCAAAAAGATAGATCTTAAATGAGATGGTTTGTCCCCAGAATAAAGCTCGCTAGAAGGGGACTTTGCTTTAGAAATAGTTTGTCCTGACAATGCATATTGCACTTCAGATTCTATGTCAATACAAAGCAGTTTTTGGCTTCACGTAGACATTGTATTTGTGGGGTGTGCATCTTTAAATTGTCATGGTTCATATTTTCTTTGTTTAATGTTCTCTGTTGCTTTTAAGCACTGACATTTTTTATTTGACATTTTCTTATGTTTATAATTAATATTTAGTTTTTGAGAAATAAAAGGGATGATTTTGTCACTCAGTGTGAAATGTCAGGAAATCAATAAAATGTCGGACAATGTCAACCCAAATCCTCTTGCTGCCTCAGTTTTTTGTACTGTTTACTTGGCAGTTCTTTGGATCACCAGCCATTACTCCAACAGGAAACCTGGAGAATTTCAGGGCCTTAGTCATCACACTTTTGAGAATATTGTACTTCAGGGCAAGGTAGTATCAAGTTGAGAGTGGGAACTCTGAAAAGTTTCACAGATTCATAGGTATTTATGACACAGAAGGAGGCCATTCAATCTATAATGTCTGTACTTGTCAACAAAGATCTGACTATACTCATCCTATTTTCCAGCCCTTGGCCCAAAGCCATGGAGGCTATGGCAACACAACTGAATATCAAAATACTGCTATGATGCTTCAAATGTTTCTGACTCCACCAGTCTTTCAGGAAGTGAGTTCCAAACTTGCGCCTCATTGTGAGTGACAAGAAACCCTCTTAGCCATATACCACTTACCTTAAATCCACACCCACTGGTTATTGACCTTTTTATTAATGGAAAAGAAAACTTTTGTTCTATCCACCTGATCAAAGTCCCTCACTTCCATATTTACTGCTCCAAGGAAAACATTGCCAGCCAATCCAACCTTTCCTCAAAACTCAGATCCTCCAGGCCAGGCAGCTTCCTGATAAATCTCTGCTGTACTCTTTCTAGTATAACGACATTCTTCCTATAATGTGATCAGAAGTGCACTCCAGCTATGAAAAGTTGAGCTGGAGCCTAATTATATCTGCAAATCGTGGCATTCAAACTGCCAAATGTCAACAATAATTGCCTCAACTTGTTCTGTAACAAGAGGGCGACTGACTGTGTGGAGTTTGCACGTTCTCCCCGTGTCTGCGTGAGTTTCCTCCGGGTGGTCTGGTTTCCTCCCACAGTCCAAAAATGTGCAGGTTAGGTGAATTGGCCATGTTAAATTGCCCATAGTGTTAGGTGAAGGGGTAAGTGTAGGGGAATGGGTCTGGGTGGGTACGCTTCGGCGGGTTGGTGTGGACTTGTTGGGCCGAAGGGCCTGTATCCACACTGTAAGTAATCTAATCTAATCAAGAGGTCAAGACTGTGCAACAAAGGGAAGACTACACAAAAGTCTGGAAAAATCATTGCTACCCTTACCTGTTGTGCTTTTTGAACCAAAATGCTGCAGCATCAATGAATATAATCCCCAAATAAAGCTCAAACAGGTGACTGATATATTAGTTCTTACTGGGTGCACTTATAACACCCGTTGCACTAAATCAAATCAAGGAGTTGTTCAGAGTGATTGCAAAACTGGCAAGGATCAATGATTATGTTCGTATGGCTGGTGCCACCAAGTCTAAAGTCTTGAATGTCCATGGAAGGTGTGAGTATTGAAGATCCGTCATTTATACATCGCATCTTGAATAGAGGATGACCATAATATCCAACTACAGAATTGGGTTTTGCACAGATTGACAATAAATATGGTCCATGCTGCATTTGGTGACATGAAAACTTGGATTATCTATTTGGTAAGTGGCATTTTTAGATATCTTGTTTAGATTAGATTACTTTTTTGATTAGATTAGATTACTTACAGTGTGGAAACAGGCCCTTCGGCCCAACAAGTCCACACCAACCCGCCGAAGCGCAACCCACCCATACCCCTACCCCTACATATACCCCTTACCTAACACTATGGGCAATTTAGCATGGCCAATTCACCTGACCCGCACATCTTTGGACTGTGGGAGGAAACCGGAGCACCCGGAGGAAACCCACGCAGACACGGGGAGAAGGTGCAAACTCCACACAGTCAGTCGCCTGAGGTGGGAATTGAACCCAGGTCCCTGGCGCTGTGAGGCAGCAGTGCTAACCACTGTGCCACCGTGCCGCCCTAAATCTTGTTCATAATCAATTTCTAATCTCCACAGCTTGTGTTTGTGAACAGTGATCTATTGCTACTCACTCGCTTGTGAAATAGTCCATAGGCATAAGCCATAATTACAATGGCTCTTAGATTAGAAACTCTATGTTTTCCGAGATGGGCCTTATTACTAAAAAGACATCTTTCTTTAAAAAAATCTCTCATTAACACCACAGGTTTTCAAAAGCTTGATCAATATTCGTAACTCTATTTAATTTATCAAATATAATTTTGCCTTCTCTATCAAATTCCACACAAGTCTCATTCTGTTTCTAAGTTTCTTAAGTTTCTAAATTTTTACCTGTGTGGCTCTAGCACTACCTCATTGGTTTTAAGAATAGCAGTCTTCACAGTATCACAGTGCTGATGTGAAAGTAACAAATATACTTGCATTGTTTTCTGCATGAATACACTTCACATTAATGGCGATCAACTTCCCTTTGCCAGTATAATGTTGCAGCAAGTTTCTCAAATGAAACCAAATAAATTTCAACTCAGCCCTCACTCAGTTTAGGCATCAAGTGGATATTCCTTGTCATTTCAAAACCAATGGTTAAATCTGATTGAAAGCAGAAAACTATGGATGTTGAAATCTGAAACAAACCCAGAAAATGCTGGAGAAATTCGACAGGTCTGGCAGCATCTGAGGTGAGAGAAACAGAGTTAATTCTTCAGAAGTTGGTATGACGATTTTTCAGAATTTCAGAAACATACTAAACAATTGGTTATGTTTCCATGCTATCCCTATATATGTAATCTAATGTAACTGAATCCTTTGCTTAACGATTCTTCAGAATTTCAGAAACATACTAAACA
Organism: Hemiscyllium ocellatum; assembly: GCF_020745735.1. Lineage (NCBI taxonomy): Eukaryota > Metazoa > Chordata > Chondrichthyes > Orectolobiformes > Hemiscylliidae > Hemiscyllium > Hemiscyllium ocellatum. The sequence goes on along the minus strand of NC_083439.1, from coordinate 31,464,441 downwards.
ACTGGTTATGTTTCCATGCTATCCCTATCCATGTAATCGAATATAACTGAATCCTTTGCTTGACGATTCTTCAGAATTTCAGAAACATACTAAACAATTGGTTATGTTTTCATGCTATCCCTATACATGTAATCTAATGTAACTGAATCCTTTGCTTTATCTAGCTCAATTTTTTGGGTTCCGTCTGTCTTTGCAAGTCAATTTTTCTCCACCCTCTCCTCTTTGAAATTCTAATTCAGATTTTATTTTATTCATCTCTCTTCTGCATGTTTTTGCCTTTCACAGTCGACATTCAATAGTTACATTTTCAACTGAATTCTAGCTAACTCTCAACCCGTGCATTATCAGGATTGCTTTTCTTCTTCCTCAATGTTCAATCCTTCATCAATTTCTGCCTTTTTTGTACTTTCTTTCAAATCTACTTCTAATTCACCAAAAGATCCTCCCTATTGAACAACACTTCAGCAATATAAATAGCTTTTAAAATGAATGCAGAAAAGGTATCTGTGAAATCTTGTTCATTTAAACTCTGGAACATTCCTCTGTTGTCATCCCAGACCCAGGAGCCCTCAGTGTTGTCATGAACCCTGTTGAGATTAACAATTTAAACCAAAGATTTCAACTGCCAATGATCAAATTAAAGGAAATGCTTAACAAGATTTCTCACATTTTAAGACTTTTACTGCAGAAGATCAATTAAATGCAATATTGACTAACTATAACTTAGTATGATTTGGAGACGCTGGTGTTGGACTGGGGTGTAAAAAGCAAAAATCACACAACACCAGCGCTGTTCCCTCATCCGGTGATTGTGGAGAATAAGATTATAAGACACAGATTTATAGCAAAAGTTTACAGTGTGATTTAACTGAAATTATATATTGAAGAAGACCTAGATTGGACCTGGATTGGTTACGTCACACTGTAAACTTTTGCGAGAAATTCTGTATCTTACAATCTTATTCTTCACAAACACCTGATGAAGGAGCAGCACTCCGAAAACTAGTGCTTCCAAGTAAACCTTTTGGACTATAACCTGGTGTTGTGTGATTTTTAGCTTTATAACTTAGTAAGCAGCTAATAAATGTTAAGCATTATGAATGCTTTAAATCAACTGATAACTCCATACTGCAGTCATATACATTATAACATGCTTTCCACAGTATACAGCCTTTATAAGGAAAACTCCACATCCACTCCCAGCTTCCATTGGGTTCACATCTCACTGTTTTGCTGAGTCATAGCATTGTGAGATTGTGATGATACTATGGCTTTAAGAGTTGTTTTTTGTCATTTTGTTTGAAGAGATGTTTTAAGACAGAGGCACTGAGCAGTCTATTTGAACCCAATAAAGTAATCAGCTTGTGAGGCCTTGGGGTTTTTTTAGAGTTGGAATAGTAGAAGCATCCTGAATGGGTGAGGTCAAGCTCCCACAGACCTAGGATTTTTAGTTCTAGCTTTTTTCAGGAGCATTTGTTGCTGGGTTCTTGAAGCTGGATTTGAAAGCTGTAGTACATCTTTCCCTGCTTCTCTCTCTCTCTCTCAGAGCTTTCTCTTGATGTTTTTCTTCTCAGAATGGATAATTACATGTGAGGCAATCTATTTTTTCTGAACTTAACTTTGCCAAAAGAATGTTTATGAGATTTTACTGTATTGGAACAGTTAATTAATAGTAGTTAATATATCTATTTTTTGTTATGCATTTCAATAGAGTTGCAGTTAAGCCAAGTCTTTCTTTTATTTTGTCTGCATTTTAACTGTAGTGTAAAAATGAAGTTAAAAATCACATAACACCAGGTTATAGTTCAACAGGTTTATTTGGAAGTACTAGCTTTTGAAACACTGCTTCTTCATCAGGCGGTTGTAAAATGAAGTGTGTTTTGCTTAATGTCGAGTAGTTTGACCAATCAAATTGCACATCACCTTACACTTACCTTTAAAATAAGGAAAGGTTAGAGTCTAGACTATCTTCTGACTATATTTTGAGGAGCTTTGGTTTGATCTATAGCAATGACCATCTGAATAATTTCCTTCAGTGAATTTTTACACCGACAACACATTCTCCTTCTAGCCTGACCAAAGCAAATCTTCTAAAATCATTAGATTGTCACAGAATGAATCTCTACAACAAAAGTCCACCTTTCCTCACAAATTCTGACTGGTAGCTCACAGAAAACTGGAAGATTTATTCTCCCTGGTGATTACAGCAGTCACAGCCTCTTGTCTCTCTATGTGACTTCTGTTTCTCGGCTGTATGCAAACCTCAAGAGACGAAAGGTCTATCCACAGTTAGTTCAACAGCTTCTCTTGTTGTTAAAGGCGTGGATGTTTGCACCTCCCTTCACGTGTGTTTCAACCTGTGAATCCCTGTCCCCATGGTAACCATGCCACACAGGTTTCTTATTGGACAGGGCTACATCTTTCCCACTGTATTTTACTTTAATTTCTAGGGATGGTTTAAAATATCACAATTTTATAAATTCTCAGATTCTTCTTGGGCAAGACTGTTTTTTGTTCATTTACGAGTTTCTTTGTTATCGATTAGTTTGTTACTTGTTTGATGGTAGTGAGTGCCTCAAGATTATTACCTTGCATAGCCTGCAGCAGATAGTCAAGACTCCTGTTTCTCCAAGCAGTGAATACATTGTTTATGAATGCTGATTATCTGCAGGATGATGATGTTCCTTCACATGGCCCTCATGTGCGTGCATGTGTTTGTGTGTGTGTGTGTATATGTTTCTGACCCGAATCGTGAACCATGTCAGCAGTATATAATCCTTCTGGTCCAGTTGTCAGCCACTAACTCAGAGTCCTGGTGATAATACAGGGGGTACAAATGACTGCCATGGAAGAAAGAGTCGCAACTGTTGGCAATATTGTGATGATACTGTGGCCTTAAGAGTTTATTTTGTCCTTTTTTTAAAAAAAAGCAGACATTGGGTGACAGGAGAAAAGCAGTCCATGAGAGGACAAACAACTTGTGAAGCCTTGGGTTTTTTTTTAAGCTGGAACAATAGAAACAACCTGAATGGGTGTGGTCAAGCTCCCACCCACAGAACCAGAGATTGTCAGTTTTTCAATTTTCAACAGCAGTTGTTACTGTGGTCTCAGCAGGTTTGGAAGGCAGTGAATCCCTTCCAGCTGCTACACTCCCTCTCAGAATTGTCTTTTGATGTTCTTTCCTCCTAGATTGAAGAATTGCATGTGAGACAATCTGTTTTCTGAATTTGCCTTTTGTCAAGGGTGTGTTTATGGGATGTTGCTATATCAGAATAGTTAATTAGTAATAGTTACTGTATCTATTATTCTGTTAAGTTTTCCAAGAGAGTTATTATTCCTATCCTTTCTTTTGTTGAATGTTAACTATATTGTATGTGTAAATTGTATTTTGCTTAATGTTAATTAGTTTGACCAATTGAACTGCAAATGGAATCCATGCCCTCATGATTTTATAAACTTCTATAAGGTCACCCCTCAGCCTCCGACATTCCAGGAAAACCAGCCCTAGCCGATTCAACCTCTCCCTATAGCTCAAATCCTCTAATCATGGCAACAAACTTGTAAATCTTTTCTGAACCCTTTCAAGTTTCATAACATCTTTCTGATAGGAAGGAGACCAGAACTGCATGCAATATTCCAACAGTGGTCTAACCAATTATCTGTACAGGCGCAAAATGACCTCCCAACTCCTGTACTAATAAGCCCGTCTTAAAGAAATTTAAAGCAAGGGTCGCCTTAACATCCCCAGATAATGCTGCCCTTGTACATCTAGGTGGTAAAGGTCATCAGTTGAAAGATATTGTCAAAGGAATCTGGGTGAGTTGCTGCAGTGCACCTTGTTAATGATGCTCATTGTAATGTCTATGTAATGGTATTGGAGGGAGTGAATGCTCATGGTAGTGCTAGTGAAGCAGGTCACTTTTTCTTCAACGAAGTCAAACTTCTTGAGTGTAGCTGGAGTTGCACTCATGGAAGAAAGTGGAGAGTATTCTATCAGATTCCTGACTTGCGTCTTCTAGATGGTGGACAGCCACAGGGGTCTTCGGAGTAATGTTGCCTTTAATCTACATCGCCACATGGCCACAGAGCAGCCATTGCTCCTCAGAGCCCAGACACATTGATTGGCAGCTGTAACACAACACCTCTGAGGTCCATTCAGTGGCAGGAAATGTTAGAAGGAATGTAACTTAGAAGGTGAGACTTGCAGCACAGAATTCACAGCATCTGACCTGCTCATTTGGCCACAGATCCATGTGGCTGGTCCAGTTCAGTTTCAGGTTAATGGTAAACCTCTTACCTTCCACAAAGTGTTGAAAATAGAGAAATCAGTACTGGTAACATAATTACATTTAAAGGGGATTTGGTTAGCTCCCTTGTTGGAGATGATCATTGATTGGCACTTGTGCGGCATAAAAATTATTTGCCACTTATCAACCCAAGCCTGAATACTTTCTTGGTCATGCTGCATTCGAACTGGGTTTTGTCACAGCCATATCCCTGATCCAGAAAGCCACCTCTTTCTTAAGGCTCAGGTGATGCAACAAATGTTCGTTAAAATTCTGCAAAGAAATTTTGACCCAGATTGCAGATGTGAGACAATTGTGCCCCATTGTTTCCATGACCATTAATATGCCTCTCCACACTCGTATTGAAGACTGGTAATGCATTTTGAGTTTCCAATCGAGACAGCTGTCTGTGTTTCTTCAGCATAACTTTGAGAATAAGATCAGAGAAATTGTATGTGTAATTCTCCATATAATTAATACAGGTAGTTATGGTAATTATGGATAGTGTTCACTGCTGTTATTTGGGATTGGTTGATTTCTTAACTTCCTGAGGTTTCTCACTAAGTTACGTCTCTACTTACCTGTCCTTCTTTCACACTTTCCCCCTCCTGTATACAGGTACAATCAGATATTCCAAAGAATATGTTACCTTGCTGATGCTATGGGATTCTGGTTTATTATGTAACAATTGCTATTGGGAAAAGTATGTTTGAGATTGAAATAACTGCACAGAGGCCAGTATCCCTTCACCAAGTCATCCTTTAATTATTTGTGCTCAGTACACTGGCTATGGCCAGCCAGCTTGGAGTCAGTCCCCTAACTGAGGAGATTCTAATCTCCTAGTTATATTTTATTAAACAATACAGTTTACAAAACAGTTAACATTAACAGCTGTATACAGAGAAACGACAATTTTACAAAGGAGAGGAGCAGCAAAGCCAGGCCCCAAATCCTACCAGTCTACCAGTTTTCAGGGAAATGAGGACAAACCTCAAATCCTAGATTCAATCATCACAAAACAGTAACAATGGCAAGTACATATAAGACAGTCCAATTACATTTTTAAAAAGTGCATATAATAGTCCCCCACGGCAACTAAGCAAACCAGCCATCCCTCCCACCTTCCAGCCATTCTAAGGCAGTCTGCCCATATGCCCCTTCCGGCTTTCTCTTGGTTTGTTTTGTTTTTTCTAATTTTTTTTCTCTACATTACCGCCTAACAGCAGTAGTACTTATATTCTCCTGTTCATACATATTTTTTTTCTAAACCAAGGAGACTCTAAATCTCCTGGTTATAATTTTTTTTAGGTTACTTTTTTTAAAATCCTCCACACTATCACCGAGGTAGTGCCTTTTTTTCCCCCAGCATCCATGTTGTGTGTGTGCAAGTGTGAGACACAGTAAAAGCTCTTCTGGTTATTTGTTTTAAGATGTTTAGCACCCAGTTCTTTTTTTTCTCTCTTTTTTAGCTCCCTCAGATGCAGCTCTCAAGAGTGAACAGAACCTCTGACCCTCCTTTTTTTTATTCTTTTTTTTTGTTTTTGTTTCCACACTACCGCCTAACTGCAGTAGTGCTTATTTTTCTCCAGCATTCATGTCATGGGTGTGCAGGTGTGAGTCACAGTGAAAGTTCTCCTGGTTACATTGGTCAGCCAGGGCTTTTCTGATATGCCCCGGTTAATAATCCCAATCAACAACCTCTTAGTCAATGAGGTCAACCAGGTTCCAATCACTACAGAGATCATGCAGGAATTTGAATGGTGGGCATAACACTGAATTGTAATAAAGTTCAACCATTGAATCTGCCTATCCAGCACTTAGCACATCCTTTCATATGTACCAGTATCTCACAACTACCAAAGCCAAGTAATCTACTGGGAGAGTGAAAACAAAAGAATAAAAAGGGGGAAAACCATCATCCATTTTAGGAAAAGAAAACTCTGGCAAATTGCTTTCAAACTACTGGCAGTTGATCCTGGAGAACACCAGGCTTGACATCACTAGCCCATTAAATGGTAATCCTTCCCATTCACCAAATTCCTTGGACAGCAGCTTCCAACCCCATGACCTCTACCTAACAAGAAGACAAGGGGAAAAGATGCATGGAAACACCACAGCCTGCAATTTCCCCTCCAAGCCACTCCTATCCTGACTTGGAAATATATCGTCAATCCTTCAATGATGGTGAATCAACATGCTAGAATTCTCTTCCTACTAAAATTATGGGTGTCCTTACACTCCAAGGAACTGCAGTGGTTCAAGAAGGTAGCTCACCACCACCTTCTCCAGGACAAATAGGTATGTACAATAAATGCAGGCCTAACCAGCAAGTCCCCCTCCCCATGTGTGGATATAAAGAAACCTGTTAAGGTTCCTGATTAATGCCTGCAGTAATTCAATGTTCACTAACAGGTCTAGAAAGTAGTCCTTCATAAAAATAAACTTACCGGCATCTTATCTAATCCTGCATAGCTGTAGCTTAACTGATGCACTTGAGTTCTTCTGCTTATCTAACTAAAGTAACCCATGAACCTGATCAGAAGGATTGAAAATACTGATTTCTCAAGATTCTCCTGATAACAAAGGGTTTTGAAACTAGATAAAATCTCTCATGAATCTTTCTTGGAATCTTTTTAAATCTACCACTATATGAAGAACCCACAGCTGGAGCATCTATCCTAGAGGTGGCTCGATTAGATACTTTAGCTTTGCCTTTATATGTCCTAGGACGATGTAATAACATTATTTTGCTTCCTTTACAACGTCTACAATCAACCATCAATGGCTCATTAATTGCAATCAAAGCTCATTTTCCTACTCTCTTACTGTGAACACAGACTGCTGCCAATATGTAGGTGCACACAAGAGCAATGATCCTAACATTACGAGATTCCATTCATGACCATCTCCCGGTCAATCAGTTGCTTATATTTTTAAGTCAATACCAGAGAAAGAAAGGCTCCTTGTTGAATTATCCTTCAACATAACTAATTCCTGAAAATAGATATAAAATTTAATAACGTCATTATTATTTGGATGGAACAGCTCTTATTGGCAGCCTATGCATTTGGCAGGCACTCAAACTACTAAGATACCTGGTTTGCACTCAAGGTGAATTTTTTATGATAATACAAGTCATAATTTCAGGTGGACATCTTTTAAACAAATATCCATCTTTTGCCTTTCAGATGTTGATGGACACCTCCATAGCATTTCCATAGCTCCTTTTATTTCAGGATTTCAAATATTAAAAGGCAAAGTTGCTGCAGCCCTACTGGGCCATAGGATTGTTCTCTCATTGGAGAGAGACAATCGGTGGTGCTTTAACCTGAACAATACTATGCTTCAGGCGAAGGGTGCAGCTAAGAAGGAGAATTCTTCATGAAAAGCCCTTCCTCAATCAATGCAGGAATTTAATTCACACCATTGGTATCAGTCAGAATTACAAACCAGTCATCCAGCCAACTGAGCTAACCAACCTCCCTGTAGAGATGATGTTCTTGTGATGCTAGAGTAGCTTAGTAGCAATCCTCATTCACACATTTGAAAGATATTGTGGGTTGCTTCTTCCTTTTGAACCCATGCCTAATATGTGCCACAATGTCAGAATAAGGAAATGGCCATTTAGGTCTGAAGTCCGGAAACATTTTTTCACCCAGAGGGTTATGGATATTTGTAATTCTCTAACCCAGAGAGCTGTGGATATTCAGTCTTTGTGTTGATCCAAGACAGAAGCCAATAATCTTTTGGGTAGCAAGGGAATTAAGAGGTATGGGGATGGTTTTGGAAGATGAAATTGGGGATAAAGATCAGCCACAACTGTAATGAATGGTGAAATAGGCTTAAGGCATTAACTGGACTATTTCATTCCCACTTTGTAAGTTCTTATGTTTTGTGTCTTTGTTAAAGAGGGGCAAGAGAAAAGAAATTACACTAAAAATGAGTTAACTGCCACTTATGCAGATATACACTTGAATACCCCTAACTGCAGGTATTCTGGTTTCTCTTTAGAAGAGCAATGCACACATCCAAGTTCTGTTAGTAATGGAGTTTTTAATACTGTAGCTTTATTGCTAATTGCCTGCTAAATTATGAGAAAGAATATTGAGCATGCATAAGCATCCATCAACTTGATGCATGGGACATATTTCACAACAGACTTACTGTTATCACAAGATGGTTCAAGCCAACATTGCCTTCAGAAGCAAACTATCAACCAAAAGGAAAAGACCAGAAACAAGGGAAGTAAAAGTTCATTAACTGTACTTATCAGAAATGCAAGCAGACTTCTAAAGAAAATTTGAAGTTAGGCACTTAAGTACTCTGACTCTGGACAGTAATAATAAAGTAGAGCAAGAAAAGTTGTTGAAACACATTGTATAAGAAACAATTGCTACATTGGTTAGTTTCTTAACTAGAAGAAACCAAGATTGCTTTGGTGGAAATGACATGGAGATCCAAGAGCCTCTTCAAAAGGGACACTGCAGCTTTACCAGACAACTTGGACATTCTGATGACCGGGCTACAAAAGCAACATATTAGGAAATCCTACAGCAGTGGGCAAACTAATCTTCCAATCATCCAAAACAATTGGTGGATATTGTTTAACCATAAGACCATAAAATTTAGAGGCAGAAGTTTATCTGACATAACGACTTTGCCCTGTTATTCAATGAGACCATGTACAATCAGAAAATTCTCAATTCCACGTTCCTGCCTCCTCCCCATAACCCTTGATTCCCTTAATGATTAAAGCTCTGTCTATCTCAGCCTTAAATATACGTATTGTCCTCACATCTACAACCCTCAGTGGTTAAGAATTCCATTGGTTCACTACACTCTAATCGAAAATATTCCGCATCACCACTGTATTAAATGAGTGACCCCTTATTCTGAGATTATGTTTTCTTGTCCGAGACTCTCCTGCAAAGGGAAGTAATCTCTCTGCATTTATTCTGTTAAGTCTCCTAAGAATCATTACGTTTCAATAAGGTCTCTTCCCATTTTACTAAACTCCAATGAATACAAGCCTAATCTACTCAATCGCTCCTCATGACCAAGTCCCCCAATACCTGGAATCAATCCAACTGCACCTTTTCTGAACTGCCGACAATGTCTTTTCTTTGATGACAGGACCAAACTGTTCACAATATTCTAAGTGAGGTCTGACTAGTGTCTTGTATAGTTTTAGCAAGATTCCTCTGTATTTGAAATCCATTCCCTTTGAAATAAAAGCCACAGTCCATTTATTTTCCCTATTACCAGCTGAACTCAGATGCTGGCTTTTTGTAATTCATGCACGAGGACTTTCAAAATCTTCAGTGCTGAAGCTTTCTTAAGTCTTTTCCCATTTAAATAATACTCACTTCTGTTCTTCCTGCGTGGAGCATAAGCTCCCACTTTTCCCAACATTATTGCTTATGGACCTCTCTAGGCTCTTCATGTAATCCTCACCATTTACCTTTCCACCTATTTTCATGCTGTCCACAACATTTTGGTATGGTATATTCACTTCCCTCATCTAAATCATTAATATATTATAAATAACTACGGACCCAGAACTGATGCCAGTGGCATTCCACTTGTTACAGGTTACCATTCTGAAAGTGCCCTTCTATCCCAACTCTCTGTCTTCTACTAGCTAGCCAATCCTCAACCCATGCTAATATACCAACATCATGAACTCTTATCTTCACAGCCTTATCTGAGGTACCTTGTTGAACACCTTTAGGAAATCATTATATGCTCCATCCAATAGTTTCTTTCTATCTGTTCTGCTTGTTATTTCCTCAAAGAACTCTAAAGCATTTTCTGAAGTGTGATTTTCCCTTCAGGAAGACATGATAACTCTACTTGATTATATTACATACAAGATTCTCTGCTCTTACATCCTTGATAAAAAAAACTCCAACACTTTGGAAGGGAACAAAACATAAGGTGATATGAAAATCTTCTAAGAAACCTTGAGATCTGGACATTCCTTGCATTAAACCTTTTGTTGGAAAAATCCTCCTCACAGATAATGTTCAACTTGTGTGAATGGTCACAATATTAACAGCCTACTTGATCACCACTGCTTGGTGCAGGAGCTGTCCATTGCAAAGATCTCCCAGAGGGAATTGAAATCTGAGCTGGATGAACCACTAACCCATGATCACCACATACAATTGAATGCACTTAAAGACTCTGAACTGAATAAGACTCTAGCCAAAGTCTATTAATAAGGAGGAGACTGTATCATTTCTCTGATATGAACAAAACTTTTAAAACTTGCCTATTGGTGCCTGTGCATCTATGAAAATTAATACAATTTGATGAACATTTCCAAATCACTGCAATCAACAGAATCCTATAATGTCACTCTGCGGTATGGCCAGTTTAATAGATGTAACTAGGTCTAGATGAACTGAATCTTCAGCCTTGGTCAGTGCTGTCTCCATGGTGTCTGTAGTAATGGCCAGCAAAAGGTCATCGACTTTCTCCCATTTTCCAGGTTAAATGCCACCTTGCTACCTCACACTCAGTCTATCTCTGTACCCTCATCATACCAAGGTCCTACCAGTCTTACTATTGCATTAATCATCTTCCCCCACTTCGATTCATTTCCTGCAAATCTCCCATGCCAAGAATCCTGCAGAGCTTCTGTGCTGCCATCTTGCTTACCCATGATGCCTTTTGACCAGCTGCACTAGCACTAATAGTCATGGCACCCAATTTTATTTCATTTCAGGAGAAAACAGCTAATGATAGGGTGGAAAGAGCCAGGATGGTGAAGAGATGCCCAACATCAGGCTTCTCTTCAGATCAGAGTGGTACTGGAAAAGCACAGCAGGTTAGGCAGCATTCGAGGAGCAGAAAAATTGACATTTCGGGCAAAAGCCCTTCATCAGAAATAGAGGCAGGTAGCAAAGACTCCCCCCCCCCACCCCCATTTATCTCTCCACCCTGGAGGCTTCCTGCCTCTATTCCTGATGAAGAGCTTTTGATGAAATGTCGATTTTCTTGCTCCTCGGATGTTGCCTGACCTGCTGTGCTTTTCCAGCACTACTCTAGTTTCCAGCACCTGCAGTCCTCACTTTTACCTAGTTGATCCTCAACTATTCAGTACTGTCCTTTGCAGAAGAAAACCTGGTCTACTCCTGTGGGGATGCCAAACCATCCATGTCCTGCCAAATGAATAAGTACCATTCATTATTCCAGTGCAAGTCTCACACTAACTCTGTGAGAGTCAAACAAGAACAAATGGTGTTGGTTGAACTGTAAAATTGTCAAATTATTCAAGTATCAGCTGTTTGAAAAAGTTGCAAAACTATGTTCTAACAAGTAGATTTCAGAGTATCTTTAAGCATTATGAATGATTAGGTACATCCCACAATCTATTATTATCACAGTGGGGACATTGTAATTTCACATTATGAATAACAGTTCAAAGTGTTTTTGAAGGATTATCTGGTTTTGATATAGGGTTACAAATATAAATATTTGTTTCCATATGGCATTAAATACTTGAGGGGATTTAACTGTGTTGAGTAGGCTTTTGTGAGTGAGATATTTTTATATAGTGAATTCTGTGTCAGCTATTTGAGCATTATTCTATTTCATCTCAGCAAAGGTTTACCTGAGGTTTACCTTTGGTGGATATTGAGTGAGTTAGTACAGAGATAGTGATGCCAATAAATGAAGAATGAGAAGACATTAATTGGTTTGGGGTTATATGGGGCAATAGGGATGGGTGGGAGATCATCAGTTGGCACTAAGTTGACATAGAGACTAGGAGGGGCATTTGATGTGGAGGATGTGAGGAGACCTGGAATGTGGATAGGAGAACATTTAGGTACACAGAGGCAGTTGAGGAGAGTGAAGGCACAGGGTTGGCGTGAGATGGCATGTATGCACGAGGAGTGGGAGTGTTGTTGAGGAGCTATCGGGGTAAGGGCTGGAGAGCCTAAAGTTTAAGAAAATAATAGGAACAAAGCCTTTTAACCAGCCAACCTGAAGCTTGGTAGCTGCAGTAGCTGTCTGCAATTTGAGCCCTGGGGTGGTGGCATCATGGCCACACCTTTCCTATTCAGGTACATCGTCATTAACGTAAGACTTACTGAGAATACAAAGGCAGCAAGTGTGTTTTTTTCCAAACTTAAATTTCACTTCTAAATACTTTACATTGATATCACTTTATTCACATGTACATCATGATCATTTGTTGAGTCCAGCTAAGCGTAATGCACACATTGGTAGCTACAAGGAATTGAACAACATCTCGATTGAGGAGGAAACAATTGTTGTGGTCGGTGTTCACTCTTTATTGATGGTCCCATTAGTGTCCAGTGTTATACTCAACACACTGTGGGACGTTGCTGACTTGGCACACTCAGCTCGCCCTCTGTTCTACATATTACAAGAACATGGTCTGAGATCACTTTCAATGGATATAATTAAAATGGTGTAGATGAACTCAAAACTCTGAGATGCACCAGAGGTGTACAGTTTTGACACTATTAATTAGGTAATTAATTTATTTTCCTTGATGGACTACCCTGCAAATCGAATCCCATTACCAGGCCCAACCCCAGCACAGTGGCCCCCATCCTCAACCCAAGCACAGACCCCTACAGTCTAGTTATTGAGTACTGGTAAACCCCCACCTCATTGGTCTCCACCGCACCCTGAACACAGGGTCTTCCCACTTCACTCCTTCATGAACCGACCCCATCCTCTGTCTTAGATCCCTTTTCTAGTTCTCCACAACCATCCCCTGCCCTCAGAACTGAGGCATTCCTGCCAGTCCCAAGGCTTCCATGCAAACTGATGTGTGCCTGCTCCCCTCCCTGTGCTATAGACTTCAAGGACAACCATGATCTCAAGCACAATGGCACAAAGCCAACTCATGCACACCATTTATAAACAAATGTGAGCCAGGTGTGACGAGATTATTTTGCACCGCTGATGCTAACTTCAAATTAGATCTTTATTAACAATATGAATTTTCATGAATGCAAATTAACTACAAGTAAGCAATACTGATGCCTGACACACCCTAAACATGCCATTGACTTCATCTCTGGCCAACAGGATATCCACATCTTGCATCCCACCTCATTAAGTCACCTGTTTATCACACTTCCTGCTAATGGGGGAGGGGGAAGCACCAAAATATCCCCTTCCCAACCATGTCAATATTTCATATTAATGCCCTTTCATCAGAATTTGTTTTATCCTTGCTTAGTTGAAATTGAGTGTCAATTCTGACGCAAAGTTCCCAGCTCACTGTTTCTTACTTCATTTATTTAATTGCAAACACAACCAACATTGAATCTTTACAGAGTTGGCTTTACTGTTGAAAGATACCCGTAATGTATTCGATTACACCCTTCTGAAAGAGCACAATTAAATAGATAATCCTGACTGGAGAAATCTTGAACGACAAAAGGCATCCCTCTTTGTTTATGACGGTGTTTGTGTAAACGTTACTTCCTTGACACGTCTGGACAATTTTGTTTTTTTTTTGGAAAATACAAACTGCCTCGAACGGGGTGGAAATAAATCCTTTCACCTCTCGGGCGAGGGTAGAAAATAATAATTAGAGGAACAAAAAAATCGCCTCCGACTGAGTTTGGACAATGCTTTGGGATTTTTTTTGTGTGTGGGGTTGGGGGGGGGGAGGATTGAAAGGAAACTTGTCGGGAATGAGACAAAGGCAACATTGTAACCAAACGTAAAATGTTGCAAAATAAGATCAAAACAGTATCTCCTGAAACATTGGCTCTGGTTGCGTGTGCCTGTGAGAGAGAGATTTGATGGGTTTTTTTCTTCCCGAGAAAAAGAAAGGCGAATGAATAAGCGCATGCGTTTGTAGTGAGGGGGGTTGGAGGGAGATGAGAGAGAGAGGGAGAGCCCGGCCGCTTGTATCTTGGATCGGGCACCGGCTGTACCGCCTCGCCGCCAAGGGCACTGACAAAGCAGCTCTCTGCATTCTAGGGGAAATCAAGGAGACTGGGGTGGGAGAAGACCTTATTTGTTTTCGAAAAACAGATTAAGAAAATAAGGTGTTGAGGGGAAGCTTTTGAGCCAAGGCCTTCCCCCCCCCCTACTTTTCCACCCCCTTGTCCTCTCCATCCAAGCCTGCCTCCTTAGAAGTGGGTCTAAGTCGCTCTGTGAAACCCCTAGTGTCAAGGCGAAGGTGTGTTTCTTGTTGGGGGGGCGGAGGGGAGGGGAGGGGAGGGGGGTGGGGAGAGATACACACACATACACACAGATGGCGCGACCGAGGCCGAGAGACTACAAGGCTGGCGATTTGGTCTTTGCCAAGATGAAGGGTTACCCGCAGTGGCCAGCGAGGGTGAGTACAGGAGTTGAAGGAGGATGGGCTGGGGAGTGGGTGGGTTGGTGAAGCTGTTTGACCGCTTCTGGGGGGGGGAGCCGGGGGGACACGCTTGTCGGATGGCGGGGTGGGGGGGCTGGAGGCGGACAGCGACTCTGCCTTTCTCCGTTCCCCTCGGCCACTGATGCTGTTCAGTGTTGGAGCTCACGGGCTCCCTCCCGTCTCTCTCCTTTCTGACATGTTTTCTGTTGTTGTTGTGCGAACAAACGATTATATAACCATTAGCATCTGGAGTGGTCGAGATGATCTTGAGCAAGGAGAGGATTGAAATGATTGGCCGGCGTTGAACTGTGTGTGTGTGTAGGTTGCTTAATCTTTAAAAGATACCGAATAACAGCTGCAACTGGGGGGATAACGTGAGCACCCCAGCAAATGCATCAGTTCTTATGACTCATTCTCACAATTGCTGTACAGTCTACTGGGCTCTGAAATAAGTATGCCTGTAAATGAATCTAGTATTCCAGGTTTGTTGGTAGTCACAGCTCCCTAGCAGGTATGGCACACATCTTGGCCTGGCTCCCAATTTGTATGGCACTAGAATCAACCCCGTGGTTGTCAGGTATTTTCATTGGTCCTGGGTAAATAAAGATGGTGATTAAACGTTGCAGCGTTCAGTGGGTGTAGTAATGTTTTGGAACATCATGTGTAAACGTTGTCGTGTGTGTGTTTTTGTTCTGCTTTGACAAGTGGTAAACAAGAAGCAAGGTAGGGTGTTCATCATTCTGGAATCAATATCACGTTGCTATGACTCATGTTGTCACACACAGAATGCTTGCAGTCAGGTGTTGTTGGCAAGGTGGCGAGGAAGTGTGACCGAAAAGCTAACATCAATCCAGGAGACATAATTTTTGAGGCCAGCTTTTCCTGACAGGAGTTCAGTGTCTGTTCTGTAGTGAGGGAGTACAAGAATTTGCCTCTCGGACAGCCAGACTTAATGTAAAGTGTGTCGTGCAACTTATTCACCAACCTTTCCCACTTTAATGTGTAACACAGAATGTGAAAGAGCTTATTTGTGTGTATTTAATCATTCAATTGAGGATGCTGATGTATTATTTTTGGAATTTACTTGCCTGTCTTGTCAAACACTAATTTTCCATCTTCAGATTAGCTGAAGAATTATTGATTTCCTGAGGTGATGTTAATATTCAAAGTAATTCAGAAATATCGAGACAGATTTTTGTAAAGTTGTAGAGGCCCTTGGACCTTTATAAATGGTTGGCAGGACCCAAATCCATTCGAGATGGCAAAAAGTTGGCATAGGGTCTGTAGGGGGCCATGGGGCTATTGGGGCATGAGTTGTCATGTTTTGGCATGTGTGAACATGGGGAAGGGTGGGATTGTGAGGAAGCCAAAGACTAAAGTACCAGGACTGATCTCTTTGGCATACCATTGGCTGCACCTTACCAACCAGAAGAAGCCCCATTTACACCTACTCCCTGTTTTGCAATAGCTAGTCAATCTTACACCTGTGGAGAAAGTGAGGACTGCAGATGTTGGAGATCAGACTCGAGAGTGTGGTGCTGGAAAAGCACAGCAGGTCAGGCAGCATCCACGGAGCAGGAGAATCAATGTTCCAGACAAGAACCCTTCATCAGGAATGAGGCTTGTGAGCGAGGGGGGAACAGAGATAAATGGGAGCGGAGTGAGGCTGGGGGAAGGTAGCCGAGAGTGCCTTGTAGAGAGAGGAGGAGAATTTCTTATACCTGTGCCAGTGTGACGCCATGACATTTTGTTGTCTGCAATAAAATTTGAAATGGCATTTTATCTAATGCTTTGTAGTAATCGAAGTTTGGTATATCCACCGTTTGTGAACAGCACATTTTATTTTCTTAAACAAAAACTCTAAAAGATTGGCTAAGCAGGAACTCCTTTTCAAAATCAAGTTGACTTTCCTTGGTTACCTTGAATTTATCTCATTGCCCTGCTATAACTTACTCTATAACAGCTCCTACCATTTTCCCTGTGCACTAAATGGCCTGTAGTTTACTGCTTTCTGTCCTCCATTTGCTATCTTCCAATTTAATTGGACCTTCTCCAAATCTAGGAAGTTTCCAAAAATTAAAACAAATGCATTGACTATCTCACTTGCTGCTACTTTTAAAAGCCAAGCATGAAGTTCCATCAGGACCAAACCACTTGTCAGCCAACCACTACCAACCAAACAATTTACTTATTATCACTCCTCTGATGATTGTTGTTTTTCTGAGTTTTTCATTGATTTAAAAAAAACACATTGTGGTAGGATTAGATTTCCTCCAGTGTGGAAACAGGCCATTTGGCTCAATAAGTCCACACCAACCCTCCGAAGAGTATCTCACCCAGATCCATTTCCCTCTGACTAATGCACCTAACACTCTGGGCAATTCACCTGACTTGACATCTTTGGACCGTGGAAGGAAACCCACGCAGACATTGGGAGAATGTCTGTGTGGCGTTTGCACAGTCATCCGAGGCTGGAATCGAACCCGGGTCCCTACCGCGGTTAGGCAATAGTGCTAACCACCTGAGCCACCATGTTGCCCTATAGTAGTTACTTCTGAGATGTTACTTCTATCCTCTGTAATAACTGATACAGAAAAGCTTTTTCTGTTACCTCTTTTTTTTCTGTTTTCGAAAGAAAAATATTCTTGAGTCTCACTTTCTGTAAGATCAATGCTCAGGGCATCATGATATGTGTCAGGAAGGCTGCATAAGCAAGTTTCATTCACCTTGTGTTCATTGACCTGTGGCTTCCAGTCAAACAATTATGTGATTTGAAAATTCTCATGCCGTTTACTAATCCCTCTATAGACTCTCGCCTCTCTATCTTTGTATGCTTCTCCAATCCTACATGCATCAGCCGTGCCTGTACAATTCAGGCCATTCCTTGATCTATAGGGGGTGTTACTTTTATTATCTGTAGTGAAGACTGCATAAAATAATTTTCCAGTTCATCGGCTGCTTTGTTTTTTCAAAAACAATTCTCAGGACTAGTGCTCACTTTGTTAACTTGCTTTTAAATTCTACAGAAACTCTACCTGTTTTTATATTGCTCTTGTACACTAAATCTCTGATCTTAATCACTTATGATTGGATGGACTTGCCTTTAGTCTATCCAGCTATATGTTTTGTGTAAAGCTTCAAGTAAATGACTAATTAAGTTTTAAAACACTCACTTATTACAACTTCCACCTCTCTTTTGTCACTCACTAACTTTTGCACACGTTTTTTATCATCTGCCCTACATCTCCTTAAGTGGCTCAGAGTCAAATTTTGTTTGAAGCTCTTATCTGGAACAGTTTACTATTTTAAAGACATTATATAAAAGCAAGTTGTTACTGTTTGTTATTATAAATAGCCGTTTCCATACCAGCAGTTATAGTACTTTCATTCTCATAGCTCCAAAGTCAATCAAACTTGTCATCCTTGGAGAATGAGGCCACTCAACTGAGGCTTATACCCATTGCAGTTGGAAGCACAGAATAAATATCATGCAACGATCAGAATTATTAGAGAGTACTTCAGTAGAATATTGACACAAAACTCCAGAGGCCGCTTACAGTGAAATCCTTTCATTGTACAGTCATGCAGAACAGTAGGAGGCCATTCAACCTATCAGTTCGCTGTTGGCTCTTTGAAAGAGCTATCCAATTAATTCACAAGTTCACAGCAATATAGGAAATGGGAAAAGAAATAGGGCATTCAGCCCCTTAATTCTGCTCCACCATTCACCTGGATCATGGCTAATCTACCTCAAAACCATTTTCTTGCACTATTCCACATGTCCTTTAATACGTAGAAATCTTGACAATACTCAATGATTGAGCCCTCACAAACCCTGGGGTAAAGAATTCTAAAGCCTCCAGATTAACAAATGTCTCCCCATCTCAGTCCTAAATGGCTTGTCTTTTATTCTTAGACTCTGTCCCACAGTTTGAGACTCTTCAAATGAGGTGGAAGAGCATTTCTTAATCTCCCCAGCTGAGTCCTGAAAGAATTTTACATTTTATTCTCCTAAATTCTGGAGAATTTAGACTGAGGGTCTTCCTGTAGGACGGTAATGCCATCCCAGGCAGCAGTCTGGTGAACATTTGTTGCACTTCTCTGTGGCAAATATATCCTCCATGGGATGAGAAGACTAAAATTGTACATGATGTTCCAGGTGCAGTCTCACAATATCAGCAAGACCTTTGTTTTTACTCCTGAACTTGCATTGGGTGGACAGCAGCTAAGTTATTCACTGCAGATGTTTGTAGGCTCTGACCTCCTATTGCAGCATATATTTACACAGCCACCTCGGTTATCCGAACACCAATTATCCAAGTTTGAACAAGGTCTCAAGGTCCCATTAAAAACATTTTCCATAATAGGAACAATCACTTATCCGAACAAAATGCTCTCTGTCCGTCTCCTTCAGATAATCGACGTTGTTCTGTATAAAGCCAGTACAGTTCAGCTTATGGGCAGTAGTAACCCCAAGATGTACTTGTGAGAGAATCAGTAATGTCAAGAGGCAATGAGTTGGTTGTGTGGCGCAAAGTCATAGATGGGACGCTGACCAAACAGCGTGCTTTGGCCTGAAAGGTTTTGAGGTCCTTCAGTGTTGTTGGAGATGCATTCATTCGAGCAAGAGGAGAGTATACTTGAGTTCAGTTGAGGCTTTGGGAAGTCAAGAGGACATATACTGCAACTTGGTCCCGCATCGAGGAAAAAGCTCCATAGATTTACTAGTCAGTTTTTTGTATTTGAATGTGAGTTTATTGTTTTCCTACCCTGGTTTGTTGTGTATTTTTGCAATGCTATCTAGTGGTTAGAGTACGTGAGGTGATAGGCAGTGAGCTGTTGACGGGAGCCTCTTCGATTGAGGCAGTGTGAAACATCCTTTGAGTGGGGTCACCTGGTGTCTATCAGCTGGATCACCCATGTGTGCTGATTCTGTGACTACTCAGTCCTGCTGCCCTCTTACATTATTTTAGCATCTGGAGCTAAGTGGAGAATGGCAACAAGAGTTTATGGGATCAGTTTTTATTACTTTGAAAGTTTGAGCTATACCAGCTCCTGTCATGTCCTTTTGCTGAACATCCACTCTCATGTGGTGGTGATGTGCAGGAGGAAACTGTTGGGAATGTGGAACTTTGTTATGGCTCCCTCCATCCAACTTGTCAACACATTCAATCTGGCTATGATTAGAGGCACCTTATAAATGACATCTGTTGCTGTTGTAGGTACATGGTCTCAAGCTAAAAACCTGATCATACTTGAGCGATATTCTGTTTATATGACACTGTCCTCCTGGGGCCTTACTCTTGATGCCAATGAAGTTGCAGCATGATAAACATTGGACTACCTCTGCAAAGCGACATGGAATATGTTTTGCTTTTAAGAGTGTTATATAAGAAAGAATGTATGTTTGTATATGTACTGCAACATGGAGACATTTGAAAATCTTCTACAGACAATGACATTACATGTTGCTGCTACCTTTCCATAAAACTGTACAGAGTTAGGAATGGTCTTCACATTCCCAAGTATAGCTTTTACGGGGTTTGGTGGACAGTGACAAATTACTCCAGACGTTTTTTCTCAGAGTGCGTTCTTGTTTTCCCAGGAGGCTGCTAGGGATCTGATTTCTCCCAGGAGAGAACTGTGCTCCTCCACATCCCTTACTAGCGACACTTCACTTCACTCAAACCTCTCCATCCCCCATCTCTTTCATTTGCTTATGTGCTGCTGTTCCAATTAGCTTGTTCTGACTTTTGTTTGGTGTTCTTTGAGAACAACAACCAATATTAGAATTCTGCACACCGAATAACTATAATACTATGTCCCATTAACAATAGCTGAAGTCCTATCTGCTGAAGTAAGGCAGGTATAATGTTAAAAAGTTAAAGCTAAGAGGACAAGGATGGAAATGGCTCTTTCCCTGCTTCCGTTAAGTTCTCTTCTGTTATTTACAATATATCTGGAACAGAGGCAACAGCTGAGATTTCTTGTCCTTCTTTTATGTGCATTCACATTCTTTGATTTAAATATAAATATTTGCATTTCTATAGCATCTTTTACAACCAGGGGTCATTTCAATGTGCTTTGCAGTGATATGCACTGAGTAGCTGATGTCGTAAAGAAAATATTTGAGCTAATTTATACACCGGTAGCTCCCACAAACAGCAGTGTGACAATGACCACATCATCTGTTTTGTGAAGCTGATTAGGGGATAGATATTGAGATTGACTCTCTGCCCTTTGTCACAGTAGTGCTGTGGGCTCATCTTGTGCCCATCTGAATGGGCGGACAGAATGCTGACAGGACAGCACTCACTCACTAATGTACCAGGGTATCAGCATGGATTTTTGTGTTGGAGAACTTCAACATACAGTTTTATAACTCTGAGAATGCTACCAACTGAGCTGCCTGGTGCTGAAAGTGAAAGAGTAGTATTGAGGTGTGTGCAACTACAGCTTTCAGAGCAAATGTCCATTCTATGTCAAGGCATATATGAATTGCAGACAGATCATACTACTACCTTGTTTTAGTATCTTTTTAGATAAAAAATATTTGTGGTGCTCTTTCCAGTATAAGCTATTCCAGTATTGGCTGAAATGTGTTCCCTTCTGTTTATGCTGTTGCTTGGTAAGCAACCAAAGAGTCCTAAGGTTAGCTAAAAACACCGCTGAGCAACCTCAGGCAAAAGTCAATCCAGAAAGGTCATGAGGAATTTTACTCATCTAGTTAGTACAGAGCTGTCTTGACACCACTTGTCTCTTTTGAATAAATCCATGTATCCTCTCATGTAGAAATTTTAAGAAAAAAACCACAACACTTTTTTTCAAAGCAGAGCAAAGGAATTCTCCCTGTGGCCTGACCAATACTTATTCCTCCACCAACATCAATAAAAACAGATGCTCAGTTCATTCATCATATTGGTGTTTGTGAGAACTTACGGTGTGCAGTTTGGCAGCAGTGTTTCCTCTGTCACCAGAGGGAGTATACTTGAAAAGCCCTTCAACATACAATACTGAATACTTCATTGGCTGTAAAATTCATTGAGCTTGTAAAAGGACCTATATAACTTCAGCTTTCTATTTTTATTATGCTAAGTAGTTTTCAACTCTGGAAACTGCATTTGGTCTATCTCTAGGGTAGCTCAGTGGTATTTATTCTTGCCATATAGGGTGTGGGTTTGCTCGCTGAGCTGCAGGTTTGATATCCAGACATTTCATTACCTGGCTAGGTAACATCATCAGTGGAAACCTCGAAGTGAAGCGAAGCTATTGGCTCCTGCTTTCTATTTATATCTTTCTCCTGGATGGGGTTCCTGGGGTTTGTGGTGATGTCATTTCCTGTTCGTTTTCTGAGGGGTTGATAGATGGTATCTAGATCTATGCGTTTGTTTATGGCGTTGTGGTTGGAGTGCCAGGCCTCTAGGAATTCTCTGGCATGTCTTTGCTTAGCCTGTCCCAGGATAGATGTGTTGTCCCAGTCGAAATGGTAGGTTTTCTTTCATCCGTGTGTAGGGCTACGAGGGAGAGAGGGTCGTGTCTTTCTGTGGCTAGCTGGTGTCTGTGTCCTGGTGGCAAACTTTCTCCCTGTTTGTCCTAAGTAGTGTTGGGGGCATGGGGACAGTCCTTGCGTGGAATTTTGTAGATGACGTTGATTTTGTCCATGGGTTGTACTGGGTCTTTTAAGTTTGTTAGTTTTTGTTTGAGAGTGTTGATAGGTTTCCGAGGGATCTTAGTAGTCTGGCTATCATTTCTGAAACTTCTTTGATGTATGGTAAGGTGGTTAGGGTTTCTGGCTGTGTTTGGTTTGCTTGTCGTGGTTTGTTCTTGAGGACTCTGCGCACTGTATTATTTGAGTATCCATTCTTCTTGAATACATTGTATAGGTGGTTCTCCTCTGTTTTCCGAAGTTCGTCTGTGCTGCAGTGTGTGGTGGCTCGTTGGAATAGTGTTCTGATACAGCTTTGTTTGTGTGTGTTGGGATAGTTGCTGGTGTAGTTAGGTATTTGGTCAGTGTTTGATGGTTTTCTGTATACGCGGGTTTGTAGTTCTCCGTTATCCTTTCTCCGTCCAGGAATGCGAGTTTGTTGTCAGTTTTTTCCTCCTTGGTGAACTTTATGCCTGTGAGGGTGTTGTTGATGATGTTAAATGTCTCTTCTATCTTGTTTGGTTTTGTGGTGACAAAGGTGTCATCTACGTAGCGGACCCAGATTTTTGGTTTGATGGTTGTTAGAGGGGCTGTTTGTTCTAGTTCTACTACAAACCTTGCAAAAAATTCTTGCCATATCTACGTCCTAGTTTTGCCACATTGAAGTCTTGAAAGGAGGGTCTAACAAGGTGTTGAACAGTATAACCGATCAGTCATAAGTCCCATGTTGGTGCTCGGTACACTCTTAGGTACTACAGTAGTGGCTGTTCACTAAACAGACGCCACATTTCTAATTATGTTTTTATTAAAATACCAGTCGTGCGATAACAATGAATCCTCTCATTGTGCACATTGTAATCTTGCAAATCCTCATTTATTCTGTACTTTGGAAGATGAGCTGATTACCACTCTAGTGAGTCAAGGTCATTTGTAAACCTACACCCTGATATATTTTTACAGAAAGAACATGAACAAACAGAATACCATTTGGGTGAATTTCGAGCCATTTCTCAGAAAATAACAAAGGTATTGCAGTATCCTCGCCTGCCTCTGACAATAAGTTAAATTCAAAACTACAGACTAACAACAATCCTGAACCTAGTTGGATCTAATCTCCTGCTGAGGTGATCAGAGTAATCAGTGATTGGCCAGGTCAGCACCAGTGGAAGCTCTTGCTCCTTGGTGGATGTGGGTTCCATTGGCAGCTTTTGTGTCACTGGACTGAAATGAATGGAACCGTCCCAACATTGGATGTGTGAATGGTACTTAAAGGTGTTAATCAACCTCAGTCTCAACCTGATGTGATATGTAAGAAATACAATTTAAAGGAAGACCTTTTCGGAATGTAGTCCTTACTTAGCGAGTTTTGAGAAGATTTGTAGCTCCGGTTGAGGTTCTGGATGTAGGTTTGCTCGCTGAGCTGGAAGGTTCACTTCCAGATGTTTCATCACCATACTGGGTAACATCTTCAGTGGGCCTCAGGCAAAACTTGACATTACCTAGTAGGGTGACAAACCTTACTGTCAGCCTTACTGTCAGCCACTTGTGTGGTTTTAACCCTTGTGAGGCTCATGTACCTTAATGAGGGCAGGGTCACTTTTTTTTTCATTCACCTGCTATGAACTTCACTGGCAAATCCAGTATTGATTTCCATCTTAATTACCCGTGGGAAAATGCTGGTGAACCACTTCGTTGACATGCTGCAGACTGTGTATAGGTAGGGAGTTGAAGGAGAAACATACAGGTGATTGTGCTCCTACACATCTATTACCCCATGTCGTTCAAAACTTTAACCTCAACTCCACATTTTCACTTAACTCCAAAAGTCTTTCACACCTTTGCTCTCCAAAAATCTATCCACCTTGGACTTCAAACTATACAAACTCTGCTATTTTTGAGGAAGAGAATTCATAAAGCTGGCGACCCTCAGAGAAAAAACTCACCTCTGTCTCAATGACCTCCTAGTTTTAGATTCTCCGCAAACAAAACAAAACGACCAGGCACCCTTCCAAGCCTCCTCAGGATTTTTAAAAAATGTATTCACGGGATGTTGGCTAGACTAATATTTATTGCCCATCCCTAGTTGAGAAGATAGTGGTGAGCTGCCTTCTTGAATCACTGCAGTCCTTGAGGTGTATGATCACCCCCACCCCCCACCCAATGTTTTCAATCAAGTCATCTCTTGGACTTTAGTATTGTTGAATTGCCTTTATCTTCTGTTTCATAACTATTCTGAATCTAACTAAATAATACCACTAAAGTATTCTTTCACTTGTGTTCTTTCTGCCTGTTCAGATCTTTCAAAGTTTGTGAGAAGATTTGTAGCTCGGGTGCTCGTTGTTGTGGTTCTGTTCGCCGAGCTCGGAATTTGTGTTGTAGACGTTTCGTCCCCTGTCTAGGTGACATCCTCAGTGCTTGGGAGCCTCCTGTAAAGCGCTTCTGTGATCTTTCCTCCGGCATTTATAGTGGTTTGTCTCTGCCACTTCCAGTTGTCAGTTCCAGCTGTCCGCTGCAGTGGCCAGTATATTGGGTCCAGGTCGATGTGCTTATTGATTGAATCTGTGGATGAGTGCCATGCCTCTAGGAATTCCCTAGCTGTTCTCTGTTTGGCTTGTCCTATAATAGTAGTGTTGTCCCAGTCAAGTTCATGTTGCTTGTCATCTGCGTGTGTGGCTACTAAGGATAGCTGGTCATGTTGTTCCGTGGCTAGTTGGTGTTCATGGATGCGGATCGTTAGCTGTCTTCCTGTTTGTCCTATATAGTGTTTTGTACAGTTCTTGCATGGGATTTTGTACACTACATTGGTTTTGCTCATGCTGGGTATCGGCTCCTTCGTTCTGGTGAGTTGTTGTCTGAGAGTGGCTGTTGGTTTGTGTGTAACAGCACACAAACCAACAGCCACTCTCAGACAACAACTCACCAGGACAAAGGACCCTATACCAGCTTGAACAAAACCAATGTAGTGTATAAAATCCATGCAAGGACTGCACAAAACACTACATAGGACAAACAGGAAGACAGCTAACGATCCGCATCCATGAACACCAATTAGCCACGAAACGACATGGCCAGCTATCCTTAGTAGCCACACATGCAGATGTCAAGCATCATGAATTTGACTGAAACAACACTACTATTATAGGACAAGCCAAACAGAGAACAGTCAGGGAATTCCTAGAGACATGGCACTCATCCACAGATTCAATCAATAACACATCGACCTGAACCCAATATACCGGCCACTGCAGCGGACAGCTGGAACTGACAACCGGAAGCGGCAGATACAAACCACTACAAATGCCAGAGGAAACATCACAGAAGTGCTTCACAGGAAGCTCCCAAGCACTGAGGATGTCACCTAGACAGGGGACGAAATGTCGGCAACACAGTGTCCAGATCTTTTCCCCAAACAGTGTCCAGAGCTGTTCCTCTTACCAGGTACTAGCTGTGGAGATTCTTCTGGATGAATTTGAAGGAACTTTTACACTCTGTACCTTTTCCACTAAATATATTCCATTAAGATTAGAGTATCTGAAATCCCATACTCTTACAACCTGCTTATTTTTGGATTTTTTTTTATCAATTGGACTGCATATTTCCTCTTCCACCTTTGGCTGTATAGGGATCTATACTCCCAGACACATGATTGCCTCTTCAAGTTCAACTCTTTTGGCTTTGTTTATTCAACTGATACTATCCCCCCTGCCACCCCCACCCATCCAAATAGAAAAGTCAATGTGGTGGCAACCAATCATAGAAAAATCTTTCCCATAGGTAGAGCTGTCAGAATCTCTGAGGAGCTGCTGCTCTAGTTATAGGCTGGTTCTCTCTCACACATTAACTGCTGATAGGTTCACTATGAACATTCTATGAATGTTGGAGAGAACCAGCCTGTGATTGGAGCAGTGGTAAGGAGGTATGCCAGTAAGGCTGGGCACAGCAGAGTGAGGGGCAGAGTGGAGCTGAGGAAACATAGCTGTCAAGGCAACACCCCAAACAGTGAGGTTATTGGAGACAGTGACTAGGAGAAAATGAGGACTGCAGATGGATCAAATAATGTCCATTCCTGATGAAGGACTTATGCCCGAAATATCAATTCTCTTGCTCCTCGGATGCTGCCTGACTTGCTGTGCTTTTCCAGCACCATATTTCAACACTTATTGGAGGCACTGGGGCTTCAGAAAGGGGTAATGGTCTGAAAAAGGGGGAAACTTAGATTAGATTACTTATAGTAGTGGAAACAGTCCACATCGACCTGCCGAAGCGCAACCCACCCATACCCCTACATTTACCCCTTACCTAACACTACAGGCAATTTAGCATGGCCAATTCACCTGACCCGCACATCTTTGGACTGTGGGAGGAAACCCACGCAGACATGGGGAGAACGTGCAAACTCCACACAGTCAGTCGCCTGAGTCAGGAAGTGAACCCGGGTCTCAAGTGCTGTGAGGCAGCAGTGCTAACCACTGTGCCACCTTGCCGCCCACCAACAGTTTTCACATTTTCATAAAGGAAACTCTGCTAACTGGGAACAGGTTTTGAATTAATTGCAATTAGATGTGGAGCCTGTGGCTTAATGCTGCAAGGGTTCAGGAGGCACTATATGGGGAAAATGTAGTGGATGCTGTTGTAATGAGCACTGTCTCAATTAGATAATTTAGTAAACAGCATCTTTTATAAAGATTTGTGTTTTTATGTTGTCATATCTCAGAGTGTCTCATACTGTGATTTACTTCAGGGACAGTGACTCATTGGAAACCAAAATGCAACCATTTGGTTACTATATGAGTCTGCAGAGAGATGTTTTGGGTGATGGCTTTTTGTATTTGGAGTGTGCTAGTTGTTTTACATGAAAAGCAATTGTTGCTAACTTGTGGTTGTAATCTTGGGCAAGTTTGAATACTGTGATGTCAAGGGAATTTATGCTTTCCTTGTGTGTTGTGGCTTTACACATCAGGGAGCATTGATTAATTACTGAGGGCACAAAAGAATTCTTCAAAATATAATGCCCTTTACATCACAAATACAGATGGTATTTTTACAATGTGACTACATCATGCAATGAAGGCATTAGGAAGAGTGACATTGGGGCCCCTCAAACCATAAATTATCCCTCCAGGAATTAAATGTCACACTTGAGAAATGCTCATGAGAAGCCCTTGAAACTGGGGGTGGATGGGGAGAGAAATGGACTTTGTGCCCTAGATACTGATTTATTTTTGAATCCCATCTCTATCCCATCTGAAAGCCCTGCAGCCAAAAATGCTGAGCTGCTAATCCTTCCCTCCTTTAAGTTAGATTAAACATTACTGCTGGTGGATTATCTGCTGAATAAACAGGCTGTTTTACTCAAGGATGGAAGCAAGTCCCTTGAATAATAAATTTTTACTAATGCTGACAAGTGGGGAGTATTAATGTCCAAACTGAACTTCCCGCCATGTAAATGGAGAAAAGACATTGTGGTGTAATGAGTTAGGAATTTTGGAACAAGAGTCATTTGGCCTTTGTGCCTCACCATTAAGTAAAATCATGGCTGATCTGATTGTGGTCTGAGTTCCATTTTCCTGTCTCCCGTATCATAGGCTTAGAGTTTTGGTTAATAAAGGAATCTATCTAACCCTACTTGAGTAGATTTAAAGATCCAACCTCCACTATCATCTAGGAAAAGGAATTCCTAAAGACCCTTTGAGAGGAACGAATTTCTCCTCATTTCTATCACTTTTTCTTCAACTCCGTCTTCTAGTTACATGAATAGGGAAGGTCTAGAGGCATATGGGCCCATTGCTGGCAAAAGGGATGAGATTAGTTTAGGATATCTAGTTGGCATGGATGAGTTGGACTGAAGGGTCTGTTTTCATGCTGTACATCTCTTTGACTTTGAGTCCTTCATCTTCTAAAATAACTTTTTTTTTCAAAGAGAGTAAAACAGCGTACACTCGACACTTCATGCTGTATTCTGCATTCAATTGTTTCTACTTTTGACATGCCCTTCCCTTTTCAATAAATTACAACCTTCCATTTGCCTTCCTAATCACTTGCTGTACCTACATAATAACTTTGTGATTTGTGGGTATCCCTTTATACTATTGAGTTTTACAATCTCTTTCCATTTATATGGTATATTGCTTTTCTGTTCTTCGTGTTAAAGTGAACATGTTCATGTTTACTTATGTTAGACTCCATGTGTCATTTCCACACTCTTAACCTGTTTGTATAACTTTGCAGACTCCCTACCTCCTATTGACAACTTAATTTCCTAACTATCTTGATGTCATTGGAATATGTAAGTACTGTAAGTTTTGATGCCTTCCTCCAAATTGATCCCTGTGGCATTCCACCTGCTCTGGCTTGAGAATCCAAAAAAAAATCCGTTTATGTCTAATTTGTGCTTCCTACTAGTTATTCAAAGCTTTGTCCAAGCAAATATGTTACCCTCCTCACAATGTGCTCTTGTGCAACAGCTTTTTGATGCAGCAACCTATCAATATCTTTTTGGAATTGAAGTATATCATGTCTATTAGCTCTTTTCTATCCACCATACTTTGTCAAATAATTTATTACTTTGCCAAATAACTCTAATGAATTGTTTAAACAATATTTCTCTTTCACAAAATATTGTTTGCCCTCCCTGATCACACTGTGATTTTCTAAGTATCCTGCCATATTAATGGATTCTACCACCTTCAGATGTTAGGCAAACTGATCTATAGTTTTGTTTTTTTTGTTTCTTTCCTTTCTTGAACAAAGGTGTTACATTAGTTGTTTTCTAATCCTCTGGGTCCCTTCCAGAATCTGAGAAATTCTCAGAAGATTTTAATGAATTCATCTACTATCTGCAGTGTGACTTTTTTTTGAAGATCCCTGTCACCCTTTTGCCTACTGTTTCTTCTATGGTGACGGTAACTGTTCTTCCCTCACTATCATCCCTTGATTTTCAGTCATCTTTGGGAGGTTCTCCAAGACACTCATTGAAGATGGGCACAAAATTTTCAAAGCCTGTTTGGAGCCTCAATCATTTGCTTTTTGTTTACCATTATCAATTCCCCAGAGCGCGCTAGCTTTAGCTACTCTTTTACTATTCACATACATGTAAAAAGTCTTACTATCTGTTTTTGTACTACTAGCTAGCTCATACATTGCCATCCTGTATATTCACTCATGCCCTGCTTTCGCTTTTTAAAGAAGAAATAATTCTTTGGTCCTTAAAATCCATCCAATCCTCTGACATACTACTAATCTTTGCAGATGTGTACGATGTTTCTTAAAAAGTTAAGGATAGCGTTATAGAGTCGTAGAGATTTACAGCATGGAAACAGACCCTTCGATCCAACCCGTCCATGCTGACCAGATATCCCAACCCAATCTAGTCCCACCGTCAGCACCCAGCCCATATCCCTCCAAACCCTTCTTATTCATATACCCATCCAAATGCCTCTTAAGTGTTGCTGTTGTACCAGCCTCCATCACTTCCTCTGGCAGCTCGTTCCATACATGTACCACCCTCTATGAAAAAGCTACCCTGGAGGTCTCTTTTATATCTTTCTCCTCTCACCCTAAACCTATGCCCTCTAGTTCTGGATTCCCCGACCCCGGGGAAAAGACTTTGTCTATTTACCCTATCCGTGCCCTTCATAATTTTGTGAACCTCTATAAGGTAACCTCTCAGTCTCCGACGCTCCAGGGAAAACAACCCTAGCCTGTTCAGACTCTCCCTATAGCTCAAATCCTCCAACCCTGGCAACATCCTTGTAAATCTTTTCTGAACCCTTTCAAGTTTCACAACATCTTTCCGAGTGTTAAATTTATTTAGTCACAGATATAATATCCTCCTTCCTTCCCTCCTTCCTTTCTCACTGGGATGTACCTTTGCTGTTATTAAATATTTCCTTAACAGTGTCACTACAAATCTACTGTCTTACCTTTCAGCCTAGTTTTTCCATTCACCTTAGCTGGCTGTGTTTTCATACATTCAACATTACCTTTACACACCAGTCGTGGACCACACTTCTCCCTTTCTGAAGGGAAATGAACATGAAATTCTATCGTGGTGTGATCAGTGTCACCTAGGTTCTTTTACCATGTGGCGATTAAATAATCCTGTCTCGTTGCAAATTACCAGGTCTGGGCTGGATTGCTCCCTGGTTGAGTTGACAGTTCACTGTCTGAAGAAATTATCTCAAAAAAGACTCTTGATTTTCAGGTTACCTTTGCAGGATATTCTTCCAAGCAGCATAAAGATGAAAGTCCTGAGTGATTATTGTGTTGCCTTTCTTACATGTCCCATTTGTTTCTCCCCATATGCTCTGTACTACAGTGTAATAGTCTATTAACTACTCTCACACGTGACCTCTTAGTTTATGTGGTGATGGAAATACTGATTGTACAATTTGATCTTTAAATCTTATTACTCTACTCATAGCATCCTTAAGTAAAAGAACTATCCTGCCAAGTGTTCCTTGTTTTCTGACATTCCAACATGTCAAATAATCTTCAATATTCAGGTCCCAGGCTTGGACACTTGTGACTCATGTCTCTGTAATGCCTATCAGGATATATAAATTTATCTATGTGTGGTAACAAATCATTCCTTTTGTTACAAATGCTACATACATTCAGATACAGGGTCTTAAACTCTGTTACTTTTTACAATTTTTATAATTGCTGGCCTTATCTGTGATTGTGCTCTTACATGCGTGGTTCTGTCCCTTCCTGTCTCGTTCTAGTAAACACGATCCTGATTTTTGCCCTGCTGTGTTTGGGAGGCTTGATGACACAGTGGTTAGCACCACTGCCTCACAGCGCCTCAGCCAACTGTCTGAGTGGAGTATGTACATTCTCCCCATGTCTGCGTGGGTTTCCTCCAGGTGTTCCCGTTTCCTCCCACAATCCAAGGATGTCTAGGTTAGGTGGGTCTGCCATGCTACATTGCCCCCTAACAAGGATGTACAGGCTAGGTGAAAGTCTTCACCTTGTCATATTTAATTTTGAACACTTTTAAAAGTGATTGACAGGGACCTATTGTAAGCTGCACCCAGCACTTCTAATCTTGGATGATTCCATTGAGGGAGTAGATATCTCATACCAACCTGCAGTATTTGTGGAGCCTGGCTAGCTTCTGAAGGACATGTTGATTCAGGAAACTTCGCAAGGCTGTTTAAAAGGCCTTACTTAAGTCCCTCCATGCCCACTGATCCAGTATGAACTATGTACAGAACCAGATAGTCCAAAACTAACAACAGAAAGTTTTGAAATGGCAATGAAAGAAATTACCCATTCAGAAACTGAATGTAAAAATTAATTATATAATTAATTACCAATTAAAAATTACTGCTGTTACAGCTCTACAACAGAGTCAACCAAGCACTACCTTTCACAGTTAAAATAGAAGTTTTATCCCTCATCATCATACCTTTTAATCTTATGCAATAAATAATAAACAATGCACGCAATGAAAATAAAGATGAGGAAAAAAATAACGTATCATGACCTCAAATATGTCAATCAATCAAAGCTAACACTCCAGTTCTTCATGTATAAACAAAAACTGCTAAACCAATCCATTAGAGGGCCTTGGAGCTCAGCCAGGAATTCATAATGAGGCCATCTGGAAAAACATGTCTGGCTGTCTATTTCTGTTGATATAAATTCCAAGTGTGTAATTGAAAATACAGCTTAAAAGATTTGTTCAATATCTGTGCGATTTCTTAATTCCCATAATAGTTTCTACAGTGGGTGTCTAAGGGAACAATCATGACTTTAATTATTTTATTATTTATGTATAAAAACTCTTACAACATATACTTTATATTCCTAGTCATTCCTGTATGTTTTACTTTTTCCCTTTTTAATATCTTATTAAAATTTTCTCTTCTTTTTTCCATAAGATTCTCAATCCTCACTTTTATTATTTTTATTCACAGAATTCTAAGTCTTCTAACCTAGTATTATTCTTAATGGTCTTACTAAACCATGATGGATCTTTCTTACTGAGTTTTTGTTGTGGGTTGCTTTTTTTTTAACATTTCAAATTGTTTCTT
Organism: Hemiscyllium ocellatum; assembly: GCF_020745735.1. Classification (NCBI taxonomy): domain Eukaryota; kingdom Metazoa; phylum Chordata; class Chondrichthyes; order Orectolobiformes; family Hemiscylliidae; genus Hemiscyllium; species Hemiscyllium ocellatum. Next base: position 31,432,107 of record NC_083439.1, on the reverse strand, counting down.
TAAATGTGTCCCATTGTTTACTTGGGGCCATGCCTTTTCATACTATTTTAACCAATCAAGCTTAGCCTGTTTTCCCTTTATGCCTCTGAAAATGACTGTTTAAATTTAAGGGTTTGATTTGTATTTGGGCTATGTTCCTTTCGAACTGAACACCACATTTACTTGTATTATGATAACTAGTACCAAGGGGATTTTTTTTTATTTTGAGGTGACTAATTAAGGCTGCCTTATTACAGAACACTAGATCTGAAATAACTTTATCCCTTGTCAGTTCCACAATACATTGCTCTGGGAAACTGTCACAACAATATTCAGCAAACTCATCTTCTGGAACATGCTTGCCAATTTGATTTGTCCAGTCTTCATGAAGACTAAAATTTCTTACAATTGTTATGTTACCTTTATTACATGTTTCAGTAAATTGTTGTTTAACATTTTGTTCAAAGTAAGGGGTCCAGAATTTCCCACAAGTGTTTCTAATGCTTTATCTTCCTAATCCGGACCTATACTGGCATGATCTTCTGAACTAAGATCATTTCTTACTCATACCCTTATGTCATCATGTACTATCATGACTCCCTGTGTTCTCTTGCCATTCTCTCTGTCGTTTCAAAATATTGTCTATCCTGGAGTATTTATTTCCCAACCTTATAACCTCATAACTATGGTTCTGTAATGACGATTAGATCTAAAGTTAGATAGCTAGTTGTGCCACTCATTCATCTACCTTCTTGTGAATAGTTCATTCGTTCAGGTAAAGAGCTTTTCAATTTCATTTTTTATTACTACTCCCTGCATTGATCTTACTTTGTGTACAGCATTTTTATTTGCACCATACATCGCTAAACTCTCACAGTAGAATGTTATTTATATAATCATAGAGATGTACAACATGGAAACAGACCCTTCAGTCCACCTAAGTCCATGCCAACCAGATATCTTAAATTAATCCAGTCCCATTTGCCAGCATTTGGCCCATATCCCTCTAAATCTTTCCTATTCATGTACCTATCCAGGTGCATTTTAAAAGTTGTAATTGTACCAGCCTCCACGGATAATTCTGCACATGCACCACCCTCTGTGTGGAAAAAGTTGCCCTTGGGTCTCTTTTAAATCTCACCCCCTCCTCCCCCAAAAACCTATGCTCTCTAGTTTTGGACTCCCAGAGGACCTTGATTATTCACCCTATCCACGATTGTAATGGTTTTATAAACCTCTGTAATAGTCATACAGTCCTACAGTACGGATACAGACCCTTTGGTTGAAACTGGTCCATGCTGACCAAAATGCCCAGCAGTGCTAACCCCATTTCCCTGCACTTAGCTCATATCCTAATCCTTACCTGTCCCCATGTATTTATCCAAATGCCTTTTAAATGTTGTTAATGTACCCACCTCAATCACTTCCACCGGCAGCTCATTCCATATCTGCACTACCCTCTGTGTAAAAATGTTGCCTCTGACATTCCCTTTTATTCTTTCCCCTCTAACTTTAAACTGATGCCCACTGGTCCTTGGTTCCCCAACCCTCTGATAAGGACTGAGGTCACCCCTCTGCCTCTGATGCTCCATGGAAAACAACCCCAGCTTATTCGGCTTCTCGCTATAGCTCAAACCTTCCAACCCCAGCAACAGCCTTGTAAATCTTTTCTGAACCCTTTTAAGTTTCACAGCATTTCTCAGGTTAGGTCTGTTGTTTCTTAAGTGCACCACAACAAATGAATTCTTCTTTTTTGACTTCCAAGTTCATTCCCAGCTGTGAGGAAATGTGCTTGACCCTGGTGTCAGACAGACATTAAAGTCATCAGAAGTCTCGGAAATGGCCACGCTAAGCTGCCTGTTCCCAGCCTCTCCTCTCCCCAGTCACTACTATGTTACTTTGATTCCCCCTCATTTGAATGGCATCCTGAATCAGAGCATCTTAGCTCATCCACCCAGCAGTCTTGTCTCCTCCTCTATATAAGCTGCAAATATATTGTTGCTAATGATTAAAATCCAGGGCTGAAGCTCTTCCATCACTGTCTGCTAGAATACTGTATTTAAGGAGAGATGACAGCACGGTGGTATTGCCACTGAACTATTAATCCAAAAGCCAAGATAATGTTCTGGAGAACCAGGTTCAAATCCTGCCATGGCAGATGGTGGGATTTGAATTCAACAAAAATCTGGAATTAAGAGTCTAATGACGATCATACATCCATTGCTGATTGTCAGGAAAACTTCACTGATGTCCATTAGAGAGGGAAACTGCCTTCCTTACCTGGTTTGGCTACATGTGACTCCAGACAAATAACAATGTGATTGACTGTTCACTACCCTCTGGACGATTCAGGGTAAGCAATCAATTCAACAGCTTCAGCAACCCTAATCAGCTACAGCTCCCTCCCCCCCCGCCCCACCCCCAAATAAATTTAAATAAAGCTTTCCTGACTTGCAATCGCTGTCCTGTCCCTTTTCCAAATTTGTGTGAGCTCTCTCTCATTATTGAGTATTTTCAAGGTGTTCAATTATCCAGAATTATCCTTATTCTTAATCATAGATTTTAACAACTTCCTGACATCAAGTGTTGAGCTAACTGGTTTATAATTCCTTGCTTTTTCTCCTTTACCTTCCTTGACCAACAGATAGAAGCATTTTCCCAATGTAGTCGAGCAGTTGTGAATTGAAGAGAACTTTAAAGATACCCTATCTATAATCTTCCTGCATATCTACATTTATACACAAATATTGCCAACATTGCTCAGTTAGATCTGTTTACCACATTACTTTGAATCAGTAATGGAATTTTGTTGCTCTTGACATTCCATTCTAAAGCTCTTTAGAGGCATCTGTAAGTTTTGCTATAGGACTAACTGGAGCAAGTACTCGCAACACCTAAGGCCATGTTACATCAATATGGCACCCAGCAGGACAAAATTCCTCAGATGGGTCCTTCCAATTTGGATATGGGCCAAAATCAGGCTCAGGGATTAATTATTCTCAAATTTTGAAAATGGAATCAAGCTAAGAAGTTGCTGGTCATCTGACATTGAGCCATACGCTAATCAGATGCCAAAGAGATGGAATATCGAGTTTTGAGAAGATTTGTAGCTCAGGTTGAGGTTCTGGATGTAGGTTTGCTCGCTGAGTTGGAAGATTTGTTTTCAGATGTTTTGCCATCTTCATTCAGAGGCTCACTGAAGACATTACCTAGTATGGTGATGAAACGTCTGAAAACTAACCTTCCAGCTCAGTGAACAAAACTACATTCAAAGAAGGAAAATATTGGAATGAAGCATGGTGGCCATCATTTTAATACGCTGACAAATTGATTTAGGGCAGGTTGGGGGAGCTACAATGTTAAAGTTTCCAAAGAATTGAGAGCTGTAGCATACCTTCCAGCAGGTATTCCTGCTCGTTCTCCTGTGTTGCCAGTGAAGTGTAATGTCACAATGCTACAGCTATTCCCTGGTACATGAATTAGTGCTCCACTCACATTGAGGAGAAAAGATACAACAGGAGAAAATTGCCACAATGCAGGGAAACATACACAGCTCACAATAAGCTCCTACCATTATGCAGTGCTTTGGGCCTATCACCAAAGAATTGTGTACTAGAGAATGATAGATGCCTTTGAGTATCTCTGCTTAGTCTATCTGTCTTGTCTCATTTAAAGTCCACTCAAGTGCCATACCAGTTTTCTTAGTGCTTTACTTTAATTCTTTCTTCCCTCAAACTCTGTCACAAGACCTCTCCTCTCCTCCCTTACTTTTACCTTCCAAATCAGCTCCACAAACCATATTCATGTCTGTCTGCTTGAGTTTACCAGCTCACTGTTGCTAAGTCCATTCCTGGTCACTTCCTCAATATTCTGCTGAAACTTGTTTCCTTTGTGTCAGCTCTCAAATGCTCCCTGTTTACTACAAAGCACTTTCTTAAATTGCCAACCATCAAGCCCTTAGTCTTTTGTGTACTATGACATGTCTGCAACTACCAATCTGCACAGTCACACCCTCCTTTCCACCCTGATTCCCATTTAAAAGCTTGTTCCCTTTAGTCCTGGCTGTTCCTCCAGTGTGTCTTAAATCCAAGAGCTGCAGAAGTGAATGGATGTGCCTATGATGGCTTAGCCATTCACTGTCGGGTCTAACTGAACCATGTAAAAGACAATCTGCCCTGCTCTGTCAGTCAAAACTGCTTTCTATTCCAGGATGAATTCAAATTCAAAGAACACTTGGCTTTTGTTCCTTCTGCAAGTTGTCTTCTTAAGCCTTGTCACTGTCTCATCCACCCTCTGTTCCAACAAGTGTAATCATGAACTCAATGAGGTCAAAGTTACATTTATCCACCAATCAGCTGCCTCTGCCACTTCTCTCCCTTCCCCAACCCACTTTGTCACATTTCTTCAGGATACTTTGCAAGAACTAACAACATGAAGGGAAAACTCCTTCTTATACTGTGTGAAGTGTATTTTGGTAATTGTCCTGATGAGTGCAAAATGGAATGTTGCAACAAAATTGATTGATAAAACCATCAAATATTGAACTGACACCATTGGGTGAAGGTGAGCACAGAGAGTCAGTCATTCCAGCCAGTTTTATCATCAAGTAAATCCACAAATCATATTTTATGCTTGTTCCAGGTAGTGGTCACAAACAGACCCAAACTGGTTACACTATTACCCCAAAATTACTCAAGACTGATGTAAATGTGCAGAGCATCCTGACATCCTAGCTGCAAAATTCTGGATGCAATCTGAAGGAGTTTTATATTGTTTATACAGTACCATCCAAAAATGATTCAACGATTAATAAGATAATATTTTGGCAGGCACAGCTTAATTGTATTGTGTTTTATTATCTACTTTATGAATTCCTTATTGATGGGTTTTACTACGTACTGTAGGAACAGTCATTTGGTTTAATATTAGATATTTGATTGTAGGAGCTATATATGTCTATAAAGCTCAGTAAACTTGATGTTCTATGTATGGCTCATTTATCATTAAGGGCTAAAATAGGCTGATTGTTTTCAGATTTCCAGCATCCATAGTATTTTGCTTTTACTGGTCTGATTGTATGTTGTTTCCAGCCAAAAAAAAACCCACAGAAGTCCAATATTAAAGCCATATAGTGCATGAATTTCTGAAGATTCTTTTTGCAAATCATATAGAAAAAGCTGAGAATATACAGGATGTTATGATCCCAGCAGCTGGTAATACTGGACCAATCAGGTTTCAGCGTGAAACCTGGCTTAATAGAAAATGTATTTTTTTAAATTTGGCTACCTGGGTGGTCAGTCACTGATAATGTTCACATGAGGTTGTCAGTGTTCTTTTAACAGAAGAATGTAAGTGTATTACACAGAATAAAAATAACACAACACAAAGTTATATAAGACCATTTAGATCAATAGGGTGAATGGGTTTAGGAGGGGCAGTTGGAGTTTATTTGAATAAATGTGAAGTATTGAATTTTGGTAATACAAACAAGGACAGAACTTATGTAATTAATGGGGTGCAGATAAGTAATTCTTTGAAGTTTGCATCACAGGTAGACAGGTAAAGTCATTAAGAATGCATTTAGCATGCTTGCCTTCATTTCTCAGACTTTTGAGGATAGAGTTGGGCCCTTTTGCTGAGATTATACAGGACATTGGTGAGGCCTGTTCTGGAGTATAGTAAGCAGTTCTGGTCACCCTGTTAAAGGAAGGAAATAATTAAACTGGAGAGGGTCCAGAAAAGATTTACCAAGACGTTGTCAGGAATGAAGACTTTGAGATATAAAAAGAGACTGGAAAGGCTGAGACTGCTTTCGCTGGAATATGGGAAGTTGTAGGGTGACCTTATTGAGGTTTATGAAATCATGAGGAGCGCAGATAAGCTGAATGAAAAGGTCTTATCCATAATCTGGAAGAGCTCAAAGCTATGGGGCACATTTTTGAGGTGAGAGGAGAGTGATGTTTAAAAAAAGTTATGAGGGGCAAATTTTTTATACAGTGTGTGGAATAAACTACCAGGGAAAGAGATGGATGCAGATACAGTTACAACATTTAAAAGACATTTAGCTAAGTTCATGAATCAGAAAGGCTTGGAGGAATGTGGACCAAATGCAAGCAAGTGGGACTAGTATAATTTGGGAACGTGGTCTACGTGCACTGGTTGGACCAAAGGCTCTGTACCGATGCTATATGATGCTGACACTCTATCATCATAACCAGTTAAAAGAAATGTTCAATCCTTTTCCCAGCAATATCTTTTACAGACACTCAACCCCAGTGATCTATCATTCCTAATGGGAGACAGTAATGGAATGAGTTACACCCGGTCACTTTTTTTTTAATCTAATGTCTCATTAGGTGGAACATTGGTCTAAATCCCTCCCTGATGTCACAGTATTCTTTTCAACAGAGTAAAATTTGGCAGGGTATAAAACTAGCATTTCTTTCCCACCCTGTGGGCTCTCAACTGATTTCTGGAATGAGAGCTCCTACAATGTGGTTGTCAGTATCCATTGAAGTTTAGAAGAATGACGGGTGATCTCTTTGAAACATAAAATATCCTGAGTGGTCTTCACAGGGAGAATGCTTTCAGATGTTTCCCCTAGGGGCACGGTTTCAAAATAATGGATCTCCCTTTTAAAATGAAGGATGAGATTAACTTTTCCCTTCTCTCTGAGCACCATAAGTTTGTGGCACTCAGCACCCAAGGGAGGTTGGGTCATTTAGAATTCTTAAGGCGGAGTTGGATAGGTTGTTGGCTAACCAGGGAGTCTCGGGGTAAAAGGAGATTGGAAAGTGGTGTTGAGGCTACAGTCAGATCAATATGATCATATTGTATGGCAGAATCAGGCTTGAAGTGCTGAATAGTCGATTCTTACCCCAATTCATACACCTCCTCAGATTAAAATTGCCCAAACATTGTTTATTCCCTTGTTATAGAGTCATGGAGTTATAAGCATGGAAACAAACCCTTTGGTCCAACTTGTCCATGCCTGGTCTTTCTTAATTGAAATCTGCTGAGTATTCAAATTTGCCGTACACAAAGTGCTAAATTATCAATGACATACTAAATCGACCATTTCTTTGTAACTTACTATTCAGATTAGATTCACTGCTGTGATAGAGAGATGATCATCTCTCTATGTTAACCTCACTATACATGTGGAGGAGGATTGAGTGGATGGGAGCCATCATTGGGAGAGAATGTATAAAAAATGAAACGCACAAGATGCGATCCTAGTGCACCAAGCATTTTTCATGTGGCAAGTGGGGCATTCGAGTGTCTCGCTGTAAACTTGCGAATACAAATAATAACTTGTATTCCTGCGGTGCAGCTGAAATGTTGCAAGGTAAGGCAGGTATGAAGTCGATGTTTTCCCTCAGGCTCCCAGTAGATGTGTAGAGGAAGTTTCTCTTTCCTCCTTAGTAATTTACGTTCGGACAACTAGTATTTATTATCTGCTGAATTGAACATCTCCAAATGCAGGAGGCAAAGGCAAGTATACAAAAAGCTAGAAGAATTGGGCCAGTGGGCGGAGGAGTGGCAGATGGAGTTTAATTTAAATAAATGTGAGATGTTGCCTTTTGGTAAGGTAAATCAGGGCAGGAGTTATACAATTAGTGGTAAGGTCCTGAGCAGTGTTGCTGAATAAAGAGACTTAGGGGTGCAGTTGTATAGTTCCTTAAAAGTGGAGTTGCAAATAGCCAGGGTGGTGAAGAAGGCATTTGCCTTCATTGGTCAGTGCATTGAGTGTAGAAGTTGGGATGTCATATTGTGGCTGTACAGAACATTGGTGAGGCCAGTTTCGAATACTGCATTCAGTTCTGGTCTCCCTGCTTTTGGAAAGACGTTTGAAGTTCTTTAGAAGATTTGTAGCTCAGGCTCTGGATGAGGTTGTTGACTTGCTCGCTGAACTGGTAAGTTTGTTCTCAGATGTTTTGTCAGATACTAGGTAACATCATCAGTGTTCTGTCCATCTTGCATATTTATATGTCCTGGTTTGCCGAAGTGGGTGGTAGCATTTCCAGTTTTGTTTCTTGGAGGTTGGTATATGGGGTCTAATGCTACATGTTTGTTAATGGAGTTCTGAGTTGACTGCTAGGCCTCCAGGAATCCACGTGCATGTCTTTGGTTTGGCATGTCCTAGAAAGGATATGTTGTCCCAGTTGAATTGGTGTCCTAATTTGTCCATTGTGTATGGACATAAGTGATCATTGATCATGACTCTTGGTTGCTAGTTGGTGTTTGTGTACCCCGATGGTTAGTTTTCTTCTGGCTTGCCCTATGTAATATTTGTGGCAGTCTTAACATGGTGTTTTGTACATAATGTTGGTTCTATTAGCTGTGGATCCTTGATACTCGTCAGTAGCTGTCATAGTGTAGTTGTGAACTACTATGATACTTTGGGTCGAAGTAGTCTGGTGGTCATTTCCAATATGTCCTTGATGTATGGCAGGGTGACCGGTGATTCCAGACATGATGTGTAGGTAACAGCGGACTACACTTTTTGGGTACGCTGTATAGGTGTGCTTCTTTGGCTTTGTGCAGCTGTGGGGTGCTGCAGTGTGTTACAGCTCACTTGAACAATGTTCTGATGCAGCTTTGTTGTGGTTGTTGCGATGGTTGCTGGTGTAGTTGAGTACTTGGTCTGTTTGGGGGGGCCTTCCTGTGTTTACTGGTCTGGAGCTTACCATTGGCCTTGTGTTCAACCATTATGTCCAGAAAGAGAAGTTGGTTGTTGTTCTCTTCCCTGGTGAAGATGTTGTTCATGAGCTTCTTCCAGTTGAGCACATTTGGTAAAGACAAAGGTGTCATCCACATAGCGGATCCAAAGTTTAGGTTGGATATTGAGAAGCGCTGTCCATTCTAGTCTTTGCATTACAACATCTATTATTAATCTTGACATTGGTGACTTATGGGTGTTCCGTTACTCTGTCTGTGAATCTGGCCGTTAACGATGAAGTTGGTCGTGGTTCAGTAGTTTGAGGGTGCTGTCCTTACTGATAGTGTTGGTGTTGTAGGGTGTCTGTATCACTGATCCATCTAGTACCGAGTCTAGTGTTCCCTTGGCTAGGGAGATGTCTGTAGAGGTTAATGGTGCAGTTACGTTGAAGGAGATCATGATCTCATTATCCTCTATGCTGAGGTCTAGATGATGTTGAGGAATCCTTGGGCAGAGTGGATGGAGTGGGTTGAGCTGTTTACCAGGTGTTTCAGTCTCCATTGTAGTTATTTTGCTAGTCTGTACGTTGGTGTACCTGGAAGGGAAACTATGGGTCTGAGGGGGGGGACTTCTGGGGAGTTCATAAAAATGGAGTGTGTTGGATCCCTCTAGCTTCATGTTTTTGTGATCAATCTTGTTAATAAAAGAACGATGTTGTTAAACTTGAAAGGGTTCAGAAAAGATTTGCAAGGATGTTCCTGGTTTGAAGAGTTTGAGCTATAGGGAGATCCTGAATAGACTGGGGCATTTTTCCCTGGAGCGTCGGAGGCTGAGGGATTACCATAATAAAGGTTTATAAGATCATGAGGGGGAATGGATAGGGTGAATAGCCAAAGTCTTTTTCACAGGGTAGGGGAGTCCAAAACTGGAGGGCTTAGGTTTAAGGTGAGAGGTACTATGGAGCAGACCAAATCCCCTCAAACTGTTCAGAAGATAGTCTAGACCCTAACATTTTCTTATTTCAAAGATAAATATAACATGTTGCATCCCTCTTGATCAAACTGCTGGATTTAAAGCAAAGCACACTTTATCCATCCACTACAGTTAAGATACAATAATAAAAAGAAGGAATTAGAATAACTTAACAGAATAATAGATACTATAATTATTGTTAATTAACTATTCCAATATAGTAACATCCTATAAATACACCCTTGGAAAAGGCAAAGTCAGACACAGATTGTTTCACATGCTACCGTATAGCAGGCAGAGAACCCCCAGGGTTTGGCTGTAACTGAGAGAGGGACAAATATAGCTTCCACCTCTTCAACATCCCAACAGTAACAGCTGAAACAAAAAACTAAAAATCCTCATTTTGTGCATGGGAGGTTGACCACACCCATTCAGGCTGCTTCTATTGTTCTAACTTTTAAAAAAGAAGACCCAAAGCTTCATAAGTTGGTTATCTTCTCATAGACTGCTCATCGGCTGTCCCCCAATCTCCCTCAACAAGAAACCAGGATGTACCTCTTAAAGCGGGGACTGCAAATGCTGGAGATCTGAGTCAAGAGTGTGGTGCTGGAAAAGCACAGCTGGTCAGGTAGTATCTGAGGAGCAGGAGAATCAACGTGGTTTCCTGATGGAGGGCTTATGCCCGAAACATCGATTCTCCTAGTCCTTGGATGCTGCCTGTCCTGCTGTGCTTTTCCAGTGTCACACTCTTGATTCATACCTCTTAAAGCCACAGTATTGTCACAGAGTGGGGGAAAGATTTAAAAGAGGCATGAGGGGCAACTTTTTCATGCAGAGGCTGGTGCATGTAAAAAGCAAGGAAGTAGTGGAGGCTGGTACAATTACAACATTTTAAAAGGCATTTGCATAGCTATACAAATAGGAAGACTTAAGAGGGATATGGCCCAAATGTTGGCAAATGGGACTAGATCAGTTTAGATAGCTGAGAATCAAAGTTTCAGGCAAAAGCCATAAGACCTAGGAGTGGAAGTAAGGCCATTCGGCCCATCGGGTCCACTCCGCCATTCAATCATGGCTGATGGGCATTTCAACTCCACTTACCAGCATTCTCCCCGTAGCCCTTAATTCCTCGTGACATCAAGAATCTATCAATCTCTACCTTGAAGACATTTAGCGTCCCGGCCTCCACTGCACTCTGCGGCAATGAATTCCACAGGCCCACCACTGTCTGGCTGAAGAAATGTCTCCGCATTTCTGTTCTGAATTGACCCCCTCTAATTCTAAGGCTGTGTCCACGGGTCCTAGTCTCCTCACTTAACGGAAACAATTTCCTAGCATCCACCCTTTCCAAGCCAATCTTCCTGATGAAGGGCTTTTGCCCAAAATGTTGATTCTCCTGCTCCTCGGATGCTGCCTGACCAGCTGTGCTTTTCCAGCAACACACTCTCGACTCTGATCTCCAGCCTCTGCAGTCCTTACTTTCGCCCAGTTTAGGATATCTGTTCAGCATAGATGAGTTAGACCAATGGGTTTGTTTTGGAGCTGTACAACTCTATGACTCTATAACTATTCCCATCCTGCATGCTTCTGCAGCTTCTGTTCAATTATACAACAGCGAGATTCACAACTCATTCCATCAAACCTCTGGATGATGGAGACAATATTAAGAACACCAAAAGACATTTTTCAGAAGGACTTTGGTCTACTACTAATAATTCTGTTTTTGTCCTAAGAATAATCTATTCAATATTTTAACTAAACCAGAATGACTTTCATATAAAGAGCACCCTGAACATGTCAAAAGTTCCCCAAACCAAGCCACTTTAGAAGATATTTAGATAGATAGTCGTATTTCAAGGAGCATTTCAAAGGAGCAATCAAGCTCTGCCTGTGGGCTAAATGAGCTCCTGGTGGGACTTCTCCCTCTCACCAGGGGGAAATCCCACCTTCAAGAGTTAATTGGCAGTGTAGAACTGTTGGAGTTCTGTATTGGATGCAAGTGCAAAGGCTGCATGGATTCTGGAGGAATGCAAGTCCGGGGCTTTGGACAGGTGTTTCTCAACCGTTTCAGAAAGAGGAGAAAGATGTGGATTTTATACAACAGCAGGGTTAGAAGGAAGGGGATGCTATCTTTTTGGGATGTGTTCTTGATGGGCAAAAGGTGCATTACAATGTTAGTAAACCCCACTTCCTTCCTGTCCTTTTAAACACTTTTTTTGGTAAGAAAATAACTTTCCTGCTCCTGGCTGGCTGACCGTTTTACGACAGGAGCAGTGTAATATTGGGGTCTTGAACTTTTAGTAAGCTTACTGGAACCTTCCTTCTTTATTTCCATATGGTGGCCAGCTGCTGATTTCTGTGCCCCATGTTCCTCCCCCCCCCCCCCCCCCCCCCCCCCCGGCTGTCCAATGTCGATGAGTTTTGGTGATGGTGGGAAGATGCTGGGCCAGATGCGGCACGGTGGCTCAGTGGTTAGCACTGCTGCCAGGGACCCAGGTTCGATTCCAGCCTCTGGCAACTGTCTGTGTGAAATTTGCACATTCTCTCCGTGCCAGTGTGGGTTTCCTCTGGGTGCTCCAGTTTCCTCCCACAGTCCAAAGATGTGCAGGTTAAGTGGACATGCTAAATTTTCCATTGTGTTCAGGGATATGTAAGCTAGGTTCATTAGTTGGGGAATGGGTCTGGGTGGGTTACTCTTCGGAGGATCGGTGTGGACTTGGGCCAAATGACCTGTTTTCCCAAGGTAGGGATTCTATGATATATGTGTCCCTGAGCAATGGTCCCTTTAATTTTCCTTAAGGTCTGTGTGAGGCAGCACCAGAAGCTAATATGTTGGTACACTGGCATGGGCGGAACCTCACAGTGTAGAGAGGGCACTGCACCTGAGGGTGAAGGAGAGAAAATCAACCAAGCATCCCGTACCCTGCTGATGCCGAGCTGGATGTAAAGTGGGTGGCTGTCCGATGAAAGCCAGTTTGCATTTGGGTGTCGCCTTATTCTTTACTGGCTGCCACGTGAAAATAGCATAGTGACAGCGATTGAGACAGTACAGGATTTATTCACTAACCTTTAATTCCAATAATTTGTAGACAGCTGTTTAAAAGAAGTATTTGCACGATAAGCTGTTTCTTTAGAGCCAATTAACACCCAGGTTCAGTGTGTTGGGCAGGGATGTGTAGGGAAGTATTTGAGTGTGACAACCCCAGCCACATTTGACTGAGGCATGTAATATCCAGCCCATGCCAGATTTCAGAATTTGCATTGCTACAAACTGCAAATCTAATGCTAAAAACATTTGAATGAACCAGTAATTTCTATTTAATGACTTTGACCAGGTTCGATTCCAGCCTCAGGTGACTGTGTGGAGTTTGCACATTCTCCCCGTGTCTGCATGGGTTCCCTCCAGGTGCTCCGATTTCCTCCCACAGTCCAAAGATGGGCAGGTTAGGTAATTGGCCATGCTAAATTGTCCATAGTGTTAGGTGCATTAGTCAGAGGGGGGTGGTTACTACTCTGAGGGTCGCTGTGGACTTGTTGGGCCGAAGGGCCTGTTTTCATACTATAGGGAATCTAATCTAAAAAAGGAGTCCTACAGTGCTTTCAACTTGATGTCACATTCCTTCTAATCTGAAATTGGACACACACTGTGCGCAGCAGATCAATAAGTGAATAATGAAAACATGGGTGTGACAATTAATAACCTGATTTGGATGTGAGTGTGAGCAGGTAGATATCATTCAGTTTTCCAAAATGTTTGAATGAGATTTGTTGGATAAGAACAGGAATTAGTGTGCAGTCTGTGGAACTTGTTCCAAATTGAGTGAGGTGATGGTTAATCTGTGAGCAAACTCCACATGCACCTTCATACATTTGGATAACAAACACTTCAGAGTTGAAATGAAGCATTGACAGAGGTTGCTATTTGCTGAAGTGAATTCCAAAACAACACAGTAAACAGTGAACAGAGACCCAAGGAGAGAGAAACAATCCTATATACACAGCGTTATTCAGATTAATCAAAAATTAATCGTAGGAAGAATACAGGGTATTGAACACTCTGGTGAATTTCCTTCCACCCTCTCCTGTTCTATCAGCATAACTGTAGAAAATTTTGTGATTGGAGTTTCAGTGATGTGTAAGAGGACTCAATGAATTTCACCCCAGGATACTGTTTTAAAATTGTTAAAGTTAGTTGAGATTAAAGGTTGACAAGTATCCCTCTTCATGAAGTTAGGTCACATGGGATTCAGGGTGAGCTTGCCAATTGGATACATAATTGGCTTAACAGCAGGAGACCGAGGGTAATGGTGAAGGGCTGCTTTTCGGACTGGAAGCCTGTGACCAGTGGTGTTCCACAGGGATCGGTTCTGGGTCCTCTTCTGTTTGTCATTTATGTAAATGACTTGGGTGAGAATATAGAAGGCATGGTCAGTAAGTTTGCAGATGACCCCAAAACTGGTGGCATAATGGACAGTGAAGAAGGCTTTTGAAGATTACAGAGGGATCTTGATCAAATGGTCAATGGGCTGAAAAATGGCAGATGGTGTTCAATCTGGATAAATGTGAAGTATTGCATTTTGGTACAACAAACAAGGCTTATACAATTAATGGAGGGGCCTTGGGTAGTGTTATAAAACAGAAGGACCAAGGGACGCAGGTACATAATACTTTGAAGTTTGCGTCACAAAGTGAAAAGGTAGTTAAAAAGTTGTTTGGCACACTTGCCTTCATTGCTCAGTCCTTTGAGTATCGGGGTTGGGGCATCATGTTGAGGTTGTACAGGACATTGGTGAGGCCCCTTCTAGAATACTTTGTCCAGTTCTGGTCGCTCTTGTTATAGGAAGGATACTATTAAGCTGGAGAGAGTACAGAAGAGATTTACCAGGATGTTGCAGGGTATGGAAAGTTTGAGTTACAAAGAAAGTCTGGCTAGTCTGGGACTTTTTCACTGGATCCTAGGAGGAAGGGAGGAGACTGATAGAAATGAGTCAAATTGTGAGGGGCATTGATCGTGTTAATGGTAGGTGTCTTTTCCCTCAGATGGGGGATTTCAAAAACAGAGGGCATATATTTAACATAAGAGGGGAGAGATTTTTGAACAAAGACATGAGGGTCCTTTTTTTTACACAGAGGCTAGTTCCCATGTGGAATGGGCTTCCTGAGGAAGTGGCACAATTGCAATGTTTAAAAGATTTGGAGATGCCGGTGTTGATTGGGGTGTACACAGTTAAAAAAATCACACAACATCAGGTTATAGTCCAACAGGTTTAATTGGAAGCACATTCGAGCCCTCCACAATCACCTGATGAAGGATCGTCGCTCCGAAAACTAGTGTGCTTCCAATTAAACCTATTGGACTATAACCTAGTGTTGTGTGATTGTTAACAATGTTTAAAATACATTTGGATAGGTCCATGAATAGGGAGTGTTTGGAGGGATATGGGCTTGCAACAGGCAGGTGAGATGAGTTTAGTTTGGGATTATGTTCAGCATGGGCTGGTTGGACCGAAGGGGCTGTTTCTGTGTTTTATGACTCTATGACAGAAATTAAAGAAATATTCTCAGACTTGCCAGTTTTCTGCATTCTCCGAGGTGTTCTTTTGCATTTACGCGGAGGGAAAAGGAGTATTCCGTATTGTCACAATGCAGCACAGAATTAAACAACAGCATTCATTTGTCTCATTTCATACACCGTCCTTTATTTCACCTTGAAGTTAACTGAAAATCATAAGCAGAAATTGACAGCTTAAAATGGTAAACTTAATTGTTAAATGTTTATAACAACTCTTTTATGGTTCATATTAGCATATTTTACTATATTCTGCAAAGTTAATGGTTGTCACTTTTGTATATCCATTGTGCTGCTCACCATGTTGTATGTGGTCCCTATACTATTGCTCAGTCCTGCTACTATTGAGTGACAGAGCAACAGTGGGAGGAGGGGGAGTATGGGAGAGAGTTTGTGGGGAGCTGCTGAGTGGTGGGATATGGCTGGTTCCTCATGTTAGTGGAAGTCACAGGTTGACCAACTATTCCAGTGTCGAACTGAGGTCAGTTCTTCTCCCCTGGCATCTGAAACAGTGGCAGAGTGATTGATCCCTCTGTCCTCGCGAATTAATTTGAATGGTCCCTCAATCCTCAGAAGTTGAGATGGTCTTTGAGAGTTGGGACAGTCTCCTGAATGTGACAGCAGCTGGAATATCGACAACGATGAGATGGCTTTGGCAGCGATGTCGTTCTGAGTCCAGTCCGCGATGGCAGGGGCTGGTTCAGCATGCTCCCCCCTTGCTGGTGTGACCTCAGGGACAATTCTGGAGGCTGTGCAGTTAGACATGTCCCGTGGTCACTTAAAAAAAATCAAGAAAACATGAATGGAACAAAAACGTAATTTGCCCTTACATTGTGTGAATTACTTCATTTTGTAGTTTATATAATTAAAATGGCACTGGATTACGATGATTTATACACATTTTACTACATTTTTATGAATACAAGTAATAATAAATTACTACCCAATATATTTCAACTTCTCAGATAACGAAGCAGTCTGTAGCAAAATGCAGCAAGACTTGGACAATATCCAAGTATAGGCTGACAAGTAGCAAGTAACATTCCATAAGTTGTAGGAGCAGAAGAAGTCGGTCATTTCCCCACAAGTTCTACTGAGCCATTCAGTGAGATCATGGCTGATTTGATTCGCATCACACAAATGCCAGACATCGGCCTCATCAACAAGAGAGGATCTAATTATTGCCCCTTGATGTTCAATAGCATCATCACCACAGAAACCCCCACTTTAAAGTGCTGGGGTTACCACTGTCCTGAAACTGAACTGGACTAGCCATATTAATATTCTGGCTACAAGAGCAGGTCAGAGGCTAGGAATACTGAAGCGAGTGACTCACCTCCTGTCTCACCAAAACCTGTTCACCATTAATAAGGCAAATGTCAGTGTAATGGAATACTAAACAAAAAATAATGAAAGAACTGCAGATGCTGAAACTCAGAAACAAGAACAGAAATTGTTAGAAAAAATCGTCAGGTCTGGCAGAGAAATCAGAATTAATGTTTTGAGTGCAATGAACCTTTTTCAGAACTCTTGTATTACCTGCAAGTTCCCCTGTGAGCCTGAATTGGAAATGCATTGCCTTTTCTTCAGTGTTACATGGTCGCATATCTCTAATGATAATGTGGGTACTTAAGACAAATGGACTGCAGCAGTTCATGAAGGCAGCTCACCACCAACCTGCCAAGTAAATAGGGATAGGCAGTAAATGTTGGCCCAGTCAACAATGCCTGTGTCCCATGAATGAATAAAAAAGTCACTATATGGTAGAATTTTTGCCACGATTCTCGTTCAGGATCTGTTCTGGTGTGACGAGGAAAACTACTTTAGTCTTCTGAAGAGGCTCTTGACTTGAAAAATATTTGACTTATTGCATGCTAGTAACTGTATAAGTTATATTTTTATCATATACATTGTTACAGAGGTCATGAGGAAGATCAAACGGTAGTCTTTCTCATTCAAGATCTGTGGAAGTCATTGTATTCCCATATATGGGGGCATTTGATCATTTTGGTCAGATGACAGGGGGGAGTTCCATTCCCTCGTTAAAAGGAGCAGGTATTTTTTTCCCCCAAAATGTTTATAAGATGTTGCAAAGGAATGACATGCTCAGTGGTGGCAATCTAAACGCTGAGAACAAAACATTATCAGTGATGTTTCGGTGCCAAAAGGTGTCACTTCCTTGGAGTACAAATCATTGTGTTTGATTCTATTCGATATCATTATATTGAACATGGTAACTTGTTCTATAAGGACTATATGATGCAGAATATTCTGCTATTAAGATGATTATAGATCCCTATATCCTCTAGGTATAGAAGCCAGCACTCCATGAGCTGCCTTGATTATTTTCTGCACCTGTTTGTGGAATTTTAAAAGTCTGTGCGCCTGAATCCCCAAATCTCATTGGACATTCACTGTCTTTGTCTTCATGTTATCTGGAAAGTGCCCTGGTTTTTGTTTGATCCAAAATTGGTAACACTTGATTACGTTGAACTCCATCTTCCACAGTTTTGCCCATTTAATATCCCTTTGTAATTTGATGCTATTATTTGCACTGTCTACAATGCTGCCTAGCAAGGTTCCTGACAAGTGTTTGTGTGGGGAATGATGGTAACTTTACAGCGAATGGAGGCTAGGTGGCATGTTGAATGTGTCATTGGTTTTCCAAAGCCTATTTTGAACTCCCACAAATTGGAAGGGGGTAATTCTATAACTTATTCTTTGAATTCTATGTCTCTGTCATTCCTTAGAGATAGGTGAAACTGCTGGAGGCAGCAGGGCATTATGGATCATAATGTTCATAAAGACCATAAGCCTAAGACATAGGAGCAGAAATTAGGCCACTCAGCCCATCGAGTCTGCTCTGCCATTCAATCCTGGCTGATAGGTTTTCAACCCCATTTTCCTGCTTACTCCCTGTAACCTTTGATCCCTTTGGCAATCAAAAACTCATCTATGTCTGTTTTAAATATACACAATGAGCTGGTCTCCAAAGCCTTCTGTGGCAATGAATTCCATAGATTCCCCGCTCTCTGGTGAAAGAAGTTTCTCCTTATCTCCATTCTAAAGAGTCTTCCCTTTACTGTAAGGCTGCATCCTCGAGTCCTCAACTCTCCTACCAGTGGGAACCTGTTCCCAATGTCCACTCTGTCCAGGCCATTCAGTATTCTGCAAGTTTCAAACAGATTCCCTCTCATCCTTCTGAACTCCATCGAGTATAGTCCCAGAGTCCTCAAATGTCCCTCTTTTGTTAAGCCTTTCATTCCTTGGATCATTCTAATGAACCTCCTCTGGACCTTCTCCAGGGCCAGTTCATCCTTCTTGATGTATGGGGCCCAAGATTGCTCACAATACTCCAAATGTGGTCTGACCAGAGCCTTACAAAGCCTCAGAAGTACATTCCTGCTTTGATTAGATTAGATTAGATTAGATTAGACTTACAGTGTGGAAACAGGCCCTTCGGCCCACCAAGTCCACACCGACCCGCCGAAGCGCAACCCACCCATACCCCTACATTTACCCCTTACCTAACACTACGGGCAATTTAGCTTGGCCAATTCACCTGACCCGCACATCTTTGTGACTGTGGGAGGAAACCGGAGCACCCGGAGGAAACCCACGCAGACACGGGGAGAACGTGCAAACTCCACACAGTCAGTCGCCTGAGTCGGGAATTGAACCCGGGTCTACAGGCGCTGTGAGGCAGCAGTGCTAACCACTGTGCCACCGTGCCGCCCCTAAATGTTCTAGTCCTCTTGAGATGAGTGACAGCATTGTATTTGCCTTCCTAACTACCGACTCAAACTGCAAATTTCCCTTAAGAGAAACCTGAATAAGACTCCCGAGTCCCTTTGCACTTCAGATTTCTAATTTTTCTCCCCATTTAGAAAATAGTCCATGCCTCTGTTCTTCCCACCAAGTGCATGACCTCACATGGGCGGCACAGTGGTTAGTACTGCTGCCTCAAAGTGCCAGAGACCTGGGTTCAATTCCCGCCTCAGGTGACTGTGTGGAGTTTGCACATTCTCCCCGTGTCTGCGTGGGTTTCCTCCGGGTGCTCCGGCTTCCTCCCACAAAAATGTGCAGGTTAGGTGAATTGGCCATGCTAAATTGCCCGTAGTGTTAGGTGAAGGGGTAAATGTAGGGGGTTGGGTCTGGGTGGGTTGTGCTTGTTGGGCCGAAGGGCCTGTTTCCACACTGTAAGTAATTGAATCTAATCTGCTATTTCTTTGCCCACTCTCCCAACCTGTCTAAACCTTTCCGCACCCTCCCTGCCTCCTCAATGCTCTCCCTACACTTCTCTTTGTATGATCTGCAAATTTAGCCAGAATGCCCTCAGTTCCTTCATCTAGATTGTTAATGTATAAAGTGAAAAGTTGGGCTCCCAATACCGATCCTTGTGGAACACCACTAGTCACCTGCCTCCATGTTGAGAAGGACCCTTTTATCTGCACTCTCTGCTTTCTGCCAGACAGCCAAGTGTCTATCCATGCTAGTACCTTGCCTCTAACACAATGGGCACTTATCTTACTCGGCAGCCTCCTGTGTGGCACCTGATCAAAGGCCTTCTGGAAGTCCAAATAAATAACATCCATTGGCTCTCCTTGGTCTAACCTGCTCATTGCCTCCTCAAAGAATTCAAAAAGACTTATCAGGCGTGATTTCCCTTTGATGAAACCATTTGGACTTTGCCTTATTTTACCATGCACTTCCAAGTATTCAGAAATGTTGTTCTTCACAATGGACTCCACAATCTTATCAACCACTGAGCTCAGACTAATCAGTTTGTAATTTCCCATCTTTTGCCTTACTCCCTTTTTAAACAGGGGGGTTTCATTAGCAATTTTCCAGTCCTCTGGGACCCTCCCTGTCTCCAGTGATACCTGAAAGATCACTAGTAAAACCTCCGCTATCTCCTTCAGAACTCTAGGGTGTAGTCCATCTGGTCCAGGTAATTTATCCACGTTTAGATTTTCTAGCACCTTCTCCTTGGTGATGGCCACCAAACACATCTCTGCCTCCCGACTCTCTTTTGTATTTGAGAGATATTATTTGTGTCTGCTACTGTGAAGAATGACTTATTCAGTTCCTCAGCCATTTCTTTGTTCCTCATTACTACTTCTCCAGCATAATTTTCCAGTGGCCGAATGTCCTCTTTTGCTCTTTATATATCTTAGGAAACTCTTGCAATCTTACCTAATATTAAAGGCTAGCTTACAGTCATATTTAATCTCCCTCCTTATTTCTTTCTTCGTTGTCCTCTGTTGGTCTTTGTAGGCTTCCCAATCCTCTGGCTTCCACTGCCTTCCACCACATTATATGCTTTCTCATTAGCACAACAACTGTAGGGGGCTGGCTCTGTGAAACAGCTGGTGGTGTGCAGCATCTTGGTACATTCCTTTAAGGTCATAGATATTAATGGACTGGGTTAGGGTGAAGATGGCAATTGGGGCTTTCATTGTTTTCAGGTTTAATTTACAAAATCCCATCCAAACATTGCAGCACCGGGGTCAAATTAATGTTTTTCTAACTTCAATTTTGTATTTAAATCCAATATGAACAATTTAGTTTGATGATTAAAACAGCGGCAAGCAGCAAAAGTGTACTAGATCTGTGGCTCGCATTATGTTTGTTGGATTCCGCATGACACTGTTCAAGGTAAGTCAGATGATTTGTGGCAGTGTCACGCTAATACTGCTGCATCATATGAAGTGGAATATATTATTTTGCTGCTAAGATTGAACTGTTGCATTGTAGGTGTGCAGCAGCTAACTGTGCAAAAAGATCAGCGCTTTCAGTCGGTCAGTATCTCATTGTTGGGGGGAATGATTCACAGTGAGGTTAATCAGAATTAATTCGAAATGATTCACGGTGAGGTTAATCAGAGTTTGCTTGCCTTTCAGCAGCTGAGAACACAGGCTATTTTGTCCAGCTGTCCTTGTCTTTTTTCAGTGTGACTGACGTCCAATGTTATTTTCTGTTTGTTGGAGGATGTGTGATTTCTTACGTTCCCAATGGCTGGTCCAAGGACAATGGGCTGAATAGTCTCCTATTATGTATCTTGCTATGATTCAAAACTGTGAGAAGAAATTTGTCGGAATCTGTAAGAAGGTTGTCTACAAGAAGGTGGCGAAAGTGAGGACTACAGGTGCTGGAGATCAGAGTTGAGAGTGTGGTGCTGGAAAATCACAGCAGCTCGGGCAGCCTCGGAGAAGCAGGAGAATCAACATTTCTGGCATAAGCCCTTCGTCAGACCTTTTACTGATGAAGAGCTTCTGCTGCTCGGATGCTGCCTGACCTGCCGTGCTTTTCCAGCACCACACTCTCGACTCTGTTTACAGTAAGTTATAATACAAGGGCATGTGATTTACCACATGTAATGCAGCCAGGAGATTTGTTTTGTAGTGGTTTACACAGCTATCCAATTTCAGATTTCCACCAGCTGACTTGAATATCTGGCAGAGATTTCTGCAGATACATTAGGGACATTTAAGCAACTCTTGGGTAGGCACATGGAAGATAGTACAATGAAGGAAGGATATGTGAGTTAGTCTGATCTTAGAGTGCAATAAAAGGCTGGCACAACATCAAGGGCCGAAGGGCCTGTATTGTGCTGTATGGTTCTATGTTCAATGCATGAATTATGGTGTTTGTTAAGATCGTCACAGAAGAATCCTCTCACAAGCCAGCTTTCCCGGAATCAAAGTACTAATCAGTGAAAAAACAGCTGCACTAGGTGGGGCTTGTCACTCATAAACCTGATACTCAGAGTCCCAAAGTTCTACTCAGAGCTTGGTTTTGGTGGCAGACTTTGAGGGGGACAGCAGAAAGACTTCAAGGTTATCCTCCAAGCAACCTTGAGGGAATCGGTCAGCCCTAGTGACCTGCTGGAAAGACTGGCTCATGACTGACCAAAGTGGTGACTTCAGGAAGCACATCAAACTGTTGGGAATGTACAGAGGTGAAGTTGAGAGAGAGAGAGAAAACACCTCATCTACCTGTCACCTCAAGCAAAATGTTGGCAATATGTAGCACAGTCCACAGATCACACATTGGACCGAGCAGCCATCTTAGAAGCAATTGAACTGAAGAGGAAGCAAGTCTACCTCAATCCCAGGAAACTGAGGAAGACAGAATTTCATTTAATTAATTAATTTAATTAAATATCTTACCTAACACACATGATACACCAATTACATACAGAAAGACAGTTAAATATTAATGTGCCACTATCAGCCTAAAGGAACAACTTTGACCTCCTTATTTCCTGTAAGCTAAATCAGGAAAGATGCCAAAGAAACCAGAGGAACAAGTTTACGCACACTAAGCACAGTATGATTAAGCCTCGAGATGTGCTCTACAACTTGACAGAAACCTGTCACCTGTTGCAGCTTGAGGAACACATGGAAGATTAATGGAGCTGTTTTACTGCTTCTGTATCCTATATCTAGATAACTATGCAGATACCTGTGGGTTCGATGGAAGACTCTTGTGGTGTGTTCCCACCCACTGGAGTATACTATGCGACCTCCTTGTGAGAGTAACTGCATAATTTATCACTCCCTCAGACTGTCTGAAACATAACTTTAATGCATTTGTGGATCTACTATTGTTGAAGCATTCACTGTCCTCATTGCAATATCACAAGGCATTGACCACAAAATCAAGGAGGTTATGATGGAGCCGTATAGGATGTTAGTGAGGCCACAGCTAGAGTACTATGTTCAGTTCTGGTCACCACTCTAGAGGAAGGATGCGATTGCACTAGAGAGGGTATAAAAGAAATTTATCAGATAATGTCTGGGCTGGAGTGGTTCAGCTTTGAAGAGAAATGAGATAGGCTGAGGTTATTCTCCTTGAAGGAGTGAAAACTGAGGGTGGCCTGATTGAGATGTACAGAGTTCTGAGAGACATAACAGGGTAGACTGGGAGAAACAATTCCCCATTGTCGGGAGGTCAGTAACCAGGAGGCGCAGTTTTAAGGTAAAGTGCAAGAGGCTTAGAGGTGGTTTGAGGATTTTGTTTCTCACTCAGAGAGTGGTGGGTGTCTGGAACCTAAAAAGGTGGCAGAGGGAGGTACTATCACCAACTATTTAGGTGAACACTTGAAGCACCAAAATACAGGTGTACAGGTTACAGGCCACATGCTAGAAAATGTGGTTAGAATAGATGATGACCAGTGTGGACATGATGAGCCAGAGAACCTTCTTCCATGCTGCAAAACTTTGATGACTCTGACAGTAAAATAGCAATGTTGCATGGAATTTGACAGCATGCCGGGAGCTCTGAGGACTGGCCTTAAAACCAGAGAGCAATCTACCGTGCCCTCTTGGGAAACCTCAGGCCCACTTTCATCCATCTGGCTAATAACCAGTTGTTGGCAAAGCTCCAGTCCTGTTAAAACTTAGGTTCCCACTGCCAACACTTGCCAGCCAATCAGATATCTCATGGTTCAGCATTCTCAGCAGCACCATCAGGAGCAGTGATCACTGCTGGGACTGCGTCTAGCTGAAAGTGTGCTGTAAATGCAGGTTGGCCTCTTTCCCAGGTAGTTGGCTGAGGGAAGCTGGGCCAGTCAGGCAGCCCCAGTGAGATGGGTGGGAATGTTAATGGGAATATGAAGGGTTTTCACTGGGATAGGTATTGCTGCTGGGGGCCGGAGCAGCCAGGAGAATTAGCTGAGGCATAAGGAAGCACACCAGGTAGTGTTGTCGAGCAATGGAGGGGTTTGCTGTGATTGGGTTTTATGGTTGTGGGTTTGGAAGATGTTGTCCAAGGATCTTAGAATTTCTGTAATGCATCTTGTATGCGGTACACACTGCTGGCACTGAGCATTGGTGGTGGAGGGAGTGGATTTTTGTGGATGTGGTGGATGCCTTGTCCTGGGTGGTATTAAACTTTGAGTGTCGTTGGAGCTGCTCGCAGCCAGAAAGTAGGAAGTATTGCATTGTTTAATGTAAGGGCAGATTACTTAATAAACTCAAGTGGTTGACTTGAACTCTGGATTCTAACTACTAGTAAGACAGCATAATGGCGTGGCGGAAGGCAGATATGTCCAACCTTCCCTTGCCATTTTATGGGTACAACCATCTCCAGCCCATGCCTACAGGGTTGGTCAAGTGCAACTCAGTGATTCGCCTGTTTAGTCTTAAACTGAAATGGATCTGTTGTTATGGACCAGACCCGAGCCCTCAACACATTTTCAGGTAGGTAGCCCAAACCATGACTTTGCTATTTATTTCAGGTAAGTGTACAGTGGATATTCCCAGAGTGAATTAGCTGGTCCAACTGCCAAGTTTTAAACAAACAGAATTTATTTACAAAATACGGAATGAAACACAACAAACCAAAAATAGAATATCTGAATAACTTATCCTATCCAAAAACCCAGAGATTATCCCGACCTGATGATGCTGTTCCAAAGATACTTCCAACAGTCCCAATAAACAGACCCCTTAGCACAAAGTTTACAGGTTACAAAGTCAGAAAGGCAGAGGAGAGAGAGAGAGCTTCCACTTTCAACTGTGACCCTGAGTAAACTAACACCTGAACTGAACTGACCTGGGCAGTTAGAGAGCTGGGTACACCCCCTTGATCATATCGTTTTTTTTTAAAGACATGAAAGCCTTAGGCCAGATGCGTTATCTGTTACGGGTAAACAAAGAGGGCCCCAATAAACCTTTCAAGCCCAGGCAAGTTGGAGCCTGGCCAATTATCCCCTCCCTGGGGGAAAAAAAAACTCAAGGGCTCAGTAACCTTGTAAAAGGACCAGTTTTGTGACAATGTGAAACTGAGCCACTGACTTCTCTCATAGTAGCATACTTTCTCAATCCCTGTGCTGCCAGTAGACTACTCCTCTGATAGCACCTTCCAAAGTTATGATCTCTTCCATCAAGAAGACAAAGGCTGCAGATTCATTGGAACACCACTACCTTCAATTTGTCTTCCAATCCACATGCCATCCTGAACTGGACATATATAAGCATCTTCCACTATCACTGGGTCAAACTCATGCATCCCCTTTCTAACATATGTGTGCGCGCACACGCATACACACACACACACGCACGCACACGCACACGCATACACACACACACACACTCGCCACAATCTTATCAATCTTTTTCCTTTGAATTTCAGGGAACGATAGTTCAAACATTATTTTGGAGGCTTACTACTTAGTTTCACTGTCACTTTTGCATTGTTTGAAATTCAAAAATCTTGACAATATATGCCATAGTCACTCAGAAATAAATATCAGCATGTTTAAAAATTGTTTATTTTCTGATCTGCTCTCCTTGTGGAGACCAGTTTCACCCTGTCTATCTTTTTAACGGAATTTAGTACCATTTTCATGCATGGAAAATGTTCATGGGCCAAGTTAGAATCTCCCATGCGTTTGTAGATATTTAATTAAATACCTTGGTCTTTCAATAACCTCAATCAAACAACTGCCATTTGATGGATGCCTCGTCTAATAAAATGAAATCTCTTGATTTGTTTGTACCCAACCATGATGTTAAAATAACCAATTTAAATATTTCATAAAACATTTATTGACAGTTTTTTGGTTAGGTAACATTCAAATGTCCATGTTTACAGGGAATGTGATGTGAAAGGAGAATTTAGAAGGCACTACAATCATTTCCACTATAACATGGTAATTCTGTACTCGTGCAATCCCATGTTATAAGAAAATCACGTAATAACAGCATCATTTAAACTAATGGGGCTGAGGGGTGACTTTATAGAGGTTTACAAAATTATGAGGGGCATGGATAGGATAAATAGACAAAGTCTTTTCCCTGGGGTCAGGGAGTCCAGAACTAGAGGGCATAGGTTTAGGGTGAGAGGGGAAAGATATAAAAGAAACCTAAGGGACAACTTTTTCACACAGAGGGTGATACGTGTATGGAATGAGCTGCCAGAGGATGTGGTGGAGGCTGGTACAATTGCAACATTTAAGTGGCATTTGGATGGGTATATGAATAGGAAAGGTTTGGAGGGATATGGGCCGGGTGCTGGCAGGTGGGACTAGTTTGGGTTGGGATATCTGGTCGACATGGATGGGTTGGACTGAAGGGTCTGTTTCCATGCTGTACATCTCTGACTCCATAATTGCGTTACAACCCTTACATGCTTTAAAAGTTTGTGCAATAGAAACAGTGTCCCCAATTCGACAATTGCGTTATAGCGGATTTTTGTTGACAGGACGTACATTATAACAGAACAATCTGGAGTTAATTGAAAAAAACAGTCACCTTTAAATTCTCCTTTAGAAATGGAGCCTTCTCAACTTAGACAGATATTACCTTGCCTTGACGCTGTTCAGATTGCTGGAATTACCTTCCCAATAGTATGATGCAACAATCTTTTCTACTTGGACTGCAAAAAGTCAAGAAGAGGACTAACTAGTGCCTTTTCAAGGACAACCATGGAGACTCAATAATATCAGTTTTGTTGGCAATGGACAGTTATCAAGAACTAATTTTAAAAAAACTACCGAGGCAGTTGTTGATTAGTGTTGCATGTATGATGTATTTGAAGTGACCTGTTTTGCTTCCTTTTGTGCAATGTGTAATTTCTGTACTTGCAGAACCAACTAGCAGAAGTCTAAATTAACTCTGCGTATGATGTGTCTAGCAGGAGACATACCAATAGAAAGCCTAAGACTGGGAGATTGTTATGATACTAATTGATACACAGAAGGAGTAGTGAAAATCAATATTTAAGTTGCATCTCTTCCATTTAATGACAACTTCAATAAGCTGTAAAGGGGAACAAAATCAAGTAAATAATTGGAGAAATAAAGTATTAACAGGGATATAAGAAGAATAAAGAAACAGAAGAGGTACTTACATTGTAAATACTTTGTGTAAATCAAAAAGGTAAGTTTAGAGAAAATGGATTTTGTAATAAGTGATTTAGAATACCAACCAATTTGCATCTTAAAAGAAATTTTATCAAGTGATAAGTAAACAGTTTGACAAATTTGTGTATGAAGCGCTTCATCATTCAGTGTTGACAAGGTGATTAATCAGGACCACTTGAATTATGTGACAGATCAAAGCCTATTCCTGCACTGGTTCAAACCAAATTCTGTGGAATAAGAATATACATTCTGTGTCAATGTACATAAGGTTTGTGGATTCTTCAGTCTTGCTGGGCCTGGATAATTGCGAGTTTAGTAACAGTTCCATTATAAATGTGAAAGTCATCCATCAACTTGTGGAGAGAAAGAGGGGCCCTGTAAGTTAAGAATTGCCACAAAATGCTGGACGAGTTGTGCCACTTGGTGGTTGTTCTCCGAAAAAGCTTGCCTTCACCCCACTCGAGTTTTGAATAATATTGCTGTATTTGGATATAAATAGCCAAGGAAACACATCAAGAGAGGTGCAACTGGTAATTAATGTTTCTGATTCAGCAATACCACTTAATCTCTCCCTCCCAGAAAAGTAACAGTTTAAACTTGGGGATCTTTTATGCAATTGGTAAATTATTTCTCAAGATCTTGAGAAAAATGTCTTACTCTTTGTTCTAAGCTTTTCTCTCCTCTCTCTTCATTGACAGTACTTGTCCATCTTCAGTCCTCTTTGTATCTGATTTGACTCTAATTCACTTTATTTCCTTCTCCATAAATTCTCTGTCTCTGGCTTAGTCCTTCATTAGAAGCGAGTATTGGCCCAGACAATAACTCGGGTCCCAGATGTTTTGTTAACCTTGCTGTATTCTTATCAACTTGCATTATAGCATGTTAGGATGGGAAAACTGCTCTGATTTGAAGGAGGGAAGAGCACTTTAGAGTGGGGCTTGTTGCAAGAAGTAACATTCCAGTAATTTCTGACACACACACACACACACACACACACACACACACACACACACACACACACACCTGCCTTCCAGCAAGTCGTAATGGAAACACGAATATCACACATCCACAAAGCTTTTCCCTCACTGAACAATGTCAGAATTTCCTTTGCATATTTCTTGTGTACTGTATTGCATGAAAACGCAAGGCAATGTAAATAAGAGATTTTAAGCTCATTAAAACCCATTTACTGTACTAACCAATTGTAACAGCAGTAATTTAATGCTGCAAATGTGTTGCTGGTCAAAGCACAGCAGGCCAGGCAGCATCTCAGGAATAGAGAATTCGACGTTTCGAGCATAAGCCCTTCATCAGGAACAAGGTTGTTCCTGATGAAGGGCTTATGCTCGAAACGTCGAATTCTCTATTCCTGAGATGCTGCCTGGCCTGCTGTGCTTTGACCAGCAACACATTTGCAGCTGTGATCTCCAGCATCTGCAGACCTCATTTTTTACTAGTAGTAATTTAATGCCTACCTGACTCTTCACCACCTGATATCGATGACTATTTTAAATGCTAGAAATTTGAATTCGGGGGCTGAAGAACTAGTCAGATGCTCTGACAGTATTTATAAAGAGAAAAGGCAGGTGTAGTATCACAGACATGTGCTCATCACTTTATACATGCTAAACATCTCGCAGTGATCAGTGAGAATCCAGCATCTGCCTTTTCATCCAGCTAGGTTGAGCATCTAGCTGGGATGCAAATTGTCACCAAATAAATATAATGTCATCAATGTAAGTGGACAATCTGTGCTCAGAACTGAAGGCAAAGACTTCAAGAAAAGATGAGCCGGAAATGGGTCAGGTCAGAGAGTGATGGAATTTGAAAACCAAATGTTTTAATTCTTATGGTTCCAGACAGTAGCAGGAAGCGACAGCAAAATAGTCATTGAAAAGTAGGACAAAAACAGGAAAGTGGTACATATAAAAAAAAACAAGTAATTGGGTTCCATACAGGCTCTTGATGCCTTTTTACTTGGAGGAGGTGAGTCAACTTAAAGGAGAAATCAATAAGAGAACAAGATTACACATGTGGAGGAAGGTAGTAAGGGATGAGGACATTTTTGGATCTCCTTTGCGAGAATCTTCAGACTGTCTTGGTGGAGTGTGGAGGTGTAGAAGTTTCAGAAATTCCAATTGGACATCTGCATCAAAGACCATCAATCATAAGCACTTTGATTTGTCCACCACAGTTATGATAGGCAGTGAAAACAGCCAAACATTAATGATAGCATTTAGGGTTACATCAACAAATGGCTATTATAACTAACCGAGAGGATTCATTTCAACTTGCACAGGCTAGTAGACGCACCCCAAATGTGCGTACTCAGCCCCCTACTGTACCCGCTGTATAGCCATGACTGCATCGCCAAATACCAGACTAATGCCATTTACAATTTTGCTGATGACGCCACCATAGTCAGTCGAATCTCAGCTGGCAACGAAACTGACTACAGACGGGAGGTGGAAGACCTGGAAAAATGGTGCACTGAGAACAACCGAGCTCTCAATTCCGGCAAAACCAAGAAAATCATTATTGACTTCCAGCAGAATGTTACTAATGCCCCCCTACACATTAACAGCATGGAACGAATGGAGAGTGTCAAGCTCCTGGGAGTGATCATCCACAACAAGTTTTCTTGGACTCTTCATGTGGATGCACTGGTTACAAAGGCCCAACAATGTCTCTTCTTCCTCTGGCAGCTGAGGAAATTTGGCTTGATGGTGAATACCCTTACCAACGTCTATAGGTGTGCCATCGAGAGTATTCTGTCTGGATGTATCACTACCTAGTATAGGCAAAAGTGAGGACTGCAGGTATTGGGGATTCGAGTCAAGATTAGAGTGGTGCTGGAAAAGCACAGCAGGTCAGGCTTTCCTGATGAAGGGCTCCTGCCCGAAATGTTGATTTTCCTGCTCCTTGGTTGCTGCCTGACCTGCTGTGCTTTTCCAGCACCACTTTAATCTTGACTCACTACCTGGTATGGCAACTGTACCATTCAAGATCAGAGATGGTGACAGAGAGTGGTGAACTTGGCTCGGGCAATCACAAAGGTAAAAACAATGACTGCAGATGCTGGAAACCAGATTCTGGATTAGTGGTGCTGGAAAAGTACAGCAGTTCAGGCAGCATCCAAGGAGCAGGAAAATCCGACGTTTCGGGCAAAAGCCCTTCTTCAGGAATACAGGCAGAGTGCCTGAAGGGTGGAGAGATAAATGAGAGGAGGGTGGGGGTGGGGAGAAAGTCCCCACCCCCACTCACCCATTGTACTCTATGCTACTTTCTCCCCACCCCCACCCTCCTCTCATTTATCTCTGCACCCTGCCTCTGCCTCTATTCCTGTTGAAGGACTTTTGCCAGAAACATCGGATTTTCCTGCTCCTCGGATGCTGCCTGAACTGCTGTGCTTTTCCAGCACCACTAATCCAGAACCGGGCAATCATAAAGGCCAATCTCCATCTATAGAATCCATCTACCAGGCCCGCTGTCAAGGAAAGGTCGCCAGCATTCTTAAAGATCCATCCCACCCTGGCAAGATTTTCCACAACCTCTACCATTAGAGAGAAGGTATAGAAGCCTGAACACACGCACCAGCCAGTTTTGAACAATTTCTATCCTACTGTTGTCGGAGTACTGAATGGACTCACAAACTCTTAACATTTGCCAGTACCTGTATTTTTGATTTTGCCGCTGTTTACCTATTATTTACTATCTATGCTACTTAACTCTGTGATCTGCCAATATTGCTTGCAAGACAAAGTTTTTCACTGTGCCTTGGTACATGTGACAATAAATTCAATTCAACTCAATGTTTTTTACTGTTTGAAGAACTGGGGACTTAAATAGTTTGATGACTTGGTAGTTCTATAAGCCTTATCTGCCCTTCAGCACTGGGTTCAAATAGCCTTGCTGAGTCCAGGTTTCTCACAATGGTGGATCACTTTCTGCATTTGACTTAGCCTCCCCATACCTTACACTCCCAGTGAAAATGACTTCTGTCAAATGTAGGGGCAGAATACTGGATCCATTTTAGATCAACAGCATAGATTGACTCGGTGAAAATCCAAGGCTTTGTTTAATCCAAATTTACACACCCCATGCTTTAATATTCTGCATTATGTAAGCAGTGTTTACCATGCTAAACTAATTTCCATATTTACAATTGTTTATGCCCAGGAAACAGATAGTCATTGAATCGACATTTCAATTCACAGAGCAGTGCCAGAATGCACTTGGGAGTGTAATCTGTGGCAAATGTTCTTCGAAGCTGTTTGACTTTTTTTTCCTCTTATATTATGACTGGATGCTAACAGCAGAAACTGGTAATTAGTGTGCCATACAGGAGCAGTTTCAATGATCAGGTACAGTGTGGCTAATTGTAGGATGAAGCCAATTTATTTTTTTTCAATTTTCAACAGACTTTAACAAAGCTTATAATCTCAAATGGTGATGACTACAGATGTATAGTTACCATAAATCAAAACTAAATTGTGTGCAACAGCAAGGGTACACCATCATTAACATAATTTGAAATAGTGAAAGTCCCACTTTCTAAACCCTTCACAAGTATGTTTGAGACCTCCACAATACTGAGGCACTTAATCAATTAAATTGGCTGCAGTACAAGGCAAATAGTCTTTTGTATGTGTGCTCTAATTTGAAAGGATATATTTAGCTGTTATGTTGTTTTAATTTTGGTTACTGTTAGAAATAAAATCAAAGGTTGTTTATTAAGAATATTTGTTTTTCTTTTACAGCCATTCATCTCTCCATTTAAAATTCAATTACATTTTCTCTTTAAGGCTCAGGCAAGCAATTTAATACAGACCTGGACGCAGTACAAACTGTGAAGTTTTGACAATTTTATGTGGCTATTTTGTTTGCTAGTTTATGGAGTCTCATGGTAAATGAAGGTTGTTTAAGCAGACAAACTCTCGAAGCAAAGTGAAAGCCTGTGTTCCTTTGTTGCTGGTCTCAGCTCAAGTTAGATGAGGAAATAGCACACCCCAATATGGGTTTGCAATCCATTTTAAGAAAACTTACCGCTAAAGGGGTTATGTAAAAAGAACCAGCAATAAAGGTGGGAAAGATGGGTCAATGTCATTGGAATTCCCTGCCTAATGTTTCTGGGTCCGCCTGCGAAATGCAACAGATTGGATCTTACCCAATGGTAAGATTGCAGCTTACCCAATGGTAATCACATCATGAAAAAAAAATCTTTTAAAAGTTGCATTTTGTTAGTATAGCAACAAGAGTTGGTTGTTCGTCTCCTTGTGCCTCTCTCCCATTTTTTCCTGAGACCATGGCTGATCTGTGTTGTGACTGCCGGTGTTCCACGAGGATCTATTTTGGGACCATTGCTGTTTGTCATTTTTATAAACGACCTAGAGGAGGGGCTTGAAAGCTGGATGAGCAAGTTTGCGG
This sequence comes from Hemiscyllium ocellatum, assembly GCF_020745735.1. Classification (NCBI taxonomy): domain Eukaryota; kingdom Metazoa; phylum Chordata; class Chondrichthyes; order Orectolobiformes; family Hemiscylliidae; genus Hemiscyllium; species Hemiscyllium ocellatum. The sequence goes on along the minus strand of NC_083439.1, from coordinate 31,399,626 downwards.
ATGACACGAAAGTCGGTGGAGTTGTGGACAGCGAAGAAGGTTGTGGCAGGTTACAGCAGGATATAGATAAGTTGCAGAGCTGGGCAGAAAGGTGGCAAATGGAGTTCAATGTAGCTAAGTGTGAAGTGATTCACTTTGGTAGGAGTAACAAGAAGATGGATTACTGGGCTAATGGTAGGGTACTTGGTAGTGTGGATGAGCAGAGGGATCTTGGTGTCCATGTACACGGATCTCTGAAAGTTGCCACCCAGATAAATAGTGCTGTGAAGAAGGCATATGGTGTACTGGGCTTTATTGGTAGAGGAATTGAGTTCCGGAGTCCTGAGGTCATGTTGCAGTTGTATAAGACTCTGGTGCGGCCTCATCTGGAGTATTGTGTGCAGTTTTGGTCGCCATACTATAGGAAGGACGTGGAGGCATTGGAACGAGTGCAGAGGAGGTTTACCAGGATGTTGCCTGGCATGGTAGGAAGATCGTATGAGGAAAGGCTGAGGCACTTGGGGCTGTTCTCATTGGAGAAAAGAAGGTTTAGGGGAGATTTGATAGAGGTGTACAAGATGATTAGGGGTTTAGATAGGGTTGACAGTGAGAACCTTTTTCCGCTAATGGAGTCAGTTGTTACTAGGGGACACAGCTTTAAATTAAGGGGTGGTAAGTATAGGACAGATGTTAGGGGTAGATTCTTTACTCAGCGGGTTGAGAGTTCATGGAATGCCCTGCCAGTAGCAGTGGTGGACTCTCCCTCTTTATGGTCCTTTAAGCGGGCATTGGATAAGCATATGGAGGTTATTGGGCTAGTGTAGGTTAGGTAGGCTTTGGTCGGCGCAACATCGAGGGCCGAAGGGCCTGTACTGCGTTGTATTTTTCTATGTTCTATGTTCTATGTTCTAAATGCCTTGGTTCCATACCCTGCTGCTGAGCACTTATTACTAGCTGGCACAGAAACAGTAGCGACGCTTAAGGTGCAGCCAAACAACACCCTCAACATCAAAGGGAAGTAGCTTATCATCATAACCACCTTAAAAGTGATTTGGTGTGAAGATCTAATCTGAGAGCAATTTATCCAAGAATTTTTACTCTGTCACCAGTGCAGGACCAAATTCTGAATTCAACTGGCTTTTCAACTAGCCCTGCAGTGTTGGTGCAAAGCAAATCTAGTTGACAGTGAAGCCACGATCTGAATGTGAGTATATCCCCAAGTACAGTTTTGTCTAAGTTATCTGAATCGCTGTTGGAAACCCCGTCCATACAGAAGCAAATAGTGTGGTAGCAATCAGAAACAGATGGAAAAATATGTCTGACATAATTGCTTCAACATAAGGTCCAAATGTAGAACAGTAGGAAGTGTAATCTTAATGTTCCAGTGCCATACATTGCATGTTTTCCAAACCTATTAATGCCAACTGCAGATTATGCATTTTCTGTTTTGCACATTTTCCCAAAGTGATGAAAAAGTAAATTCTGCCACTTGGTAATAAGAGCTAAAATTTAATACAGACTTGTATTTGGAAGGAAGGTTTGGTTTTTAAATATCTTCAGATGCATTGCTATGGTTCGTCAACAACTTTATTATTGTTGTACCATATGACAGAAGGGAGGTGATAGCCTAGTGGCATTATCGTTAAACTATTAATCCAGAGACCCTGGTAATTTTCTTGGGGTTCAGTTCAAATCCTGCCAAGGCAGATGGTGGAATTTGCATTAAATAATTATGTGAACTTACGAGTCTAACAATGACGATGAAATTATTGTCAATTGTCAGAGAAAACAAAATCTGATTCACTGATCCTCTTTAGGGAAGGAAATTGCTGTCCTTACTTGGTCTGGCCTACACTTGACTCCAGATCTACAACAATATGGTTGACAGGTAGAAGATAGAGGGTGGTGCTGGAGGGTTGCTTTTCAGACTGGAGGCCTGTGACCAATGGTGTGCCACAAGAATTGGTGCTGGGTCCACTGCTTTTTGTTATTTATATAAATGATTTGGATGTGAACATAAGAAGCATAATTAGTGAGTTTGCAGGTGACACCAAAATTGGAAGTGCATTGGAAAGCAAAGAAGGTTACCTCAGATTATAATGGGATCTTAATCAGATAGGCCAATGGGCCGAGGAGTGGCAGATTGAGTTTAATTTAGATAAATCTGAGCTGTTGCATTTTGGGAAGGCAAATCAGGGCAGGACTTATACACGTAATGGTAAGATGCTGGGGAGTGTTGCTGAACAAAGAGACCATGAGGTGTAGGCTAATCGTTCCTTGAAAGTGGAGTCACAGGTAGATAGCATAGTGAAGAAGGTGTTTGGTATGCTTTCCTTTATTGGTCAGAGCATTAAGTATAGGAGTTGAGAGGTCATGTTGCGGCTGTGCAGGACATCAGTTAGGCCACTGTTAGAATATTGTGTGCAGTTCTGGTCTCCTTCCTATCGGAAGGATGTTGTAAAAATTGAAAGGGTTCAGTAATGATTTACAAGAGTGTTGCCGGGGTTGGACAGTTTGAGGTATAGGGAGAAGCTGAACAGGCTGTTTTCCCTGGAGCATCAGAGGCTGAGAGGTGACCTTAGAGGTTTATAAAATCATGAGGGGCTTGGATAGGATAAATAGATGAGGTATTTTCCCTGGGGTGGAGAAGTCCAGAAGTAGAGGGCTTGGGTTTAGGGTGAGAAGGGAAAGATGTAAAAGGGACGTAAGGGGCAACTTTTTCATGCAGAGCATGGTGACTGTATGGAATGAGCTGCCAGAGGAAGTGGTGGAGGCTGCTGGTACAATTACAACATTTAAAAGGCACCTGGAGGGGCGTATGAATAGGAAAGGTTTAGAGGGATCTGGGCCAAGTGCTGGAAAATGGGACTAGATTAGATTAGGATATCTAGTCAGCATGGGTGAGTTGGACCGAAGGGTCTGTTTCTGTGCTGTCCATCTCTATTACTCCATATCACTTAACTGGTTCTGGGAAAATAAGGATGGGTAATAAATGCTGCCTGAAATAATTCACGGAGGCTGGTATCCCATTACCACATCACTCTTTATTTATACTTAAACAATCATAGAGTCCTACAGCATGGAAATAGATCCTTCGGTCCTTGACTTGAGCGCACTGCCTTTTCAGAGTCAACTCTCAGTGTATTAGTGTCTCTAAGACTCCCCATATTATCTTGTCAGCCAGGGCTCCCTGATTTGACCAATCAGGGAACTAGTATTCTGAGGTCAAGCTGGCTGACTTCGCTACAATCACTACACTGGCCTGGCCAGTGACACCCATATGTCATAAATACATTTTTAAAAAAAGGAAGATCGAAGACTGGACCTTGATCTGCACTAATTTGCACATTAACACTTAGCTAACAGCACCTTTATCTGCATCTTCTTAGCATTCACTCTCACACAGAGCTTTGTGCCATCTGCAAACTTGGAACCACACTTTTTCATAGATTCATTCCTAACGCTGAGAGACCACGATGCGTTGTTTAGTCTACTTAAATAATTTTTCTTTCTGTTTATTAATTTTCCACATAAGTGCTTTTATAGAATGCAGTTCATTTATTTTATACTCGCATGTGCGCGAAGGCTCAGTTTAATGAACAGAAGTAGATTAAGTTCTCAATGTGAAGACTATTTTAGCCTTGATTATAAAAGTTAAGTAAATATCATAAGTATATTCTTCAGCGTTGCACCATGGTTACAGAAAACGTTGTCAGGCCGTGTGTTCACTTTGTATTTCTGGAAGCCCCTGTTTTTAGAATTCAAGTTTGAGCTATTGGCTAAATTTCAGAATATCCTACAAGCAGCTCAGGAGAGCACCATACCCTTTGTGACATTAAGTGAAATTTAACTGGGAAACACAGTGTGCTAATATATCGTGAAGTCCACCTTATTGCCTTACCTTGACTTGTTAGCTATACAGGCATCAGTGTTGGATTTTGTGCAGGAATCCACAGTCTGTTAATGGCAGAGAAAGACAAGGGGAACTTTGAAAAATAATAAAAAAGAAAATAACATTTCTTCCCTTACTTTCCACTGCACCTCTGCCCAATCCTTGCTTTCAGGTGCCCCTGTGATCTCGCCCTTTTCCTGACTCTATAATGCATTGAATTCCTAGGATGAGGCGATTGTCCCTTGAGGAATAATTGAGTAAGCTAAGTCTTTATGACTTAGAATTTAGAACAATGGGAGGCAATCCTATTGAACAGACATTGTTTCTCCTGTTGCTCACAGTCTCATTTCACAGAGTTGCTGAAATGTTTTCATTCAGTGAACCTTTGGGATTTTTCTATCCCGGAGATTTATATCTGCTCAGTCACTGTGTATTGGGATTGATCCTATTTTTGGATTCTCAGGAAGCCTCGGGATATGAAATAGTGTGGTCAGACTACATTGGGAATATTGTGAACAGCTTTGGGCCCTATATCTAAGGAAAAGCATGCTGACATTGGGGAAGGTCCAGAAGAAATTGACAAGAATAATCCACCTGATGAAGGAGCAGCACTTCAAAGGCTAGTGCTTTCATATAAACTGTTGAACTCTAACCTGGTGTTGTGTGATCTTTAACTTTGTACACCCAAGTCCAACACCGGCACCTCCAAATCAAAAATAATCCTGGGGTTGAAGCACTTGTCATATGAGGAGCAGATGAGGCCTCAGTGAGGTTTAGAAGGATGAGAGGAGATTTCATTGAAACTCACAAAACACTGAGAGGCCTGGATAGAGTGGGTGTGGAGAAGACGTGGGAGAGATTTGAACCTGAGGGCACAGCCTCATAGTGAAGGGGCGACCCTTTAGAACTGAGATGGGAAGCATTTCTTTAGCCAGAGTCTGGCGAATCTGTGGAACTCATTGTGAACTACAAAGCCTTCTGTGGCAGAGATCGGTACACTCTTGATTAGAAAGGGAGAAGGCAGGTAAATAGAATTGAGAAACATATGCGCCACAATTGAAATGGTGGAGCTGCCTCAATGGGCCGAATGACCTAATTCTGTTCCTATATCTTGTGGTCTTATGGTCTAAGGTGGGGCTGAGGTAGAATTAGAGCAGGCTCAAAAGCCCTGAGTGGCGTGTTTCTGCTCCAATTGTGTAGGTATGAGATCACCAGAAAATCCACTTTATTGCCCAAGTTTTTAGTCATCTGCTGTAGTTCATGGATTTCTCTATCCAATTTTATGCTTCCTTTCACCACCTTTGGACATTTTTACTTTGTAAAATGCATGTTGTGGTTTACAGAGCAAATTTGGTGTCCTGAAATCCAGAGCGGCTGCCAATTCACTTATTCTTATTTTACAAGACTGCACAAAGTCCAAATGTACCCCATGGCCTTTTATTTCTGGTTTCCTGCAAATAAAGGTTTGAATTTCTTGTGGGGTGCAGAAGCATGTTTTCATGTGCAATTGCCATACCTGGGCCCAACCCTTCCTTTAGACTCAGGAAGGATGCAAATCTGCGTATTTCTGCTATAATCCAGCGTGTGTGACTTCATACGCCATTCTTGTCTTCTCACATCAGGTTCGGGTTCACAGTGCAGTTTGTGATCCCCGCTGGAGTATATAAGCAGTGTGGTTGTGCAGACAGGCTTGTTTTGAAGCTCATTCTCTGTTTTCCAATGCAGTGTCCTAGTATGTAAAGGCTTCTTAAACTTCCTCCCTCACCTTCAGTGCCAGATCATGCCTCCTCAGATTTACCATGCAGTAGCTATGCCCCTGTCAATCTTTGATTTCCCCACAGATGGTCTGTTATTCCCAGATACTTCTCACCCCCATATGTATCTTCTATGCCCCTTCAGATCACCAATACAATTCCATACCAACTCTGTGCCCCCACTCTGTCCTGCTTCCACTATGTATTCTTCATAACCACAATATAGAATCCCTAGATTGTATGCAATTATTGTGAAAATATTTTTAATTCATTAGGACAGAGCTTCTCACTATCTAATGAAAACCTCTGTATCCTTGATACTAAAGGCAAACAGACTCTTTGGTCCAACTCATTCATGCCGACCAGATATCCCAACCTAATCTAGTTCTATTTGCCAAAACCTGGCTCATATCCCTCCAAACGCTTCCTATTCATGTACCCACCCAGATGCCTTTTAAAAGTTGCAATTGTACCAGCCTCCACCACTTCCTCTGACAGCTCATTCCATACATGTACCACCCTCTGTATGAAAAAGTTGCTCCTTATGCCCCTTTTATATCTTTCCCCCCTCACCCTAAATCTAGGCCCTCTAGTTCTGGACTCCCCCACCCCAAGGAAAAGACCTATCAATGCCTCTCATGATTTTATAAACTTCTATGAGGTCACCCCACAGTCTTTGACGCTCCAGAGAAAACAGCCCCAGCCTATTCAGCCTCACCCCATAGCTCAAATCCTCCAACCCTGGCAACATCCTTGTAAATCTTTTCTGAACCCTTTCAAGTTTCACAACATCCTTTCAATAGGAAGGAGACAAGAATTGCACGCAATATTCCAACAGTGGCCTAACCAATGCCCTGTACAGCTGCAACTTGACCTCCCAACTCCTATACTCAATATTCTAACCAATAAAGGCAAACAGACCAAACGCCGCCTTCACTCTCCTATCTACCTGTAACTCCACTTTCAAGGAGCTATTAACCTGCACTCCAAGGTCTCTTTGTTCAGCAACACTCCCTAGGATCTTACCATTAAGCGTATAAGGCCTGCTAAGATTTGCTTTCCCAAAATGCAGTGCCTCGCATTGATCAAAATTAAACTCATCTGCCATTCTGATCTCATTGAGCTTTGCTGTTCACTACACCTCCAATTCACTTAACCTGCACATCTTTGTGACTGTGGGAGGAAATGGGGGCACCTGCAGGAAGCCCACGCAGACTGGGGCCAGGTGGAGGAGGTTTTGTGCAAACTCCACGCAGACAGTTGAGTGAGGCTGGAATTGAACACGGGTCCCTGGCACTGTGAGGCAGCAGTGCTAACCACTGAGCTACGTACTTCCCCAGGATAAAAGGATCATGACCACAGCTATTTAAACAATAGACTGCTCTCTTGAAAGGGATAAACAGCATACACAGCATGTGCTCATTTCAATTTTAAAGCACAGTTCCTTCAGTCAGTTTAAGGGAATAGGTTGCAATACTTTTCAAGTGTTGATTTTTTTTTCATCAGCCAGTGACATTTCAATCACGGGAACAGATGACAACACAGGCTGGCAGGGCATTTTGTAACAGTTTCATTGCATTATGCTGTTATATTAATTGGTCAAGCACACATATGTGAACAAATAGTACAAGACTAATCAATATAAGGCTCAACTGCAGGACAAATCCCTATGGTATATCACTTTTTAAAACTGCATCTATGTTAGAATGCACTATCTAATAGTGGCATTTGAAGGTGTGAAAATATTCACCTTTCAAGGTGTCCCAGTCTCCAGAACAGGTTTTCCATTTTCTTCACAAGCTCTCAAATCTAATGGTTTTCAAAGGGATTCCAATTCCCATATGTCCAGACAAAAATGATGTGCTGGAGAAATCCAGTTTTTTTTCCTACTTTTCAATCCAGACTTGATGGGTGTGTGTTTCGCACAGTAGTCATCCCAACCTGCACAAAGGTCCAGGGAAAATGATACAAGGTCAAGAATGCAGAAGGAAGTCTGATTTTGTCCAGGAAGTTCAAATTCGTCCACGGAAACCCACCTTTGTTGAGATTTAATGGGAACCTGTTGGGAAAATCCAGGTGGGAATTCCAAAGGACAGAGCTTGTTATGTCCACGTTGCTCACTCTCACTCCAGCACATCTCACAACCTGCCTCGTAAACGTGAAAGTGTGAAAACCCAGAATGGTATATCATGTCACATGTGGCTCAAATGTACAGTTTGCACGCCTGTGAAAGTGCAGGGATGGGGTTTCCCTGGCCTATAGGAAGATTTGGCCCAAAGTGTTCTAGACAGCCTCTTCTGGAGTACTGTGTTCAGTTCTGGTCGCCCTGTTATTTGGAGGAAATAATTAAGCTGGAGGGGGTTCAGACAAGGTTTACAAGGATGTTGTGCGAATGGAGGATTTGAGTTGAGGAGAGGCTGGATAGGCTGGGACTTTTTTTTTACACTGGACTGTAGAGGTTCATAAAACCACAAGAAGTATAGATAAGGTGAATGGCAGCCATCTTTTCTGTAGAGTGTTGCATTTCAAGAATAGGGGGCATATTTTTAAGGTGAGAGGAGAAGGATTTAAAAAAGGTATGAGAGGCAATTTTTTTTCACAGTGGTTCATGTGTAGAATGAACATCCAGTGGAAATGGTCTATGCAGGTACAGTGACAATGTTTAAAAGACATTTTGATAAGTTCATGAGTATTTGGAATGATATGGGCCAAGCGCAGGCAGGTGCGACTAGTTTAGTTTGGGATTATGATTGGCATGGACTGGTTGGACCGAAGGGTCTGTTTTTGTGCTTTGTGTGTGTGTAATCCAGACTTCTTGTTATCCTTTATCACTGCAAATTACTTGAGGTAATTTGAATTAATTGTGATCATTCCCAATGCACTGCTTTAAAAATTATTCCTATTGCTGGTGTAGGTACAATTAAACTCTTGCTGAAACATACCCAGCAGGAACTCTGTTATGATTCACCGAATGGGTTCCAGAGAATGGAAGAACTTGTATTTCCTTTCCTTCTTTTAGTTAACTAAATTACTTCTAAGCTTTTTAGTTTCCCCACAAATTCTCGTGTGAGTAGAATTGTAAACGCTGCTGTGCAGTTTCTCAGAGAGATATTTTCTCAATGTCCCTGGTCATAAAAGTGGCACATGTAAAGTATACCAAGGACACCGTGTTGAGATTTTCAGTAATTAAACAAGTAATTAAATGGGCTTCAAGTGACATTTTTATGGCTAAACATCAGTTTTGTTGAGTTTTATGGAAGATTTCTCTATGTAAGGCTTTGTGAGCTCTCTCACCATATCTGACCAAACTTGACCCATTAACCTGGTCCTTGTCACATGATTCTCACCTCATTCTACCATTTGCTATATCCGGAGCAACTCACCTTTGCTGGGATATCCCGGAATGGACTGGTAACTTCAGTGCCATAGCCATCCTTTGTGCACCTGGGCAAATTCTGTCAGTGTGGAACTGATATTTTCCCCAGACAAGGCAAATTGAAGCCTACTTATTGGGCAGGATCTAGTGGATGGGGTGGTCCACACGTGGGATTTCCACTACTTGTGAGACGAGCAGAAGAGACCATGACACCAGGCCATACCAGCCTGGTCCAAGGTTGCCTCCTGGGTCATTGCAGTCATAGCCATTTAAAGGAATGTTTTGCCCTCAATGAGCTTCTCCATTGTCAGCATATGTAGCACTACCTTCTCACTGATACCTCACACTTCATCTCTGCAACTGGGTCCCTCCCACCAAGGCTCATGCACCACCACTCTTGTTATTCTCTGCAACATCTTCTCTCCCTCACTGTCACCCTTCCCAACTCCTGACATCACTAACCCTGCATGCCCTATGCAGTACCTAATCACTTGCTTACAGTGGCACAGTAGTTGACAGTGCTGCCTCACAACGCCAGGGATATGGATTCGATTCCAGCCTTGGTTGACTGTGTGGAGTTTGCACATTCTACCCGACTTGGGAACACAGTCGAGAGGCTGTCCCATTTTGGGTATGTTAGGGATCGAGAAAAGCCAGCAAGCCAAGGGTGGTGGAAAGGTATAAACAAAGTGGCAAAAGAGCACAATGAGAGATGTTACAATGGCTTCATATTTAATCATCCTTGTGGACGTTTTCAAGGGTTGTGCATACTCAGATTATTTTTTTGAAAGAAATTGAAAGGAGAGTGGAACTTTTTGATGAGGCATTTCTTGGTAATTGTTTGCTTACTGATGACCACCTACTTCAGTTTAGTGTCAGGTTGCAGAATATGGTTTGGATACTATTTCAAATAGTTGGTGACCAGCCTTCCAAAGGCAAGAAGCACCCAACTCAACTCTCCTGTTTCTGAAAAAAAAATTCTTATTGTGAGTTCTGAAATTCCTCTAGAAGAGCAACTAAACAGTTTTTCAATACTATGTTTCCTGAGCAAACCGTGTCTGCCAAGATCCCAGAAATGACTGTCTATTTGGTGACATCTGCCTGCATTTTCCAATTTATCTTGTCAAAAGAGAGATTGATTTTCTTATTCCTTTACCCTTATATATTCATGTTACAAACTAAGTGTGTTAATCAGTTTTGCATTTTCACTCAATAAGTTCTGGGTTTTTTTTTTCACAAATCAATAATGTGTGTTTTATGAAAGAAATCTAATTTTATTTTAATTCTAATATGGATAAAGCATATGATTGACTATAGCGGAAACTGGGTAAAACAATTAAATTTATGTTGTGAACCATAGAGTAGTGAAAGAGAAAGACATCTCATCTTGGTCATCGTAAAAAGGGGTGCATTGAATGGTCAGCAACAGGCAACTGAAGAGAATGAATGCTACCCAAACCAGGACACAATATATCGAGGGATTTTGTTGCAATTTTCATGAGGACTGCATTTTGTTTTTTTTAGTTTTAGACTCCTTTTCTATTCTGAATAGATCATTTATACGATGGAGTCACTTGCCTTCTGTGTCTTTATTGACATATGTAGTAGTTAGACTTTCACAGAAACAGAACTTTTAAAATTCTTAATTTACTTCAATAATTACAGATGTAGCTGCATCTGTGAAGAGAGAGAAAGTTAAGTCTGACTTCTTCAGAACTTTCTAAAGAAGAGTTTTACCAGACTTGAAACATTAACTCTATCTTTTTCTCCACAGATGCGGCCAGACCTGCTGAGTTTCTCCAACATTCTCTGGTTAACACTTCGAGCATCGGCAGTATCTTATCTTTATCTTTCCTCGATAGTTCCCAACCGTCCATTAAAGTTAAAGCCAATATATACAGGAAAGCATGAATTTATTTAAAAAGCACAGTATTCAAATTGCTACAACGAAACAGCAGGCACCAGTTAGCAATTAATATGTTTTTTGAAATAACTGACGCACAGTTACACATAAATCAACCATCACACTAAACGCACCTTCCTTAGGCTCATGAGGTTACAGCTAACATTATACACACATGAAACTTGAATAGGAGCTAGATATGGTGTGAGTAAAGAAATGAAAGATGAATCCAAAGGCAATGGAAGTTAGTAGTATATATTTAGTTAGGCAGCTGAAGGCTGATGTCACCAGGAAGATCGTGTGCAGCTCAAGTTCTACAAACTGATGCTGAAAATTACCAACAAGTTCTTGCAACTGAAGTAGAGCCACTCTTTTTAAATTCAGGCTCACATCTGCTACAGGAAGCAGTAGTCACTGTTTATTTGCAGCTTGCCTGAAAATTTCATCAGCCAATGGATGGGCAAGTAATTGTTTCTCTGCTTTCGGCTGCCAGGTGCCCCATTTTCCCGACAGTTGGATTCCAATATTTTAATGAGTTTGATAACAAGTCATGAGAATAAACTCTGATCAAATCACCTACATTTTAGTATTAATTAGCCATCTGTTGTAACTGACTGCCCTTCACACAGTTGCTGTTTCTTAGGTTTTAAGCCTGTGAAAGAGACTAACTGGGATTGCATGGAAAACTCTTGCATATGAAATTTATTCAGTGGTTTGATTTGAGTCAGTAATACACAATAAATGTCTAAGCTTGGCCCCATTACTTTGATGCACATTTTACTGAATAAAATCTCAATATATTTTTGTTTCCACGATCATCCTTAACATTTTAATAGTATAATTTTCCACAATTTTTGTTAATGGACAGATGTCAGTTAGTGTCGAGAGTGTGGTGCTGGAAAAGCACAGCAGGCCAGGCAGCATCAGAGGAGCAGGAGAATCAATGTTTTGGGCATAAGCCTTTCCTTCATTAGGATTCCCAGCATCTGCAGTCTTCACTTCCTCTGAGTAGATGTCAGTTAGTGTTTTTTTTAAAAAATGTGCTGATTGTATTCTTGGGGTTCATTTGGTTGAATTGAGTGGTTTATGCTCAGCAGATGCAGAAATTCAGAACTGTGCAAACACCCAGAGTGATGAAAGTGCTAGTCAAAGGGTTCCAAGCAGTCAAATGTTGGTGGAAAGATTGGAGGACATTGTGGGGGAGTAGAGTGCTTTGGAAAGGGGCAGGGGGTGGGGAACAAAAGACCTTGAAAGATGAAGCTTGACAGTGGCAGGAGAGTGGTATGGTGGGGCTCGTGGGGCGAGGAAGACCATGGAGAAGGAAGGTTTGGAATGTTGGTAATATAGGCAGGTTGGAGGAGGATCTCGCGCTCGCTCGCTCGCTCTCTCTCTCTCTCTTTTCTCCCCCCTCCCACCACCACCACCACCACAGCATTCTTCCAGAGCTGGCCAGTTCCACAATTTCACCAATGGAAACTGAGTAGCCTTTAGATTCAGTGGATAATTGGGTTTAAAGGGATATGGATTAAATGCAAGCAACTGGGACTAGTTTAGTTTGGAACTCTTGGTCAGAATGGACAAGTTGGACCAAAAGGTGTGTTTCGTGCTCTGAGTTGAGTTTAATTGTTCATTTGGATGTTGCAGTGAAAAGTGGCAAGACTATTCATATCATTTAAAATATGTCATTTTGGTTTAAATCGGAGCAAACTACTGCGGATGCTGGAGATTGGGAATAAAATCAAAAAGTGCTTGAGAAATTGAGCAGGTTTAGTGGCACTTTAGGAGAGAGACGAACAAAGTTAACATTTCAAGTTCAGTGTGACGCACCTTTGGAATAGGGAAAATAACTCCTATCACACTCAGAACATCAGCTTTGTTTCTCTGATGCTGCCAAACCTGCTGAGTTTCTCCAGCACTTCCAGTTTTTTATGTGATTTAGAATTCCTAATTTAGATTTTTGTCAAATAAGGCTGTTTGTATTGTTTGAATTCTGAAACCAATGGAAGTAATAATGGAGTTTTTTTAATTCTAACCTATGCTTGGCAATTGATAAAATTGGATGCAAGACCACTTTTCCTTCTAATGGAATTATACATTGCATCAGAGTTAAAGTGAGGTGGGGGAGCAGTGATTAGTTCAGTTGGCTAGGTGGCTTGCATGTTACTCAGAGTAACACCAACAGTGCAGTTTTAGGTAGCCTAGGGGCGTGCCTTATTATCTTTACCCTGCAGTAAAGTCACAGCATAAACCTTGGTTCAGCAATCCTTGAATGATCATGAATGTTATTGGAGAAGAGACAAAGATACTAATGGAGAGTAATATCAGATTAAATGGTCAGTTGGCACTCCACCTGATCTCGGGGACATCCCCATTTGAAATGTTTAAATTCTAATCAACACACGTAATTCTATTTGAATCTTACTTTGAAAAATGGACAATTGACATTGCATTCATTGCTAGTTCAAAATGTTCACATCCAAACACTCGACAAAATAATCCTGCCCACTATGATGCAATCAGAGGGCAGTGCTCCTTGAATGAGTAATGACTATCCAGTAATGAATACCATGGACTGCATTCATGGATGACGTGTATGCCAAGTGCCTCTGAGACTTGTGGAGAAACTCTGTAAAGCTCGATCATTCCCGGAGCATGGACGTAAAGACAACTTTCAATTGACTTACTTATTGTATGAGGATGTTCAATATATGTAGTAGTCTGTGATGGAAACAATTGAATCAGCAATCTCAGAATGGAGTTGGATTATTGTATGTAAGTATCTAGCAACTCATGAAATTTGAATCAAATGTGAAAAAGAAATCTATAGCTAAAAGGTAATTTAATAGCATCCATGTTATGAGTTGCAACTGTCATAAAAGTCCATCTGGTTCACTAATTTCTCTCCAGGGAGAAAAATCTGCTGTCCTTGCCCAGTCAGACCAACAGCAACGCGTTAAGCCTGAAACAGCCTGAACAGGTCACACAGGCAATAAGGAATAGGCAACAAATACTTAATTTGTTAGTGTTGCCTACATCTTTTATAGGGATAAAAACAACATAAAGCAAGTGTTTTATGGGTATGGAATATGATACTTTGCTCGAAACGTCGATTTCGCTGCACCTTGGATGTTGCCTGAACTGCTGTGCTCTTCCAGCACCACTAATCCAGAATCTGGTTTCCAGCATCTGCAGTCATTGTTTTTACCTCCCTGATATTTTATAAGTAGTAGGGTCTGCTGTGATCTTTTCCAATTTGTTTGTGTCTCCATCATTCATATCTGTAAAGTACCCGTGAAAGCCTGGCTGAGGCTCTGGCACCTAATTTATTAAGGTAGGGGTGGAGTGCTGGGTAGATACAAGAAGAGACAGGCCAGAGTAGTGTTGATCAGAGATGTGAGAGAGGACATGCTTTGTGGGCTATGGGTCTAAAACCCCAGAAATTGGTTAGGCCACTGTTGGAATATTGTGTGCAATTCTGGTCTCCTTCCTATCGGAAAGATGTTGTGAAACTTGAAAGGGTTCAGAAAAGATTTACAAGGATGTTGCCAGGGTTGGAGGATTTGAGCTACAGGGAGAGGCTGAACAGGCTAGGGCTATTTTCCCTGGAGCATCGGAGGCTGAGGGCTGACCTTATAGAGGTTTACAAAATTATGAGGGGCTTGGATAGGATAAATAGGCAAATTCTTTTTCTCTTGGGTGGGGGAGTCCAGAACTAAAGGGCATAGGTTCAGGGGGAGAGGAGAAAGATATGAAAGAGACCTAAGGGCCAACTTTTTCACATGTATGGAATGAGCTGGCAGAGGAAGTGGTGGAGGCTGGTACAATTGCAACATTTAAGAGGCATTTGGATGGGTATATGAATAGGAAGGGTTTGGAGGGATATGGGCCAGGTGCTGGCGGGTGGGACTAGATTGGATTGGGATAGTTGGACTGAAGGGTCTGTTTCCATGCTGTACATCTCTTATGACTATGACTCTAAATGCAATAAATATATAGGTCCTGTGTGAAATTCCCTGGTCTCAGGATCAGCTAGCAAAGGGAAAGCCTTGTGATAGTAGACATTCCTGATAAAGAGCTTATGCTTGAAACATCTATTCTCCTGCTCTTTGGATGCTGCCTAGCCGGCTGTGCTTTTCCAGCGCCACACTTTTCAACTCTGATCTTCAGCGTCTGCAGTCCTCATTTTCTCCCTGTGATAGAAGGGTGCTTCAGGAGCAAAAAGAAAGGAGGCAAGGGGTAGGGATTGTGTGTTGGCTTGTCCGATCACAGCAGGGGAAAATAGATTGGCTTGAAAAACCCAGGAAAGGTAATTCTTGCTCTTCCTGATCTTATGGCTATGAGTGAGAGGTGCCTTTCCATGAATCTGCTGCTTGCACCTCCATTCACCTGCAAAGTTTCTCATCAGTGGGAAACTCAGACCACACTGATTAAGGATGGAAACTCTGGACCTTATTTCTGTAAGTCTGATCAAAATTGAAACACACAGCATCATTAACATCTCAAAAGCAAATTAGTCCCTGCCTCTATTAAACCCATTAATTGTTAGCTTTTAGATCTTTGAAATTTTATCTCATCTTTTGATGGGGGGTTAAAATTCCAGTCTCTGTGCTAAGAAAATATAACAGGTTTTCTGAAGAAAGGATTGAGCTAATGCTGTCATAAATTAGATTCAATAGTTTGTGTCTCTGTCTGATCTCAGTGTTGATATAAATGCATGTAGGCCACAATTGGCAAATTTAATTACTGGAGTTGTGCATCGAGGAGTGTGAAAATCTGAGAGGTTGGTTAACTTTTCGCATCTTTTGACTCCAAACTAAAGTCCAGGTCAGGTGAATTGGCCATGCTAAATTGCCCATAGTGTCAGGTGCCTTAGTCAGAGGGAAATGGGTTTGGGTAGGTTACTCTTCAGAGGGTCACTGTGGACTTGTTGGGCAGAAGGGCCTGTGTCCATCCTGTGCAGAATTTAATCTAATCATCGCCACTTGGGGTCTGAGGGGAAGGATATGATGTGCGTAGGCTGGACACAAAGGGCAAAAGCTCCTGAGAAGGACAGTAAGAGATTAGGGCTGGCAGTGATTTGGGAAAGTCCATACTCGAGATGTGAAGTGTGGGGCAGGGGATGACTGGCTTATCCATATGGACAAGGAGGAGCACAGCTAACAAGTAATGTTTTTAGTTTTCAACTTCTGAACCTTGTGACCAGGACTTTGTCTTCTACTGCTAGCTTTCATGACAGGCTTAAGGCAGTACGACCCATGGTTAAAATGGCTCGCCCATTCCAGTCACTTTAAGGAGTCACTTTGCTGTTTAACTCTGCTTCTCACAGAGGAGTGAGGCCATCGTTCTATGACTGATTTTTTTTTGGGGGGGGAGGGAGTGTGCAGTTGCCTCCCTGTCCCATAACCCATCTGTGCCCCAAAGCTTAAGTTCCTTGTCCTCATTCCTACTAGAGGCAGAGAGTAAAGCATTTCTTTTCATTTCTGTTTGATACTCATGAACATGTGATGATGCGGAGATTCCGGTGTTGGACTGGGGTGTACAAAGTTAAAAATCTCACAACACCAGGTTATAGTCCAACAGGTTTAATTGGAGGCACACTAGCTTTCGGAGCAACACTCCCTCATCAGATGATACAGAATTTGTAGCAAAAATTTACAGTGTATGTGTGTGTGTGTAGTGAGTGCAGAGTGTCTTAAGTCTGTGAGGGGGTGCATGTGTGAGCGTGGGCATTCGGGACAGGCAGCAGAGAAAAGTGGCTGAGCAGAGTCTGATAGTTCGGTACCCATATAGAGACCTTGGGTTCATGTCACAGGTGACCACCATTGCACTATACACACACACAGATTCTCCTACCCACACACACACTCACACACACACACACAGGCACTCCTATACACACAGACACCCACACACACTCTTACAGACATACACACACACACACACACACTTTCTCACTCTCATAACCCCCAACCCAGACACACAGACAGACAAACACCCAAATGCACACACACATTTTGTGGGGTGAATTTGTACTTTCAGGGTTACATTGTACTTTGCTCAAAAACTGCATGCATTCATGTAGAACTCTGTTATCTCACTTTTTAGATTAGAATCAATCTAAACATCAGGTCATAGACAGAGAGCACAGGGGGCCAACACCTTCAACATATTGTCTAGCTATCACCTTTGTTAACAGCTAACCCGAGAATGCAACTTTTTTAAAAAAAGGTTTTGTAATTTTCACATGAAAGAAGTGAAACTATCACTGTATTCTAACAGATGAAAGGCTTAACAGACAATCAATTTTTCAATGTATAATTTCAGTTACATCACACTGTAAATTTGTGCTACAAATTCTGTGTTAGGATTGGGCCCTCCACTCTCGTCTGTTGAAGGAGAGTCGCTCTGAAAGCTAGTGTACTTCCCATTAAATATGTTGGACTATAACCTGGTGTTGTGTGATTTTCAACCATAAACATGTGGATATTGAAAATCTGAAGTTGTCCAATGGAAGCTTCTGTTGACAGTATTAATTATATTCAATCCTCTTCTCTTGCTCAACAGATTGATGAGCTCCCAGAGGGAGCAGTGAAACCGCCAGCAAATAAATATCCTATTTTCTTCTTTGGAACTCATGAGACGTAAGTACACTTCAAAGGTAAAAGGCTGATGGTGGTCAGTGTTGTATATTTTGTTACATGACAGATTTTCATTATTATGAAAGTGAGTTTGTCTATAAATGGATCTGAATGAAAACCTTTCTCTTTGAAGAAATTCAAACCAATAATGTACAGTGAGAGATTTGACATTTTTGGTCAACTCCATTCAGATTTTAGTGAAATTATGTTTTTTGGGTGGCAAATGTTGCCGAAATGTGGTTCGTGTAGGTATGCAATGATTGAGTGAAAACTGTTCAGGCTCTTTCAATGAGGCAGATGTTCAAATGATCAGTTACTTGTTAAAGAGCAGCATAGATTACAGTTGCAGTTTGGGTCCATGCAAAATCATCACACCCGCTTGTCTGGAAGTTTCCCAGGAAATTGAACCTTCTAACAGGTAAATCTCCATGTGTCTGGAACCTTCCCAAAAAGCCCCCCTTAAGTTGGAGAATTCAGAGGAATCCAGCTCAATTTAAGCTTAATAGTTACTTAGGAAGAGTTAAAGGATTCAAATCCAACTGTATTTCCTGGTACACCGAATCTAAACTCGGCATTGACTCTTTCCAACCACACCCATCCCAACATTTGACACCCTATCTGACAGTGTTGGACCTGACACCCACGGCCCCCATCTCATACCTGATGCCAACTCTCCTCCCTCAGTAGCGTGACCAGATCATGCCAAATACAGCACACTCAAGCATTGAACTAAGGCTGCCAGAACAGATACACTCACTGCCAGGCCAACACCCTTACCCCACACTGGTCCATCGACCTATCCCCAGCATTGAGCGGCACGGTGGCACAGTGGTTAGCACTGTTGCCTCACAGCGCCAGAGACCCGGGTTCAATTTCCGCCTCAGGCAACTGGCTGTGTGGAGTTTGCACACTCTGCCCGTGTCTGCGTGGGTTTCCTCCGGGTGCTCCGGTTTCCTCCCACAGCCCGAAAATGTGCAGGTTAGGTGAATTGGCCAAGCGAAATTGCCCATACTGCTAAGTGAAGGGGTAAATGTAAGGGAATGGGTCTGGGTGGGTTGCTCTTCAGAGGATAGGTGTGGACTTGTTGGGCCGAAGGGCCTGTTTCCACTCTGTAAGTAATTCATCGACTTATTTTGCACTGGACCCACACCTCTCTGTCCATCTGACACTGTATTCCCCCTCACGTCCGTTGTAAACTTGCTTTTCTTCAGTCACTGCCAAAGTACCTTTGGAAGGGAGAGCATTTAACTGTTAAAATGTGACAGGAAATGTAGTTCAACAAAAAACAGTTTCAGCCTTCGACACTACTCCACCCTGAGTGGATTTCTCCCTGGTTTCATCCAGTGTTTGAGACAGCCCAGATTCAGGATCTTAGCCATAAAAATTGCCAACAGGTGAGTAGGTAATTTTAAAGAGGACTATTTTTGGTGGAATCTGTTCTAACGGTAATCAGAATATCTGGGGCAGTGAGATGATCTGTTACTTTGATCATGCTCATACCCATGCGGGGCAATTCTGCAGGATCTCACTGTCAGACCTGGAAGAGGATATGAGGGAGTAGGTTAAATATCCCCTCTTGGTTTACTACTCACCAAGGAACTGAAGAAGAGCAGAGGGCAGTGGTTAACATTTCTGCTGCCAGTTACTGCTATAGTCACCCAACTGAGATACTTATGATAGACAGCAATTTAACGTTAGCATCTATTTAGTTTTGCCGCTTAATTTCACAGTGTATTTGCAAGATGATTATGAAGAATCTTGATGTACTTTTGAAGTGCACTTACTGCAGTGAGGTATAGCAGCCGATATATGCAGAGTAATCTCCCCAAACTGCAGATGTTGTGTGAAAGATAATCATTAGCCAAATCGTCAAGGCGAAATCCTCTAATCATCTTCAAAATAGTGACTTTGAGTCTTTTATATCGATCTGAGAGTTTACATGAGGACCTTGGTTTAGACTTGTCCAAAAGATAACCTTCCAATAAAGGATTATTCCCTCAGTAGTGCACTGGATTATGTTCATGTCTCTGGAATGGCTTAATGGGCTCGAGCAAGAGGCAGGAGAATAGCCCATTGAGTTTTAGTTAAAAATCACACAACACTAGGTTATAGTCCAACAGGTTTAATTGGAAGCACTAGCTTTTGGAGTGCTGCTCCTTCATTAGACAGTTGTGACGGAGCAGGAAGAAAGAGCAGGACTTCAAAAGCTAGTGCTTCCAAATAAACCTGTTGGACTGTAAGTTGGTGTTGTGTGATTTTTAACTTTGTACACCCCAGTCAAACACCAGCACCTCCAAAAGTCTTGATTGCCATAATGGAGCAATAGAGGCAAGCTATGTTGATTTGTTTTTTGAAGGCAATGTATGAAACAATAACTAAACAGTAAAGTCAGCGGAAAAAAGGTAAACAAACGGGAAAGCCTGAAGGATCCTATCCTGAATTCCCAAGATGCATTGTCAGCTGATAAAGCTCTGATGGGAATGAAAATTTGTAGAATAAGTTGCTTTAAGATAATAAAAAGGGTAAAGCATTACCAATGTTAGAAAGCAAACATAGACATGGAAACACTAGGATTATTCAGTAGGGATGGGGAGGCAAGACAAGAAAGAAAGGTCTCCCGGCCTCTATTTCAAAAACCTGTTACATCTCTAACATTCTCTGATTCACAAAAAGTGTCCCCAGCATTTCCTGTTTTAATTATTACTTTTTTAAAAGAATATGCTTCAGTTGATATAATTGGTACGAAACCTTTTAATTGGAAGTGATCTGAGTGTTGTTATTGGTTAGAGTTAGAGGACAATACAGAATATTTTGTGATTTTTTTTGTGTACATAGAATAAACCAATGTGTATTACATCTTGCTGAAATTCTCTTCTCGTCCTCAAAGGGTGAAACCTGTCTCCTTGAAACAGTTGGCAACCACTTTCCCGATTGTTTGTCAAATGCAGAACAGCTGGTGATGAAAAGTCAGCAGTTAAAACTACCCCTTTCCTGCTAATATATTGTGAGGAGCTCGTGTTTATAGAACAAAGCCATCAACATTTTTCCAGTCAAGTGCAAGGCAAACTGATTAATGTCAAAGAGAAAAGCAAGCTTTAGAAATCACCTTCTCAACAGAGATCATGGACCACCTCCCCAAGTCTAACCTTGGAAAAACTCGAACTAAATCACATTGCAATGTTAATGCGAAACACACACAGAATACTTGAATGAAGTTATTTTGTCCACAATTTTAAGGAGATCTTAATTGTTTGAAATGAATAAAATGTTTTTATTTCAGAGAAATAATGTTATGTTAATACTCTACTTAGCATATACAGGGCACTTTTAGTTTATCCATAGAGAATAGCTTGATTTTCACTTCCAATTATTAATTCATGTTGCTTTAAAAAAAACATGTAATATTTGCCTGCAAGCCTTCAATGGTAAATGCATTGCCAACTGAACTAACTCAGACACAGCTTTATTATTGGCAACTTCCAATTAAACCTGTTGGACTATAACCTGGTGTTGTGTGATTTTTAACTTTATACACCCCAGTCCAACACCGGCATCTCCAAATCTTTATTATCCTGACTGACACAGGTTTGTTGATCCCACTAGGGGCAGGATCAGGCTGTAACTAATCCCTTCACCAACTGGCTAGGAATGGGGAAGAATGGCCCAGGCTCCCGAGTCTTGTTTTCCCCTCTTTGACTGACGCAGCTAGAATGTGAGTGTCGGCTGAGGCAGAATGGTGTCTGCCTGTTTATGATAACGGTCGTAGCTTGGCAAACACTATTGGACCGCAGGACTCATCAGTGACTTCAGGAGAGAGGAAGAAAGAATTTTTGAAACAGGCAGCAGAAATTAGAGCCTTCACACCCCACCCTCCACCACCACCACCACCACCACCACCACCCCCCCCCCCCCCCCCCCCCCCCCCCCCACCAACCCCCCAAGCTGTCCTGAAAACTATTCATGCCAAGAGCTGAAAGAACAAATACGAAAAAGTGAAGTGATTAAATCTTGGGGATATTTTACTTAAAATAATCTGCTTTTGTCTAAGATACTAGAGTCAAATCCTATAATAAGTTGTTAAAATTACAATTAAATTTTTAGTGCCAATAAGTGGAAATTTTAAAACTTAATTGTAGCCTTGAGAAGTTCACATTTGATGGTATTAGTGAACAAGCTGTGTATGCTATACTGTGACCTCCTTCTATCACTGTTACCACAAATGTCAATCTGTTTATTTTAACTCTTGTAATGTCTGTTAAAATAGCAATGTTATACATCCCAACAGTAATGACCATTCATATACTCAATTAAATGAAAATTCTACTTGTTTCTCCAGGAGAAAATTTAATGCATTGTTTAGAACAGATAACATCAGAATAACTTAAACACCCCTCACCAGCTCCACTCCAACTGTGCTGAAGCCTCTATCCATGCCTTTCACCACCACCTGATTCTAGTGTTCTGCTGTTCCTACCCTTGCCTCTCCATAAATCTCAACTCATGTGAAACTCATCTGCCGTTATCCAGTCCTGCACCAATTTCCACTCGTTCATTCACATACATTGACTGTTAGCCCTGCAAGTGTCTTAAATTTAAAACTCTCATTGTTGAGTTTAAAACCCCTTCACTGTCTTGCCTCTCTTTCTGAGCTTTTGTGGCCCTACAGGATGATGACCTGATTGGTACATCGTGTACAACCTCCCTAACTCGCTCAGGTCACTTGTGCATCTCTCCTCCCCTTTTGCCCTGCATTGGTGGTCACGCCTTTAGACACCTTGGTTCTACACTTGTGTGTTCCCTCCCTGAAATCCTTTGCCTCTCCACTCTCACTCTCTCTCCTCTTTAAAACCCCCTCCTTCACATTTACTAATATCTCCTTTCTTTATTTAGTGTGTATTTTAACCATAGAACCTCTACAGTATTGGAAGGCTTTCGATCTATATTAAAGGCACCACATAAATTAATTTCTCCCATTGTTGTCAGCCTTCGATTCAAACAGTCCTTGGCATGAGCCTTGCCCCAGGAGAAGACTTGATTAAATGATCATGGGGGCATTCATTAAAAAAAATAGAAAATTAGCTAACCAACAAGCATCCAGCCTTGAGAGATGTACCAGCCAGGGAATTAGTCGGTTATATTGTGATGTTGTGTTTTGATCAGTCCTTTGTTTAACTGACGAAGCTGGGTGAAAAATCTTTTGAGTTCAGCAATTGCATTTTCTGTTGCAGTGCCTTCCTGGGACCTAAAGACCTTTTACCTTACAAAGAATATAAAGATAAATTTGGAAAGTCTAACAAGCGAAAAGGTTTCAATGAAGGTCTGTGGGAGATCGAAAACAATCCTGGCGTCAAGTTCACAGGATATCAGGTAGCGACTATTTTTGGTTGTCCCACTATTTTAACAATGAACCAGTATACTTGGACAAGTCAAAGTTGATTGGCAATTTATTATCAGCAAATTCAAGCAAGGCTGCCAATTCATTATTGGCATTGAAATGCAGTGCAATGGCTATACAACATAGGATTGTGAACATGTATATATCCCAACATAGCTTTTTATTTTGCCAATATTTGTGAATTTATAGTTATATTTCACATTTGAGATATATTTTATAACTATATATACAGCATAAAAAGTTAACTAATGGCACAAGAAATTCAAAACTAAGTTAACCAAGCTGTGTAGCACATTAGTGTGGAGTCAAGAGATGCAAGCAGGAGAATTTAGGTGCCCTCCTGCCTCCGGGCTCTGGGTTTGAACCCAGGTTCCTCTCACTGTGAGAGAATTCTTAAAGGGATACACAGTGTAGATGTGGAAAATATGTTCCCCTTAATTGTGGGGTCTAGAACCAGCTGTCACTGACTCAGGTGAGGGGGAACCCCTTCACTCGCAGGATAATGAATTTTTGGAAGTCAGTCAGATTTTTGTTTGGTAATAGAGGGCTTTGGAATGTGGCATTGCGGTGGATGATCAATCGTGGTCTAAAATGACTGGGCTGCATGGCCTACGTCTTCTCCTGTGTTTCTATATTTCCATTTGAGTCTACCTTTCCATTCATAAAGATCACCACAGCTGAACTGGCGCCAGCCCATCTTCCCTCAATATCCCCTTCTTGTCAATCCCCTTGTCGTCAAAACAATCTGTCTAACTCCGTCTTGAATGTTGATGATTACCAAATTGAAATAGTTGAGTATTTAATGTTATCATGGCAAGAAAGCATTGTTCTCAATCTATCGATTAGCTCTGGCTGAATTGATTTTTTAATTAAAAGTCATGTTTCCAGAAGTATGGAGACCACAGCAAATTATAATGTATTTGATCATCCACTCCTTCCTCTATCCTGATAAATTTCCTGCCTGTTTTTAACAAGGAACAGTATTCTCATTTGGAGATATGGACCCTGCCATTGTGACCATTTCTGGGTCCCTGCCAGGATGGGGATGGATGGTGTCAGTGTAGTCACAGCTTGTAATTTTCCCCAAGTCAACAGCATTGGAAGGCAGGTTTGGTAATTAATGAGAGGTAGCAGGACCAGGATGGGGGTGGGCCCAGTTTTTAAAAAAAAAGCATCCATGGCAGCCATTGTGGGAACAGCAATATTGAACATCATTGAAAATCAGAAATCAGCAAAAGGAGAGGCAGGGGCATGGCAGGGTGAGAGCTGCCCTGTGGTCGCCTTTATTTTTATTCATTCATGAGATGTGGGCATCGCTGGCTGAGTTGGCATTTACTGCGCATCTTAGTTACCCTTGAGAAGGTGGTTGTGAGCTTCCTTTTGAATTGTGAACTCCATGTGCTCCAGGTTGACCCATCATGTCATTAAGGAAGGAATTCCAGGATATTTACCCAGTGACAGTGAAGGAACAGCGATATATTTCCAAGTCAGAGCGGTGTACGTGTTGGAGGGAAGCTTGCGGATGATGGTATTCCAATGTATCTGCTGTCCTTGTCTTCCAAGATTGAAGTGGTCATGGCTTGAAGGTGTATCTAAGGAGTCTTAGTGAATTTCTGCTGTGCATCTTGTAGGTATTACATAATGCTGCGACTGAAGGTCAGTGGTTGAGGGAGTGGATGTAGTGCCAATCAAGTGGGCTACTATGTCTTGGATGTCAAGTTTCTTGAGTGTTGTTGGAGTTGCACACGTCTGGGAAGATTCCATCACAACTCCCAACTCATGTCTTATGGATGGTGGACTGGCTTTGCGAGTCAGGAGATGAGTTACTTGCTGCAGGATTCCCAGCCTCTGACTTATTGTTGTAGCCACAGCATTTGTATGGCTGGTTCATTTCAGTTTCCAGTCAATGGTACCGGAATGCAGCGCTCAAGGTGGACAGGGTGTGATCATGAAAGTGTTTAGTTCTCAGTGTAAGACAGGACAATGAAGCAGACCTGGCTGGAGGTGACTGAACACGTTAGTAGCTGCAGCGTTGTCTGGAGAATTTGGTGAAGAGTCATAAAGGCTTTTCATTCTGCTCAATGTGCAATATGACAGTAAGTTTTCCAACTTCCAGCCCCTCAGCCCATATGCAGCCAACTCCTAACATGCGAGTCCAATGTACTTCCTGACCCATCAACAAGCTTCAGAAACTAAGCACCTGTTTGAACTGATGTATGTGGCTTCTTATTTGTATAAAGTCCCCAATATTTATGAGAGAGCCCAGTATAATGTTATCTTTCTCTCATATCTTCATCCTTGCAAGAGAAAGGGACGCACAGTCCCAGAGAGAGAACGCACATTGGAGGAGGAGTCACCATCTTGACTGCTGTGGAGGAAAATGGCATTACATCAACTTTGATGGAGAGATGAGAATGCCTGGAGGAGAGGGTGAGAGGGTATTGAATTACATCAATGACATGCACTCCACCCTGTCTGAAAGCTCAAAAGGTTCAGCTGTATCAGGATGCTTCAGCCTTTCAGAAGAATCCACTGTTGCAGTTATGTTCTGATGATTTCTCCCATCTATCTTCCATGGAGCTGCTTTTGGAGCAGGCGAGTGTCCTGTGGCACTATTGGCACAGTGCCACTGCTGGCACAGTGATGATTGGAATGGACGCCAGTTTGTACCCTACCTGGTGGTCCCCTCCAGCAATCCAGAGCACCATCCAAGGCTGAGGCAAACAGTGAGGATGCCAATTCTCACAGAGCACCACCAACATCATCATCCTCCATGCCCCCTCTGTCTTAGTGGTTATCTATGCCTCTGATGCAGATAATCCCTATCTTGATGCCAGTGCAGCAGCTGCCTCTGGTGTTGCTCCCACTGGCACCTTCACATCAAGGACGTTGTAACTACAAGCAGACTACACAGCCAGGCTGCCCCCATGGTCTGAAAGGGAGAACGGTGTAGAAATGGCTGAGATCGAAAGACATCTTGTTAGTCATTGCTCCAAGTGGTTAACTGGGCCTAACTCTGCTGGTGAGTGTATATACAATAATTTTTTTAAAATATATTTTTATTGGAAAGAGAAGAAAATTTTTTTGGATATTACAACAAATACAAAACAAATAATTCAAGCCAATACACACGCAACCCACTAATTACATAAATAAATCATGGATAGGATAAATAGACAAAGTCTCTTCCCTGGGGTGGAGGAGTCCAGAACTAGAGGGCATAGGTTTAGGGTGAGCGGAGAAAGTTATAAAAGAGACCTAAGGGGCAACTTTTTCACGTGTATGGAATAAGCTGCCTGAGGAAGTGGTGGTGGCTAGTATAATTCCAACATTTAAAAGGCATCTGGATGGGTATATGAATAGGAAGGGTTTGGAGGGCTATGGGCCACATGCTGGCAAGTGGGACTAGATTGGGTTGGGATATCTGGTTGGCATGGATGGGTTGGACCGAAGGGTGTGTTTCCACGCTGTACATCTCTATGACTCTATAATAAGGGGTCGCTTGCAATACCAGATAAAGGAACTGAACCAGCCATTCAGTCTTCTAAATGTCTGCTTAGTAAAAAGCAGAGGAAGCTTTCACATGGGATACAGCAGGTGGGAGAGAATGCTCACTTTAATGAGGATTATCTGACCTAGCCAAGAGATCGGAAGTGCCTCATCTTTTTGACTGATTCTGTCGAATAAATGGGCAAAATTGGTTTTAAATGGCCGATCAAAGATAGGGGTAATGAATATACCTAAGTGAAAAAAGCCCTCCATCTAAAAGGAATTCAAGATTTATCCTCAGGATCAGGGCATGGTCTCTTAATTTTGCAAAGTTGATCTTGTAACCCAAAAAGCCACCAAATGAATTAATGCATTGTATCAGAAACTGTTAGGGTTAATAAATAGACAAGAACATCATCTGCATACAATACAATCTTATGTGTTTTTGTCCCTACTTCAGGAACAGATATATTGGGATCCCTACATATTGCCTCTGGTGATTGAACCACTGGCAATGTGAAAGGCAACAGTGCTAAGGGACAAGATTAGAGTGCTGCTGGAAAATCACAGCAGGTCAGGCAGTATCCGAGAAGCAGGAAGATCGACATTTCGGGCAAAACCCTTCATCAGAAATCAAGGGCTTTTGCCCGAAATGTCGATTTTCCTGTTCCTTGGATGCTGCCTGACCTACTAAGCTTTTCCAGCAACACTCTAATCTCCAGCATCTGCAGTATCCACTTCTGCCGAGGTGATAAGAGACAGCCCTGTTGACTGCCCCTACGAATATTGAAGTTGCTTGACCGCACATCATTGGTGAGAACTGCGGCAAGCGGGTCACTATACAAAACTTTTACCCATCTGATAAAGACCTCTTCCAAGCCATACCCCTCCAAAGTATTAAAAAAATGGCCATTTGACCCAGGCAAATGCCTTACCACATCTAACGAGATCACCGATCCCTGTACCAATTGTTGTTGACGTACTTGGATCATATTAAGTAACCTCCTGATCTTATTCGACAACCTGTGACCTTTTATTAAACCCCGTCTGATCCTCCTCAATGATGGAGGGGAACACAGTTTCAAACCTTAGTGCCAGGGTCTTAGGATTTTAAAATCGACATTCAGGAGTGAAATGGGCCTATAGGAAGCACTGTCCTCCGGGGCCTTCCCTTCTTTAAAAATATGAGAGATGTTTGCCTCTCTTAAAGATGGTGGGAGGAGTCTACAACTATGTGAATCCTTAAACATACTCAGCATCGGTCCTGACAGTATACTTAAAAATTTCTTATAAAACTGGTAAGTTCATCAGGACCAGGCGCCTTTCTGTTCTGAAGCTGCCTCACAGCCTCTTGCATTGACAACAGGGCATTACGGAGAGACTCTTGCTCAGGGTTCACTCCCAGGAGGTCCAAGTTCTTAAGAAAAGACTCCTTCCTAACCCGCCCATCCTCACAACTTTCAAGCTGGTATAGTTCAGTGTAAAATTTCTGAAATGACACGATAATCCTTCTAGAATCATGGGTGAAATTTCCAGTATCCTCCTTGATTGATGTAATGGCTTGGGGAGCACTCCTTTTCCTGGCAAGATACATTCCTGCCTCCATTCCTGATGAAGGGCTTTTGCCCGAAACATCGAATTTTCCTGCTCCTTGGATGTTGCCTGACCTGCTGTGCTTTTCCAGCACCACTCTGATCTAAACTGAGCATCTGCAGTCCTCACTTTTGCCCAGATACGTTAAGTACTTGCCCGGCCTATCCCCATGCTCAAACAGCCTTTGATTTGCTAGTGTAAGCTCCCTCTTAGCTGTCTGTTTGAGGATGGAATTCAGTGTAGACCAAAGCGCTACAATCCACTGCAGTTTAGCCAATGAGGGCCTATCGAAGTCTGCCTTCAGATGTGTCTCTAGCAAGCGTTGCTGCTCACCCTTCTGCCATTCCTCACTGGCAGAATAGGAAATAACTAACCCCCTAGCATAGTCTTTAGCAGTTTCCCAGAGAATGGATGGATTACTAGCTGAGCCTAAATTAATGTCTAAAAAAAGCCCTGAATTCAGTAGAAAAGAATTCCGTAAACTTGCTATCCTTAAGGATAAAGGGATCCAATCACCAATGCTTCGAACCTACCATAGTCCTTATCCTTGGGCCAATAAATACACTGAGAATGATCAGAAATGGTGATATTGCCAATTGTATGGGACACCATCCAGCCCAAATGTGCTGCGGGAGTCTAAAAGAAATCAATCCTGGTGTGGCACTTGTGCAGATTTTTTAAAAATAAAATCCCTGCCAGTAGGGTGAAGGTGCCTCCAAACATCTACCAATCCTAGTTCAACACACAAATCCCTTAATTGCTTAGATCACAAAGAAGATATTGGGGGACCTTTGGGCAATTTATCCACCATAGGATGTATTAGACAATGAAAATCCCAACCCCGCCCCCCCCACCACCACCACCACCACCACCATGATAATATGCTGAAATGCGAGGTTAACCACTCTTGAAAGTCTTGAGGGGGTGGGCCGGGTACAGTAAGCATTTCAGATCCTGTATTCTTCCCCATGTACCAAAGCTTTAAGGACCACAGATCTCCTGCGTGTGTCTTTAATACACTCTAACAACTTAAATGGGAAATTCTTCCCAACAAGAATGGCCACCCCTCTACTCCTTGTATTGAAAGATGAGAAATACCCATTGTGTTGCAGTTTCAAATGCTC
Source organism: Hemiscyllium ocellatum (assembly GCF_020745735.1). Taxonomy (NCBI): domain Eukaryota; kingdom Metazoa; phylum Chordata; class Chondrichthyes; order Orectolobiformes; family Hemiscylliidae; genus Hemiscyllium; species Hemiscyllium ocellatum. Next base: position 31,370,483 of record NC_083439.1, on the reverse strand, counting down.
CGCATAATTTAGGTGTTTCCTACAATAAGGCAACATCCACCCTCTCCCTTTAAGACTGGAAAGTACCTTCTTCCTCTTGACTGGTGAGTGACTCCCCTTAATGTTCCAGGTACACCACTTGAGCACATCCTTAGCCATAACCATCTATAGCACCAATTAGACTCCAGAGAGGAAGAACTTGAACCATGAATTGCTGAGCTTCAGTGCAAGGAAGTCCACAAAACACAAAAACTACATAAACTAAAACAGCTACAAACTAAAACTTGCAAAAACTATATACACCAAAAATGGAAAAACAAAAAAGCACCAACGGCACTTATTAGAGGAATTTAGCCCCCATTCAAAGGGAGCACTTACGCCTCCCACAATCCTACTGACCATCCCAAACATCCTCTTAACTCCTAGTAGCTAGGGTCACATCATACACACAGGCAACCCAGTAGGAGGAAAACAAACAAGATTACTAATATACACAGTAAGTTAAAGGTAAATAAAGGTCACCCATCCCTTGGTATAACTTAACTCAGAAACTAAGCTAAATACTTTATCCATCTCAAGCATAATTTAACATAACTTATTCCCAACATAAGGAGATTTCACCATGCCCTCTCTAAAGAAGGTCAAGCCCGAACAGCTCTGTATCTGTTCCTATTCAATTGTCTGGATTAAGTCAGCATGTCCACAAAGTTCCTCACTTTCTCTAGCGAGTCAAATAAATGTACAGATCCAATATAATTTATCCAAAGCACCGCTGGATATCTTGGGGAGTACTGGATTCCGAGCTCTCTCAATCTCTTCTTGATGCCGTCGTAGGACTTCCTTTTCCAGATCACCACCGCTGAAAAGTCTTGGAAAACATGATCCTGGAGCCCTTGCACACCAGCATCCCTGGATCCTTCCCTTGGGCTCTGGAAGCTTCCAAGATACACTGTTTGTCTTTATAATGATGGAACCATACCAGGACAGGGTGAAGGTGCTAGTCCATTCTTGGCATTCATGCCATGACCCGGTGGGCTCTCTCCATCTTTATCCTTCCCCTTTTAGCCACTGAACTAAGGAATTCCGGGAGCCACTTCTCAAAGAATTCCACTGGCCGCTTACCTTCCATCCCCTCCGGCATGCCACCAACACGAAGGTTCCTTCTTCTGCCACTGTTTTCAAGATCATCCACCAGATCCAGCAAACCCACGGACTTGTGTTTCCAGGGCTTCAGTCCAACTCTTGGATGAATTAGCTTCAGCCTCCATCCCTGTGGCCTGATGCTCGAGCTCATCAGTCCTTTTTCCCTGGTCTTGCAGAGACTGGGAGCCACTTCTCCTCAATTTTATCTTCAATCTGCCACCCCAGGACCTCACGAGATTTGGCAAGCTCCAGGCTGGTGAGGAATCAAGCCCGCCACCTCAGTGGGTTGGCCTGACATCCCAGCCCCGGCCCCATGCAAACTTTCTCCTTTCTTCGACACTCTCCTGCAATAAAAACAAAGGTAAGTAAAATTCTCAAGTTCTATAGCTCTTTTACTGTGATTTCACTCACATTAGCATGGATGGGATGCCCTCTAGCTCTGTCCTGCTGATGTTGTGGCGCGGAGCCCAGCAAACATGATCTTCCTAGGTGGCTGCTATTTTGGATCCCCTACACGATAATTTACTACTAAATTTGACAATGTTCAGCCAAGATCCTAGATGAGTGAGCTTCTGTGATTGAACAGCATAGTGTGAAGAAGTGGTAATGGGTAACTGTAGTGTTTAAACACCAAATTCAATGAAGAAGTGTGTCCTAGGTATCGCTGGTAAAATTGGATCCATTTTCAGATGTGTGTCTAATCAGTACGTTCTCACAGGCAGATCAAAGGTGAAGAAACCTGCCTGGATCAGATGTGCCCAGGTATTAGTGCCACCTTGGTAAGAGCTTTGATTTAAGCTGGCCCCAGCCACCTCCCTGCAAAGCAATTGGATCTTTTCCTGCTCTGATGAGCTATGCTAATCTAGCACATGTCCCTCTCTGGGAACACCACGTTTTGGCGAGTTTACCAGACCACCCCAGTGCAAGAAGCCCATAGCAGAGTGTATTCTAAGTTCCCAACCAACTGGACCAGGCACCAAGCCACATTATCGGAATCTTCCTGTCCTCCTTGGTGCTGGACCATGTGAATTTATGATTTCAGTTGTGGTGATTCTCTAGCTGTATCCTGAGGTCCTATAAAGGGATGGGTAGACATCTCCTCTTCAAGGAATATTCCTTATGTTTTGGAATATTTCTCTGATCTCTTGCTGGTAGCTTGAAGAACCCTGGACTGTTGGAGGACAGTGAAGTAATGGCAGCTGCCAGTAGTCATGGGCTTGCTGCTGTAGTGCCTCAGTGACTCAATGGGTGCAATCGATGATGCCTGAAACCGAGGGATTTTGGAAAAGGAGATGAATCCCATTTCTTTTGTCTCTGCAAGATCCGAACTATTTGAAATTGAATGCCTTCCCAAGCGCTCACAAGAAAGGCCTCAGTGACCTGCAAGATACAATGGTGTGCTGTTAGCTCATACCAAGAGATTGACAGCTGATCCTAGGAAAAAATGTCAAAGCCAAAGAAGTTCAAGGTTTCAATACCTTTAACAAAGACTGGCAGGGCACGGTGGGCAGTGCTATCCAACCTGACCTCTTCATCGATGAGGGGACAAATCTCAATGACCATTTGCCTAGATTGATGCAGTCTTCTATCCTCAAGACTAGAGGTTGAAAGATTAGTTCGACCAGTGATTCCCAACCTTCTCAGTACGAAGACTTACTTCAACGAGACAAACAATTCCATGGCACACCTACTTTTTTCAAGTGAATAGATTGCTAATAAAAGTCACATATACTTGCATTTACTGTGGTTATGCCTTACAAGAATTTACAACGAAGTAGCAAGAGCATTCTTGTTTCAAATCCAGTATACCAAATGGGCATAAGTGCTTTAACCATTAATGTGTGAGTCCATACGTATCTGTGAAGAGTTAATATTTCAGTTTCCAGTTGGTGAGATTGGTTGACTGGTTGGGCTGAAGGATCTGTATGGCTCTATGATGAGCTCACCTTGGTGATAATGAGCCATTATTCTCTTAGCTGTTCACTGCAGCTGTTCATAAATATAAACCTGGCATGTTTATTTTTGAAATGTTAATAAATGGCAGATAACTACAACTCTCCTTCCTAGTATTATAGGTGACTAACAGATGACCTGGAACAAACCTTACCTTTTCTATTTATCATCACCCATATTTCCAATAGTCAAATCAATTTCCAGTCCTGTTAATTAACCTGCTCCTTCTAAGATTTCTGTTCTTCAACAGATCCTTAAATAAAACCTTATTATGCTAATGCACATCTCAAAACAGCTGCCTAGTTTGAATCATAGAATCCCTACAGTTTGGAAACAGGCCATTTGGCTCAACAGATCCACACCTACCCTCCAAAAGAGTACCCCACCCAGACCCATTCCCCTGCTACTCTACATTTCCCCTGACTAATGCACCTAACCCATACATCCCTGAACACTATGGGCAAGTTGGCATGGCCAATTCATCTATCCTACACATCTTTGGACTTCAACAAAATAATGTATCAGATTTTAAACTTGAGTTTTCTGCAGGTGATTATCATACAGCCTATCAGATCAGAGTATACAAGCACTGACCAGGTTTTTAAACTTTTCAGGAATGCCATGCAATCATTCTTATAGAAAGTTAACAGCCAAATTTAGTACTTGCAACCAAAAGCTCACATTAATCAAAGGAAAGTTGCATCATACTGGAGTGAAACCTTTGCACCCTCTTCTCTGAATGTTTGTGAAATGTCTCTGGGGGAGAACAATAGTGGGAGAACTTGGTAAAGGGCTTATGCCCGAAACGTCGAATTTCCTATTCCTTGGATGCTGCCTGACCTGCTGTGCTTTAACCAGCAACGCATTTTCAACTGTTACACATCCTTTAACCACCAAGGGCAATGTGCAACAGTGATAGACACTGAGACGCAATTTGCAAATGGAAGTACAAGACCCATTCTGACCCATGGCCCAGTTTCCTGATCAAAGCCTTAAGAAAAGTACACAAGACAAGTCGAAGGTTTCAGCCTGCACAAAAGGCATGTGGTGGGAAATGGGATGTATGTCTTTTTTTTCCAGTGTCTACATTGTTTAATGTCTTGCACATGATAAAGTTTATACTTAAAGGTAAATTATAAAATGTAGTCTCTCAAAACTCTCATCTGATGGAGTACTCAATTTATTTACTTGTAAATTAATATATTCAAACAACACTTCAGGGACTTGAATATTTTAGACCATATACCGACGGAATTCTGCATGTTGGGTGGTGCCACCTTTTAAAGGATCTATTGATGCAAAGCTGCCTCCTCAGTTGGATGTGTGTTGGTATCCTTTCCAATATAATCCCTCAGCAATTTTTACTCTGATTAGCTGGTCATTAATGCATTGCTGTAATGGAACCTTGCTTAAGTTGTGCTACATAAAATAGTGACTAACCTTCAAATGTACTTCACTGAGATAAATCACTTTGCGACGTCCTGAAGTTGTGAAAGGCACTGTATAAATGCAACTTCTTTTCCATCTTTCTTGGAAAATATCATTCCACTCAATTTTAACTTAGAGAGCTAAAATGCCTTTCAGTTATTTTTGCCACTCACTGACCAGATTGTAAAGCACAACTATTTTATACAATGGCAATTTAACTTAGCTTGAAAGTTGTTATTCAATCATTTTACCTATAACCACACAATTCAGAAATGGTGGCTAACCTCCATCATGTAAATATTCACAGAGCCTGAAGACTTGTATATGTCAGTATATGTCACATATTAACTGTCCTGACTCTCAATGTTTCCCTACAGAATGAAGAGCTGCTCCATCACTTCCATTCTACTTGTATATGATCACATGATTTCCTCCAGTTATAACAGTTACTTGCTCCCCCTTACATCTTGGTGGACAATCTATTGCACGTCCTATATTCGACAAAGCAGTATTTGCTAAAGCTTTGGAGACATTTTTTGCAAATTGCTGGAGGATCATTGCTGTTGGATAATCACTGGTTATACGATTTCCTTTTGCAACATTGGCAGACTGAATCAGAACCAATAGCAATTCCATTTTTCTTTTGTTATCACTTGTTGCAATCCTCATACAGTATCAGTGTTTAGATTTAACAGCAGCACATGCAGCAACTTTGGATGGATACTAGCAGTCAGGATTTAATTTTCAACTTTTCTATCTGACATCTATTCTGGTAGTATAGAGCAGCTGCCATTTAAAAATTCACCTAATTTTCAAAACCGTCAAAAGTTTACCCTGTAGCATTATGGACACCCCGACTCCTGCATTATACCGCCCTGCTAACCTGCAGTTTATTAGTTATTAGATTCCCTACTGTGTGGAAACAGGCCCTTCGGCCCAACAAGTCCACACCAACCCTCTGAAGCGTAACCCACCCAGACCCATTTCCTTCTGACTAATGCACTAACACTGTGGGCAATTTAGCATGGCCAATTCATCTGACCTGCACATCTTTGGACTGTGGGAGGAAACCCACGCAGACAATATGCAAACTCCACACGGACAGTCGCCCAAGGCCGGAATTGAACCTGGGACCCTAGTGCTATGAGGCAGCAGTGCTAACCACTGAGCAACCGTGCTTGTGGGATGCTGAATGTAAAATACTAGATTTCCCATCTTATAGGATGTGCTGTACTCTTTGAACTGTATCCTCTGCACTCTTACTGGTGCAAGCTGACTGGTGTGAAGAGAAATTTAGACCAGTACTCAGTTTCTGTTAATGTCAAATCCAAATTACAAAGGCACCAGTCCTGTGGTTTTATACAGCTTAGGAGTTGGCCACAATCGCAACACCATGATAACGTTGAAGAAACTTTTACAAGATTGTTAAACTGTTGCTTACTGCTGTTTTCTTCTCCTCTTCAAAATATTTACTTGTGTTTTTCTCATTAAACGTAACATCCAAAGGGAAAGATGGTTACATAGCTGGAAAGAGATTGTTGTCAAACTCTCCGAATCTCTGCTTGATGATTACAACACGTTCAGAGTCTTCCATTTCCAGCAGGAGTTACATAGTTTTATTTCTTTGAAATTACCTGTGATGAAATAAATAATTTATGAAGCTTTCCACGATAAGCCTGCAAACAATATTAAATATACATTGCTACCATGCACGATTTGTCACATCCACCTAAATTGAGAATGATTCTTAAACTTGTGATGGTAAAAAAAATCATAGCAGTGACTGGTTCTATAAATATGGTTCTTATCTGTCTCAACATTGGACACTGAGGGATGGTTGAACTTCAAATTATTTATTTGGTTATTTACAAACTACACTTATCAAAAAACCAAGTATCTTTGAATTAAAGCTTGACTATATGGGAGCAAAGTCAACAAGCAACTTTGCACACACAAAGGCAAATTGAACTCTGACGTTTCTCCTCTGATACATAAGGTTGCTAAAATACTCATTTGAAATTTTCAAAACTGAGTTCACTAGACTTCACTTGGGCAACGTTATTAAGGCTTAGGGAGTAAAAGTGTGTAAATGGAATTGAAGATCAGTCACCACCTAATTAAATAGAAGAGAGCAGTTGAATGCTGTTGTCTTCCATTAGTTAATCTCCCTAGTATTAAATGTGGTGAAGAAAGACCAAGAGTAGATTTTAGATGAAGCAGAGTTAGAGGGTAGGGGATAATTGATCTAGGGAGCTTCTGTAATTCATTCACTGTCATCGGTGTTTACAGTAAATACTTTAAGATCACAGGATTTATCACTAATTAACTAAATGTATGATAGGTTTGAAAGCCATGGATAGAATAGATTGGAGCTAAGGAGATTCTCTGCACTATAAACCAGCAGGCTGATAATACAAAACCCAAGTATGTCATTTACAGAATATCCTTTATTGTCACATGTATTCAGTATGCAGTACAGTAAAAAGTGTGGACTGTTGCCCAAATATAGGTACCGTTCGCATTAACTTCGAATGAAATTTTTAAATATAAAACCTAGAGAGTCCAACTTTTGCCACCTGACCCCCATTCTGGGCTATCTCACTCTGGGATTCCCACTCCACACCATACCGCAGAAGGAGTGTCCTGCTCTGGGCTATTCTACCCCTCTCGATGCTGCTGAGTGTGTCCCGCTCCAGGCTATCCCACCCCTCTCGATGCTGCTGCGAGTGTCCCTCTCCGGGTTATTCCACCCCTCTCAATGCTGCTGAGGGTGCCCCGCTCTGCGCTATCCCATCCATGCCATGCCCCAGAGAGAGTGTCCCACTCTGGGCTATCCCACCTCACGCCATGCCGCATAGAGTGTATCCCACTCCGGGCTATACCAGCCTATGCCATGCAACCCCCAGGGGCCCACTCTATGTGGAAATGAGACTCCCACTTTAGGCATTCTCAACCTGCAAAAAGGCTAGTGGATACTGACCTGGGGCTGACTCTGTAGCCACACTGCCTCTGAAGTCGCCACTGCTGCTCCGGAGCCTATTGGAGTTGCCTCTTGCCAGAGAGCTCCCTTTATCGGGTAAGACTGAGATAAAAGAAGCGGAAGAAGGAAAAATGAAAAGATTTTAAAAATGCAGACAAAGAGGACAAGTCCAGTGACAGGAGCCCATACACTGTCTACTCTGCCACTGCCATCTGATAATACCATTACTGGGGAAAGGGTGTAGTTACAGCATTACATTTTCATTGCAAATGACAAATTTTAATAGCAAACCTGTTGCCATGAACTTTGTGCAAGTGCAGGGTACTTAACAGATTAATCTATTTAGACACTTGGTGCAAATACATTTTTTATTTAATTCCCATTGCAGAGCTTCTATTGTGGAAATTTCTGAAGTCAATGCTCCATGCTAATGGAAGAATACTTTCAAATCCTCACATTTGTTTCTGGGTTAACTTACAGTTCCTGTCATTAATTTGGAGGAGAGCAAAGTTGGTTAGCACAACATAGAGATGCCAAATAAAAGGATACACGTTACTTCTATGTGCATGATATCTTTGGTGTATGATATTCACCCGTGACTACCTAATGATTTCGCCCCTTGGTATAACCATCCACAGTGGGTTATTAGGTACTTCTTTAAGCTATTATGTCATAACCCATGTCTTTCAGGAACCAAACATTTAGTCATTGTGTTCCATAGAGCAGCTGGGAACTGCATAGTTGGACAATAAATGTGGTCGTCACTTTTTGTTGTACAGAAAATGCAATCCAGGTGTTCCTACAAGTATCAGAAGTTACAGAAAGTGACACAGGTCAGGAATTGAGTCATGATTGAGATATAGTATTCTTGCACATTGTCCCTGACCAAGATCAGCAGAACATAGATATAATATTCATACATTAGATCAAAAATTGTCCTATAAAGATTGCTGCTTATGTCCTCAAACAGATGCACAAGGTTTTCCTGTATCTTCACTTCCAATGACACTTGAAGTCAACATTTTCTTTGGTTGCAGAGGCAAGATTTGACACGTGAATTATGACACTTTGAATATATCTGAAGGAAATCCAATTTTCCAGTCATATTCCACAGCCTTTTTGCAGGTTGAGAATGCCTAGTGTGAAAACCAAACCATGCCTCTGCTCAAGTCCTGTATGGAAATGGCAAAAGACAATCAGATTTCCTCCCATGAACCTTTTCTGCCTGGTGGTTAAAGGTTTTAGAAGACCATTAAATCCATGCCAGGATTGAGATTAAATACTAAGGAATCTGAAACATTCTGAAATAGTATTATGTTGCATTATAATGTAGATGTGCTTTTAATGCATGTAAGTTTGCTCGCAGAGCTGAAAGGTGTGTTTTCAGACGTTTCGTCACCATACTAGGCCACCTCATCAGTGAGCCTCTGGATGAAGCACTGGTGGTATGGCCCACTTTTTATGTGTTTAGGTTTCCATAGGTTGGTGATGTCATTTCCTATCATGATGCCATTTCCTGTTCTTTGTCTCAGGGGATGGTAAATGGGATCCAAGTCAATATGTTTATTGATGGAGTTCCGGTTGGAATGCCATGCTTTTAGGAATTCTTGTGTGTGACTCTATTTGGCTTGTCATAGGATGGATATGTCATCCCAGTCAAAGTGTTGTCTAACCTTATCTGTATGTAAAGATACTAGTGAGAATGGGTCATGTCTTTACATGATCATCTATCAACAAACATATTGACTTGGATCCCATTTACCACCCCCTGAGAAAAAGAACAGGAAATGACATTGCCACTGGAAATGATGTCACCAAAGGGTGGCACTGTGGCTCAGTGGTAAGCACTGCTGCCTCACAGCACCAGGGTCCCAGGTTCAATTCCAGCCTCTGGCGACTGCCTGTGTGGAGTTTGCACATTCTCCCCATGTCTGCGTGTGTTTCCTCCGGGTGCTCCGGTTTCCTCCCACAGTCCAAATATGTGCAGGTCAGGTGCATTGGCCATGCTCAATTGCCCATAATATTACGTGCATTAGTCAGAGGGAAATGGATCTGGATGGGTTACTCTTCAGCGGGTCGTTGTGGACTGGTTGGGCTGAAGGGCCTGTTTCCACACCGTAGGGAATCTAATCTAATCCAAGGAAACGTAAACCCATTAATAAAAAGTGGGCCATACCACCAGTGCTTCACCAGAGGCTCACTGTGATGTTGCCCAGTATGGTGATGAAACGTCTGAAAGCCAACCTTCCAGCTTCGCGAGCAAACTTACATCCAGAACCTCAACCTGAGCTACAAATCTTTTCAAAACTCGCTAATGTGCTTGTAATGCAGTCATTCCTCATAGGGATCTGTCCTACTAAGATAAAGCTAAAGACTGCTTAGTACCTGGACCTGATGGAGTGCTTCCTAGGATATTAAAGGAAGTAGCTATAGAGATAGTAGATGCACTGATAGTAATCTTCCAGGAATCCTTAGATTCTGGCAAAGTTCCAGCGGATTGGAAAACTACCAATGTAACACTTTTATTTAATAAGAGAAAGAGGTAAAATACAGGTAACTGTAGGCCAATTAGATCAATGTCTATTATTGAGAAGATTAGAGTCTATTATAATGGATGTAATAGCAGAGCATTTAGAAATGCACATTATATTCAAGGAAGTGCGCCTTCATGAAGAGGAAATCATGTCTGACAAATTTACTAGAATTCTTTTGAGGAGGGGTAAAAGCAGAATAGATAAAGGGAGAGCAGTTCATGTAATATATTTACATTTTTCAGAAGGCATTTGATAAGGTACCACACATTAAGCTATTTAATAAGATAAAAGCTCATGATGTTGGAGGTAGTATGTGAGTATGGGGAGATGAGGAGGGCATTTTTCAGACCTACAGTCTGTAACTAGTGCTGGGACCACAATTATTTACCATATATATTAACGACTTAGATGAGGAAAGTACGTGTACTGTAGCCAGGTTTGCTGATGACAAAAAAAAGGTGGGAAGTCAAGTGATGAAGAAGACCCAAAGTGTGTGCAGAAGGATCCAAACAGGTTAGGTAAGTGGGCTGCAACTTGGCAGATGGAATATAATGTGGCAAAATGTGGGGTTATGCATTTTGGCAGGAAGAATAGTGGAGCTGCAGATTATTTAAATAGAAAAAGACTGCAGAAGGCCACAGAACAGAGGGATACGGAAGTCCTTGTCCATGAATCACAAAAAGCTAGCGACAAATTTAGCCCTAATAATGAAGGCAAATGGAGTGTTGGCCTTTATTTCAAATGGCATGCAGATTAGAAGTAGGGAGGTTGTGCTCAAACTATTCAAGGCATGCACAGACTGCAGCTGGAAGACTGAACTGTTTTGGGCTCCTTGTCTATGGAAAAAATATACTGGCTTTGAAAACTGTCCAAAGAAGTTTAACCAAGCTGATACCAAATACAGAGGGGCTGTCTTATGAGGCAATATTGAGTAGATTGGGCCTGTAATGGTTGGAATGTGAAAACATGAGAGGGGACCTTATTGAAACCTACAAGATTACTAGAGGACATAACAGGATAGATGCAGAAAATTTATATCCCCTTGTGGGAGGGTCTGGGACCAGAGGGAACAATCTCAGAATAAGGGGCCACATATTTAAAACCAAGTTGAAGAGGAATTATTTCTCTCAGAGAGTTAGAATCTTTGGAATTCTTTACCACAGATGGCTGTAAGAACTGGGTCATTAAGCATATTTGACGGTGAGGTAGACAAATTTTTTAATCATGGTTTGAGAGACAAGACAGGAAAGTGGAGTTAAGGGTTATCAGACCAGCCATGAATGGCAGAACAGACTCCATGGGTCAAATGGCCTACTTCTGCTCCTGCCTGTTTTGGTTTTATGGTACAGTTTTGGATTAGAGTGGTGCTCGAAAAGCACAGCAGGTTAGGCAGCATCCGTGGAGCAGGAAAATCGATGTTTTGGGCAAAAGTCCTTCATCAGGAATAGAGGCAGGAAGCCTCCAGGGTGGAAGATAAATGGGGGGGAGCGGGTGCCACTGGGGAGAAGATAGCAAAGAGTTCAATAGGTGAATGGGGGTGGAGATGGAGGTGATAGGTCAGAGGGAAGGGTGGAACGGATAGGTGGGAAGGGAGATTGGGTCGTAGGACAGGTCATGAGGACAGTACTGAGCTGGAAGGATGGAACTGGGGTAAGGTGGGGGGGGAGGGGAAATGAGGAAACTGGTGAAGTCCACATTGATGCCCTAGGGTTGAAGTGTTCTGAGGCGGAAGATAAGGCGTTCTTTCTCCAGGCGTCGGGGGTGAGGGAGCAGCGGTGGAGGAGGCCCAGGATCTCATGTCCTCAGCTGAGTGGGAGGGGGAGTTGAAATGTTGGGCCACAGGGCGGTGTGGTTGATTGGTGCGGGTGTCCCGGAGATGTTCCTTGAAGCGCTCTGTGAGGAGGCGTTCAATCTCCCCAGTGTAGAGGAGACCGCATCGGGAGTAACAGATACTATAAATGGCATTGGTGGATGGTAAGCTGACCCTGGCCTTGAACAGCATTGTATACTTGTGCACATGCAAAACAGTACTCTTCAATAGAAAAGCTACCAGAGCACAGTGAAAAGTGACCTATCAGCCTGTTTCCCCAATTCAGGCCGTTCTTAAATGAGGTTAGGTGTTGTGCTGCTGAGGCTGGGAGTGAGGGCAAGCCTTCTCATCAGCCCACCTCCAGTACAGGATAGCAGCTTGTAAACTGCACCATGAATCTGAAGCCTACTGGGGCAAAGTCACATGTCAATCAGGGTTGCAATTAATGAGCCCTGAAATGGGCAGACTTACAGAACGTGCCCCAAATATAAAATCCAAGCCAAGGCGCTCCAAAACCCTTATCCTGACACATTTTCTTTACTATTTTCCTGCCATGTTTTCCTGTTCAAGCCCATTTGATCATTCTGCTCCCTCCATAATCTCAATTGCTGGAAATTGGAACTGTGTGTAAATTTAATAAATCTGGATTAATTTACACATTTCCTGTTGACAGTGCCTAATAAAGTCTTAGGCTGGCTTACCTTTAGAAGCGATATTACAAGCATTTGCCAAAGTCAGCAGCCACTTCATTAGTACTAACTAGAAACTGCACTTTTGTAAGAGTTTGTCAGCTATAAAGCATGCAGCAATTCACTTTATTGTTTAAAAAAAACTTTAAATATATGTTCAGTTGCAATTTTATAAACAATATTGTGCATATAAAACATGAATGTCTTATATTTACTTTGTATTGTTTGCTTTCTCTTTATTAGTTTCATATTTTGTCTCTTGAGTCAGTTTTCATTACACAGACAAGGTGTTGCCCATTCTCTTTATTCTGTTCTCATTCTTTGTCATAGTCTCCGGAATGTTCCATCTCTTACAATTCACTGTTATCTTTTGGGTTCTGGTGCTATTAATATCATCATGTGGAATTGGCAAACCTGTTTTGAGTTAAACAAAATGATGTCAATTGTGGAATTGAAGGTATAAAGGTTCAGTTTCATCTAGGACTATTTTCAAGCCCAGAATCTTGAAGGTCCGAGCCTAACCTGAAATTGGGCTGTGGGCCTCATTTCAATAATTCACGTAAATATCTGGGCACACTTCCGATGTCCGATAGGATCTATTTGTTTTCATTGCCAGCTTTTGCCAATTTTGATGAGGCAATGAAATAGGAACATTGCTGAAGAGGGAGGTGTTGCTGAAGCTGTTTTTGTGATGAATTCGTCAGGACCCACTGCAAGAATGTAAATTTGAAACAATTGCAATACTTCATACTACAGGACAAAAACACGCTGATTTAGTTGGCAAGTCGACTGATTGACTGAGGTGTTGCCGTAATGAAAACATCAGAGAACTGTAAGCTTCCCAACTCCCAGGTAATTTAAAATGGCAAATGGCTTGTTGTATTTCTTTTGTTTACAGAAGCCAAGTGCCTGCCTATAAATGTACATCACTTGTGGCAGGCATAAATGAGCTATGTTTTACACTTGAGCACTTGCTTTTAAGTGTTTGTTAATGTAATTATTGCCAGACACAGGATTGTTCAGCAAGTGCTGCCTAAATGCGGAATTTCAACGACCAATTGACATTTTATTTTTGGGTTTTGCAAGCATGGGCTGGTTGAGTGCAGACTATACTTTGCCCTTATCAAACAACAGAAAGAACATGCTGTTTGATCCAACGAGTAGGTTGGGATATACAACCTATATACCTGGCATCACTCTGACAGTCTCGAGTATTTAATGCAGTCAGGTAACTGCAAAATATCTTATTTGTGAAATGGATCCTGTGCAATTAAAAAGGCACTAGCAGTATTGATACAAACATGGCTGAGTGACAAGATACAGAAATGTGGCAAACAATTGTTCTTCGGAGTAAAGGGCAGCACATTGTGGCATTTACAGATAATAGGAGAAAGTGAGGACTGCAGATGCTGGAGATCAGAGCTGAAAATGTGTTGCTGGAAAAGCGCAGCAGGTCATGCAGCATCCAAGGAGCAGGAGAGTCGACGTTTCGGGCATGAGCCCTTCTTCAGGAATCTTCCTGAAGAAGGGCTTATGCCCGAAACGTCGACTCTCCTGCTCCTTGGATGCTGCCTGACCTGCTGTGCTTTTCCAGCAACACATTTTCAGCATTTACAGATAATACACAACTTGAAATTATTGTTTACTATGAGCGGGACAGTGTTAGACATAAAGAGGCTTGTGGACGTGAAGGCAAAGAACATGAACATGGCCAGTGAACGTGAAGGCAGAGAACTGTGAAGTTGTATATTTTAGTGGGAAGAATGGAGAACAGCACTGCAAAGGAAAGGGTACGATTCTTGTGAGATACAGGAATAGAGGTACCTGAGAGTGTATGAGCATAAATCATTGAATCACTCAGGATGGATTGAGAAAGAATCATTATAGAATCCCTACAGTGTGGAAGCAGGATATTCGGATCAAGTCCACACTGCCCCTCCAAAGAGTAACCAACCCCCACCCACCCTATCTGTGTAACCCTGCATTTCCCATGACCAGTCCACATAATGTGCACAATTTGGAGTGTGGGAGGAAACCCATGCAGACACTGGGAGGATGTGAATGCTCCACACAGACAGTTACCCTGAGGCTGGAATCAAATCGGGTCCCTGGTGCGCTGAGGCAGCAGTGCTAACCACTGAACCACTGCACGTATACAATTAAATAGAGATCTAGGGCCAGACTTTACTATGTGTTTGGGACAACCTGACATGCTCAGTTTGACACTTTGAAATGCACACCCAACCCATGTGCGACTTTAGGGGGATTCTTTTTGGACAGAGATAGTGTTTACAATGCACTTAGTAAGCCGTGATAGTACATGGGGCGTTCTGGTGTGGAGATGAGCTGCATGGGAGACCCACCTTGGTTTCTTGGCATCATTTGCAGGCCACTTAAAAATCAAGGTAACCACTCACCCCTTTCCCATCCCATTCACATACCCCTACCTCTGCTACCCCATATCCCAGGTCATTGCCACTCACTGCACAGAAATATTTTTCCTCACATCCTACTATAATGCTTACCAAAAATCTTAAATCTGTGACCCCTGATTCTTGTATATCAGCTAATGGAGATAATATTTCTACACCTACCTTATCTAAACAAGTTATGATCTTGTACAGAGTCAAAAAGGAAAAGCATCCAAGGAGCAGAAGAGTCGATGTTTCGAGCATAAGCTCTTCATCAAGAACATGGGGAGGCCCAAGGAGGCTGAGAGATAAGTGGGGGGGAAATAGGGGGGATGGTAGCTGAGAATGGCTCAAAATCCCATATATGTTACTGTCTGCTCTCTTAATCAGTCCTAACACCTTCAAAGATTTATGTACATGAGCCTCCAGGTCTCTCCATCACTGTTAAGAATTTTATAGGGGCATATTGCACTCTTCTCTAATATTGAGTTAGATCCAAGCCAACCAACCAGCTGTCTCCAGCAATAATACACTGCCACTGGTCTTAATGAGCAGAGAGTGAGATGTTCAGTGGGAGAAAGTCCTGACCTCAGGACTAATGGCCAACCTGGTAGAAAATCTTTGTGTTTTTCCCTATGTGAGCTGAATTCTGTTCACACTATGTTTTTATATTAGTCAGTGTTACTTTCCTCATCACTCCCTCCCCCCCCCCCCGCCTCAACTTACAGTAGGTGGCCCTGTTCACAGTTGAAAGATTCACTTTGCTTGCTTGCCCACCCTCTTTTTAGTTTTGTCTCATCGTATTCTCATGTTTTTGTAAATTCTAGAATTGTTGTAACCTTGTCTGTATACTAGCTCTGTTTATCGAGAGTTTGTGATCAGTGTCACAAGTGCTAATAATCAAGGCTTGGAATAATAGATTTTGATCTTTCTGAGAATAGAGGCACACAAGGAGCAGGCAGGAAGGTGGTGGTGACGCACAGGATCAGCTGCAACCATTTTAAATGGCAGCGCAGACTTGAGAAGCCGTAATATGGACTCCAGCTCCAATCTCCTATGCTCACTGGCTGATTGCATTCTTGCCCTTTCCCTAATTTCTAGTCAGATTAATTCTACCAATGTAGGAATTGTTATCGGATTAGTCTGAGTTTCTATGAACCTCATAGCTGAACATTGGGATATCCTGTATATTTCTGTAAAAGGTTTTCCTTTGGCAGAAGTGTGTCTCTTAAAATATCAGATATCGCCAGATATTGGCATGTGATCATGACCACTCCAGGCTCACCTATTGCTGTCCAGCCCACAGTGCTTAAAGCTGGCAATCACTAATACAGACACTGTGCACTGAAGCAGATATTTGAGTAGTTGATTTCAGAGGAAAATAATGGTGTGGTTATAGATTTGCTTACAGCAGTGCATGAGGCCATTCAGCTCATCAAGTCTATCCTGCTCCCTGTGGAGCATTGTGGTCTAACCTCATTCCTTGCTGCACCCCTGTAAGCCTTCCAAATTCTTTGCTTCAAGGACCTGTTTAATTTTGAAATCATTCAGTACCTCTGCTTCCAACATGGGATAGCAAGTTCTAGATCATTACCATTCACTGTGAAAACAATTCTTGCACACATTCTCACTACATCTCTTGCCCGAAACCTTAAATCTGTATCCCTCATCAGCTAACAGAAACAGACGTTTTTTGTGTATCTTATCTAAGCCTGTCATAATCTTAAGCCCTTAATCAAAACTCCCTCAATCTCCTTTAGAGGGAGTAAAGCATATGATGCATGGTCTACTTATTCAGTTCACTATCACTAATGGTGGCATGAGAAAGTTGTTTGATACAACAGATTGTTAGGTTGGAATGCACCGTCTTGCAGTTGGATATTAATTCATTTGCAGACTTGAGAAGATTATGAGATGAAAGAGCTGAAGCTGGAATATGAAGGAAGGTGAGGGGAGTATACTGTCTGGATTGCTCTGAAAGAACTAGCACAGGCAATGGGTTGAATGGCCTTTAGTGGACCTTTTGCACATCTGTATTCCCTATGCACAATATCAATTTTCAAAACAGTTACAGCTCCCGGTAAAGTGAACTAAAATTGAAAAAACATTGCACATTGAATTGGAATGCAGCAGTTGGATAAAAGGAGCTTCCAAGTCAGGTATGGCCTGTGGGCAGGCAGCCTGCTACATACTGCTGTGTGGTAGGATTGCTTCCATTTCATGCTTTACCCTTACAGAAACACCAAATGTGTTTGCAAATATACACCAAGCAAAATGCTCTTGAGACTTGCTCTGTGTTTGTTGTTGCGTGAAGCCCTTTGAAGATGTCATTTTGGCAAGGTGTACCCAGCTGATTTGAGAGCGCTGTAAGGCTGTGCAAGGACTTGACATAGCTGAGTAATTCTTTGTAGAACACGTTATAGTGTGATCTTATGTACCTGCTACATCAGTATTGTTGTGTATAGAAGAGATTCAACTACATGTAACCATGCTCTAACTGATGTAAAGTTTTAAAAAAAAGGTAAATTTCGAAATTAGGAGATCAAAGCAAAATGGAAAAATCAAACAGACTTTTGCACATGTAATCATTTGGAATGAGTTACCAGAAAACACTGGTAGCTAAGTCAGCCTTTGGTAAGGCAGCTGTGCTAAAGATCCAACATACAAAGACCAGGTCAAATGGCTGCCTTGTGGGTTGTATCATTTTACAATCTTATGATAAACAGTTTAACCGTGGTGAATAAAATCACAGAACTGCAGATGCTGGAGACACGAAACAAAAACAGCAACTGTTTGAGAAACACAGCAAGTCTGGCAGCATCTGTGGAAGAAAGAAACAGAGTTAGCACTTTGGGTTAAGTTCCAGAGGAGACTCATATTCAACATTAATTCTATTGTTATTCTTATAGATGCTGCCCGATCTACTGGATTTCTCCAGTCCTTTTTGTTTCTTTCTATAGCTGTGTTGAATCTCTGAGTATTACAATTGAACTTATATTTTGCACATTTGCAGGAACGCCCATCAGCTCTGTGTATGCCGATATGCTGCAGCTAAAGCAAAACTGAACTTGTACTCGCATTTGTTGAACAGCCATTGACCAACAGCCTTTAGAGCACGTAACATTATATGACACATTTTACTGTGCAAATTTGGGGATTCACAAGTCTACATTTGAGATTGAGCTCCGCTTGCAGGATGGGGCCCAGACAGAGGTGAAAGATATGAATGGGTCAGAAGGGCAACTAAATACCTGAAATGAAAACGGAGGATTCAAAATTAAAGAGACATGAATAAAGGGTGGCTGATCCCGTATCTGCCTCCTACACAATGGCCTACAGTTGAAATTAATACCCTGCTCCTGGAGCTGTAAATACACAACAGAACAGAATGGCTACATTAGTGATCAGAAATGGGCACCCACAGAACAGCACAATAATGTAAACCAAAAACTAGTTATTTCAGCACTTAATGTTTTTAATTTTTTTTATAATATTGTAACAAGTAATAATATAGCAATTCCTAATATAACAATTCCTAATATAAAACCTTTTGAATTAAAAATGTTTGATGTGAATATGTTTTTAAATTCTCTAATACTTTGCCTATTCCCATTCATTTCCTGTTTATTTTTTCCATCATTAACCATGATCCACTATAAGGGAGGTGGTGTCGACTTCCACCTATTTTGCTGAGTTTTTTAAAATTCACTCATGGGATGAGAGTGTTACTGGCAAGGCAGCATTTATTGCCCATGTTAAGAGTCAACCACATTGCTGTGGGTCTGGAGTTACATGTGTACCAGACCAGAGAAGGATGGCAGTTTCCTTCCCTGAAAGACTTTAGTGAACCAGATGGGGTTTTCCCCCACAATTGATAATGAATTCATGGTCATCATTAGACTCTTAATTCCAGATTTTTTTTATTATTGAATTTAAATTCCACCATCTGCCATGGCAGGATTCATATCTGTCTCCCCAGAATATTATCTGGATTCATTCCTGATGAAGGGCTCTGGCCCAAAACGTCGATTTTCCTGCTTCTCGGAAGCTGTCTGACCGGCTGTGCTTTTCCAGCAACACACACTCATCTCTGACTTAACAGTCCAGTGATAATACCATTGGGCCGTTGCCTCTTTCCTATGAATATGAATTTTTGTATTCTAGGCTGTTCATGGTCATCTCAAATCCACTGTCAATCTAGTTAAAGTCCGCTGTGAAAAGTAAAAGACATTAATTTGTAATGGCAAAAAAAATCTATTTTTTGGGACAACCATTGTAATATCTGATTGGACTAATAGTATGTCAATCACCTTGAAACAGAAATAAATAAAGTATCCAGAAAAGCAGAAGATGGCAATTGAGAATAATCAAAGCTTGTCCATGAACTGATATTCTTAAAGGAACAAAGTTCAGTAATACATATTTGAGAGTATAGATAAATGTTAGCTGGCAAATACAAAGTCGATAGTTTGGTATAAAAACCAAAACCAAACAGAATTGCAAGCATTTATTAATGTAAATAAACTTTGTATGGACAGCCAGAATGGACAAGAACTAAGTCAAGTTGGTATCACCCTAACTCTAGGTTGTCATTCTAGTGCATTACTGAAGAGCTGCTGCAGTGTGCACTTGCTTAGAAGAGATGTTAAACTGAGGCCTGCTCCCAGGGGAACATAAAAGACCCTATGACACTGTCAGAGGATGAGAGTTATCCACAATGTCTTGCAATATTTAACCCAGAACCAGCATCACCAGAAGATAGATTATCTGGTCATTAGCTCATTGCTGTTGTGAGAACTTATGTGCATATATTGGTGTCATTTTCCTACATTCCAATAAAAGTACTTAATCAGCTAGAAAGTGCTTTGAGGCTATCCTCATGTTGATCAAAAACATTTTTTTGCGATGTTTCCCCTTTATGCACTCATAATCAATTTAACAAAAAATATAATTAAATTTCTGGATCATTGCAAGATAGCATTAATGTGGGTTTGCTTTGGGAGGTAAAGGCACTATTGAAGCATTGGTGAAGGTTTCTGTGAGTTCACGCTGACATATTACTGCAGATTCTTTAGTGTGCAAAAGCCAACTTAGAATATTCTCTACAGGAATAATTTACAGTGTCACTTTCAAAAGAAACCGGTCACAAATCCAGCAATTTAAATAGACTGTGTCCATTGTAACTAGGGAGGCATGGTGGCTCAGTGATTAGCACTGCAGCCTCACAGCACCAGGAACCCGGGTTCAGTTCCACCTTCGGGCGACTGAGTCGAGTTTGCACACTCCCCCCTTGTCTGCGTGGGTTTCCTCTGGGTGCTTTGGTTTCCTCCCACAGTGCAGCGCATGGCATGGCTATGCTAAGTAGAACCCCTAGTGTCCAGGGATTTGCAGGTTAAGTGGATTAGCCATAGGAACTGCAGGGTTACAGGAATAGGGTAGGGTGTGCGTCTGGGTGGGATGCTCTGTGGAGGGTCACTGTAGACTTGATGAGCCGAAAGGCCTGCTTCCACACTGTAGGGTCTCTATGAAATGTAGACGGATGCAAATTCAGCTGGTGATAGTTGGTGTTATTTTTGGGAGTATTCAGTTTGGTACCGTATGTCATGTTTTCACAACCCCACTGTGTTTTTGTTTCAGGCAATACAGCAACAGAGTTCCTCAGAGACAGAAGGAGAGGGAGGAAATACAGCAGATGCCAGTAGTGAAGGTGAAGGGGGTGAAATAATAGATGAGGAGGGAAAAGCTAAAAGCAGAAATGAAAAAGGAGGCTCCAAACGAAAAAAAGCTGCTTTTAAGGTAAAGGATTAGTATCTTTCTATGGACTGGAGGTAAATTGTATTGTACATGTTTCTGTGTTGTTTTAGGTTAAAGCCATTCTCTCAAGGTTTAATAAAACAAAGAATTGCGGATGTTGTAAATCTGAAACAAAAACATAAATTGCTGGAGAAGCTGAGCATTCTGGCAGCGTCTGTGGAGAGAACCAGTTAACATTTCGAGTCAATGATCCTTCTTCAAAACTAATGGCTTGCAGGAAAATGTGGTCTTATGTTGATAACAGGAGATTGGAAGGGGAAAGGGATTGAGCGGACAGGTGGAGATGAAGCCCAGAGAGAGAAAAACGTCACCAGACAAAGGGATAGTTGATGGTAAGTTGGAGAAGAAGAAAAGCTTGGTAAGAACTGGGTGGAGGTTTGCTCACTGAGCTGGAAGGCTCTTCTCAAAACTCGCTGACCTAGTTAAGAGATAATGGGGACTGTGAGTGAGTAAAAAAGGATTAGCTGTGCTGAAAACAACTCGTGAAGACAGGGCCTGGGGGTGGGAAAAGGACATGGAAGGAAGCGTTCAGCCTCTAAAATTATTAAGTTCGATATGGAGTCCTGAAGGCTTTAGGATTCCCAATTGGAAAATGAGGTGCAGTTCTTCCATCCAGCTTGCTCTGACCTTCATTGGAGCACTGCAGCAGGCCCAAGACTCGTGTTGGCCAGGGAACACAGGAGTGTTCTGGATGTAGGTTTGCTCGCTGAGCTGGAAGGTTCATTTCCAGACGTTTCGTCACCATACTAGGTAATGTCTTCAGTGGGCCTCAGGCGAGACACTCAGGAGTGTGTTGAAGTAACAGGCAACAGGAAGCTTGAGGTCAATTTTACAGACAGAATGTAGGTGTTCCACAGAGCAGTCACCAAGTCTGTGTTTCATCTCCCCAGTGTAGAGGAGACCACATGGTCAGCAGTGAGTACAGTAGACTGGATTGCATAAAGTTTACCACCTCCCTACCCACTGTCCAAAGCCCCAGACACACCTCCTGGTAAAGCAGCAATTTACTATCATTCTACACTCATCTGAAATTGATCCTATCCCATATTTTTAATGTGCAGTAAACAGAAATAGTTTTGTATTTGTACATCTCGATCTTAAGTTTAGTTGGACCTACCAGAACTGCAGAGTCAAAACGTGTGGTGCTGGAATAGCACAACCAGTCAGGCATCATCTGAGGAATAGTAGAGTCGACATTTCGAACATAAGCCCTTCATCAGGAATATGGGGGTGGGCTGAGAGAGAGATGGGAGGGGGGATGGGTTGGGAGTAAGTTAGCTAGGAATGTGATAGGTAGATGAAGGTGGGGGGAGATGGACAGGTGGAGCGGATAGGTGGGAAGGAAGATGGACAGGTAGGACAGTTCAAGAAGGTGGCGCCAAGTTGGAGGGTGGGATCTGGGATAAGGTGGGGCCAGGGGAGATCAGGAAACTGGTGAAATTGCCATTAAAACCATGTGGTTGGAAGGTCCCGAAGCGGAAGATGAAGCATTTTTCTCCAGGCGTCGGGAGGCTAGGATTTGGCTGCGGAGGAGGCCCAAGACTTGTGTGTCGTTGGCAGACTGGGAGGGGGAGTTGAAGTGTTCATTCACAGGGTGGAGGGGTTGATTGGTGCATGTGTCCTGGAGATGTTCTCTGAAATGTTCCGTAAGTTGGCATCCTATCTCCCCAATGTAGAGGAGACCACATCGAGAGCAACATGCACCGTAGATGAGGTGTTTGGATGTGCAGGAAAATCTCTGATGGATGTGGAAGGATCCTATGGGGCCTTGAATGGAGGTGAGGGGGGAGGTGTGGGTGCAGGTTTTATACCAGTGCCAATAAAGAAGCAGGAATTTTTGAAACATTAAGGGTGTGCCATTTTATTTTCTTCTGGACAGGTTTTGATCCAGGCACTTTAAGAACATGTGGTAAGGTTATGCATTAAACCACGCCGGTATTTATTTTTCACGTTTGGTAAGAGGCTCTGTTCACTTTGAATGACTTTGTGCCACTGTCTATGTTGTTGTTGGGTCAACAAAACCTGCCCAAGCACCAATTCAGGTTCTATAGAAAATCTAAATAATGCAGAAACTGGAATTCTGAAACGAAATGAAAAGTACTGGAGAAACCGAGCAAGTCTGAGAACATTGGTGGAGCGAGAGAGAGAGAGAGCAGAATGAGAGAGTTAAGGTTTAAAGTGCAGTATGACTCTTCTGAAGACAGAAAATGTTAATTGTTTCTGTCTCTCTACAAATGCTAACAAACCTGCTGAGTTTCTCCAGCACTTCCTTTTTACAGTTCAGGTTTCCTGCCTTTGCTACTCCAAGTGGAACTGGAAGAGGACAGCACTGAAGTCCTGTGACAAGGTGTTACCAGTATAGACTGGAACCTGACCTCCTCTCTAGGTCCTCATTTACTGTCCTGGTCTTACCCCATTCCTGTCAGACTGAATGTGACAATGTCCTATAAGGCCTGTGTATTTTCCAGCCCCTCAGTTTATCAAGTAGCAAAACCCAACCATTATTGTCTTATTTTACTATATCAGTCACTCATATTTACTTTTTGCTTTTAATCTAGAAAAATATTTCAGGGTGCATTGCAAGTGTGTAAGACACCGGCATGTATTGCCTCCTTGGTGAGGTATTTCTACCAGTCCACTTGTGCCAGTAGGAAGCTATGTAGCTTGAACTGACTGCTATTGTACATGACATCATTCATGAGAATTGGCTTTTCTCCAAACAGCCTGCATGTGAGGTAGCTCAGGAACCGTGCTTTGATCTTTCAGATGATTGCGCCTCCCCCCACTGCTGGTTCCCAGTCCTGAAAGGAGCCATTTCTCCACAATTCCACATTTCTCTGAAGTATCGGTCCTGCTGAGCAGATTCACCTCCTCTCCATCTTCTACAGTCGGCACACTCCAACACAACGAGCATTCGTTAGAATATTCTCAGCGCCTCTCCAGAGGGTAAAATAGGTCATTCCTCAAAGTCAAAGGTTATATCCAGGGCAGATATTTTCCGATCCCACAGGAAAAACGGTGGGTGGCTCAACTTCATCAGGAGAGAGAGAAAAAATCTGTGATTCTACCATCAGGACAACTTTCACTGATTAAATTTCTTCCATCTCACAAAACAGGTTGACCTTCTCACCAGATGGTCTCCAAAAGGTTTTCTGCTTGTATTAACATCTCATTAATAGCATAATTCCTAGAGATTAAATTTACCTTCCCAATTATTTTCTACCCCAATAAAGCACCTCGGCAATTCAGAAATTGAGCTGCACACTGCAGGCTTGCACTTCCACTTTATCCTGGCATTCGGGTAAGATTTTCTGCCTGTCTTTTATGGCTTTTAATGATGTTCCCACTCAATCAGTCTCTAAGTTCTTCAGTTAGAGTCAACATGTCCACATAGAGGAAGACAGGCCATCTCCCTGGGCCATCTTAAACCCCATTGGATAAAAGCAAACAGAGAGCCCCTTCTGGCTGAGGGGCAAGGTCCAAAGGATCATCAGAGGGTACATGTGACTGAATGACATAGAACCACAAGAATAGTCAGGTAGGAAGGGTTTGTGGGGCAAGAATTTGTTGTAGTCACTCCAGACAAGTTGGGCTACTATTAGTCTGGGGTCTGTGGTCTTGGCCCTTCCATTAAGTACAGTGGTGGCCTGATCTGTATCTGTTGCTGTCCGTGCTGACAGTATCTCATATCTGAGAATTCTGTCTGTTGGTATTTAGCAGTGGGGGAAACGGACATAGTTGTAGGGTGACATTGAATGTGGTAAGGTAAGACTTGGAAAGCAAGCGTCAAGGTCTGATGGAGCTCTTAAGGAATGTAAGGGAAACTGTGGTCACAGCAGCAGGTGAGAGTCGACAGGACTTTGGGACCTGGACTCTAATAAGTTATGGGGGCAAGCTGGAGACATCAATGGTGAGGAAGCCTCAGACCAACATCCAGGGGAGTTACAATACAGTGCATGCTTCCAGAAGAATCACTGCATAGCAGACTATAGACCGCCTGAAAATGGTTTTCAGAAAGTTGGATTAGACAGTTGATGTAATGCAGTGCAGCATGTCTTTCATTTGTGGATGTTGACTACATCTCCCCATTCTCTCTCGACAAAGGGAGGAGGTATTGGGCAAGAAAGAGATGCAGAAATAGGTTAGATTAGATTCCCTACAGTGTAGAAACTAGCCCAACTCCACACCAATCCTCCGAAGAGTAACCCACCCAGACACATTCCCCTAACTAATGCACCTAACACTATGGGCAATTTAGCGTGGCCAATTCGCCTGACCTGCACATCTTTGGACTGTGAGAGGAAACTGGAGCACCCAGAGGAAACCCACACAGACATGGGGAGAATGTGCAAACCCCATACAGAGAGTCGCCCAAGGTGGAAATTGAACCCGGGTCCCTGGCACTGTGAGGCAGCAGTGCTAACCACTGAGCCACCGTGTGCCCCTGGCATGGTTCAAAAAAGACAAAGTCTCTGATGAGGAAGGTAAAGGTGGTAATCCTGAGATGGGCCACAAAGTCACTCATGGACAAGTTGGTGCCTGGAACTTCGATGTGGTGGCCATTTCGGAGACATGGATAGGGCAGGTACAGGAACGGTTGTTGCAGGTTCCAGGGTTTAGATGTATCAAGGAAGGTGGTAAAAGAGTAAGAGGTGTGGCATTGTTAGTCAAGGACAGTATTACGGTGGCAGAAAGGACAATTGATGAGGAATCTACTGAGGTAGCATGGACTGAGGTTAGAAACAGGAAAGGAGAGGTTACCCTGTTGGGAGTTATCAATAGGCCTCTGAAAAGTTCCAGAGATGTAGAGGAACGGTTTGCAAAGATGATTTTAGATAGGAGCGAAAGTAACAAGGTAGTTAGGCAAGAGTAAGGATGCATAGGATGGGGAAGGAAGCTGCAGGGGATGGGCACAAGTGAAATTTGGGACTTGTTCAAGGAATAGCTACTGCATGTCCTTGGTATGTATGTACCAGTCAGGCAGGGAGGAAATGGTCAAGCGAGGGAACCATGGTTTACTAAAGAAGTTGAAATTCTTGTCAAGAGGACGAAGGAAGCATCTGTTAGGATGAGACGTGAAGACTCAGTTAGGGTACCTGAGAGTTACAAGTTAGCCAGGAAGGGCCTAAAGAGAGACCTAAGAAGAGTCAGGAGGGGACATGAGAAATCGTTGGTAGATAGGATCAAGGAAAACCCAAAAGCTTGCTATAGGTATATCAGGAATAAAAGAATGACTACAGTAAGATGAAGGCCAGTCAAGGACAGTAGCGGGATGTTGTGTGCGGAGTCTGAGGAGATAGGAGAGACGCTAAATGAATATGTTTCGTCAGTATTCACAAAGGAAAAAAGACAATGTTGTTGAAGAGAATACTGAGATATAGGCTACTGGACTAGACAGGATTGAGATTCATGAGGAGGTGTTAGCAATTCGAGCAAATGTGAAAATAGATAAGCCCCCCAGGCCAGATGGGATTTATCTGAGGATTCTCAGGGAAGCTAGGAAGGAGATTGCAGAGCCTTTGGCTTTGATCTTTATTTCATCATTGTCTACAGGAATAGTGCCAGAAGACTGGAGGTTAGCAAATGTTGTCCCCTTGTTCAAGAAGGGGAGTAGAGACAACCCTGGAAATTATAGACTTGTGAGCCTTACTTCGGTTGTTGTTAAAATGTTGGAAAGGATTATAAGAGATAGGATTTATAATCACATGGAAAGGAATAATTTGATTTGGGAGAGTCAACACGGTTTTGTGAAGGGTAGGTTGTGCCTCACAAACCTTATTGAGTTCTTTGAGAACGTGACCAAACAGGTGGATGAGGGTAAAGTGGTTGATGTGGTGTATATGGACTTCAGTAAGGTGTTTGATCAGATTCCCCATAGTAGGCTATTGCAGAAACCACAGAAACATGCGATTGAAGGTGATTTAGTGGTTTGGATCAAAAATTGACTAGCTTTCCTGATGAAGGGCTCTGGCCCGAAACGTCGAATTTCCTGTTCCTTAGATGCTGCCTAACCTGCTGTGCTTTAACCAGCAACACATTTTTAGCTGTAAGAAGACAGAGGGTGGTGGTTGCTGAGAAATGTTCACCCCGGAGTTCAGTTACTAATGGTGTAACACAAGGATCTGTTTTGGGACCACTGCTATTTGTCATTTTTATAAATGACCTGGATGAGGGCGTAGAAGGATGAGTTAGTAAATTTACGGGTGACACTAAAGTCGATGGAGTTGTGCACAGTGTGTAAGGATGTTGAAGGTTACAGAGGGACATAGATAAGCTGCAAATTAGGCTGAGAGGTGGCAAATGGAATTTAATGCAGAAAAATGTGAGGTGATTCACTTTGGAAGGAGGAACAGGAATATAGATTACTGAGCTAATGGCAATGTGGGTGAGTAGAGAGGTCTCTGTGTCCACATGCATAGATCCCTGAAAGTTGCCACCCAAGGTTGATAGGGTTGCTAAGAAGGCATACAGTGTATTAGCTTTTATTGGTAGGGGGATTAAGTTTTGGAGTCATGAGGTCATGTTGCAGCTGTACAAAACTCTGGTGCAGTTGCCCTTGGAGTATTGTGTACAGTTCTGGCCACTGCATTATAGGAAGGATGTGGCTGCATTGGAAAGGGTGCAGAGGAGGTTTACCAAGATATTGCCTGGTATGGAGAGAAGGTCTTGTGAGGAAAGGCTGAGGGACTGGAGGCTATCTTCGTTAGAGAGAAGAAGGTTAAGAGGTGACTTAATAAAGGCACACAACATGATCAGAGAATTAGATAAGGTGGACAGTGAGAACCTTTTTTCTCAGATGGTGATGGCTAGCATGATGGGACATAGCTTTAAATTGAAGGGTGGTAGATTTATGATGGATGTTAGAATTAGTTTCTTTACTCAGAGAATAGTAAGGGTGTGGAATGCCCTATCGGCAACAGTAGTGGACTCGCCAACATTAAGGGACATTGGATAAACATATGGATGATAATGGAATAGTGTATGATAGATGGGCTTCAGATTGGTTTCACAGGTCAGCGCAACATCGAGGGCCGAAGGGCCTGTACTGCATTGTAATGTTCTATTGTGTGTTCTAAGAGGTCAGGGCGATGTCTCTGAGTGTGAACTACAATGAGAAATGGCAGCATGGGAGTACTTGACCTCCAATCTGGCCAGAGTTGTGTCATAACCCTCTTGAACTGTTTGATTAAATTATAACTACAATGAGAAGTTAGGTCGCCTACTCTTGCAGAGAATAGAAGGTTATTCTTCCTCTTCCCTGACTGGGTTCACATCATTTGGCGATCTCAGCCCATGCTGTCTGGATCTGATGGGAAGCCTTGCCAATGCCATCCATAGAGGAGAGCACCTCCTCTCCTTGCCAGATGGCCCAGAGCATAACCTCTCACTGGCCATTACGAAATCTTGCCACCCACCACACTCCTCCCACAACTTTGCTTCTCCTGATGTGCTCCTGAAATGCTGGAGTCTGTGTGGTGAAGGAAATCCCATAACACTCTTAAGGGAGTACTAAGAGAATTCCAAGATTTCTGACTCTGTGACGAAGGATTAACAATTTCCTATCTGGTCGGAATGGTGAGTGACTTGCAGAGGAAGGTGCAGGTGGTGGTATTCTGACTCATTGTTGACAGTCACCCCAATACCTGTCCATTACTAACAGGTCAGGAATGTGATGGGATACTTGCCAGTTGTCTGAATGGCAGTATGACTCTAAGAAGCTTGACACTATCCAGGACAAAGCAACCCTGCTCAATTGGTATCCATGTATCATAAACATTCATTCCCTCTATCAGGAACATGGAGTTGCAGCAGCATGTACTACCTACAAGATGCACTGCAGCAACTCACCAAGGCTCCTTCAACAGCATCTTCCAAATGCATGACCACCCAGAGCAACAAGATCTGTTATCTCGTTAGGAATGTTCTAAAGCAGGCTTTGTGAATTAACAAGGCATCAGCTCTGGTTCAGTGTGCAGCATTGCTAAACGTTAGCAATAATGAGCTCCGGTTTTATTAACTACAATAATAGTTGTAGTTAATCAGCTGCAGCTGATTGCCTCTGAATCCATCATTATTTTCTATCAATATTGCAGAACATGGAGTTCATGTTCAAGGCATTAAACTCTTAATGGGCACCATACTAAAATACTGCCATCTGGTGGCTGTCTCCATGTAAATGCAAGAAAGAGTCTTCATCCTTGTCCACAGCCAATCAGAAAGAATAAATTAAACCAGTGTTTGAGCAAGGTCGTCAGAGATATAAAGTTAAAAATCACACAACACCAGGTTACAGTCCAACAGGTTTAATTAGAAGCACACTAGCTTTCGGAACGACGCACCTTCATCAGGTAATAGTGATTATCACCTGATGAAGGAGCGACGCTCCGAAAGCTAGTGTGCTTCCAATTGAACCTGTTGGACTATAACCTGGTGTTGTGTGATTTTTAACTTTGTACACCCCAGTCCAACACCGGCATCTCCAAATCATCAGAGATATACACAAACTTGGTATAACTGTGTGTAGCAATGGATATTTATTAATTAGCTCAGAAATTGCAATCAATCTTCACATTTAACAGCTCTCTAGATTTGAAACATTAGCTTGCTCTCTCTCCATGGATGTTGCCTGACCCATTGTGATCTTCAGCATTTGTTGTTTTCAGCTAACATTTAACAGATTGGCTGAAAACATTAAATTTTCTCACAAAAACACTTTAATGTTTTACATAAAACCAAAAGAACTACAGATGCTGGAAATCAGAAACGAAAACAGAAATTGTTGGGATAACTCAGGTTTTGCAGAATCTGTGGAGAGAACTCAGAGTTAACATTTCAGGCTCAGTGACTCTACATCAGAATTGATGGACGTTCGGAAAAGGTTGGTATTTATGCAGAAGATGGAGTGGGGAGGTGGAGAGGGTGAGAGTAATCGATAAATGATGATAGAGCCCAAAGAGAAACAAACAGTTGGATAGACAAAGAAGTTTAATGGTCAGTCTAGGGGAATGAGTAGCTACGAGTGGGCACTGATAGTAGCTGACAGTAGGTTGTGTGTGGTAGCAGC
Source organism: Hemiscyllium ocellatum (assembly GCF_020745735.1). Lineage (NCBI taxonomy): Eukaryota > Metazoa > Chordata > Chondrichthyes > Orectolobiformes > Hemiscylliidae > Hemiscyllium > Hemiscyllium ocellatum. Next base: position 31,340,678 of record NC_083439.1, on the reverse strand, counting down.
CCATGTGATGGCCTGATGTGTGGGGGTTTAGGCTAAGGACATTGGACCCCCAAAATTGTTTACCTCGATATTGAGTCTAGTAGGCTGCAGAGTTCCCAAATGGAAAGTGAGGTGCTGTTCTTCCAGCTATACTGGAGCTCTGCAGCAAGCCTGAGAAAGTGATGTTGACGAGGGAAAGCAGTGGTGTGTTGTAATGGCAGGCAACTAGAAGCTCGGTCATTTTTGAAGACAAAACACAGGTATTCTGAAAAGCAGGAAAAAGTGAGGCCTGCAGATGCTGGAGATCAGAGCTGAAAATGTGTTGCTGGAAAAACGCAGCAGGTCAGGCAGCATCCAAGGAGCAGGGGAATCAACGTTTCGGGACGTATTCCTGAAGAAGGGCTCATGCCCGAAACATCGATTCTCCTGCTGTTTGGATGCTGCCTGACCTGCTGTGCTTTTCCAGCAACACATTTTCATTTCTGTTCTGAAAAGCAGTCACCCAGTCTGTACTTTATTTTCCCAATGTAGAGGAGATCACACTGTGAGCATAAAATACAGTTGGCTAAATTGAGTGAAGTGAAGTTTTACATTTTTGCTTAAAAACAGGTGAGGCAGAATGAATCAGTCCCCTCTCTAACTCCAGTAAAAATGTAGTTACCTGTGTCTAACATATCACTAACAAGCCGAATGCAAGTTTTCTTAAGTGAAAAAAACAATTTTATTACTTGCTAATCCTGTGAAAAAATACTGAGTAACCCATGTCAAGCGCACAACTACAAAATTAAAAATGAATAGTGTCCAGAACGAAAAGAATACGAAAGGAATATGCAGCTTAAAGCCCTAATGGTGTGTGTGTACCATATGGTTTTAACCCGAGACCATGGTTGTTTACTTGATGTCTTGGATCCTCAGCAGTAAAGAATATTTCAGTGTTCTTTGAGGCTGTGGTATTCTGATGTTTGTTTTTAATCAGCTCTGTCACTGGGTACGTTTCCTTCTTGAGAAGCAGAGACAGCCCTCTCGAATTGGTTTTAGTTGGAGTTAAATATCCATCTCCTACGTCAGTGCCATGCCTGAAGCAGTACCTTGCATTGAAAGCTGATCGGTGTATTTCAGTGTCTGAATTTAATTTTCCACGCTTTATAATTGGATATGATGTCTTTCATATCCAATGTGTGAAACATATCATACAGATGTAGATCAGGATAGGAGATGAGGACCTGACTTGGTGGACTGTATTGCATCAGGTAATGGTTCTGAAGAGTTATTGTTCCCATTATGTTGAGAACCATTTCATTTGCTGATTCACACACAGTCATTGGATGGAGACAGTGAGGACTACCCTAGACTTTATGGGGGAAGATCTATTCTGTACAGCTCCCAAAAATCCTGGTAATTATATCTGACTAAAAATGTACTTTTACTTATTACTAAGAACAGTCCCTCTGTTGTAAAGACTCTATAGTGATATATCCTCTGTCACTGGTTACTAGATCATCAGACAGACCCTAGGTACAGTATTAATAAAGGAGGAATGGTTGCAGCGAATTGCTGCAAATAACTCTTATTCAAACTACAAGCGGGCAGCAGTGGTAGATACCATAATGTGGCAATCAGGGTAGTAGCACAAACTAGTTTTGATGTCTTTTGAAAAATTATCAATTTGTTCCATATTGGTTTCATGAACCAATGATTTGTGTGTTTAGTTGATTGGTGTTCATTTAATGTTCATTTTTTTTAAAAAAGTCAGTCCATGCAAGTCCCAGGTATTAAAATCAGGTGATGGAAACAATCAGTGGTCAGTATTTTAACACTAGCACGACAACAGCAAGAAGCTGCCCTCCAAACCATTCAAATTGCACTGTTACTGGATTTCAACTCCATTTACTCCTCTTTCTCCATATGCCTTATTACCCTTACCCAAAACAAATCTCAACTTGATGGGCATACAAGCCCAGTCAATGCAACCTGTCTTCTTCATTTAATGCTTTAAGTCCTGTTACAATTCTGATTCAAAAATTCTAATTTTTGGAGCTCTGTTGCTAACAGCACTGTAGGTGCTCACCACGACCTTCTCAAAGACAATTAGGGAAAGACAGTGACTGCAACCTTCCCAACAGTGCTCATCCCTGAAAGAAAATTCTTAAACCTGTGTCTTGTGCCCACTCCGAAACCACTGTATCTTTTCTGAGGATCCAAATGGATGAAGTGAGATGCTGTATGATTCAGAACAAGATTTTTACAAATAACTGGAATCTTTCTGAATCAGTCAAATGATTCAGCTTGATGCTAAAGTCCACCCTGCACCAATGTTATGTCTTACCATAGAGTGCTTACAATGCACATAATCGCCATCTAGACTTCTGAAGAACATTCCATCCTATCCTCATAATCTTGTAGTTGCTGTGGCAAATCCACTAGTCTGCACATCCCTGGACACTCTGAGCAATTTAGCATGGCTAATCCACCTAACTTGCACATCTTTAGGCTGTGGGAGGAAACTGGAGCACCCGGAAGAAACACACACAGACACAGGGAGAACATGCAAACTCCACACAGACAGTCGCCCAAGTGTGGAATCAAATTAGGGCCATGGCAGTGTGAGGCAGCGTGCTAACCGCTACGCCACAGCGCTGTCGTTTTTTCATATAACAGAGTTGAGTTTCTGGCTAATCCCACAGACTTTGATGGAAGATCAGGGCAATCGCAGAGAAACAGCATGAATTGGTCATCCCCTCTTGCTTGGAGTGCTGAAGTCTCGCAGAACGCTGGATCAACTAGGGAAACCCATGTTTTCCCAGATGTTGGGCCACTCTGTTAAACAGGAGTGAAAGCTGCAGCATCACTTAATTGCTTTAATGCTCAGAGGCAGACTCAAAGTGAGCAGAAATCATCAAGTACTGACTGATTGCCCTGAAAATGTAATTTCCCTGGTCGCCAGTAATTTGAATTGGAGTCACACTGGTTGCTAGAAGCTCCTGCTCCCTCTGGGTTTTAATGAGGAATTTATGCTTGAGTGCAGGCAACAGTGGAAAAGTCACATTTATTGTCCATTGCTCCATCCTTGAGGAAGTATTGGTGGCCCTAGCCCTGGAATTGCTGCAGTCTTTATGCCACCTGTACCATGTTGATAACTGTCGAGGCAGGTCCAAGTTGATTATCTTTTAATTCCTGTTAGATATGGGGTGGTACCAGAGGGCTTGGTGCATTGGAAACGTGACACCTGCGACCAAGGAAAGGGGAGAGAGATCAACCAGGACAGTCAGCTCAACCATAGCAGTGGGAAAATGTTTTAAAGGTAATGATTTAGGATCAAATTAATTTTCACTTGAAAGCCAGGAACTAATTCATGACAGCCAGCTCAGATTAGTTAAATCTTAAGGTACATAATGACCTAATGGTACTATCGCTGGACTGTTAACCTGCGGAACCATGTTCTGGGGAGCCAGGTTCAACAGATGGTGCAATTTGAATTTAATAAAAATTTGGAATTAAAAGTCTAATGGTGACCATGAAGCAATTGTTAAATGTCAGAAAAACCCACCTGGTTGAGTAATGTCCTTCAGGGAAGGAAACGGCCATCCTTACCTGGTCTGGCCTAACAGACCCGCAGCAATGTGATTGACACTCAACTGCCTTGTGGGTATAAATGCTGGCCTAGCCAGTGATTCCCTCATCATGTGAATAAATTAAAAAATGTGAATGATGTTTGATTAACTTCATTCGGGTTTGTTAATGAACAAAGGCATGGTGATGTGGACATGGATTTGTATAACATTTTTAATGAAGTACTGTTTGGATGGCACAATGAAATGGAGGAAAGTAAGAGGACTTAGAACGTCTGGAAAGGAACATCGGTAAAAAAGTGGCAGATGGAGTGTAATGCAAGAACTTGTCTATTTTATTGGGAAGAATAAAAAGCAACTTTTTTTTAAGTGGAATGATGTGGTAGAACACTGATATGTAGTGAGTATTGGGTATCCTGGTCCATGAATCACTGAAAGTTAGAATACAGGTGCAGTAAATGATTAAGAAGGCAAATGGAATGATTTCTCTGAACTGCTTGTAATGTATATGTATCCTTTCAAAAGGCGATAAAAACTTCACAATACTTAAGATTTAGTCACGCCAATTCCCTGTAGCAAAACATCACTATTTTCTTATCCCCCTGCGATGAACAAATCATTCCATTTGCCTTCTTAATTACTTCCTCTACCTGTATGCTAACTTTTAGTGACATCATGTTCCAGGATTCCCAACCTCAGTGTTCTGCAGTCTCTCTCCACAATCTGTCATTCCGTCCCTATGGAAGTTTTGGTGGTCCTGCCCCAGGAATTGCTGCAATCTTTGTGCCGCATCAAGGTGTAAACCAGATGTCCAAAAGCAACTTTTTCAAACGAGAGAATGTGATCAGTTTGTTCCCACTGGAGTGATCAGCCAGTGAAGTTTGATGACATACTTGAAATAGGTTAACCAAGTGGTCAGTGTGCTGAAATTGTTCTCTAACTGCAGCTGGTTAGTTAAATTCTTCCAGGTACACAGCATGAACCCCTGTACCACCTTGATATTTAACTTACTTTTCTGAGCATTCCAGGCTTGGGGAGTTACTTCACTCTGTTCCCCAAGAAAAGAAAGTTCCACTGATTGACGTTCAAGAAGAACTACTAACAAATAAATAAATTGGAGAACAAATGATCACCAACCTCATTTTCTGAAATTGCTTTACCAATCAGAAGGACCGAATGGTGTGAATGATTGAGAATGCATGAAATGCATCTTTTGGTAGATTATGCTGGAATTTCACATTTTGGCTATCACCCTGTGCTTCTCCAGATCACACTCGTAACTCTGGCAGAAGACCATCGATGGTACAAGCAGGGGTTTCTATTGCAACGGATGGGGACAACACTTACCAGGAGAGCGCCGTTTAATTTTACTGCTGACAATGTGTTTTCCAGAAATCTGCAAAGCAGTTGCGGAAATCCTCTGACCAGGAAGGCAAAGACGAAGGTGATAAGGACGTCAAGGAGGAGGAAAGCAAGAGTGGCTCAGAAGCAGGAGAGGCAGACGGTGATACAAAAAATGTTGGCGAACATCAGAAAATGAATGAAGAGGTAAGGCGATTGACTCTGCCAGCCATAGATTTCTCTGGAGGATTCTGAGGATGAACTAAAATTCTTGATCAGCCACTGGTTTGCTGTCTTTCACATGAGTCATCGATGCGAATGGGAATGGATAAACATTGACATATGATCTGAGTGTCTTTTTACTCATCCTTGTCGAGTCGTAGGGTATGAAGTTCCCTTCCCAGGAGATGGTGAGATGGGAACAATTTTGGGCTCATTGGCTCTGCAAAGAAAGCCCTGACTCACCACCTCATTAACAATTTGCTGGGCAACTTTCTTGACTTGGCACCAGTTAAGGCCCTTAAGTGGTCAATTAATGGCCTCTTCAAGGGACTTTACTCACCACCTTCCTCATCTCTTGTCTCCCCAGTGGATAAGAAAGGTGTCTGGTTTCTGACTGGGAAATCATGGTGGCCTGCTTGCCAATTTATGGGAAACCTCCATTTGCCCCAATGGAGCCAATCAGATTGACCTTTAAAAACCACACCCTGCCCTTGCTGCCAACTCTCTCAATCATCTTCTCCCTCTCTTTCTGTTCCCACCTCAAGATTTCCCAGGACTTTTATTTCTAAGGAGTTGAACTGAACTGGCAGACCTTACGATGCAACAGATGGTGACCTCTGATTGGCCAGCTCCTGGCAACCTGGATTGCCAGTGTTAAGACCTGTGATTCGCTGAAAAACTCCCCCATACTTACCCATCAGTTCTTAATGAGCTGACTGGACAAGGTTTCTCATTGGTGGGAGGAATGTGTTATTCACCACCCAATGGGGGCAGCACGGTAGCTCAGTGGTTAGCACTGCTGTCTCACTGTGCCAGGGAGACATGTTCGATTCCACACTCAGGCAACAGTCTGGGTGGAGTTTGCACATTCTCCCTGTGTGTGCATGGGTTTCTTCCGGGTGCTGCACTTTCCTCCCACATTCCAAAGACGTGCAGGTTAGGGTGGATTGGCCAGGCTAAATTCCCCCACAGTGTTCAGGGAAGTGCAGGCTAGATGGATAAGCCATGGGAAGGGCGGAGTTGTGAGGAGAGGGTAGCAGCTGAGTCTGGGTGGGGTGGTGTTCAGAGGGTCAGTGTAGACTCAGTGGGCTGAATGACTTTCTTCTATACTGTAGGGATCCTATTCTCTTGTGTATAATACATATGTCCTCACAAATAACTAAAATACAGGTAAAGTTTGGCCCTGGACTGTTATAGATTAGATTACAGTGTGGAAAGAGGCCCTTCAGCCCAACAAGTCCTCACCAACCCACCAAAGTGCAACCCACCCATTCCCCTACATTTACCCTTTCACCAAACACTACGGGCAATTTAACACAGCCAATTCACCTGACCTGCACATTTTTGAGAGAGGAAACCGGAGCACCCGGAGGAAACCCATGCAGACACGGGGAGAATGTGCAAACTCCACAAGACAGTCGCCTGAGGCAGGAATTGAACCCGGGTCTCTGGCACTGTGAGGCAGCAGTGCTAACCACTGTGCCACCCATTAAGAGAAAGTCCATTCAGACTTCGTGGCATAACTGACAAGGGAAATCAGGGACAATGTGAATGAAAAAGAAACGTACACAATGTGTTGAAGATTAGTGGAAAAAGAGAGGTTTCGGAAGCCTTTAAAAACCAATGTGGATAACTAAAAAATGAAATAAGGGGGAGGAAGATGAAATATGAGAGTGAGCTAGCTAGTAATGTAAAAGCAGGTGGCAGGAATGTTTGTTTTTTTAAGATATCTATAAGGTAAGAATAGACATTGGACCACTGGAAAATGAGGCTGAAGTGGTAGTCATGGGGAACTAAGAAATGGATGAACTGAATAGGTACTTGGCATCCGTGTTCACGGAAGATGACACCAGCAGCATACCACAAGTCAAGAGGATCAGGGGACAGAGGCGAGTGCAGTGGTCATCACTAAGAAGAAGCTGGTGGGAAAGCTGATGGTGGGGAGATCACCTATACTAGATGGACTACACTCCAGAGTTCTGAAGGAGATAACTGAGGAGGTTGCAGAAGCAATGGTGGTGATCTTTCAGGAATCACTGGAGTCAGGGAGGGTGCCAGAGGACTGGAAAATGGGTAAAGTAGCACCCCTGTGAAGGGAGGGAGGTAAAAGAGAGGCAACAATAGGCCAGTTAGCTGGACCTTGGTCATTGGTCAGATTTGAGAGTCCATTACAAAGGGATGAGATTGTGGAATGCTTGGAAGCACATGGTAAAATAGAGCTGAGTCAACACAGCTTCCTCAAGGGGAAGTCATGCCTGACAGATGTTTTGAGTGGGTAACTAGCTAGTTAAACAACGGAGAGTCAGTGAACATGATCTATTTGGATTTCCAGAAAGCCTTTGACACGGTCCTGCACATGAGGCTGCTAAATAAGGAAGAACCCACAGTGTTAGGGGCAAGGTTCAGGCATGGTTAGAACATTGGCTGGCAGAAGGCAAAGAGTGGAGATAAGAAGGTCTTTTTCAGGATGGCAGCCACTGACCAGTGGAGTTCCGCAGGGGTCAGTGTTGGGACCACAACTATTCATGTTATACATTAACAATCTGGACGAAGGAACTGAGGGTATGTTGCTGAATTTGTAGGTGACACAAAGATGGGTAGAGAGACAAGTGGGTAGGCTGCAGAAGGATTTGGACAGGCCTGCTCTCTCTTTTGAGAGTGGGCGAGGAGGGGCAAATGGAATGCAGTGTGGGAAAGTGCAAGGTCATGTAAGGAAGAATTTTCTTGACGGGGAAGAGCTTCAGAAATCTGAAGCACAAAGAGACTTGGGAGTCTTAGTTCAGGATTCTCTCAAGGTTAACATACAGGTTCAGTTGGCAGTTAGGAAGGCAAATGCAATGTTAGCATTCATTTCAAGAGGGTCAGAATATAAGAGCTGGAATGTATTGCTGAGGCTCTGGTCAGACTGAATTTGGAATATTGTGAACAATTTTGAGCCCAGTATCTAAGGAAGGATATACTGGCATTGGAGGGGGTCTCAGGGATGAAGAGCTAGTCATATGAGAAACAGTTCAGGACTCTGCTTTTGTACTCGATGGTGTTTTGAAAGATGATGGGGGATCTGATTGAAATTTTACAGAATACTGAGAGGCCTGAATAGAGTAGACGTTTCCACTAGGTTTTTCCTAGTAGGTGAGACTAGAACCCGATGATACAGCCTCAGAGTGAAGAGACCTTTAGAACTGAGATGAGGCGGAATTTCTTCAGCCAGAGTATAATGAATCTGTGGAACTGATTGCCACGGAATACTGTGGAAGCCAAGTTACTGAGTGTATATAAGATGGAATTCTAGATTGGTATGGGTTACAGGGAAAAGGCTGGAGAATGAGTTTGAGAAACAGATGGTCCATGATCAAATGGCAGAGCAAACATGATGGGCCAAATGGCCTAATCCTACTCCTATATCTTGTGGTCTTATGGTTCTTTGAACACCTATCCAACTTGTCTGACGCCCCCTGCTGTTTCCCCTTCGCAAATGTTTCTTCTGTTGAAATTCCTTTGAAAGTTGTTGTTGAATCTAATCCTACCATTCTTGACATGCAGCACATTCCAGATCATAACATGTATCGTCGCAAATCATAACCTTTTTATGTCTGACCCTGCTGCTACTTCATAAATAACATCCCTCATTGGAAACCTGAATCATCAAAATACAAATCCTGAGAAAATTACAAACCAGACTCTAAAGCCGTTTTGCCTCCAGTATCATTAAAATGAAGAACTTTCCTCAACAGATTTCACAGGAGAATGTTCTGACATTCAGTTTCCAAGCTGTCAGAAACACATACACCAGCCCCTGAGCCTTATCAACAGCTTGTGTTGGCTGTCCTTATGTTTCAATGGTACTGTGATTCTCACTGTCAGTTCTCACACATAAAGATGGCTGATGACATACATGGGACTGCCTGAACTAGCACATGTTCCCATCCCCAGGAGAAAACAAAATGGAAGAATGGTTAACCTGTAACTCATTCTCCAAAGGTATCGGGAAGATCCATCAGCCAGTGGGTGAAGTTAACAGAAATTTTAAAGTTTTGTTGATCCAGCAAATGAGCTAATTCACAGAATGACAAAACTATTATAACGTAAAATATGCAATTTCATTCAAATGTAATTCTTTGCCGTATGAAGGTGTTGGGACTGGCATTTAAACAAATATCAGACTCCATTTCATTCAAAGTTGGCATTTATCCAATTGAGAATAGCGTCATGTTTATGAAGCACTTTATTCTCAGGCAATCCATTATAATTTTAATTACTGTTGATAAATTACAAGCATGTTTTTGACTTTTTTTTTACGCTTGAAGTAAGTAAGATGATGTCAAAATGGAAAACAGGCAGCTTAAAAATTGAAATATTTAATCATTTGAAGCTTAGCTTTGAGTTAAACACAAATTGTATTCCATCGTTTGAGAGTATTTTTTTAAACAAGACTTACTTCAAATAAAATAGCTACTTGTAATAAAAAAAACTCTGGAACATTCAGCAGTTCAGGCAGCATTGTTAAAGACTGAAACACAGATTTAAAAAACAGGTTTTGGAAGACACACTGAGTTGCCTCTTACTCGTTCGAGAACTGATGAAATTCTTTATTTCTTACCCTCTGTTCTATGAGGTAGGCTCAATCCCATATGGCCACCAGTCATATGCTGGAGTTTCCACTGCTCAACAGCGCTCCCAAGAGGTCTGACAGGAACCAGAATTGCACAAGGGACCTCAAGCTAAAGGACATGATGGCGTTCCTCAGCTCTGAGGAAGAGCCACTGGACCCGAAACGTTAGCTCTGATTTCTCTCTACAGATGCTGCAAGAGTTGCTGAGCTTTTTCCAGTAATTTCTTTTTCTGTACTTGAGGGTAGGATGAGAATTGTAGAATATGTGAATGATAGAATCCCAACAGTGGGGAAACAGGCCCTTTAGCCCATTAAATCCACACAGACCCTCTGAAGATTATCCCACCCAGATCCATTGTCCTACCCTATTACTCTACATTTACCCTTGACTGATGCACCTAACTGACACATCCCTGAACACTATGGGCAACTTAGTATAGCCAATTCACCTAACCTGCACATAGAGTCATAGAGATGTACAGCACAGAAACACACCCTTCAGTCCAACGTGTCCACGCTGACCAGATGTCCTAACCTAATCTCGTCCTATTTGCCAGCACTTGGCCCATATTCCTCCAAACTCGTCCTATTCATATACCCACCCAGATGCCTTTTAGATGCTGTAATTGTACCAGCCTCCACCAGCTCATTTATAACTACAAATTGAGGGGTGATAGATTTAAGACTGATGTCAGAGGCAAGTTCTTTACACAGAGAGTGGTAAGGGCTAAGGTAGTCAACTCAGACACATTAGGGAGATTTAAACAATCCTTAGATAAGCTTGTGGATGATTTTGGGATAGTGTAGGGGGACGAGCTGAGAAGTCTACAGGTCAGCATGCATCACACTCTGCATGAAAAAGTTGTCCCTTAGGTCCCTTTGATGTCTTTCTTCTCTCACCCAAAACCTATGCCCTCTAGTTCTGGACTCCCCCACCCCAGGGAAAAGACTATGTCTAGTTATCTTAACCATGCCCCTCATAGTTTTATAAACCTCTATTAGGTCATCCCTCAGTCTCCGACGCTCCAGGAAAAACAGCCTTAGCCTATTCAACCTCTCCATATAGCTCAAACCCTCCAACTCTGCCAATATCCTTGTAAATCTTTCCTGAAGCCTTTCAAGTTTCACAACATCCTTCCGACAGGAAGCAGACCAGAATTGCACGCAATATTCCAAAAATGGCCTAATCAATGTCTAGTACAACCACAGCATAACTTCCCAACTCCTATACTCAATACTCTGACCAATAAAGGAAAGCATACCAAACGCCTTCTTCACTATCCTATCTACCTGAGACTGTACTTTCAGGAGCTATGAACCTGCACTCTAAGGTCTCTTTTTGTTCAGCAACACTCCCTAGGACCATACCATTAGGTGTATAAATCCTGCTCTGATTTGCTTTTCCAAAATGCAGCACCTCGCATTTATCTGAATTAAATTCCATCTGCCACTCCTCAGCCCATTGCCCTTCTGATCAAGATCCCATTGTACTCTGAGTTAACCTTCTCACTGTCCACTACACCTCCAATTTTGGTGTCATCTACAAACTTACTAACTGTACCTCTCATGCTTGCATCCAAATCATTTATATAAATGATGGTAAGTAGTGGACCCAGCACTGTTCCTTGTGGCACTCCACTGGTCACAGGACTCCAGTCTGAAAAACAATCCTCCACCACCATTCTCTGTCTTCTACCTTTGAGCCAGTTCTGTATCCAAATGGCTAGTTCTCCCTGTATTCCATAAGATCTAATTTTGCTAATCAGTCTCCCATGGGTAACCTTGTCGAACGCCCTGCTGAAGTCCATATAGATCACTGTGCCCTCATCAATCCTCCTTGTTACTACTTTAAAAAACTCAAGTTTGTGAGACATGATTTCCCACGCACAAAGCCATGTTGAATATCTCTAATCTCTCCTTGCCTTACCAAATACATATACATCCTGTCCCTAAGGATTCCCTCCAACAACTTGCCTACCACTAACGTCAGGCTCACTGGTCTATAGTTCCCTGGCTTGTCCTTAGCACCTTTCTTAAATAGTTGCACCACATAGTTGCAAAAGGCCCATCAATCACTTCCCTAGCTTCCCATGGAGTTCTAAGGTATACCTGATCAGTTCCTGGGGATTTATTCACTTTTATGTGTTTCGAAACATCCAGCACTTCCTCCTCTGTAATATGGACATTTTGAAAGATGTCACCATCTATTTCCCTACCATCTATATCTTCCATATCCTTTTCCACAGTAAATACTGATGCAAAATACTCATTTGGTATCTCCCCCATTTTCTGTGGCTCCAATCTTTGAGGGGCTCTATTCTCTCCCTAGTTACCATTTTGTCCTTAATGTATTGTAAAAACTCGTTGGATTCTCCTTAATTCTATTTGCCAAAGCTATCTCATGTCCCCGTTTTGCCCTCCTGATTTCCCTCTTAAGTATACTCCTACTGCCTTTATACTCTTCTAAGAATTCACTCGTTCTCTTTTGTCTATACCTGATATATGCTTCCTTTTTCTTCACCAAAACCTCAATTTTTGTAGTCATCCAGCATTCCCTATACCTACCAGCCTTTCCTTTCACCCAAACAGGAATATACTTTCTCTGGACTCTCGTTATCTCATCTCTGAAGGCTTCCCATTTTCCAGCCATCCCTTTGCCTGCAAATATCTGCCCCCAATCAGCTTTTGATAATTCTTGCCTAATACTATCAAAATTAGCCTTCATCCAATTTAGACCCTCAACTGTTAGATCTGGTCTATCCTTTTCCATCACTATTTTAAAACTGATAGAATTATGTTCGCTGGCCCCAAAGGGCTCCCTTTCTGACACCTCAGTCACCTGCCCTGCCTTATTTCCCAAGAGTGGGTCAAGTTTTGTACCTTTTGTAGTAGATACTTCCACATACTGACTCAGAAAAGTTTCTTATACATGCAATTCTGGTCTCCTTCCTATTTGTGAAACTTCGACGTTTCGGGCAAAAGCCCTTCATCAGGATGAAGGGCTTTTGCCCGAAACGTCGATTTTACTGCTCCTCGGATGCTGCCTGAACTGCTGTGCTCTTCCAGCACCACTGATTCAGAATCTGGTTTCCAGCATCTGCAGTCATTGTTTTTACCTATTTGTGAAACTTGAAACGGTCAGAAAACATTTACAAGGACGTTGCCAGGTTTGGTGGATTTGAGTTGTCTGGAGAGGTTGAATAGCCTGGGGCTGTTTTCCCTGAGGCGTTGGAGGCCGAGGGGTGACCTTATAGAGGTTTATAAAATTCATGAGGGGCATACATAGGAAAAATAGACAAGGTCTTTTCCCTGGGGTGGGAGAGTCCAGAACTTGAGGGCATAGGTTTAGGGTGAAAGGGGAAAGATATAAAAGAGACATAAGGGGCAACTTTTTCACGCAAAGAATGGTACATGTATGGAATGAACTGCCAGAGGATGTGGTGGAGGCTGGTATAATTGCAACATTTAAGTGGCATTTGGATGGGTATATGAATAGGATGGGTTTGGACAAATATGAGGTAGGTGCTAGCAGGTGGGACTAGATTGGGTTGGGATATCCGGTCGGCATGGACAGGTTAGACCAAAGGGTCTGTTTCCTTGTTGTACATCTCTATGACTCTCCATCTAAATTTTTAACACTATGGCAGTCCTAGTAAATGTTTGGAAAGTTAAAATCCCACCCTATTATTCTCACGGTTAACTGAAATCCCCTTACATATTTGTTTCTCAATTTCCTGCTGACTATTAGGGGTCTATAATACAATCCCAATAAGGTGATCATCCCTTTCTTATTTCTTAGTTCCACCCAAGTAACTTCCCTGGATGTATTCCCAGGAACATCTTCCCTTCGTACAGCAGTAATGCTATCCCTTATCAAAAACGCTGCTCACCCTCCTCTTGTGTCCCCCTTTCTATCCTTCCTGTAGCATTTGTATTCTGGAGCATTAAGCTGCCAGCCCTGTCCATCCCGGAGCCTCGTTTCTGTAATTGCTATGATATCCCAGTCCCATGTTCCTGACAATGCCCTGAGTTCATCTGCCTTCCCTGTTAGGCCTCTTGCATTGAAGTAAATGCAGTGTAATTTATCCATCCTACCTTGCTCTCTGCTTTGTTCCTGATGCCCTGACTGTTTGATTCATTCCCTTTCTGAACTGCACCAGTCTCAGATTGATCTCTTTCCTCACTATCTCCCTGGGTCCCACCCGCCAACCTTACTAGTTTAAATCCTCCCGAGCAGCTCTAGCAAATCTCCCTGCCAGTATATTAGTCCCCTTCCAATTTAGGTGCAATCTGTTTTTCTTGTATGGGTCATTCCAACAATCCAAAAATGTAAACCCTTCACCTCTGCACCAGCTCTTCAGCCACACATTCGTCTGCTCTATCCTCATATTCCTACCCTCACTAGCTCATAGTACTGACAGTAATCCAGATATTACTACCCTTGAGGACCTTCTTTTTAAATTCCTGCCTAACTCTATATTTTCCCTTCAGAATCTCATCCTTTCCCTTTCCTACGTTATAAGCTCCAATGTGTACAATGACCTCCTGCTGGTCCCTCTCTCCCTTGAGAACATTCTGCACCCTCTCTGAGACATCCTTGATCCTCACACTAGGGAGGCAACACACCATTCTGATTTTTCACTGCTGGCCACAGAAACGTCTATCTGTGCCTCTGATTGGAGAGTTCCCCTATCACAATCAATCGCTTGGAACGCAATGTACCCCTCATTACATTAGAGCCAGTCTCGATACCAGAAACCTGGCTGCTCATACTACATTTCCCTGACAGTCCATCACCCCACACATTTTCCATAGCAGGGATTTGTTTGAATTGGGGCTAGCCACAAAAGACTTCTGTACTACCTGCCTACCCCTCCTACCTTTCCTGGCGTTAACCCACCTACCTGACTATATCTGTAGCTTTTCTCCCTTACTATAACTGCAATCTATCACACCCGCTAGCTCTTGTAAATTCTTCATTGCCACTAACTGCTGCTCCAACTGTTCCATGCAATCTGATAGAATTCACAACCAAAGATACTTCTTGAAGACATAATCATCAGTAACTTAGAAGCACTCCTTAAACTCCCACGTCTGACAGGAAGAGCATATCACTCTACCAAAGGCCATTTTTTGCTCTTTCACAATCTGCAGACCCAGAAAATAGCACTGTCTTATTGCTGTAAAAAAAAGTGCTGCAGGCTAACATAGTATTTATGGTTTATATTTTTAAAATTGATTCAAGAGACAGCTTTCAATAAAACATATAATCAGGAAAGAACCCATCCTACTCACTACTGTAGATTTCCAGCAAGGTTACATGTTTAAAACTATGTACTTACCTGTTCCTGTGCTGTGAGCTCTCCCACACAGGTTCCTCCAAGGTCAGTTGGGAATTTCACTGTTTGTTAATTTTTCCTGGATGCATTGCGATGTCCAGTCATATATGAAAACTCAAATAGCAAAGGCAGTAACTGTGCAGATTCACTGGTGTGTCAGTTAGCAGTGTAGGTTACTTTCTGTCTGTCTCCTTCACTGTCTTCCTCCCTTTTAAAATTGCTGTTGTTATGACAGTACAACAGCTTACAAAACAGTAATTGTTGCTCCTGGAATTCAAGGAAATCACCTCCAACACCTAAAATACCTCAAAACAGGAGTAACTCTTACAGCCACAAATTTTTCCTGTCCTCCATCTTGGATTGCCCAGAATCCATATCTTTGAACTATGGGAGGAAACTGGAGCATACGGAGGAAATTCACGCAGACGGGCGAATGTGCAAACTCCACACAGACTGGAATTGAAGCTGGGTGCCTGGCCGATGAGGCAGCAATGCTAACCATCCAATCCTCAACTCCAATACATGATCAAGGGACCTAGCACAGGAACAATAGTGTGGGTGAGGAGGAGGCTGAAACTAAGGGCAGGTGGCTTTCAGCTTCACCATCTCATCTACACTGTTGTTCCTATGCTCAGATCCCTCAATCATTTATTGGAGTCGAGGATTATCAGGTCAGCTATGATGTCATTGAATGGTGTGGTGGGCTGAAAGACCTGCTTCCTGCTACTGTGTCTTGGGGGTCTTATGATTATAGTGGAATATATAGTGGGCGGCACGGTGGCACAGTGGTTAGCACTGCTACCTCACAGCGCCTGAGACCCGGGTTCAATTCCCGACTCAGGCGACAGACTGTGTGGAGTTTGCACATTCTCCCCGTGTCTGCGTGGGTTTCCTCTGGGTGCTCTGGTTTCCTCCCACAGTCCAAAGATGTGCAGGTCAG
Source organism: Hemiscyllium ocellatum (assembly GCF_020745735.1). Taxonomy (NCBI): domain Eukaryota; kingdom Metazoa; phylum Chordata; class Chondrichthyes; order Orectolobiformes; family Hemiscylliidae; genus Hemiscyllium; species Hemiscyllium ocellatum. The sequence continues at coordinate 31,324,676 of NC_083439.1, read as the reverse complement.
GTGAATTGGCCAGGATAAATTGCCTGTAGTGTTAGATAAGGGGCAAATGTAGGGATATGGGTGGGTTGCGCTTCGGCGGGTCGGTGTGGACTTGTTGGGCCGAAGGGCCTGTTTCCACACTGTAAGTAATCTAATCTAATCTAATCACCTGGTAATGAGAGACTGCAAAGGCCACTACCAAACCAGACATGGTTTGCTGGATGATTTTCAGGAAGTGCAGGCAAGCCACATGTCTTTAGTATTATTGTGGTGAGCTCAGGGAAATTAGGCATGAAGTTACTACTTAATGAGCCTGACATTCCACCGTCAAATCTGAATCTAAAGTAAAGCCTTGCCACCATCTGATTTAATAGATGGGCAAGGCTTGGCCACTGAGCAGAGACTAATGCAGGGCCCCCTCTCACAATTAAGTGAACCAGACAGACATGTTTCCTGTTGCACTCAATCCCGCCCAATGTTTCAACTTGCCAGCTTTTCACCAGCCTTGAACCTAAAACTCTATAGAGGAGCCTCGATTATCCAAAGTACACAGGTGGGAGTATTTTGGTTGGTTATCGAATTCCAGATAATTGAATGCTGGATAACATAGTTTAACAGAGCATCAGGACATTGCGACCTTGCCAGATAATCCAATATTTGGATTACCGAATGCCACATAATTGAGGTTCCTCTGCAATTGTTTAGCTCCACAGATACTACCCGGTGTATCCAGCAGTCTTTTTGGAGGAGGGAGGTTTGTTTCAGTTCTGCAGCATTTGCAGCGCTGTGCTTAACGCTTTAATTGCTTTTAATTCTTCATTTCAGACCTTGATCATCTGAATCCTGGCCACTAAACATGGAGGGTACACTTCTTGGCTGTCAAGTATTGGATATTTTACAAACGATCATTCCTTCTGCCACTGTCGACATCGGTTTGCAGTTTGTGCCGGCTTTTCTTCATTGTGTTACTGATTATAGTTTTGTGCACATGTCAGTCAGTAAAAACAAACAGAAAATGTCTTTTATTTTATATTCCCCTCCCATGTGGAATGTTGTGAGCAACATCCCACCCCACCCCACCCCACCCCAACCCATTTCACAGCACTTCATTCTTATAATCGCCTTGCTGTTCCGTCATTGAGAAAGGATATGATATTTATTTTTGATGCTTGCTTTAAATGTGAAAAATAACTTTTATTCTCGTGTTCAGCTCAGTTTTATTCTCCCTGTGCCATCTGTTCTATGGGATTTTTTAAGCATTTATTTAGTATCTTTACACAAAAAAATGTCTGTTCTACGGCTGATCAGAAATGACTGCCTAGTAGAATAAAATTTATGGAATGCACAAATATTGGTGTCAATTTGTTTACTGCAAACTGGGAGATGAGACTCCTTGCATAGGTTGTGGCGTGTAGGAATGAGTTCCACCCTGCAGCAAATCCAGCTGACCATAGCTGCAGTGTTGGTGAATATAAATGAAACAGTTAAGTGACCTTCCCAGGCAGAATCGGTCATTGCCATTGAAGCAGACTCTGAGGGTAGTCTCACAACACATCCCATGATGCTAGTGTGCTGCCAAGCCCATCTCCAGCTGCCCTCTCTGAAATAAGCTTAGCCTCATAATACAGTAAACTTCCTATTATCCAGCACCAACCCAGCCAGGAGTGTGCCAGGTGATCAAATATTCCAGAAAATCAAGAGGTCCACACAATCAATGTAAAAAAAAACACTTTAAGTAATAGAAATGTAATGCACAGGGTATACACATTACTGTTATGCTTTCTTATTTAAATGATTTATGCTGTAAATAATGCAACTTTGTCTTAAATAAAACTTACTGGCAGACAGCTTTCCCACTCTCACCCTCAACTGACTACACAGATGTCAGTGTGGTGCTGAAAAAGGTCAGGCATGATCAGAGGAGCAGGAGAATCGATGATTCAGGCATAAGCCCTTCATCAGGAATTAAGGCAATTCTCCACTTCATGTTCAAAACCCTCTGCAGCCTTACTCCTTCCTATTTCTGTAATCATCAGTACCTCAACCAACTTCTGAAAGCACTGTTGTCTTGACTGCTCGGACGTCATGGTAGCTTGTGGCATTTGAGAAATTGACTCGAAATTGAATCAACTGTTGATATTTCATGTGGTCATTACATTGAACAACAAGTATATTTACATTGAGGTAAATCAATTGCAAATTGTAATAATTGGACACAATACTGCAGTAAACTTCGCAGAATTTAAGGTATATAATTTTTGCCAGTTTATCAAGAATGGCAGTTCATAAGGTGTTGGTTAAAACAAAGTTTGCTGTACTGTAGTATGAAAAGGAAGCCAATGCTGCAGTGTCACTGTGCTGTCCAGGGGAGCTGCCCCCACACCTTAACTATAAAAGGAAAGTTCCTGGCATTATCTTGAATTGGCAAAAGGCAATATTCCAAGGCTCACAATTATGAGGGCCCGGTATAGTTGCTGCTACCTAACTTTTTCACGTCAGACTCTCTTTCACCAGATACCAACAAGGACATTCATACAGTGCCCTTAACACGGTAAAATATAGCAAGGTACCTCACTGAAATAGAATCAAATGACAACTGACACCAACGTTAAGCAGGAGACCTACGGACTTTTGGCCAATTGTTTGGTCAAAGAGGACGGTTGTGAAGAGTAACCCAAAGGAGGATGGGAAAAAGCAGATATTCAGATTGGACATGTTAAGGTTTCTGATCAAGAAGGCTGAATGAATGGTCACTGGTGAAACAAAGGGGACAAAGTGAAGAGACTTAGAGGACAACAGTGCTCTCAGAAGCTGGTTGAGGTACTGATTACAAAGATAGGAAGCAATAAGGCTGCAGAGGGTTTTGAACATGAAGCTGAGAATTGGCTTAATTCCAGTGGCTTCCAGCTCACAAACAACATTTAGTGATGTGTGATTTGGGTTTGGTGTAAGTTAGTCAAACTTCAGAGTTTTAGATGGATGAAAGACAAGATGTCAACAGAGTTGAAAAGTCAAATTTGAAGATAATGAAAGCATGGATGCAGATTTCAGAAGAAGTTGGGCATGGACAAAGGTGATATCACAGTGGTGGAAATAGGCAGATATTCTAAAGGAGTGGATATCAGTTGCAGAAGTCAGAAAATATCTAATTTGCTCTGCTTCGGTGATCAGGAACAGGAATGGAGTCAGGTGACTTAACGTGTATTAGATACTAGATGTACAATTGTATCTGAATAAGGTGACAAATACAGAGCAGATGATAGTTTAAGATGGTAATCTTCACATTTACTCCTACGTTAGTAGTGAATTAGAGAAGACATAGGGTGGCACTGTGGCTCAGTAGTTAGCACTGCTGCCTCAGAGAACCAGGAACCCAGGTTCAATTCCACCCCAAGGAATGAGCTGCCAGAGGAAGTGGTGGAGGCTGGTACAATTACAGCATTTAAAAGGCATCTGAATGGGTAAAGGAATAGGAAGGGTTTACAGGGATATGGACCAAATGCTGGCACATGGGATCAGATTAGGTTAGGATATCTGGTCAACATCGCGTTGGACCAAAGGGTCTGTTTCTGTGCTGTACATCTCTATGAATGTGTGGAGTTTGCACATTCTCCCCATGTCTGTCTGGGTTTCCTCCCACAGCTAGATATGTACAGGTTCAGTGAATTGGCCATGCTAGATTCTCCACTGTGTTCAGGGATGTATAGGTTAGGTGCATTAGTCAGAGGAAATGTAAAGAAATAAGCTAGGGGAATGGGTCTGGGTGGGTTGTGCTTCAGAGAGTCTGAACATAGAACATTACAGCACAGTAAAGGCCCTTCAGCCCTCGATATTGTGCCGACCTGTGGAACCAATCTGAAGCCCATCTATCCTACACTATTCCATTTTCATCCATATGTTTATCCAATGGCCATCTAAATGCCCTTAAAGTTGGGGAGTCTACTGCAGTTGCATGCCCCTATTACTATTCTCTTGAGTAAAGAAACTAAATCTGACATCTGTCCTGTATCTATCACCCCTCAATTTAAAGCTATGTCCCCTCATCACCATCTGAGGAAAAAGGCTCTCACTGTCCACCCTACCTAACCCTCTGATTATCTTATATGTGTCAAGTCACCTCTCAACCTTCTTATCTCTAACGAAAACAGCCTCAGTCTCAAGCCTTTCCTCATAAGGTGTTCCCTTCATACCAGGCAACATCCTAGTAAATCTCCTCTAAATCCTTTCCAAAGCTTCCACATCCTTCCCATAATGCGGTGACCAGACCTGTATGCAATACTCCAAGTGCGGCTGCTCCAGAGTTTTGTACAGCTGCAACATAATCTCGTGGTTCTGAAACTCGATCCCTCTATCAAATAAAGCTAACACACCATATGCCTGCTTAATAACCCTATTAACCTGGGTGGCAACTTTCAGGGATCTATGTGCATGGACACTGAGATCTCTCTGCTCATCTACATTCCCAAGAACCTTACCATTCGCCCAGTAGTCTTTATTTCCATTGCTCTTTCCAAAGTGAAACACCTCAAACCTTTCGATATTAAACTCCATTTGCCACCTCTCAGTCCAGCTCTACAGCTTATCTATGTCCCTCTGTCCGCAACTCCACTGACCTTAGTGTCTATACAAATGTTAGGCCAATGGCCTGTTTCCACACTGTTGGGATTCTATGATACATAAGCCTGTTCTAACACTAAAGTAGATTGTGGCTTATCTAGACCTTAGTCCCTTTCATCACTATTACTGCACAAACATTACCTAAATGAACTTATCAATCTTATTATCAGATTTCCATTTGCTGCATTTATACAGAAATCTAGAGGACCATGTCTCTCCATATAAAAACATATGTCCTGAATTTGCTCCTAAGTGACCTTGCTCTAAAGGTTCTGCATCCTTCTATACAAAACTCCCTCATGTGGGAAATAGTTTCCCTTTATCTACTTTATCAAAACTCTTCATCACTTTAGATGCGGTGCTGGAAAAGCACAACAGGTCAGGCAGCATCCAAGGTGCTGGGGAATTGACGTTTCGGGCTTAAGTCCTTCATCATTCCTGATGAAGGGCTTATGGTCTGGTTGAAGATTTGTAGCTCGGGTGTCCGTTGTTGTGGTTCTGTTCGCCGAGCTGGAAGTTTTTGCTGCAAACATTTCGTTCCCTGGCTAGGGAACATCATCAGTGCTATTGGAGCCTCCTGTGAAGCGCTGCTTTGATGTTTCTTCCGGTATTTATAGTGGAATAAATAAATACTATAAATACCGGAAGAAACATCAAAGCAGCGCTTCACAGGAGGCTCCAATAGCACTGATGATGTTCCCTAGCCAGGGAACGAAACGTTTGCAGCAAAAACTTCCAGCTCGGCGAACAGAACCACAACGAAGGGCTTATGCCCGAAACATTGATTCTCCTGGTCCTTGAGTTATGGCGAGAAAGGAGGCAAAATCAGGTTAGAAGTCCAGCAAGGATCAACTCAATGTCGGGAGGAACTGGCTGCATCTTTTAACTAGGTTGTGGGTGTGGAGTGAGATTCTTGCCTACTAAGGGGGATTATCATGTGTTAATGATTTTATTAATTGCACATCATGGCCCATTGCTATGCAGCATTGCATTGTACCATGTGCTGTGAGTAGGTTTGATGTTGAAAATTCTTGATGTGGAAGTCAGAGTAGTTACCTGGCAACCTCAGCTAGGAAGTGCTTCCATGTTGCTCACTTTGCAACAGCCTCTCAGGGCATGATCCATGAGCACCAGCTCTCATTCACAGATAATGGCCTCGAATGCCAACCCCTCAGGATCCTCGTGGCATCTCTCTGATCCACTTGCAGGATACTTAGGAAATACAGACGCACATTGTAGGATCCACCAGCCACCAGCTGCTGCAAGGACATATTGTGTATAGAGACAGGCACCCAGTTTTCACACTGGGGCAGCTCTCTTAGCATTCGCACATGCATCTTGAAGGTGTCCATGCCTTGCTGTGCCCTGCCTGCTCACCTTTGGCTCTGGCTGAAGTTGCAACGTCTCATCAGTGCTGTCATTATTAATGTATTGTTTCGCATAGAAACATGAACAGGCTGCACATGATTAAGGATCTGTCCAGGGAGGGGATAGCTTGCTGGACAGCACACCGTGACTTCAATTGAACATCTGCAAGGTGTGCCAGCTGCCATTTAATAGCAAACACACTTCACATTTACCCCACCAGGGGCTACATTTACAACGTGGAATCGTCCTCAGTCTAATCTCGGGGGAGGGAGGAGATGCTGCTGCAGTCAGGGAGTCAAGATGCCATCAACCAAGGGCACAGTCCACACATAGACCAGCAGTTTGGTCATGGTTAGTTGTCCACTCGGCCTGCTCACTGTCAGTGGACCTACAGTCCAACTACAATCCAAGGAATGGACAGTGGTCAGTCCTGTAGGGCCAGCTCCAGTAGTCAGGGGAGTTTTGTTTTTTTTTTCAGTCAAGGAGGGACAAAGCCAGTGGTCAGGGCTCTTTGGACTACTCATTGAAGTTAGTCAGAGGTCTGTGGAAAATATAGTGCAGTGGTCCTTGTGTTGATTGGTGAGGAGAGTGCAAAGGGAGGTTCATTGACAAAAGGAGATGGGGTCAATGGACAGGGAAACAGAAATATCTGTCAAGTTGGGGACATGGATAATGAGACAGGCAAGACAAGGTATAAAGGGATGATATGGAATAGCATCAGAGAGCATGGTAGGCATTGAGATGAGGATGAGGTATTAGCAGTGACCACCATCTTGGCCTCCACAGGGGGATCATAGAGGAGGAGGATGGGCATCTGGGAGATGTTATTGTCAGGGTCAGGGCTGGGGGAGAGCAGTTAAAGGCAAAGTTCAGTGTGGTGGCATTTATATGGGTGGAAATGGGTTGCTGGGGTACTGTGTGGTAAAACAGGGCACAGAGTTTCTGCAGAGTTATCTGGTGGCTAGTAGAGCTCACCGCTGGTAGTGTTCACCACAAGGTGTGTTTTCCCTGTCATCATTTGTTTCACTAGGTGAGAAATGCAACTGGAAAATGACATGGTCCAGGCTGAGGGAACATGAGAAGTCATTGGCAGGTAGGATCAAGGACAATCCTAAAGCTTTCTAAAGGAATATCAGGGATAAAAGAATGACTAGGTAAGATTAGGGCCAATCAAGGACAGTAGTAGGAAGTTGTACATGAGTCCAAGAAGATGGGGGAGCACTAAATGAATATTTTTTGTCAGTATTCACACTGGAAAAAGACAATGTTGTCAAGCAGAATACTGAGATACAGGCTACTAGACTAGACAGGATTGAGGTTCACAAGGAGGAAGTGTTAGCAATTCTGGAAAGTGTGAAAATAGATAAGTCCCCTAGGCCAAATGGGATTTATCCGAGGACTCTCTGGGAATCCAGGGAGGAGATTACAGAGCTTTTGTGTTTTGATCTTTATGACATCATAGTCTACGACAATAGTGCCAGAAGACTGGAGGATAGCAAATATTGTTTCCTTGTTCAAGAAGTGGAGTAGAGACAACCCTGGTAATTATAGGCCAGTGAGCCTTACTTCAGTTGTGGGTAAAGTATTGGAAGATGTTAGAAGAGGTAGGATTAATAATCATTTAGAGAGGAATAAGTTGATTAGGGATAGTCAACATGGTTTTGTGAAGGGTAGATTGTGCCTCACAAATCTTACTGAGTTCTTTGAGAAGGTGACCAAACAGGTGGATGGGGGTAAAGCAGTTAATGTGGTGTATTTGGATTTCAGTAAAGTGTTTGATAAGGTTCCCCAGAGTAGGCTTTGCAGAAAGTACAAAGGCAACGGATTGAGGGTGATTTAGCGGTTTGGATCAGAAATTGGCTAGCTGAAAGAAGACAGAGGGTGTTGGTTGATGGGAAATGTTCATCCTCGAGTTCAGTTACTAGTGGTGTACTGCAAGGATCTGTTTTTGGACCACTGCTGTTTGTCATTTTTATAAATGACCTAGATGAAGGCGTAGAAGGATGGGTTAGTAAATTTGCAGATGACACTAAGGTTGGTGGAGTTGTGGACAGTGCTGAAGGATGTTGCAGATTACAGAGGGACATAGATAAGCTGCAGAGCTGGGCTGAGAGGTGGCAAATGAAGTTTAATGTGGAAAGATTTGAGGTGTTTCACTTTGGAAGGAACAACGGGAATAAAGAGTACTGGGCGAATGATAAGATTCTTGATAGTGTAGATGAACAGAGAGATCTTGATTCTGGATCAGTGGTGCTGGAAGAGCACAGCAGTTCAGGCAGCATCCAACTGCTGCCTGAACTGCTGTGCTCTTCCAGCACCACTGATCCAGAATCTGGTTTCCAGCATCTGCAGTCATTGTTTTTACCAAAGAGATCTTGATGTCCATGTACATAGATCCCTTAACGTCACCACCCAGGTTGTTAGGATTGTTAAGAAGGCAAATGGTGTGTTAGCTTTAATTGGTGGAGGGATAAAGTTTCGGTCCCACAAGATCATGCTGCAGCTGTACAAAACTCTGGTGCAGTCGCACTTGGAGTATTGCCTACAGTTCTGGTCACTGCATTAGAAGAAAAATGTGGAAACTTTGGAAAGGGTGCAGAGGAGATTTACTATGAAGTTGCCTGGTATGGAGGGAAGGTCTTACAAGGAAAGGTTTGAGACTTGAGGCTGTTTTGGTTAGAGCTAAGAAGGTTGAGAGGTGACATAATTGAGATATACAAGACAATCAGAGGGTGGTCTTAGGATGGACAGTGAGAGCCTTTTTCCTTGGATGGTGGTGGCTAAGCATGAGGGGACATAGCTTTAAATTGAGGGGTGATTGATATAGGATAGATGTCAGAGGTAGTTTCTTTACTCAGAATAGTATAGTCGTAGAACACACTGCAACAGTAAGGAGAAAGTGAGGACTGCAGATGCTGGAGATCAGAGCTGAAAATGTGTTGCTGGAAAAGCGCAGCAGGTCAGGCAGCATCAAAGGAGCAGGAGAATCGACGTTTCGGGCATAAGCCCTGCTTCAGGATTGCTGAGCCTGCAACAGGAATAGACTTGCCAATTTTAAGGGCATTTAAATGGGCATTGGATAAACATGGATGAAAATGGAATAGTGTGGAATAGATGGGCTTCAGGTTGGTTCCACAGGTGAGCGCAACGTCAAGGGCTGAAGTGCCTTTTCTGTGCTGTCATGTTCTATGAGTAGAGTCAGTTTGCTGGATGAAATTGTGGGATCCACATCTGCTGGATACTAGGACAAAGGGGCAAATACATTTGCAAACTCCATCTAAATTGCAATCATTTCATCGTCCATTTGTAATGCAGGCAGAGGAAAGATGCTCAGCACGCAAAAGATGATTTGCAACATACCATGGCTCCTTGCAAATTGAACGTCGGCATGTTACCGATGCTGAGGTCAGCAGCAATGAATTAAAATGAAAGAAATGCTGCCATAAATGATCCATGACTTGTGAATTTTGACAGAGTGGTGTGGGGTATGGAGATGATTGCTTCATGTTCTGACATGTAAATATGACTGTGGGCTGATTAAATTTCATAATCGGCGAGTCCGGGATGGGAAGGGGTGAGAGTGTTTTCTTACATCTTTCCTGGGATTCTGTGTCCATGCTGAACACAGTACTTCTAACAGAATCTGACTACAATTCTGTGCAATGGAAGTATCACTTCCTCAATGTATATTCCAGCCACTTTAAATAAAGATACATACCCACTGGCTTTTATGTTGTTTCCCGCACTTGTGCAGTAAATTTTCGTTCTTTTATGTTTTGAAATGCAAGCAAAATCTTTTTGTTCCTCCACAGCTCCCGATTTCTCATCGTTCAAAAAATATTTTAATGTCATCTTCCTCTGTTCCATTAAATATATCCTGGTCATGCACCGTCCCCCGATCAGATTAAAGAATCTACTGATCTAAATCTGCAACGTGGACGGAATTTCGATGTTTTGGGGTAGGCTGAACCGCACCACACGAGGGAGCTGAAAGGTACGTTTAAACCACACTGCCTGAGCTCTCACTCATTATAAATCTGCACAGCCACAGCTAGAGGTGTTGCCAGTTAATGGTGCTGCGTCAACAGCCTCTCTTGCTGTCTGTAAAATAATTTTATCAAGGAGACAGCAGGTGTAAGTGACGGATACTTCTGAAGGTGCTTATGTGGCGCAGGGCAACAGCCCTGAGTCTACTGAGCTATTTTGCTCTGAAATCCAATGTGTGAATTCACCCAAGCTGCTCTAATATTCTAATGAGCCAATTCTTTCACTCAGATCTGGTCAGCTTCTCGCCAGCGCATTTACAAGAGAAAACAAAATGGCAGACTGAAATTCATTTATAATTCTTTCTTGTTTAACAAAATAAGAAAAAAAACAGGAAGTTGAAACAGCCCCAGTGATTTTTAATTTCCAGCATTTCAGCCTTGTGTGACATTTCTTCCCTCTACCCCGCACTAGGCAACAACAACTTACACTTTTAGCCTGTTGGATATCTGAATGTCTTGTTAATGTCCCGAGGCACCTCAGAGCAGTGTCACTGGGCAGAATTTGACAGTAAGTCACACGAAGATGTACAGGTGATCAAAAGTTTGTCAAATGGGTAGATTTTTTAAAGAATGGATCTTAAAGGAAGTGGGGTATGAAAATGGTAAGAGTTTTAGGGACAGAATTCCAGAGTTTAAGATCTCTGGCTGGAGGCAAAGCCAAAAATCATGGAACGATGGAAGTTGGGCAGCTGATTGTGTAATACAATACTCAAGGATACTGTCCAGCCCATTGAAAATGCAGGGACTCTGTCAACGTCCCATTCTCACCTTTTCTTCAATATCTGTGCAACTGTTTCTCCCTCATGTAATAAAAGCTGCCATTGAATTCATATCCACAACAGAATTGACTGAACACAGAGATCTGTTGGAAAGAGCAGGAGCAGATTATAGTAAAACATACTTCGGTTCAGGCGAAAAACTTTAAATAGTCTTTAATTCTAGCCAAAGGCAGCAACAATATAAACCACTTGTACAAGCAAGGACACCCAGCTAGAGATATCCTCAAAGTCCAATTCCCCCCATATAACACTAAAAACATCGAGAATTTCCTTCATCAGTTTGTTATATTTGATGAGAAATAGTAGACAAAGTCTCATTTCAGTTCTGTTTAATAAAGAAGGGCTGTCCATACAAGTCAGCTTTTGTAAACAGATAATTGCTTTCACGTTGACTATGTGAATTATCACAGAAGTGACCTATATGATTAGTGCATGCAGCACACACTCAAAGCTGTAGATTGTATTGCAATAATTCATTTAATGCCACTGCAATATCAGCATCTGTACTGTTTTGGGAAGTTTGCAGAATCTAATGAGACTGGTTATCCATCGGCCCATTGTACCTGGGAATGGTCCTTGGAAAGAGCTTCCAATTTGTCCAACACGGCCTTGCTCTTTTCCTACAGTCCTGCAAACATTCTCAGTTCAAGTAATTATCCAACTCCAGTTAGAATTGAATCTGCTTCCACCACCCCTTTCAGGAAGTGCATTCAAAATTGTAACAAATAACAAGCATTAAAACGTGGTAAAGACACAGGCTGGTTACATTACTGGACCAGCGATCCAGAGTTCAAAACTCATCATGTCAGCTAGGGATTTAATTAAATAAGGCTGGATTAAAAAGCACAGTCTCCATAACGGTGACCATGAAATGACTAGATTGTTATAAAAGTATGTCTGGTTCACTAACATCCTTCAGGGAATGAAATCAGTCATCTTTCCCCAATCTGGGCTACATGTGACTCCAAATTGATAACAACATGGTTTATTCTTAACCATCCCAGGAAAATGGTTTATGAAGAGAAACAACTGTATTCATGTAGGCAGCTTGCCACCTTCACAAGGGCAATTTTAGAATTCAATAAATGCCTGTATTGAATTCCTGTGAATTTACTGAAAAAAAAGTCTCCTCAGCTCCTGTCTGGTTGTCATTATACAAAACTGATACTTCAATAAATTGCACTACACACACTGTAAGCACGGATATTGACTGGGTTTGGCATCTATGGTCTGGACTAGTGGTGTTGGAAGAGCACAGCGGTTCAAGCAGCATCCAAAGTTTCGCTGAACTTGTTGTGCTCTTCCAGCACCACTAATCCAGAATCGGGTTTCCAGCATCTGCAGTCATTGTTTTTACCTCAGACCAGAAATTAGACTTAGATTAGATTAGATTTACAGTGTGGAAACAGACCCTTCGGCCCAACAAGTCCACACCGACCCGCCGAAGCGCGACCCACCCATACCCCTACATTTACCCCTTACCTAACACTACGGGCAATTTAGCATGGCCAATTCACCTGACCTGCACATCTTGGACTGTGGGAGGAAACCAGAGCACCCGGAGGAAACCCACGCAGACACGGGGAGAACGTGCAAACTCCACACAGTCAGTCGCCTGAGTCGGGAATTGAACCCGGGTCTCAGGCGCTGTGAGGCAGCAGTGCTAACCACTGTGCCGCCCACTAAATCTCTCGTTCCAAAGCAAAATGAATGCATTTGTTCTTGGTAATTATTTCACTTTTTTTTTCTTATGCACACAGTTCCCTAACTTCACACAAGAACAACCTTGGAGGAATAATACAGTACCAATACCAAAATAGAAAAAAGAAATCATTTGCAAAGCACCGATACAATTTGTTTAATAAGAAATTTACTCTAATATTGAATCTGCATAACAAAAAATGCAACTTTGGACAGAAAAATAAAACATTTAGTTGACTGAGTTTGCTTTTTACTTTGTCTTTGCGTCTTCTTTTCTCTTCAAGAAAAACTCGGGTTTATTCACACATCTGTAGGCAAGTAATTGTGGCACGATGCCATAGAGTCCATTTGTTATTAGAAACATCAGCTGAGCCTCTTCTGGTACTCTGTACATATATGGAGTTCTGGAATGAAGGGATGCTCCGATATGTGAAAATTGTGCCTGTTATAATTGGGCAGGGGAGAGGAGAAAAGGATGGTTAAAATCCTGAGCGATACCAAACACCAAGCAGTGGAGCTTTTAATAGATTAGTTTTTTATTTATTTGTTTTCAGAGCTCCCAAAAGATCTAGGTGATGTATATTTCTTGCCATACGTTGGGGAGAAAGTTTCTTCTCAAAAATCGCAGCAAAGAGCACTGGCGACTCTAGGTCAGGAGGTGATGAATTGCCTAAGCTATCCAGCAATGTTGTAGTTATTAAACAGAATGGCATGTCAATACAGAAGCATTTGCAGTATAGCTTAACTTTCTGCCATCACTCCAGTGAATATAGTTCAAAAGGAGTGGAGGTCCAACCTGACACTGGAGAATAACAGTCTCTACTTAGTTCCAACAACAAATTGCACTTACATTGCGCCTTTAATATAGCAAAGCAAAAGTCCCAGGGTGTTTCGCAGGAACATTGTAAAACTCAATTTGGCTCTGAGCCATATAAGGGCAGATACCCATAAAGCCATAAGATATAGGAGCACAATTAGGCCATTCAGCCCACTGATACTGCTGCATCATTCGATCATGGCTGATATGTTTCTCAATCCATTTTCCTGCTTTCTCCCCATAATCCTTGATCCCCTTAGAGATCAAGAACCAACTATCTCTCTCTTAAACACACTCAATGACTTGGCTTCCACAGCCCTTTGCAGCATTAAGTTCCACAGATTCACTGCTGAAGAAACTACTCATTTCTGAAGGGCCATCCTTTCTCTCTGACGCTGTGCCCCTGGGTCCCAGTTTCTCCTCCAAGTAGGATCATTTTCTCCACATCCACTCTGTCCAGGCCTCTCAGTATTCTGTAAGTTTCAATCAGATCCCCTTTTCATCCATCTAAACTCCATTGAGTACAAACCCAGAGTCCTCAACTGCTCCTCACATAACAGGTCCTTCATCCCCAGAATCATTCTTGTAAACCTCTTCTGCATCCCACCTCCAAGGCCAGCTTCTAAGTATCCTTCTTTAGATATGGGGCCTAAAACTGTTCACAATATTCCAAATACAGTCTGAACAGAGTCTTTTACAGCTTCAGCTGTACATTCCTGCTCTTGTATTCTAGCCCTCTTGAAATGAATGCTAATATAGCATTTGCCTTCCTGACTATCTACTGAACCTTTCTGTGAAGATGACAGCCTAGTTATTGCTAGACTATTAATCTAGAGACCCTTTTAATGTTCTGGGACCAGGGGTCAAATCTTGCCATGGCAGATGGTGGAATTTAAATTCAATGACTATCTGGAATTCAGGATCTAATGATGACAGTGAAACCATTGTCAATTGTCACGAGAAACCCAGCTCGTTCTGTACTGATTGTAGTAAGGTCAGCTAGGTGGACGTCAAAGAATATAAGTTCCCTGATTGGGGTTGTTAACCTGGTCTAATCTAAGATAGATATAAACAGGAGTGTCAGAGGTTCTGGTCACTCTGAGAGCTGGCCCTGAGGAAGCTGGGTCAGTGTCAAGGACTCTCCGTGTGTAAATAAAGGGTGACTTGTGATGGGGACACCAACCTCTGTGCAGTTATTTCAGGCTCACTGAAGTCCTTTAGAGAAGGAAACTACCGTGCTTACCTGGTCTGGCCTACATGTGACTCCAGACCCATAGCAATGTGATTGACACTTAACTGCTGTCTCAGCATTAGGGATGGGTAATAAATGCAGAGTGTGTAAATTCCTCAAAACACCTTTGGGTTAATATTGTTTGATTGACTCTAAAGACATTGAGAGGGTGGATAAGCAGTCTGGTCTCTATGGAAACATCACACACCAAACTCTAAAGTCTACACACTTCTGTGGATATGGTCAGTAACTTCTACATCTCCTAAAGGATTTCATTTAAAAAAGGAACTGCATAGTTAACCTTAAATGAATCCTGAACTAGGATTCCAAATTTGTTTCTGTTTCAGATATCAAAAAACATCATGGTCAAACAGCAGGCTTTAAGGGGCATCTTACAGGAGAATTAGCGTTGGACAGATCTTGCCTTCAAATTCCTGAGTGTTCTTCCACCATTATTCTGCCAGAAGTGAAATGAGGCACGAATAGACGCGGATGCTTTTTCTCAAAAGTTAGCAGTCACCCGAGGATACCCATGGAAATTCTACACCTGCAAATCATCGCGTCGTTGCGAACATGCATCAAGCAAACACGCCCATTTCGAAAATTATCATCCTAAACCATTAAAGGCACACTTGCAGCCATCCAGTATGTTAAATCCAGTGAACAGTAAATCACACAACTAAAATTTCTCTACCCAAACAAAAACAGGTGATTCCCGTCTCCAAAAATCCTTTAGCTGTTGGAAAATCTTGTGCAGAATGTGTAAACTCCTCAAAACATCTTTGGGTTAATTTTGTTCGATTGACTCTAAAGGCACAGAGAGGGTGAATAAACAGTCTGATCGCCACAGAAACATCACAAACCAGAGTCTGAGGTCTACACAGTTCTGTGGATATTTTTAGCACAGGCAGCTGATATTTAAAATAGCATCATTGTAGCTGGAATTGGGCTTGGTCATAATGTTTCTCGGTATCACCAACTGAGGTCAAGGATGAGATCAAATAAAAGCTTAAATTAAGAGTGCAGCAAGGCTCCACACTCCTGTTCATTCCGTGAGATACTAGGATGACCACTGAAGCTTTCACATTCTGTCCACACCAATCTATTTTTTTCCTCACATTCTAACATTCTGTTGTTGCACAATGCTCTTCACTTTCAGTCCTGCTCCCAGCTACCATAGATAGATCTTCAAACAAGAATCTGCTATCTACATAGCATCCTCCTCTCAACAGCTAGCTCTTATAAATAGGCCTTTTAACAAGAAACACGTAATATGCCTCCCAGTAGAGGCAAATGGTGGCACAGTGGCTGAGTGACTAGCACTGCTGCCTCACTGCACCAGGAACCCCAGTTCAATTCTAGCCTCGGGTGAGTGTCTGTGGAATTTGCACATTCTCTCTGTGTCTGTGTGAGTTTCCTCCAGGTACTCTGGTTTCCTCCCGCAGTGCAAAGATGTGCAGGCTAGGTGGGTTAGCCGTGGGAAGTGCAGGCTTACAGAGAAGGGGTGGGTCTGGGTGGTATGCTGTTCAGAGGGTCGGTGTGGACTTAATAGGCTTTGACATTGTAGGGGTCTAAGTAACAAATTTTTATATATACCAACTCCAGTGATATACACTATTGACCAGTATTTAGTTAACAGGTGATTCGAGGCACGTTAAGCCATGAGGACTTTAAACCTTGTAAGAGAGTAACAGCAGTTATCCTATTACATTCGTGAATATGAATGAGTAACCATAATAAGATGGCTCAGTGGATAGGTTTGGCTGATTTCAAGTCCAACTTCATAGCGGGACTGGATTTTTTTTTAATTCATTCACAGGATGAAGGTGTCACTGGCTAGGCCAACATTTATTGCCCATCCCTAATTGCCCAGAGGGCAGTTAAGAGTCAACCCCATTGTTGTGAGTCTGGAGTCACATGTAGGCCAGACCAGCTAAGGATGGCAGTTTCTTTCCCAAAGGGCATGAGTTAATCAGATGGGTTTTTCCTGACAATGGATTCATGGTCAACAATAGACACTTAATTCCAGATTTTTAAAAATTGAATTCAAATTCTCCATTCAAGCTCAAGTCCTCCTGAACACTGTCTGGGTGTCTGGATGAACAGACCAGCAATGATACCACTAGACCATCACCTCCCCTGTGCTATCTGAATTACTAGTCAGATATTAAGCTGAGGTGCAGTCATCTTTCACAGGTAATGCCAAAAAAATCCAGTGGCACTTTTCAAAAGTTGGTACAGTGGCTCAGTGGTTAGCAGTGCTGCCTCACAATGCCAGGGACCCGGGTTTTGTTAAAGATAAAATAAGTACACAGACAAAATATCGTGCAGATGCTGGAAATCTGAAATAAGCAAAGGAAATGCTGGACTGGAGCTGGACTGCTCCACAGCTGTGGAGAAAGAAACAAGAGTTAATCTTTCAAGTCTGGTATGACAATTCCTCGAAACCGGAGTCATTGGACTTGAAGTGTTGACCCTGTCTCTGTAGATGCTGCCAGACCTGCTGAGTTTCTCCAGCACTTTCTGATTTACTTGAAATAAAAACTTAAACTAAGAGAAAGCCTCTGTATTCCTCCACAACAATCCTCGCCGTCATTCTTATTTTCATATCTCTTTTATCGATCAACTACACTTGGACCTTCAAACCTGAATG
This sequence comes from Hemiscyllium ocellatum, assembly GCF_020745735.1. Classification (NCBI taxonomy): domain Eukaryota; kingdom Metazoa; phylum Chordata; class Chondrichthyes; order Orectolobiformes; family Hemiscylliidae; genus Hemiscyllium; species Hemiscyllium ocellatum. Next base: position 31,307,485 of record NC_083439.1, on the reverse strand, counting down.
GGTCATCTACTTGCCATCCCTCTTAGAAACAGATGATCAATAGCTCCTACGAACAGTGCATTTATCAAGAATATAGACACTCGACTGGCAGTAAAGCACTTGGGAAGTGTAGGATATTACATAAATGCAGTTTGAGAAGCTCTTGGGTGCAGAGCAAGGACATCTGGGTCCCACCTGCCCCAGAGATGTGTAATAGCATCTCTGAACGCTGGTGAGAAAATATTGATGTTTTATGGTGGGAGGTAAGGAAGTGATGTATATTGTCAAGATAAGAACTAGAATGAACTTTGTACAAAACCTCCTTTCAAATTGTTTCAATTACTTGCCCTGGGGAGATGTTTCAGTGCGTCTTAAAGATGGTACACACTACTAACACTGTTAAAAATCACACAATACCAGGTTATAGTCCAACAGGTTTAATTGGAAGTACACTAGCTTTCGGAGCGACGCTCCTTCATCAGGTGATTGTGGAGGGCTCAATCGTAACACAGAATTTATAACAAAAAATTAGTGTGATGTAACTAAAATTATACATTGAAAAATTGATTATCTGTTAAGCCTTTCATCTGTTAGAATACAGTGATAGTTTCACTTCTTTCATGTGTAAATCACAAAACCCTTCTTTTTAAAGTTGCATTCTCGGGTTAGCTGCTAACAATGGTGATAGCTAGACAATGTGTTGAAGGTGTTAGCCCCTTCTGCAGGAAGCTCAAAATCTGCAGGAATTTATGTAAAACTCTGTTATCTCACTTATTAGATTAGAATCAATCTAAACATCAGGTCATAGACAGAGAACACAGGGGGGCTAACACCTTCAACATATTGTCTAGCTATCACCATTGTTAGCAGCTAACCCGAGAATGCAACTTTAAAAAAGGGTTTTGTGATTTACACATGAAAGAAGTGAAACTATCACTGTATTCTAACAGATGAAAGGCTTAACAGACAATCAATTTTTCAATGTATAATTTCAGTTACATCACACTGCAAATTTTTGCTCTAAATTCTGTGTTATGATCGAGGCCTCCACAATCACCTGATGAAGGAGCGTCGCTCCGAAAGCTAGTGTGCTTCCAATTAAACCTGTTGGACTATAATCTGGTGTTGTGTGATTTTTAACTTTGTACACTCCAGTCCAACACCGGCATCTCCAAATCATGACTGCTAACACTGTGTGCATTGGTGATGGGTGGCATGTTGGCTCAGTGGTTAGCACTGCTGCAAACAGCACTGGGAACCCAGGTTCGATTCCAGCTTCAGGCAACAGTCTGTGTGGAATTTGCACATTCTCCCTGTATCCACGTGGGTTTCCTGTGGGTGCTCTAGCTTCCTCCCACAGTCCAAGGAAGTACAGGTTAGGTGGATTGGCCAGCTAAATTGCCCATGTGTACAGGCTAAATGAGTTAGGCATGGGAAATGCGGGGATAGGGGAGTGGGTCCGAGTGGGATGCTCTTTAAGGGTCAGTGTGGACTCAATGGACTAAATGGCCTGTTTTCACATTGCAGGGATTCCATGATTTGCTTTGGAAAGACATAATTGAGCATTCTCCCGTCACTGCACAATATAGTCAGTTGTAAATAAATGCAGTAGAGACGGTTAACTCACTGCTTTTGTGCACTATCTGTTTAGATTGGGGCTATTTTAGTGAATGCTAAAAAATAAATAAACCATTAGTAAAGGTTAAACATATCCATTGTTCCTTAACCCATCTACCAGGTCTGCAGTCTGGCATTTCTGAAATTTAATTTGATAAATTCTGAAATTTAATTTGATGCATTGTGTTGTGGGTGTGGCTATGCTTAGCTGGATCAGTATTCATTGACCATCCATAATTGCCCTTGAGAAGTTGTCAGTGAGCTGCCTTCTTAAACCACTGCAATTCATGTGGTGTCTATAAACCCAGAATGTGTGGCCACACAGGGCCATCCAGCTTTTTGACTCAAAGACGGTGAAGGAACAGTCTTATTGTTCCAAATCAGGATGGAAGTGTGGCTTGGAGGAGAACTTCACGGCTCTGAAAGGTGTTGTTAACAGACCCTTGGTGAGATGCTTCAATGGATTGGTGGTGGACGGAGTGAGTGCTGGTGGATGTGGTGTCTATAAAGCAGGCTACATTGCTCTTGAGCATTGTTGGAAATACATTCATCCAGGCAAGTGGGAAATATTCCATCACTTGTATCTTGTTGATCGGGGACAGGCTTTGGGGAGTCAGGAGTGAGTTACTCACTGTAGGATTCCTAGCCCCTGACATCCTTTTGTAGCCTCCTTTTGTTTATATGTTCAGTTCAGTTTACGGTCAGTGGTGACCTCCAAGATGTCATTATAGTCAGGGATTCAGTGACGATAATGCCTTTAATGTTCAGTGACAATGGTTTGATTCTCTCTTATTGGAGATGGTTGATTGTGAATATGACATGAATGATACTTCACTCCAAGGCTAAATACTGTTGAGGTTCTGTTGTACATAAACACCGGCTATTTTAGTATCTAGGGAGTCACAAATGGTGGTAAACATTGTGCAATCTCCAGCAAATGACCCCACATCTGCCCTTATGATGGACTGAAGGTCATTGATTAAGCAGTTGAAGATGGTTGGGCCTAGGACACTACTCTGAGGAACTCCTACAGTGATGTCCTGGAGTTGAGATGACTGACCGCCCCAACAGTCACAACTATCTTTGTATTTGCCAGGTATGACTCTAACCACAGAAAGTTTGCCTCCCCCCCAACTCCCATTGACTTCAGAGTACACAAAGTGGATGACTTAAGAAAGAATTCCATTGCTGTCTGCCTGAAATAAGTGGAAAGAAAATCTGGTAGATTGAAATCAGACTTGGGAGTTACATTAACCTACGGTTTTAGCATAATGTTTTAAAAATCTGGTCCTCGGGCTATTAGAGGGGGATACCCTAAACATTAATCTTTGTTGGTACCTCCCCTCAAAAATAACCGAGCAACAGGTTGTACTCAGAGCAGCTACTGAGAGCATGGAGTTGACCCCTGACCCCAGTAAAGGGCCAGTCCAATTCGTGGTCCAGAGGTGGGGGGGTAATTTTGGTTCCTGATAGCCAAGAACTTTTTGCAAGGGGAGGGTCAGGTTCTGAAGGGAGAGCCTTATTAGCACGGGTGGGTTGGGGTGTGTTTTTTGCAAGGAGTGTTCAGTCTTTGTCGTCCTAGATGACAAATAATGATGTAAGAGAAGCTCCTCCATAAAGCTGCTCTTTCCTCCCTCTACTGCCTGGTTACCGAAAGCCTAGTAAAACCAGCCAAAGACCAACTGGACCTGCAGGCTAGGTTAATACAGAGGCTGCCAGCCTCATTATTAAACTGGCAATCTGCTACCTGGGTAGTTCAGAGGTAGGTTTGGCATGTTTAATACATTCACATCTGACACAATAATAGGAGGTAAAATTCATTTTTTAAGTCTTCATTATCAGAGCATAACCTATGACCTACTGACCATGAATCGAGAGTGTTAGATCCAAGCCCAGGAAAATACCAGATCATTCTACTCAATTGCATGAAATAACCCAAGAGACTCCTTAAGGTAAGGACCGATTGTGTCTCTCCTGACTATTCGATAAGAGTCAATTGTTAGATTGATTTTTCCATTGTGAAAATCTGCGAATCTTCTGGTTGCCAAAGACTTAGCTCAGTTTTGTTAAGCAACTTGCTTCAAAAACACAACCAAGGCTTAATAAAAGAAGAAGATATCAGTTGGCAGTAGAGTCACGGGGTGCAGTGGTTATGTGACTGAGTAGGTTATTAAGAAGCTTAATAGCACACACAGACCCTGAGATGGACGACCCCCATGATTGCTGGATAATTCAAATCCAGTTTGAAAACCCCAGAAATAAAATGCCAGGACCAATGAAGGTAACTGAATGTTAACACATAATATGGTTTTGACAGGGATGTCTGAGAACCAGAGGGGCTAAGGGCCTGGTGGTTGAACTAAGGAATAATTGGGTGAGAGATGATTATATAAACATGTGTAAGACAAATATATATAAGATATGTTTATATACATTTGAGAACAAGTGATCCACGTGTCAGAGTTTTTTGATGTGCAAGTTTCAATCGAACTCTGATCTGAAAATGATTTGTCTGATTCTTGGTCTTGTGCTGTAGTGGTAATGTCCCTATCTCTGATCCAGAAGGACTTGGTTCAGATGTCACCTACCATCACAGAGTCTGTCTTACCATATCCAAACAGGTTGATTAAAAATAATTACGTTCAGCCTCTAATCCACTTCTTAGTGTCTGGTTTTGATCAATGAATCTTTCAAGATTAAGGACACAAAAGCTACTAATTTCAGTTGCTGCAAATCTGAAACAAACATATAAAATCCTGGAAATGCTCAGCCACTCTGGAAGTTTCTGTGGGAAGCAACGTGATTCACTGTCTTGAAATGCAACATTCAGTTAGTCCTCTCAGGGTAAAGCATGGGGTTTTTTTTTGATGAAGTTGAGAGAGTCTTCCTCAATTTCTGGAACAATATTTACTGCTCAGTCCCTTAAGAAAAAAAAACTTACTGGCCATTGTCAGATCGTTGTTTGTGGGACCTTGCTGTGCACAATCTGATTGTCACATATCCTGCAGTGCTGCAATCATTTCACTTTGAAAAGTACATCACTGACTGTAATATATTTTGAGGTGCCCTGGGACAACGTCAGAGGCTATATAAATGCTTGCTTCCTCCTGCAGTGACATAGTTGTATTAACTGGTCCAAGGGATTTGTGGGCAAGTCCTTTTAGTGCGATTATAGATGGGTCAAATATACTGGTGTATCCTCACAGGCTGTAAATGAAGATGTTTTCTCAAATAAATCAAGCTTTTATTTTAAACTATCAATGGAAATTAAAACACAAATTTTAGAGTTTAATCTGCTATTGGATAGTAACCAATTCCTGGCCATAATTAGTCTCTTTATATACTGTATAGAGCTGTGGGAGTTATGTTTTAAACCAAAAATTATTTTGTTGGTTGCAGCAGTTAAACAATACGCTGGCAGCTGCTTCCTTATTAAGAGCGTGGTTATTAAATGTTAAACAATATTGTCTTCCCTGGAGCAGGGAACATCACTCTGCGCAAAATAACATATCTAGGAAAAGACAGGAATTGAAACTAGCAGTTAGATATGTCACCCACTATTGTGCAGAAGTGTTGTTATTGAATCAGTGAGGCCTCGACACAAACCGATTAGTGTCATAGTCTTCCGAAATAGCCTGGACTGTGACGCATGACCCACATTTGTTTTGACATCACAGAATAAAAGAAAGAACAATACAAGCAAACTGATTCTCGCCTGCACAATATTTGATCCTACAATATCAAATATCAAATGCACGAGCACAAATTGGTTGCCACAGCCCCTAGGTTGCAACATCTTCAAACTGAATGATGGAACAAGTTCAATGAGCTGACCTACTCATAACCATGGAACCTGTTTAGATATTTTCAAGATCTGAAATGTTATCACAGACCTCCGAAGCAGGTAGGATGTGAGCACAGACCTGCTGGCCTAGAGGCAGCGGCACTTACCACTGCACCACTAACCTGTTTGTATCAGCATTATTGGTGCCATTCAGCACTTCAAAGGCTTGCAATATTTGCCCTGGAATAGAATCTATTGGGATGTCCCAGTGTGTTTAGAAAGGCAGGGGGAGGGACCTTCAGACAGGTCACAGTGATCGCAGGTCCCATGTCTCTGAAAGTGAAGGCCACCGGGATGAGACTGTTGTAAATTACAAGGTTGTAGGGCTGTTCTGCCAGGTACAATAAAGGCTGGAGTCAGCTAATGCTAATAGCCACGTGCATACAAAGTGACATAAACATCAAGGCTATAAATATCTTGCACATGGCAGCGTTAGGAAGGTATGGAGGATGTGCTACACCACGGGAAGGGGCTTCAGGGCAAGCTTCGAGGAGCAGCCTGCTAAGAGCCCAGAGGCTGATTGATTATCTCAAAATGTCTAAATGGAAAATATACATTTCATTCTTAATGTTTCGAGACTGATCAGTACTTCCATGCCAGATGGTTTTGGATCAATCTACCCCTGCAGCTGTTATCTTCATTAGGGTTGGAGAAATAAGGAGGAAGGGTGACCAATTCTACTGGGCCCAGAGACATTAGGTTCAGCTATGAATAAGGAATGAGTTCAGCCTTCAGTGCTGTCAGGCAGTGTGCACAGGGACAGAGAGCTGAAGATACAGCAGCTCCATGCAGATAAGTGAAAGGCAGGGCCCGAGGGTGACTCAGGGTGCTGACGGGAAGTTGGCATTGAAAGGTTATGCGGCTAGGGAGGAAGCACTGGGTGCTGGGGCCTGAAAATCACAGTGGCATTGAACTTCCTCACCATTGGCTCTTTACAAACCACTACTGGGAACACGTGTGTGGCATCTCACAATCAGCAGACTACTTAGGGGTTCACCAATGCCCTTTACAGGAAAGCAATACAGTCTGACCAATTCACCGTGGTCCCAGTGAGTGAAGGAGCCCAAGCCACTGGATTCACAGCCAGCACTGGTTTCCTTCAGGCACAGGGAGCTATCGATGCTAACATCTCTCTGGCATCATCCAGTCCGATTCCTGAACAATGTTCAATTCATTTGTACTTGCTGTTCAGGGAGCTATCACAGCACTTTCATATCCACAATTGCCATGTTCCCCAAACATTTTGCCCCTCCCCACATCACCTTGAGGCTGGAATAAAGGTGACAAGAGGTAACGACACCAGAGCACTTCCCACAGATTAATGCTAAACTTTACAGAGGTCATCACTGAACTAACAAATGGTCTTCTTGTTGATCCACTGAGCTCTTCTTGACTTTCTTAAATAAAATAACAAGTTACAAGCACAGTCCACTAGTGAAAGGTAGGGGACTAAACCAAAAATGGAGTTGGAGGGGGAAATGAAGCACTGAATCCTGTGTGGTGCCCACTTCTCTCTAAAGGAATCAAGAGGATTAGTGGGCACTGTGTGTTCCCTCTCCATGGACACCCTGGTACCAACAGAGAACCAGCACATGGCCCAATCTTTACCAACTCCAGAGCTGTTCTGATCAACACTGTTTTATAACACTGACAGTGCTTGCTCAGCATGGTCATTAATGAAGGGCTTCCTGACATCAGAGTCACTCCCCTGTATAATCCCACAGCAAGCCGCATTAATGAGTTTACCACCAATACATTATTCAGTCCAGCCAACTGTCATTCTAGATTCTCCACAGTTAATCACAGCCCTGTCTGTTTTTAACTCCCAGAGAAGGGAGAAATCCGACAGAAAAATATAACTGCATAATGGACCCCAAATACGGGGAAGGGAGTCAACAGCAAAAATGAAACCATCAAACTTATTATATGGAAACAGACAAGAAATAGCTCAGAGGGTTGATATGGTCTAGAGGGAGAAATCTCTTTATAACATCACTTCTCCCAAAACATGCCGTAACTTTATATAACTTTTCATCAGACTAAGAAGGTTTATTTGTGGGTATGTCATCATGGCGTCTGCATAGTTAAGATTCTTTCAGAGCATGAGAGAAAAAAAAATCCCATGGCAGGGAGCAAGCTAAGAATCAGCCCAGTGGATCGAAAACTCAGATAAGGGAGAGATTAACCATTGTCACATTGGTGTGCATATCTCTGATACAAAAAAATCTCAAGCAAAATTACATGCACTTCTCAAACCACATTTGGTAACAGGTCTCCTAAACTGTGCAGTTAAGGTTTTACAGATCTCTTGAATCATAAAGAGTTTGACTGTATGTATTTGAAGAAAGTAACATTGGTTTTAGTTACAGGAGGAATGCATTGGGCTTTCCAAAGTGGGTAGGAGGCATTACAAGCTTAAAGTTGAAGCTATTTCTTTTGTGGTCTACTGAGGTCGGTTGGATTGGATAGTGGGGAAAAGGTTAATTCTGTCAAGCAATAGTTCCAATCAGATCATTGTCCTTGCTTGACACTTGATGGGTCAGAACACCCAAACCATCTCCCAGGTATCAAAGCAAATGAAAGCAAAATACTGCAGCCGCTGGAAATCTGAAATAAAAACAGAGAACGCTGCAGAAACTCAACTGATCTGGCAGCATCTGTGGGCAGAGAGAAACAGAGCTAACATTTCAAATCCAGTATAATTCTTCATCAGAACCCCTCTCCAAAAGTTATATCGGACTCAAAATGCTCATTCTGTTTTTCTCTCTCGGTTTCACCTGACGAAGGAGCAGCACTCCGAAAGCGTGTGATTTTAAACAAACCTGTTGCCCTAGAACCTGGTGTCATGTGACTTCTGACCTTGTTTAGATAAGTCAAGGTAATGTAACCAATTTGAGAAGGGCCTCCTTGCACCTACTTCACTGTGATCTCTTAATTGTCTGATTCAGCAAAAATGATCAGCATCGAGTAAGTTGATGTCATACCAAGTACAATTTTATACAATGGACAGGAGTAAATTGGTGACTGTGGGATAAGTATAGCAAACCACCTGGATACATTAAGAAAAACTTGCAAAAATATTCCACACAAACCGGGCGAGCTAGTCAGTCGGAAACCCATTAACCCAACTGCACCAGTTAATCTCTGAGTCATTGAATGCGAAGGGTTAAACAAATTTTCCAAGATCACGGATGCAGCTGAATTACAAAAACATTCCAAATTTTGCAAAACGATTGAGAATTGAAAGGAATGTTGCTTCTTGTAAGCAGAGTGGAAGGCTATCATGTCCCGTGTTAAAACAGTGCTTCAAAATAAGCAAATGTGCAGGACACAGGCTATGGCCAGACTCGCCTGTCATCAGAAGCCAAGTAAACTCAGGCCTAGTCAATACTGGGATGGGAGAAACAAGAGTTTTGTCCTGTGGGAGTAGAATGTACCTCAGAATGTGATAGCCACGGATGTAGTGGGAAGGGAGCATCGAATGTTCATAGTCCATGTAAATACCAATGACATAGAAAGAACCAGGAAAGAGGTCTACGTGGGGAGTATGAGGAGCTAGACAAGAAATTTAAAAAGCAAAACCTCAAAAAGGTTACAAACTCTGGATTATTGCCTGAGCTGCAAACACTTGGCAAACACCACATTAAATTCAACAGACGAATAAGTGGCTGAAAAACTGCTGTGGGTGAAATGGGTTCGAGTGTGTGGGCAGCTTGCACTACTGGGGACAATGGACACTCTACCAGCGTACACCTGAAGAAAACTGGCGAAGTAGCCAGGATTCAAACCAAAACAGTGGGGGCAAGTGATTAAAATGTGGTGTATCAATGAGGAGAGATAAACAATGCCCGGTGTTGTTGGTATCTACATGAATGGTGAACATTGGATGGTCCCCTCCCACTACATCCATAGCCATCACATTCTGAGGTACATTCTACTCCCACAGCGCAAGATCCTGGTTTTTTTCCCACCCCATACTCACCAGGAATGAGTTTGCTAAGCCTCTGATGGCAGATATTTTCAGAGAGTTCTGCCATGGACAGTCTCTTATACATTTATTTATTTCGACGTACCATATTAAAATAGCCTTCCTCTCTGGATTGCCCTATAAGTAGAAATGTGGGAAATTAGTGGCAGGGAATGGCAGGCAGGGATAATGACAAGTAAACCAACAACCAGAACACAAAACCAAAGGCTCTGTTTCTGAATGTGTACAGCGTTCATAAAGTAATTGATAGCGCATAATAAAGTAAATAAATACATTCTGATAGCTATCACCGGGAGGTGGTTGTAGGAGGTCAAGGCTTGGGTCCTGAATATTGAGCAATTTATTGCATTTTAAGAAAAATAGTAAGCTTTGTAAAGGTGGAGAGGAGCCCTGTTTATCCCAGTGTGTGTGCCCTAAACAGTTACCAACTTATTTCCCTTCAAACTGAGATGAAAAGTGTTTCTGGAAGACAGATTTCAACTCCAAGGCTTTATCACAAGAGACTGAATGCCTCTGCTTTGCTGTAAATTCAATCCAAATGTTGGTTATAGAAGATTTCACATGACTGGCATCACTTTCCCCTCCAGTCATGCCCAGCAAATGTGATGCCTTCTGTGGTTAAATGGTCAACTATCACTTACCTTATACATGAAGGATAGTTGCCTAACCAAGGAAATGGATAGCTCCTCTCTACCTTCAGTGTAAAAGTTTGCAAAGGGCACTTCAAAAACACTAGACAATACCAAAGAAAGTTCCTATCAATAAGTCTAGACATAATCCGCCGCAGTTTCGTCTTACCTGTGCAAGACCACCTGCATGAAGCAATGCCAAGTCAGGAAGCCAGGAACATCCAGGAATAAAGAGACCATAAAGGGTTATGATGCAGAACGGGACAGAGTAAAACATGTAAACCAACATCTAGGAGAAAGGCAAATAGATAAAATTCAGCTAGCAATCTCAAGATCTTCCAAATGGACAGGTTTCAATGAAAGATATGATGAGGAGACACCCATGTTGGACTGGGGTGGACAAAGTCAGAAGACACACCACATCAGGGTTGAGTCCAACAGGTTTATTTGCAATCCCAAGCTTCCAGAACTCTCCTAAAGCTAGTGCTTTCAAATAAGGCTGTTGGATTATAACCTGGTGTTGTGTGATTTCTGTCAATGACAAACAGCAGTGTTTGCACGTACATGGAATTCACTCTACATTTCGCATAACCCAGCTTTAGAATTATTACAAAATGTCAGACACTAGTCCCAAAGTAATGAACAGGAGACAAGAAGAATGTCTATTTGGCCCCAATGCAGGGGTTCAGCTACTTCTTTAAAAATAGCATCTCGCTGTTTCTCGCTGGGCCATCATTTGTCAATCTCTAATTGCCCTGAAGAAATGAAGCCACTGCCTGAACCACTGTGATCCTTGGAGGGAAGATACACCCACAGTGCTGTTAGGAAGGGAATTCCAGAGTTTACTCACAATGACACTGAGGTTAACGATGATATATTTCCAATTCAGGATAGAGTGTGGCTTGGAGGGGAACTTGCAGGTGGTGGTGTATCTGCTGCCCTTGTCATTCATGATGCTACGGGTCACCACTTCAGAAGAAGGTGTCAAAGGACTTCCCCATTTTTTCCAGAAATTTCCCATCTCTAATATCTAAATCTAGCACTTCCCATTCCGCAATGGTCAACCCATTCCTAATGCTTACTTCAGCACTAGTCTATCACCTTACTGTAAACCCTGCTCTTGAGCTGAAAGGGCACTTTCCAAACAAGGATGGCAAGATTCAGGAGCCTTGGATAACAAGAGACATTGAAAGTTTAGTCATAAAGGAAAAGGAAGCATATGCAAGGTTTAGAAAACTAAAATCAACAATGACCCTTGAGGAGTGTGAAAGCAAAAAAGAACTTAAACAAGAAATTAGGAGGGCCTGAATGGAGCTATGAAATGTCCTTGGCAAGTAGTATTAAGGAGAATTCCATGGCATTTTATACACATATGAAGAGCAAGAGGGTAAATAGGGAAAGGGTAGATCCACTCAAAAGCAAAGGAGGGAGTTTAGGCCTGCAGCCAGAGGGTGGCATGGTGGCTTAGTGGTTAGCACTGCTGCCTCACAATACCAGGGATCTGGGTTTGATTCCCCCAGCCTTGGGTGGCTGCATGGAGCTTGCATGTTCTCCCCATATTTGTGTGACTTTCCTCTAGGTGCTCCAGTTTCCCACCATTGCCCTAAGGTGTGCAGGTTAGGTGGATTGGCCCTGTTATGTCCAGGGACATGCAGGCTAGGTGGATGAGCCATGGTTAAAAAAAAAACACATATGGGTGGGGTTCTGAGTGTGATACTCTGTGGAAGGTCAGTGCAGGCGTAATGAGCCAAACTGGCCTCTTTCTGTACTGAACTGATTTTTAAGTGGGTGAAGTCCTCAATGCACACCAAGGAAAAGGACATGGATGACAGTAAGATTGGGGAGGGATATGTTGATATTCTGGGGCATGTCGACATTAAGGAAAAGGAGGTGATGGGTGTCTCGAAAAACGTTAAGGTAGATCAGTCCCCAGTGTTTGATAGGATCTAAGGGAGGAGATTGCTGGGAACTTGACAGAATCCTCTGTATCCTCTTTAGCCACAGAGAAGGTCCTAGAAGATTGGAGAATAACCAATGTTGCTCTTTTGTTCAAGAAGGGCAACACGGATAATCCAGGAAATTATAGGCCAGTCAGCCTCACATCAATGGTACAGAAATTATTGGAGAAGATTCTTAGGGTTAGGATTTACTTGATTTTGGAAAAAATAAGACATATTAGGGCTAGTCAGCTTGGCTTTATCCAGAGATAGTCTTGTCTCAAATGTGTTTTTTGATAAAGTGATGAAGATGATTGGTGAAGACAGAGGATGTTGTCTACATGGACTTAATTAAAGCATTTGACAAGGTCCCTCATGATAGGCTGATTCAGAAGATTAAGTCACATGGAATCCATGGTGAGTTAGCATGTTGGATATAAAACTGGCTTAGTCTTAGAAGACAGAAGGTAGCTGTGGCAAGTGTTTTTATGACTGGAGGTCTGTAACCAGTGGTATTTCAGTTGGATCAGTGCTGGGACCTGTTATTTGTAATGTGTATAAATGATTTGGATGAAAATATAGGTGATCTAATGGGTGAGTTTGCAGACACAAAAATTGGTGGAGTTGTGGATAGTGAGGAAGGTTAATGCAGGAATGGAAAGTTCAATAGATGGTATTCAATCCAGACTAGGTTGAGTTGATGCATTTTAGGAGGTCAAATGCAGGAGGGAGATATACATTAACTGACAGGACCCGTAGAAATATTAATAAACAGAGGGATCTTGGAGTGCACATCCTCAGCTCCCTGAAAGTCGCAACAGAAGTGAATAAGGTGGCAAAGAAGTTGTATGACCTGCTTGCCGTCATTAATCAGGACAATGAATGAAAAAGTTGGCAAGTCATGTTATGGCTATATAAGACTTTGGTTCAGCCACATTTGAACTATTGTGTACAGTTCTGGTCACTGCACTATGGGAAGGATGGGGAACCTCTGGGGAGAGAGAGAGCAAAAGAAGTTTATCAGGATGCTGTTTGGATTGAGTGTATTAGCTATAAGGAAGAGATTGGATGAACTTGGATTATTTTCATTAGTGGATTGGAGGGTGAGGGGTGACCTGATACATAAAATTATGAAATGCATGGATAAGGTGGCTAGTCAGAATCTCTTAATGCCAAATATTCAGGGGTATAGTTTTAAATTGAGAAGGGGAAAGTTTAAAGGAGATGTGTAAGGCAATTTCTTTACACAGGGTAGTAGTTACTGCCAGGGGAGATGGTAGAAGCAGATACATTAGCAAAGTTTAAGAGGCATTTAGACAGACAAGAGGACAGGCAGAGATTAGAGCAATATGGACCATGTGTGGGCAGATCGGATTATCTTAGAATGGCATCATGGTTGGCACAGACATGGTGGGCTGAAGGGCCTGTTCCTGTGCTGTACTGTTCTATACATCTACGTATCTAAGAAATGCCTGAGTTTTGAATCCATTAACTGGAGAAGTGTACAATAACTCACTAATACATTCCAAATTAAGATCTTGGATCAAGCTGACTGACAAGGTAGCAGGTATCTACCAGGAATTCCTCATGGTTTGGTGAAAGGTCATGTTTAATTTTATCACCATTCTTTGAGGAAGTAATATGTAAGTTGGATAAAGGAGAACCTGTATTTGGATGTTTAAAGCATGATGTTGGAGGGTAAGCTATTAGTATGGATAAAGAATTGGTTAGCTGACAAGAAACAGTAAGGGTATTTTGTTTTCTTGGATACACAAATAGCTAGTAGCATAGGATCAGTGCTGGGACATCAGTTATTTAAAATCGATATCAATGATGTGAATGAAGGATATAGCAGTTAACTATACTAACAGCACCAAGATGGGCAGGACAATGAGTTATCAAGAGGATGGAAAGAGATTGCATAGAGGTATAGGCTGGCCAATTGAGTGGGGAAAAATGAAGATGGAGTATAACACAGAAAAATGTGAATATGTCCCCTTGGGTAGGAAGAACATAAAAGCAGCGCAACATTGAAATGGAAAGAGATTGCAGGGCTCAGTGATACACAAGGACCTGAGTGTCCTGCTACACAGAGATGAGCATGCAGGTATAGCAAACAAGTAAGATGACAAATGAAATGTTGGCATTGATTGCATCAGGAATGCAATATAAAGTAGGAAGTTTTACTGTAATCATAGAGGATGCTAGTAAGACCACTTCCAGGTTTCTGTGTAGCTTTGATCGCTTCATCTGAAAAAGGATATAACTGCATTCGAAGCAGTCCACGGAAAGTTCACTTGACTAATTCCTGGGATGAAGAAAATATCTTACAAAGAAAAGTTGAACAAGTTGAGCTTATATCCCTTAGAGTTTAGAAGAATACAAGGTGATGTTATCAAAACATATAAGACCCTGACATAGTAGGGGAGAGATGATAGGGTGGTAAGAGAATATTTTCTCTTCTGAGGAGACTAGAACTTGTGATTGTGGTTTAAAAATAAGTGGACTTTCCTTTAAGACTGAGACAAGGAAAACTGATTTTCTCTCAAGAGGGTGGTTAGTCTTTGGAATTCTCTTCCCAAAGGCTGGGTCATTGAATTTTTCTGGGCTGAGTTTGACAGACACTGAAAGACAAGGGAGGGAAGAATTATAAGGAGCAGGCAGGAAATTGGAGTTGATACCTGAAATAACTCCACAGAGGACGGCATCCTGTCACCAAGTCACCCTTTATTTAAACACGGAGAGTCCTTAACGCGGATCTAACTCCCTCAGAGCCAGCTGTCTGAGTGAACAGATCCTCTGACATTCCTGATTATATCTGTCAGCCAGGGTTCCCTGATTGGGGCTGTTAATCTGGTCCAATCAGGAATCTCATATTCTATGAGGTCCACCTAGCTGACCCCATTACAATCACTATAAGAGCACAATTGGGGAAATTTGATCTTATCAAATGATGCACCACGTGCAAATGGCCTACTCTTGTGTCTGTGCTCCTGTGTGAAATAAGTAGGCAGGTTTATTCAGCAGGTTCCAGTGGGAGCAGGTGGGGGCACTATTGAGTGGATTAAAAAAAGGTTCTTCAAGCCAGGGTGCTCTCTATGTTGAGGGTAAAGGGGTTTCGATTAGGTACTGGGAGCCTCATAAGCCCAATTTTAGGGACCAGCTTATACCTGGCACCCTCACTGGGTGTCAGAGAGCCCGGATCCACCATCACTGGGTGGTATAGAGCCCACATCCACCAGCACTGGATGGTACAGAGCTCACGTCCACCATCACCGGGTGGTATAGAGCCCACGTCCACCATCACTGGGTGGTATAGAGCCCACGTCCACCATTGCTGGGTGGTATAGAGCTCACGTCCACCATTGCTGGGTGGCATTGAGCCCACGGCCACCCTCACTGATGAAAAACACCAGCTGAGGCCTTTTGACATGAGGCATGAGACACCTCATCATTTCACACCCCTTCTCATCTTCACCACATCCTCACCAACTGCCAGCACAGTCCTGAGGTGTGGAGGAGGGGGCAAGTGTTTGAAATAACTGCAGAGGCTAGCATCCTATCACCAACTCACACTTCATTTACTTGTGCCCAGTACACTGGCTGTGACCAGCCAGCTTGGGGTCAGCCCCAAAACTGAGGAGATTCTAAATCTCCTGTATATCTTTTTCATAACCAAAGTTTTGTCTTTTTTTAAGTGAGCCTATTTTCCTAATCAACCTGTTCAGCCATGTTGTTCCACACCTCCAGAGCAGGTTGGACTTGAACTCCGGTCTTTTGGTCAGGGGTAGGGACACTACCTCTGTGCCACAAGAGGGCCCCATCTCCTGTTCACACTGGTCAGCCAGGCCTTCCTGGTTATCAAACCCAACCAATGATCTCATAGTCAAAAAGTAGCACCATCCCCCTTGAAGTTGTGTCACCAAGTGACTGTCAGATATTAGGTGATAGGCTAGCCAAACGCTGGATCCCTCTTTCCTTTAGAGTAAATCTCATTCTTGATCTTAATGATCTTAATCATTTACGGAATTCAAGATTTCCACTGTCCCTTGAATGAAAAAGTGAAGAATTGCTTCCATTTACCTATAAATGGCTCAGCAAAAGTGAATGAATGTAAGGATGACATAATTTTTTGTTGTTAATTGGATATGTATCATGCTTACATGGTCATGAAACACATTTAAAAATGCTGTTTCATTGCTTGAAAAGTTAGGGGCATGTAAGGACATGTATTTTGTTTGAAAAATAACTGAAAATGGAAGTTTGGACTGTGATGTTGCAGAAGAAAGAGTTGTTTTTCTTACAATTTGATTCAAGAGTAGAACTGTGCGGTGTTGACTCATTGTACACAAGAAGGGCAGAGATTGCTGGGCCCCTTGCTGATATATTTGTATCACTGACGTGCACAAATGAGGTGCCGGAAGACTGCAGGGTGACTAATGTTGTGCAATTATTTAAGAAAAACTGCAAGGAAAAGCCAAGGAACCGGTGAGCCTGACACGCGTGGTGGTTAAGTTGTTGGATGGGATTCTGAAAAGACAGGATTTGTATGTATTTGGAAAGGCAAGGATTGATTAGGGAGAGTCAGCATGGCTTTGTGTGTGGGAGCTCATGTCTCACAAATTTGATTAGCATTTTTGAACAGGTTACCAAGAAGATAGATGAAGGCAGAGCGGTAGACGTCGTCTACATTGACTTTAGCAAGGCCTTCGACAAGGTCTCCTATTGTAGATGGATTAGTAAAGTTAGATCACGTGATCCAGGGAGAGATAGCCAATTGGATACAAAATTGGCTTGATGGTGGAAGACAGAACGTGTTGGTAGAGGGTTGTTATTCAGATTGAAAGTTTGTGACCAGAGGTGTGCTACAAGGATTTGTTCCACTGTTGTTCGTCATTTATTATCAATGACATTGGAGGTAAGATTAGTAAGCTTGTGAATGGTACCAAAATTGGTGGTACAGTGGACAGTGAAGAAGGTTATCTAAGAGTACAAAGAGATCTTGAACAGATGGGCCAATGGGCTGAGAGGTGGCAGATGGAGTTTACATTAGATAAATGCATTTTGGTAAGGCAAACCAGGGTGGGACTAATACATTTAATGGTAGGCCGTGGGAAGGGGGGGACCGAGAGGTGCAAGTTCATAGTTCCTTGGAAGTGGCACTGCATGTAGACAGGGAGGTGAAGGTGGCATTTGGCATGCTTGCCTTCATTGGTCAGAGCATTGAGTATAAGAATTGGGACGTCATGTTGCATCTGTACAAGAATCGGTGAGGCTACTTTTGGAATACAGTGCACAATCTGGTCAACTTGGTATAGGAAGGATATCGTTAAATGAGAAAGGGCGCAGAAAAAAATTTACAATGATGCTGCCGGGACTGGTGTTATCGGGAATGGAACATTTAAGTTACAAAGGAGAAGCTGGATAGGCTGGGCTACTTTTGCCTGGAAGCATTGAAGTCTGAGGGGTGATCATATATAAAATTTATACATAAAAAATTTTATAAAATCATGAGGGGCATGGATAAGTTGAATAGCCACGGTCTTTTTCCAAGGGTAGGGAGGTCCAGAACTAGACAGCATGGGTTTAACATGAGAGAGGAAAGATTTAAAAGGGAAGTGAGGGGTAACATTTTCACACAGATGGTGGTGTCTGTATGCAATGAGCTACCAAAGGAAGTGGGGACAATTACAATAATAAAAAGACTTTTAGACAGGTACATGAATAGGAACAGTTTAGAGGGATATGGACCAAACACAGGCAAATGGGACTAGTTCATTTGGGATATTTGGTCAACATGGATGATTTGGATATGGCTGTTTCCATACTGTGCGACTCTATAATTTTAAGAACATAGCTTTTACTTTTATATTCTCTCCCAAAGATAATGATTTACCTGGATTTATCCCCTTCAAAGATCTGTCTTTAAAACACAAGGAAACACAACCCTGATTTATTTCCCTGTAGTTGTACCCATTTTAAGTCTCTTTTTCCAGTATTCTAGAAGGACAAGGGCAGCTGCTCCTAAGAACACCATCACCTGCAAGCGCCTCTCCAAGACACTGACTTGGAACAATATTGCCATTCCTTCACTGTGACTGGTTCAAGAAGTTGGAACTCCCTTCCAAACAGCACCGTGTCCCAATGCCCCACGGACTACAACAATTCAAGATGACCCACCACCACATCCTGAAGGTAGCAATCTGGGATAAGCAATAAATATTGGCCCAGCCAATAATATGTGACATTGATGGGTGTATTTCAAACTTATCTACGATCATTGGATTCTCTTTGTTCATTCATTCCTTTCCTTTTCCAGGCCAGCACGAATACTTCCTGCCTAGCACTAATAGTGGATGTTGAGGTTAAAAGAGAGATCACACTTGGATTTCTATAGCACCTTCCCTTACCTCAGGATGTGCCCAAGCTCTTCAGAGCCAATGAAGGACTTTTGAAGTGACATAACTCTTACAATCTCGGTAACCCATAAATGTACAACTGATCTTCACTTATCATTTCTGGGAGAGTTTAGTAACTACTGACCGATGTGGTTCCAATTGGCAAATTGGAACCAACAGCAAGTGGGAGAGAAATACAAATTGTGCTGGTTCAAACAGTGAAGACCGAATGACTGGGCACAGCATTCGCGGTAGTTTTATTTAATCCCTCCATGGCATGGGCTCACTGGCGGGGACAGCATTTATTGACCAGTCTTTACTGCCCTTGAAATCTGTGGCTTACTATACCCTTTCAGAGAGCAATTCAAAATGAATTGAGGACCTGGAATCATACAAAGGCCAGACCAGGTAAGGACGGCAGATTTCATTCCATAAAGAAAATGAGTGAACCAAATGGTTTTTATAGCAATCAACGATATCTTTGTGGTTCGCCCTGACTGAGATTAGCCTTAAATTCCAGACTTTTAATCAACAGAATTTAAATTTCACCAACTAACTCAGTGGGATTCAAATACATGCCCACAAAATTATGCCCACTCATGACCACTCCGCCAATGACATGCAGGTCCTTGGCCTCCTCCATTGCCAGACCCTGGCCACACGACGCCTGGAGGAAGAGCGCCTCAACTTCCGCCTAGGAACCCTCCCACCATACAGGATGAATGTAGATTTCTCCAGCTTCCTCATTTCCTCTCTCCCCACCTTATCTCAGTTCTAACCCTCGGATTCAGCACCACCCTCTTGACCTCGCATCTTCTTCCCGACCTCTCCGCTCTCACCCCCTCTCCGGCCTATCACCCTCACCCTCACCTCCTTCCACCTATCGTATTCCTAGCGCTCCCACCCCCCCCCCCCCACCAAATTCCCTTTTATCTCAGCCCGCTTGGCACACCAGCCTCATTCCTGAAGAAGGGCTTATGCCCGAAACGTCGATTCTCCTGCTCCTCGGATGCTGCCTGGTCTGCTGTGTTTTTCCAGCACCACTTTTTTCAACTCTGGTACTCCAGCATCTGCAGTCCTCACTTTCTCCCACAAAATTATAGCCTGGCTCTGCAGAAGAATGGAGAGTGTGTTGCTGGAAAAGCACAGCAGGTCAGGCAGCATCCGAGAAGCAGGAAAATCGATGATTTGGGCAAACGCCCTTCATCAGGAATCATTCCCGATGAAGGGCTTTTGTTCCAAACATCAATTTCCTTCTCCTCGGATGCTACCTGTCCTGCTGTGCTTTTCCAGCACCACACTCTCAACTCTGATCTGAAGCATCTGCAGTCCCCATTTTCGCCTCTGTAAAAGCGTGGTTCAGGGACATTCCTACCATGCCACTCTCTTCCCTCAATGTATTCCCCTCCCATTTCATGACTTATTTCTTAGAATCTCTGCGGTGTGGAAGCAGGCCATTCAGTCTATCAAATCCACACCAACCTTGTGAATGGCATCATACCCAGAGCCATCCCCCTACCCCATCCTTGTAACCCTGCATTTTCCCACGGCTAATCCACCCATCCTGCGCATCACTGGATTCTATGAGATAGTTTAGCATGGCCAACCCACCTAACCTGCACATCTTTGGACTGTGGGAGGAAACCCACGCAGACACGGGGAGAACGTGCAAACTCCACACAGACAGTCACCCGAGGTTGAACCCGGGTCCCTGATGCTATGAGGCCGCAGTCCTAACCACAGAGCCATGGTGCCACCCTGAATTTGGCATTGGATGCTACAACCAGCATTGAAACCTAAAATTAGTTTGCAAAGCACCTAACTCCAGTTTCAGGTAAAAGACACCAGCTTCCTACTTAGTGGTTGGTATAGCCCAAGGAAAGAGAGGGAGCCCAAATTTTAGTACCCACAAGGTTTATAAATAGGTACCGTGATGATCAATTTCTCTGCAAGTGAACAAAGCTCCAAAGACTAATCTTTCCCTCTAACTCCTATATATCACAATATGTAATCTGATTGGCTAACCAAAGCCATAGTCCAATCCTACCTGTATCTTTGGGTAGGCTGCAGGGTCTCGCAGGTACGGCTCCTGGAGCTGCAGGTATTGTCGACACACCTTGATCGGACAATCCAAAGCGACCTACGGCCATTAATATGTAATTAGTACAGCCCACTGCGATAACTGTGAAAACGTGGTGAGTGAACTGCACGATCTCTCCAAGTTCAGCTGTACACTCAACACACTCAGACTTTTCATACACTCCTTCACTGTAACATTTACAACAAAGCAACTACCCAGGGTCAGTTTCAATGCAGCAAGACAAAATGAATTAGTGAGTTCCTGAAACCAGTGGATAGATCGCCACCAGTTACAGAGTGGAATACTGAACGGAATAAAGACTCTGGTCTGGATTTTCACAACAAGGGACAGGCAGTGGAATGGCAGAAGGAGCAGGTTCCCAACACAGCACCGACCATTTTTATAAGGGCAGGTCCCGTTTCATAGCTGTGGGATTGCTGAGCAAGTTCCTCATAGAGGTCACCCAATTGTGTCTGATTCTTGGTCACCCAGGTGTGTAAAAAATGGCACGTGCAGGTTAGACCTGCCAGGAGCCGTTCTGTTCTGAGGTCAGTGGGTTAATGACAGTTAAGGTAGCACTTTGTATCTGGCCCTGGGACTTATCTGGCAAGGTAAGCTGCCTTTTGCAAGAGGTGAACTGCCCCTTGGCAGAGGTAAAGGCACACACTGGTATTGTGGGAAGTAGACATGAATATTGTGTAACAACTGCATATAACTGTGAAGATCATTGAAAACATCAATAAATTTGTCAAAGGAAACTATCAAAAAGTGTCAAATGGACCTGCCAAAGGGAAGTGCGAAAACATGTGAAAAAGGCCTGTCAACAGAAACGGTCAAAAGGAACTGTCAGGCATGCCAAGGTATTTAAAACTTTTGCCCTTTGAAACATTACAAAAAAAACTTCTGTTAAGGTCTAGAGTGGTAAAAACACTCATATGATTGGCTCACTTAAGCCTCAGGACTGTATTAGCACTGTATAACTGATTCACAACCTTTCATTATCACGACAGGAAGCCTGCCATTTGATAGTTTTATTGACAGCATGACGAGGTTACAGACCCTTTGAAGCGAGACTATCAATTAAAAGGAATTATACACTGGAATGTAAATATAGTGAGTGGAATTTTATGAATGAAAGTTTTTTTAGAAAAGTCTGCATTAAAAATTTGAATTCATCTCAATAGGAGGGCTAAGGTCTGGCTTTTACAAGGTTGGTGGGCTGGGGAACAGGTTGGCATGAGTTGATGAGGGGCTGGAAAGTGGGTAGAGTTGTAGGTTGGCATGTGTTGAGGAGAGGGGGCTGTTTTCTACTTTAATCACTTTTGAAAGATAAAACTCCGTTCAACGCTAGAGCACTGAGGTAGGCCTATCACCCAGCCTGCGTCCACACTCCAGTAAACTCCACGTGCATTCCCAGGATCACCGGCCTGACTCTCAGCAAAACTGGCTGGCTGAAAACCAAAATTCCAACTTCAGGGCGCATTTGCCCGGAGTAGGCTTGTAGAGCCACCTCAGCGTTCCCAATTTTGCTGGGAATATCCAGGTCAGAAAGCAGTTGATTCAGGGAAAACAAACCTGAAAAAGCCCCACTGAACCTCTTAAGCTACAACTCCTTGTGACATTGCAGTGATTGTGGTAGTTCAGAAAGAAAGTATCTTTTAAAGTTCTCTTACCAATCCTCTGAAGAGGCTGAATCCAATCGCAAAAAAGAGGGATATGGTTAACAACAGATCAAGAGGTCTCTGTAGCAGGTTCTTCTTTTGAACGATTTCAACAGCCTGAAATAATGGAGTAATAAAATAACAGCTTTGCTTCAAATTAATCTAAGCCTGAAAATATCTGTGAATTAATATGTAATGCATGCATTTGATATTTCTCTGCTACTTTGCTAGAGATAACCAGTTTATTAATGAGGGAAACTGTTAGTCATGTCTTGCTTATAGCTCTCTTACTTCTGCATCAGAAGGTCCCTCCCTCAGAATCTCCATTGCAAAAACCCACACTGATACCCTAGGTATTGTTGGAGGAGGTGATGGCTCACAGGTGAGATATATAAGCAAGGCTGTGCTTTCAGTGGGTGTAAAGGATCTCATAACACTATTTCGAAGAATAGGGTCCTAGGATGTCAGAAAAATCGAATACCTGTTCACAGTCACACGGCTTTCTTCAGGCTCTCTATTTCCAACATTGTTTGCTGTAAAGCATTTTGATGCACCCTAAAGTTGTGAAAGCCACTATATACCATGCATTTCTTTAAACAGCCTCATTAAATAGGCAACAGATTTAGTAAGTGCTGTCTAAAGACCTGTGTTGAGTTACTGCAATGTATCTTTTACATAGTACATGCTGACACCAATGTAAGTTGGTACTTTAGGGAGTAAAGGTTCAAGGTGGTGGGTTGGGTGCCACTAAAACAAGTTGCTCTGTCCTAGGTGATGTTCAAGTTTTTTGAATGTCGTCCAACCAACAGTCAAGCAAATGGAGAACATTTCACCAAATGCCTGATCTCTGCTGTGTGTGGATGGTGGGCAGGCTTTGTTGATACAGGTGCTTTAGTCACCGCAAAATTCCCAGCCTCTGACTTGTTTTTGCAGCCACAATATTTAGAATGGTAGTTTTTAGTTCATTTTCTGAACAAAGGTAACCCTCAGGATGTTGACAATGGGGGGATTCAATGATGGTTATGCTGTTTAACATCAAAGGGAGATAATATTTGTATTCAGTATTTGTCATAAGCCTCAATTTTTTTCTTAATACCAACCTTTACGTCCTTTGAGATCTGGTGTTCTCTGGTCAAAGTTCTACCCTTGGTCTTTGTGGGAAAATATTTGCCACTGCTCCTTTTAAGCCTCACTGCTGTATTCCTAAGTCCCACACAGGTCCCATACCAGACTTTCTACTTCTTTGTAAGGGTCCTCACTTCACCTGCTCCTCAGTTTTCCCCAGATTTCCCTGGAGCCATGTCTTGCAGGGGCTCCTCGACACAGCTCTCTGTCAAACATGGCTTTAATGTTGGGGAAAGTCGCTCTCACCTTACCTCTGGAGTTCAGCTCTGTTACCTGTAATTATGACAGAGCTGATTGGTCCTGCCAATCCCGAACAGGGAGTCAGTCAGCAGCTTTATTGCTGAGTAAGAGCAATCCGATCTCACTGTCAACAATCCCTTCGATCATTCTGCTGATGACCAAGAATAGACTGATGGGGTGGTAACAGGCGGGGTTGGATTTCTCCTGCTTTTGTGAGCAGGAATAGCTGGGCAATTTTCCACAGTGTTGTAGCTGCACTGCTTGGCTAGGGGTGATGCTAGTTTTCGAGCATAGGACTTCATGCTACTGCTGGAATGTTGTCAGGGTCCAAGTCTTTGCAATCTCCAGTGCTTTCAGCTATTTATATCACATGAAATGAATCAAGTTGGTTGAAGGTTAGCATCTGTAATGCTGCAAGTCTCAGGAGGAGTCCAGGATGGGTGATCCACTCTGCACCCTTGGATTAAAATATTTCAGTCTTATCTTTTGCACTAATGTGCACCACTATTAATGGAGACTTTTGCGACACATCATCCTCATGTGAGTTTTTTTACTGGTTCCCCCACCATTCAGGACTGAATGCAGCAGGACAACAGAACTCAGACCTGACCCGTTATCACTTATATAACCATTACAAGAGCCAGGTCTTTTCTATCCCTCTCTATCCCCATGCAATGGTCCCCTCACACCTACACAATGCTTTCACTTCAGTCCCAAATCTCCCATTCTTGTTCATCAATAACACCTTCCAACCCAACTACTAATCTTGTCTTCACTTTGCTTGGAATCTGATCACCTCTGGTTTCACAAAGGAATAGCTCTTTGGATCTTTGCTACCAAAACAAATGATCAAAGCATAATTGTTAAGGGGAAATGATTTGTAAATTTGCGCAAGGTAGAGAGATACGTGCAAAAGCCATGACTACATTCAGATCAAGATGTGTTAAGGCATTAGGTCTATGATTAAAAATAAGGTTTAATATACTAAAGTCTGCTGTTATGTGCATGGACAGGGTGAAAGGTGAACAAGGACAATTTTCAAATAAAATACTAAAACTGATTTGGAAGAAAAGGAATCTGGGTGTGATAGTGCATCAATCTCAAAAGGTTTATGACCAATGCAGGGACATTGGAGCAAATCAGGTGCTAGGATGCATTAACTGAACTATTCATGATAAAATGTTTTGCCCTTTTGCAAGATCTTAGTTTGGTTTCAGTTAGAATATTTTGTTCAGTTACAATTTGGAGATGCCGGTGTTGGACTGGGGGGTACAAAGTCAAAAATCACACAACACCAGGTTATAGTCCAACAGGTTTAATTGGAAGCACATTAGCTTTCGGAGCGACGCTCCTTCACAACCACCTGATGAAGGAGCGGCGCTCCGAAAGCTTGTGCTTCCAATTAAACCTGTTGGACTATAACCTGGTGTTGTGTGATTTTTATCTTTGTTCGGTTATGGTGCCCCTCACACAATGAGTCATATTGAGACTTTTGAAAGGATGCTGAAGAGGGACACTAGATGAATTCCCAGGACAAGGAAAATCTTTCAGTTGCTCAGAGTCAAGTCTCTAAAAAATTGCAGATATGGACTGACTCAGTCAAGATCTAGAAGATGAAGTGACTACGTTGATTTTGCATACATCGCCAATTTTTTCAACTGAGTAGTTTAGGGAGGATCGACAACAGTATTAAAAGTAGTGCAATGACTGGACGAGGTGAAATCATGGGAGTACGTTCCTCTTATCCCAGTGACTGGTGATCCCACTCTGTAGGGTGTCAGCCTGTGCAGCAGATACTGATTCGCTGAATTTCCCCAAGCAAGACCTGGGCTTATTTTTCACAAGAGGCAGAAAGGTTTCAAGAAGTAGGATGGGTCCTCCAGTCAGTTTGCATTCAATATCAAGGGAACGGTTATGAATTTTCCAAAATTTTGTGCACCTCAAGGTTGTTCTGTTCACCTGTAAAAGGAATACATGATAGGGTAGGAAGCATGTGGACAATGCATTCAACTTGTATGGTACTGGATAGAGCAGATAATTCACTGCTGTCCATCAGCACGTAGATGTATCACACTGAACATCTTGAGTGCTTTATTCAACTTGCATTCAAATGCAATTTATCTACTTATGGTTAAATAGTTAATTCCAAAACATGCAAGAGCTGTTGAGCAGAAATACAAGTGATTTTTCAAATCATTTTCAAATGATAAAACAAATCATGGAAGGAGGTTTTCCAATTGAATAAAAATTCTCTGTTTTTGAAGTTTGCGAAGTTAATTAATAATGCAGATTAAACAAAACATAAATTAGGGAGGAAGGTACTTTTTATATGTTATGGGTGAATAACGGCATGGAGTCATTAATATTTATTTAAAAAATACAATCCTGTAAAAGATTGGGTGATAGCCTAGTGGTATTATTGCCAAACTATTAATTAAGTAACCCAGATAATGTTCTGGTGGTACAGGTTCAAATCCAGCCCTGGGAGATGGTGAAATTTGAATTCAATTTTTTTTAAAAATTGGAATTAAGAGTTGAGTGATGACCATGAGTCCGTAGCTGACTGTCTGAAAAAACCTATCTAGTTCACGAATGTCCTTTAGGGAAGGAGACTGCCATCGCAGTTTCAAATGTCATATGAAAATGCCAGGTGAAAGTGAGAACTGCAGGTACTGGAGATTAGAGCCAAGAGTGTGGTACTGGAATAGCACAGTCGGTCAGGCAGCATTTGAGGAGCAGGAAAATCAATGTTTCGGGCATAAGCCCTTCATCAGGAATGAGGCCATCTGAAAATGCCACCTGGTCTGGCCTTCACGTGACTCCAGACCAACAGCGACGTGGTTGATTCGTAACTGCTAACTCCCTCTGGGCAATTAGGGATGGGCAATAAACACTGGCCCAGCCAGTGATGCCCTAATCCCATGAATAAAAAGAATGATGTTTCTTTAAGGACATAGGTTTTATGGACATAGGTTACATAAACCTGTCTCATGTGTCCTTGAATTTTACAGATTGAGGGGGTGATCTAATCAAAGACGTTTAAAATATTAAACAGATATTATAGGGACAACATTAAATGATACTTCTTGTGTTGAGAGCATCCTCTCTCAGTTAGAGAGAAGCCATTTTGGAGGGAAATTAGGAAACATTCTTCCATATAATGGGTGGCAGAAATCTGGAACTTTCCATCCAAGGCCATGGAGGTTGTTTCAAAACAGAAATTGATAGACTCTTCATCAATAAGGGATGTGGTGTGAAGGTGGATTAATGGAATGGAGGTACAGATCAGTCATGACTAACTGCAATGGTGGAGCTAAACATCCCTGTTCCTATTTGTCTCAAGCTATTTAAGTGATAAATTAAACGAATAATAATAAATGCTGAATGTACCCCAGAAACTAGCACCATTTTCTGCACCTGTACAAATATTACAGGCTCTAAATATTTATCATACTTTAAACACAAAACTACCAAATTAGACACATGTTTATGGGAAAAGGTTTTACAAACATTCTAACATTCAAAACTAATCCTGGCAAGATAAACAACTTCAGTAAAATGAAGCTTTAATATATCCAATTAAGGCTGAAAAAAAAGTTCAGAAAGCAAACAATATTGTTCTGTAAATCAGTGTCGAAATGATTCTCAATCTACACAAATCTATGAAATAATCGGTTACTCAGGACAATTCTTATCAGAGCCTCCCACTATTTACTCTTCCGCAGTGATTTAAACTGAATGCCTAATCTCGGGTCTATTTGTATATTTGCTTCCAACATCCAGGAAATCAAGCTAAAAAACACACACAGAGCACACTTTGCTTATCACAAATCTCTCAATCAGAAAGTTTGAATACCAACAAAAATGGAATATCATTTTTGTTCATTCACATTTTTATAACCTGACAAATTACCAAAACATTTCTGCTGGGAATCATTTGAGACAAGAATCTAAAATTTGGGCAGTTTGAGAAAGCTGCTGAACCCCACACAGCAGGTCCACCATCCGAAGGTGTATCAAGGTCTTCTCCTTTACCTGTCTCTGTCTCAACTCCACATCCCACCAGCTCCACACACAGGGACAGACCTGCAATTCAACCACTGTACTAGATCTGAACTTAGTGCCTTGTGGCATGTTATACTGATGGAAAACTGCAGTGAGGAAGCTGAAAACAAGCAAATAATTTGATACCATCCGTCTGTTCAGTGATGGATTTGCATAAACCATATCCAGCAGCACTGCTTTGTACTAATGGATTGCATTTCCACCATGTTTTCACCCGATAATAGTTAGAACCTAAGAACATAAGAAATAGGAGCAAGAGTAGGCCATGTGGCCCATTGAACCTGCTCCACCATTCAATAAGATCACGGCTGATCTTTTGATGGACTCACCTCCACTTACCCTCCTCTCACCACAACCCTTATCTCCTTTATTGTTCAAAACTCCAACTATCTTTATCTTTAAAAGATTCAGTGAGGTAGCCTCAGCTGCTTCTTTAGGCAGGAAATTCCATAGATTCACAACTCCCTTGGGTGAAGACGTTCCTCCTCCACTCAGTCCTCAATCTGCTCCCTTTTATTTGGAGGCTATGCCCCCCCTCGTTTTAGTTTCACCCACCAATGGAAATGACCTCCCTGCTTCTATCTTATCTATTGCCTTCATAATTTTATATGTCTCTATAAGATCTCCCCTCCTTCTTTTAAATCCAATAAGTATAGTCCCATTTCCTCAATCTTTCCTCATAAGCCAACCCTATTGAGTCTGGAATCAACCTAGTGTACCTCCTGTGCACCCCCTTCAATGCCAGTACACCCTTTCCCAAGAGACTAAAACTGTACACAGTACTCCAGGTGTGGACTCACCAGCACCCTATACCGCTGCAGCATAACCTCCCTGTTTTTAAACTCCATCCCTTTAGCAATGAACAACAATAGTCCAACTACCTTCTTAATTACCTGCTGCACCTAAAAATAGTTGCCCTCATACTTCCTTTCAGAACTGATGTCTTCCACATGTAACATGTCAGTGACCTCAATAAAATATGGTGCTGAAAAAGGCACAGAAGGTAAGGTAGCATCTGAGGAGCAAAAGAGTCGATGTTTCAGGCTTAACCCTTCATCAGTCCTGATGAAGAGCTTATGCCCAAAATGTTGACTCTCTTGCTCCTCAGACGCTGCCTGAGCTGCTGTGCCTTTTCCAGCATCTTTACTGACCCTGACTCTCCATCATCTGCAGTCCTCACTATCTCCTGTACGTCAGTGCCTTAACAGATCATCGCTATATCTGGGATCATGTCCCAAGGCTCCAAGGGAAGGAGAGGAAGTGCACTGCTCACACTGGCAAATGTATTTGATCTTGAAGCCTGTCGCCTGGAGAAATAATTTCTCGAGTTTTCAATTTTAATTGAGTTGGAGCCTTGTGGCCAGTGAAACCAAAGAGACATTCGTGTTAGCCCTGCATCCATAGGAAGAGGTTGGGAGTAACATCTATAGGATTCCTCATGGAAATTTCTTTATTCTCCCTACTTTAATAGAAGAGGAGGAACACAATATGGACGATAGTAGAGGAGAATGACATTTGAGAAGGATGTAGCATTTAAGATATTACTCCACTATCCATAAGAAAATTACAAAATGCATAGATGTACCAAGCTCTGAATGGGAGAAATGCCTTTTACCAGAGAGAGCTGTTCCACTGTCCACATGAAGGTTTCATGTCAGGATTGACATAGACTCCTTGTCATAGAATCATACAGTGCAGATACAGACCTTCAGTCCAACCTGTCCATGCTGAACAAGATTTCCAAACTAAATTAGTCCCACTTGCCTGCATTTGGCTCATATCCCTCGAAACTTTTCCTATTCATCTACTATCCAAGTTGTATCTGCACCAGCTTCTAACATTTCCTCTGGCAGTTCATTCTACATGCGAATTACCCTCACGGCCCTTTTAAATCTTTTTCCCCTTACCTTAAAAATATGTCGCCTAGCTTTGAAGTCCCCGATCTAGGGGCAGAACCTTTGCTATTCAATGTCACTCATGATTTTATAAACCTCTCTGAGGTCACCCCTCAACGTCCTATGCTCCAGTAAAAAAAAAGTCCTAACACATGCAGCCTCTCCTTATAACTCAAACCCTCCAGTCCTGGCAAACATCCTGGTAAATCTCTTCTGAATCCACTTCAGCTTAATAATATTCTTCCTATAGCAGGACAACCAGAACTGGACACAATACTCCTGAAGAGGCCTCATCACTGTCCTGTACAACCTGAACACAATGTCCCAATCCTGAACTCATAGATCTGAGCAACACTTTTTAACCACCCTGCCTACCTGTGAGAAAACTTTTAAAGAACCATGTACCTGAACCTCTAGGTCTCTCTGTCACTCAGGCTTTGAGCGCCTGGCTCATTTCAAGCAGCCACAAAGTGGGTAGGCAGCAGCAGGACAGGGCAAAGGGAGGATCTGAGTGATATCACCCAGGGTGCACATCTGCCAAGTGGCTGGTACCAGCCGTATTGAGGACAAACCAGCACGATAAAGGAAATGTGTTAGACCCCTGCCTTATACACACAAACACCTGAGACCTAGATGCACCTCTTGCTGCCTGTACCAGTGTGGCAGATGGGACATGCTGCCTACCATGCTTGATGCCCTATGCCTCCTCCAACTATATCATCTTGGTAAGCATTTCAATTTTCTTCCTCCCATTACTGGGGAATGATATAGCCCCTGCTCCCTACAGGGCTGGGCAGAAACTCAAGGGAATCATTGTCATATCGGAGTATTGCACACAATCTCCCAGCATCTGTAAGCATCTGCTTCTCTCAGTTCCACACTCAAATATGAGAAAAATGTACCACATAGCAAGTCGGGTGACTAGAAACAAAGCCTTTTAATTATATATAAATGGATAAATGTTCTATATACATACACACTGTAAGTTGGTCAAGTTACACAGGGTAGTTCATCTAAATATGGCTCTCCTCCATCAACACTAAGCAATGTTCAAATTCTTAGCAGACCGTACACTCTCTCTGTTAAAAATAGGCTATGCAAATATGAACCAGTTCATGAAGGTGTTGTGGGGAAACAAATTACTCCTAGGATTGTCCAAGCTAGAATAAGTGTATGCTACAGGGGAATTTAAGAGCAGTATATAAAATTGTAGCCTACTCATCATTCTCATCATTGCACTATTGTCTATTTTCATTTAGGGATGAATATTGAGTTATATTAAGTAGTGATAATGGTAGTTAGCAATAATCCACAAAAGATGAGAGACTATCTTTTTCCCAATAGGGATCATAAAATCATAAGGAATTGGAGCAGGAGTGGACTATTTGGCATATTAAAGCTGCTCTGCCAATAAATAGGACCATGGCGGATCCACGTTGTATTTACCCCACTTCCCTGTATCAACCATAGTCTGACTCCCTTGTCAATCGCATATCTGTCTAACTCAGCCGTAATAAATCAATGACCGAGCCTGCACTGCTCTCAAATGGAAGAGAATTCCAAAGAAGAATGAAGGACTTGAGAGAAGAATTTCCAATTGCTGCCCACAAAAGCAAACATCCACTCAGCACTTTCCCCAAAGTCTGTCTGACACATTTCATTAAGTGAAGAAGGTATTTGGGATGTTTGCCTTTATCGGTTGGTGCATTGAGTATAGGAAAGATGTTGTTAAATTTGAAAAGATTCATAAAAGATTTACAAAGCTGTTGCTGGGGTTGGAGCTATAGGGAGAGGCTGCATAGGCTGGGACTATTTTCTCTGAAGGTTTGGAGGCTGAGTTGTATCTTGCAGAGATTCATAAAATCATGAGGGACATGGATAGGGTGAATAGTTGAGGTGTTTTCCCAGGGGTATGGGAGTCCAAAACTAGAGGGCATAGGTTTAAGGTGAGAGGGGTAAGATTTAAAACGGATTTAAGGGGCAACTTTTTCACACAGAGGGTGGTGCATGTTTGGAATCAGCTGCCAGAGGAAGTGGTGGATGCTGATAAAATTACACCTTTTAAAAGGCATCTGGAGGGTATATGGATAGGAAGCGTTTAAAGGGATACTGGCCAATTGCTAGAAAATGGTACTAGATTCATTTAAGATATCTGGTCGGCATGGACAAGTTGGACCAAAGGTTCTGTTTCCCTGTTGTATATCTCTAAACCCTGTAACTCTAAGATAACCTCTAACTCTTCTGAACTGAGACTGACAACTGGCCTTATATGGGTTGAGGGGCACAACTCTGCTAGCATGGGGCAAGATGAGATAGCCAGCTACTGCAGCTGGCATTGGATTGAATCTGTTGGCATCATTCAGCATCACACTGTAGCCAACTGAGATAACCAACCGAATTACGAAGGAAAAATAATATTCAAGACTGGATACCAAAAGCCCTCAAGACCACTTACTGGTCTTGTTACTAATGGTAACAACTTTACAGATTCTCCAATATGCACAATGTTCCCTTGACCACTTAGAGGAATGGATAGAATCAGGCAAGGAGCTGATACAGGAGCAAGGAGCCACCACACTGATTTAATTCATTTGGATTCCATGTGTGAAATTTACTTAGTACCAAGGACAAAGCCTCACCTCGAGAGGACTGACCAAAACTACCAAAACTTGTTTCTCCAGTGTGTTTGTTCAGTCTGAAATATTTTAGGAAGTTCCTTTACATCAAAGATTCCAAATACACAAGAAATAAATGACTATATAATAGGTAAAGATTTCATTCATTATTAATCTATCCAGCCCATTTTTCCCTCCCCAAATCTTTCCTTTCTCCATTCAACATGCTGGAATGTTATTTCATTGATTCAGCAGCCTCTGCTATTTGATTTGCTCTTGGCCCGATTTTAGATATCAAGACTGCTGAGATCCTACTGGCAAAGAACAATGTCATGGCCATAGCGCCTTCCAACAAGGGCCACAGAATGAATACAAATCATCAGGATCCCACCCTCCCCCCACCCCCACCCCAATCACAGGGTGCTAAAGACAACTGCAGGCTGTGTGTTAGAATGCCCCAATTTCTTGGATGGCTGCAACTGCAAAGACAGTCAAGAAAGTCAACACCATCCAACATGAAATGTGAACACCGACTATCACTGGAGGACAGTGGCAACAAGATCTAGTCAAGGCTTCTTCAGCTTTCCCACCCCAAATCCACAACCTGGAACAGCAAGGGTAACTGGTACTCGGAAGCACCATTGAATTTGTTTATCTCTCCAAGTAGCACACCATTCAAACTTGGCTTCCCCACATGGTTGCTAGGTCAATAGTCTGGAATTCCCTACCTGACAGCCTGGTGGGTATACCTACACTTCAGGTACTTCAGCACTGGAGACACCACCACTTTCTCAAGAGAAACTCGTATTGAGCAACTAATGTTGTCCTTAATATAAAAAAAGAAGTATGGAAAAAATAACATGTTGGCTTCTCCTGATCATGTCAATTAAACAAACTCTTATCCAGCACTCATAGTTGAGATCCTTCCCAACTTTATCCTCAACATAAAAATCAATTTTTTTAAAGTAAACAGTTGACGATTAATATGAGGTACTGACCTTAGGTGCAGATTCATTCTCAAGAGGCTGGTGATAAATCTGGAGAACAGCCCACATAGGTAGGACAAGGTACGGTATAATCAGGAGGCTGACTGGACCAAGTTTGCTGCCATACTTCCCTAGTGAATATTTCAAAACAAGGAAGATTCAGAACTAGGCCTTGTAGCCAACAAATTTCCACTAAGAAACATTAAGAAGAATTACATCAAGTCCTTTCTGCTCATATTCTTCTCAATCTAGCCTTGGATACTTACAGATTAAATGATTTTAAATCAACACATTTTCGTACTAAATGTTTTCTATTATTTAAGACCTGTTATTGAAACTTCATAAAATGACTGAAGAAACAGAGTGAGTAAGAGGGAGATATATAAATGCACACATGTGCAGATATACTTTCAAAAAACATGATCAGGGAATATGTATGCAAAATGTAAAGAGATTCCCATGATAGTCAAAGAAAAGCAAAAGACACATGAAGGCAGAGATAAAATAAAATTGAACCTACCAACAAGGTTTCCCGATAAGAATACAAAGGTACTCATTAGAATTGATCCAACCCAGTATAACCCAATGGTTCTGTAACTCTGCCTGTAAAATATAAACTAGGTTACTTACATGTAGCACCATCAACAATCTTATACAGCACAAGTTAAAACCACCGCCTTCAACAGTCATTATCTCCACCACCAATGCACAATGTGTAACATATACAAGATTCTCTTCAGTAATTCACCATAGGTTCCTCAGACAGCACCTTCCAAAACCACCCCCTCTACCATCTAGAAGAACAAAGAAAACGAAACATGGGAACACCACCAGTATTTCCCTCCAAGTCAAACAACATCCTGACTTGGAGCTATATCGATGTTCCTCCACTATTGCAAATCACTATGTATTTTTAATCAGAACATTAAGAGTCATACTTTACTGTATAACTTTGGGAAATTTCTAACAAAGATCATTTTCTCGCAACATGTTCTCTTCAACTTTCCTTTCTCATACCCACCCAATTCTGCAGTCTTCTTATTCCTTGAAGGTGCTAACTCAAGTTGGATTTTAATTCTCCCAGTTCCTCCCGAAAGTGCCCATTTCTTTTTTGTATGCTTGAACAGGAAGTGTCAGGATGTTATTCAAACATGGACTGCTCTCAGCCCAGACTGCTTCTGATGGCAAACACCCAAGCAGATTTCCAAGAGGGCTTGAGAAAAATTAGTCATCATGAAAACAACAAAGTATTCTGCATGCTGTAAACCTGAAATAAAAATAGACAGTGCTGGACAAACTCAGCAGGACTGGCAACATCTGTGGAGAGGAAACAGCATTAATGTTTCGAGCCTTTTTCCCAGGGTCAGAAAGTCAAAAACTATAGGGCATAGGTTTAAGGTGAGAGAAGAAAGCTTTAAAGGGAACGTAAGGGGCAACTGTTTCATGCAGAGGGTGGTGCATGCATGGAATGAGAGGAAGTGGTGAAGCTGGTACAATTACAACATTTTAAAGGCAGCTGGCTGGGTATGTGAATAGGAAGGGTTTAGAGAGATTATGAGCCAAATGCTGACAAGTGGGACTAGGCTAATTTACAATAGCTGGCCAGCATGGACAAGTTGGACTGAAGGGTTTGTACAACTCTGACTGCAAGTCCAACATGGCTCTTCCTTAGAACTGGGGTTACTGGATTTGAAACATTAACTGTTTCTCTTTCCACAGCTGCTGCAAGAGCTACTGAGTTTCTCCAGCACTTTCTGTTTTTATTTGAGGGAAACTAGCGGTTTGATTTTTGCCAAGGAGAATAATGTATCTCCCATACCACCATCACTGTGCAGAGTAGATCTGATAGGGACCTGCCCTTCATTCCCTTACCAAGCAATATATTTACCACTGCTCAGTGCTCTGGATAGACCAGGTTATCAGAGAACAAGGAACTTACTTCACCAAAGGTTTTTCAAAAGCCATCTAATAAAAATTAAAATGTTCTAATCTTTTATGAGGCACATTCTCTTTGATTTAAAGAGCAAGAACCTTTGATTGAGCACTTTTCTAGGACCCATGGCTCAATAAATTCATAGGAGCATTGAATAACCTGCAGCCAGTTAATAGGTTTTCATTGTGATGAATGCAATGTCAAACATTAGAACAAATCAGGTCAAATTGCAAACAAAGTCTGCTCTATATTCTATGCTGCATCAGTGGAGAATATGCAGAGGGTTTTGAATAAAAATCTATTACTGAACCATGAGGTGTGCATTAATTATTAGAAGCCAGCACGCTAATTATATCCTTTGAAGGTCAGTTCCCATTAATTTAGGGTTCAGTATTTAATTGGACTGCAGAAAGGTTTAGATTTTAGGAATTAGGAACAATTGGCTAAGCTTTAGGAATGTCACATTTAAAAATATGGAATGATACCTTTTGCCGAATCAACATAGTTCCATCTTTTCAACCTCTCCCATGCACTGTCAAGGAAGGATAAGCATTGGTAGAGTAGTAATATCATTACGCTAGTAATGGAGGCACCCAGGCTAATTTTCTGGAGACAATGGGTCAAAAGGCAATTGGTGGAATCTAAACTCAATCCGGACTTTCGAACCTAGTTTCATAGTGACCACCAAAGGTTGGCATGAAAATCTATCTGGTTCATTAAATGCTCTTAAAGGAGGGAATCTGCCTTCACAGCTGATGTAGCCAACGTGTGATTCCAGACTCTCAGCAATGTGGCTGGCTCTCTCCAAAATAGATTTCCAAGCCACTCAGTTGAAGGGCAATTATGAATGGCCAACAAATACTAGCTTTGCCAGCAACAGCAAAATCCCACAAAAGAATTTTAGAAATTAGAAAAAAGGTGTTTTTGTTACTCTCTTGTGGGACGTGGATGTCAATGGCTGGACCAGCATTGAGAAGATAGTGGTCAAATTGCAAACTGACTGAAGGAAACAGAGTTCATCAAGTCTGTGGAGCTAACAGTGGAATATGGCCATTTTGTGAAACCAGCTGTGTCTAGAGTGGTTGTTTCATTAATTTTCAGAATGGAGGCATCTTTGGAGAGGCTGCCACATATCACCCATTCCTCAAACTTGGAACTGGCATAACATGAAGTGCACTGAAAACATAGAGCATGCCATGTATGGATGTTTAAGTGGTTTTGTGTACTGATAGAATGAGATATTAACTCTTTCTCTCGGGCAATTAAAACTTAGGGCCTTTTCAGTGTCCTAGTTTTGAAAACATGCCAAGAAATCAATGAGCCTATTACTTCACATGTCATGTGTGATGACATTCTTGGCTTTAAGAGGTGTGTTTTGTCTTGGTTTCTTTTAGAAAGAGATTAGGGAATAGATGGCAAGCAGTCCATGAGAAGAAAAACAACTTTTGAGGCCTTGGATTTTTTTTTTAAAAAGTTGGAACAATAGAAGCAGCTTGAGTGGGTGTGGTCAAGCTCTCAAAGCTCCAGGATTTTTAGTTAGCTTTCGGCTGTCGTTGCTGGGGTTACAGCAGGGTTGGTAGACAGTGAATTTCTCCTGGCTGCTACACATACTTTCTCTCTCTCTCTCAAAATTGTTGTTTGATGTTCATACCTCCCAGATTGTCTCACATGCAGTTCTCCAATCTGTTTTCTGAATTTGCCTTCTGCCACAGGTGTGCGTGTAGGATGTTACTATACTGGAACATTTAATTAGTAATAGTTACTGCAGCTGTTATCCTGTTAAGTTTTCCAATTGAGTTAAGTCCTTCTTCCTTTGTTGTACTTTAACTATAGTATCTGAAGAAACTGTATTTAGCTTAAGGTCAAGTAGGTTGACCAATCAATACAGCACCTCACATTTACCTTTAAAATAAGAAAAACTTAGCGTCTAAGCTTCCTTCTTAAAATACTTTGAGGGGGTCTAGCCTGGTCCAGAAGAAATGCTGTACAGATGGATACTTGCATGCTCTCTTTTAGGAAGATATTTCCTCTGAAACTTACTCCCATGCAATAGCTGCTACCATCAGGAGATACATTAAGTAATGTGCTGAACCATCCCAGTAGCAAATCATATGTCCATGGCCTGTGCTCAGGTAAGGTTCACCCTGCATCATGAAAACAACAAACATTTTATTTGCAGGAGTCAAACAACAGTGAGCTTTAGAGAGTCTGAAATTATTACTTCGTTATTTAAAATATTCTTCATACATGACACTATTCATAAATTCAAGAAAAGATCATAACTTTCAGCCTTTACTGTCCTGTCAAATTTTAAACTAATTAACCTACCAATTACACAGTAAGTGCTTGAAAGCCATTTATGGAACTTGTTATATATATTCCTATTAAATTTCCAGTCCCAAACCAAAAGTATAAATAAATCTGATGGCAGGAAATTGGACAAGTTGAAAATTGATCTACAAAGCCATCACCAAGGTCACTGGTAATTTTTTTCATATCGCGCATTAATTGCATTAAGATCTTTCACTAATGTTGCAGTGGTGGCTCAGTGGTTAACACTGCTGTCTCACAGAACCAGGGACTTGGATTTCATCCCAACCTTGGGAAGCGTCTGTTAGGAGGTTGCACATTCTCCCTTTGTCTGTGTGGGTTTCCTCCCACAGTCCAAGGCATGCTGTTTAGGTAAATTGGTCATGCCAATTGGCTCATGGCACCCAGGGATGTGCAGGCTAGGTGGATCAGCCATAGGAAATAGGGAGTTGGGTCTGGGTGGGATGGCCTTTGCAGGGTTGATGTGGACTTGATGGGCCAAATGGCCTGCTTCCACATTGTAAGGTTTCTAACAGTATAAAATTTTGCTTATTTCACCATTCTGTTTCTAACATTACCTCCACAGTATAGAGTAGACAGGTTGTAGAATTAGTGTTGAGAACACAGGAAATAGGAATAGATCATTTACCCCTCAAGTCTACTCCATCTTCGGACAAGATTATGCCTGACCTGTAACCCATATCCTGACACCCACCTTTTACATTAACGGTCTCTTAATACCTTCACACCTTTGGATAATCCAACAATTAATTTACCATCAATTGTGGAACTGCAGGAATTCGCCACTGATGATGTTACCTAGCTAGATAATGAAACGTCTGTATATCAAACCTACAGCTCAGCGAGCAAACCTACACTCTAGAGAGTTCCAAAGTCTACCTTTGTGTACTGAAGTATTTCCTGGACTGGATTTCGCAAAGCCTTCCAAAATGAACATAATGGCAGGGGACCAGGAACATCCATTCAGGGTATCTGCACTGGATTCCCAATGTCAGGTTAACAGTGCCCAGTTAAATTGGGGTGGGGACGGCCCTCTCTGATGGTTCCAGTCAATCAGAAGGTTATTAGGCTCTTTTATGAATCAAAACTAATTATCCCTGAACTTACTGGTGCCTCATGATGGCATTACTGGGTCTCCTGAAGGCTGTCCTTTTCCCTGATATGTGGTCAGATGTGTTCCACTCAGTGTCAAATTGACTCAGCCAAAACCAGGAAGAAGGTGGCCCGCTGAAAGACATCCTTGTCCTTAAACAACGCTCCCCTTCCTCAACTCCACCATCACTCCGCTGTCCCTGGGATCCAGTATAGATCCCAATGTGGGACCTCCATGTGTTACCAGCAACTGACTCCAGTCCAACTTGCACTGTAGACAATGGTGATCGGCTGGCCATTGACGATTAATATCAGAAGAGTGTATATGTTGCAGGGATACTTAAGGGATAAAACTAGACAAATCCCAGGACCTGATAGCCTACATTCTAGAGTTCCAAAAGATGTAAGGGTAGTGATAGTGTATGTGTTGGCTAAGTCGAGAGTGTGTTGCTGGAAAAGCA
Organism: Hemiscyllium ocellatum; assembly: GCF_020745735.1. Classification (NCBI taxonomy): domain Eukaryota; kingdom Metazoa; phylum Chordata; class Chondrichthyes; order Orectolobiformes; family Hemiscylliidae; genus Hemiscyllium; species Hemiscyllium ocellatum. The sequence goes on along the minus strand of NC_083439.1, from coordinate 31,268,609 downwards.
CAGCAGATCAGGCAGCATTCGAGGAGCAGGAGAGTCAATGTTTCGCGCAAAAGGCCTTCATCAGGAGTGAGGCTGGGAGCCTCGGGGGTGGAGAGATAAATGGGAAGGGGTAGGGCTGGGGGCAAGGTGGCTGAGAGTGCAATAGGTGGATGGAGGTGGGGGTAAAGGTGATAGGTCAGAGAGGAGGGTGGAACAGATAAGTGGGAAGGAGGATTGACAGGTGGGACAGGTCATGAGGATGGTGCTGAGCTGGAAGTTTGAAACTGGGGTAAGGTGGGGGCAGGGGAAATTAGGCAATTGGTGAAATCCACATTGATGCCCTGAGGTTGAAGGGTCCCAAGGCAGATGATAAGGCGTTCTTCCTCCTGGTGTCGGGTGGTGAGGGAGTAGTGGTGGAGAAGGCCCAGGATCTGCATGTCCTTGGCAGAGTGGGAGGGGGAGTTGAAATGTTCAGCCACAGGGTGGTGGAGTTGATGGGTATGGGTGTCCCAGAGATTTTCCAAACTTCACTGGATTTTAGAATGGTCCCAGCAGATTGGAAGTCAGCAAACGCAACATCAACGTTCAAGAAAGATGTGAGGGAGAAAACAGGGAGACTGACATCAGTCATTGGGAAAATATATGAATAGGTTTTTATTCTTTTTATTCTCTCATGGGACATGGGCGTCACTGGCTGGCCAGCATTTATTGCCCATACCTCGTTGTCTTTGATAAGGTGGTGGTGAGCTGCCTCCTTGATCCAGTACAGTCCATCGTGCTGATTCACAATGCTGTTAAGGAGAGAATTCCAGGATTTTAACCCAGCAACACTGAAGGAACAACAATATATTTCCAAATCAGGATGGGGAGTGGCTTAGAGAGGAACTTGCAGAGGGTGTGTATCAGCTGCAGTAGTCCTTCTAGATTATCATGATCATGGGTTTGGTTGATGCAGTCAAAGGAGTCTTGGTGGATTTCTGCAGTGTGTCTTGTAGATAATACACACTGCTCTACTAAGCATAGGCAGGGGAGGGTGTGGATGCTTGTGGATGTGGTGCCAATCAAGTAGATTGCTTTGACCGGGATGGTGTCAAACATCTTGAGTGTTGTTGGAGCTGCACCCATCCAGGCAAGAGGGGGATATTCCATCACACTCCTGACTTGTGCCTTGGAGATGGCTTCGGGGAGTCAGGAGATGAGTTACTCCCTACAATATTCCTAGTCTCTGACCACTTTTATTAAGGATGTCTTAAAGTCTTAATTTATTGTCAGGGATTGGAGTAGAAGAATAAAAATGTCTTTGCTGCAATTGTACAGGGCTTTGAGAGACAAACTTTGAATAATGTGGGCTGTTTTGTTCTCCATTTTAATGAAGGATATCTGTCCATTGAAGGCAATACAGCAAATGCTCACTCGATTGCTCCCTGGGATCAGATGATTGTCCTGTCCTGCCAGTCTGAATAAATTGGTCTGGAATTGAGTAGATTGAGAGGTGATCTCATTGAAACAGTCAATATTCTGAAGGGGTTTGACAGGAATTGTTTCCCATGGCAGGGAAATCTCCAATAATGAAGCATAGTTTCTGAATTTGGGGCTGTTCATTTAGGACTGAGGAATTTCTTCACCCTAAATGCCGTGATTATTCTGGAATTCTTTAACCCTGCATAGATTATTTAACAAAGTCAAGTAACATAACTTTTGGTCATTCAGATAATCAATAGAAGCAGGCCGGAAAGTGACTAGAAACACCATAAACTGTAGGAGCAGAAGGAGACCATTTGGCCCAACATGTCTGCTCCACCATTTAATGAGATCATGGCTGATCCAATAATTCACAACTCCACTTTCCTGCCTCTGCTCAATGATGCTTGATTCCCTTCCTGATTAAAAATCTGTCAATCTCAGCCTTAAATAATGACCCAGCCTCAACAGCCCTCTGCAGCAAAGAATTCCACAGATTCACATGCCTAGGTGAGGAAAGAAATATTCTCTTCTATCTTAATTGGGAGGCCCCTTATTCCAAGATTATGTTCTCTGCTCCTCGACTCTCCTACAAGTGGAAATCGAGTTTCCACATCTACCTTGTCAAACTCCCTAAGGTTTTTGCATCTTTCACTAACGACACGTCTCATTCTTCTATATTCCATAGAGTACATGCCCGAACTACCTACATCTCATGAGAAAATCTCTTTGCACATAGAATCAACCTCATGAAACTTAAGTGCTGCCTGCAGTACATCTTTCCTCAGGTAATGGGAACAAACCGCATTCAAGGTGTGGCCTGACTAGTGGTTTGCACAGTTTCAGCAAGACCTCTCTATTTCTATGCTCCATTATACTCTCATCTGGTCTAAAAGATAAAAGCCCCATGGGGTGAGAGACAAAAAGCAGAGGGTGCATAAGAGTTCTGGTCACCACATCGTGCGAAAGAAGAGATTGCACTAGACAGAGCACAGAGGAGACTGACCAGGATGGTGCCTGGGCTGAAAGGTCTGAGATATGAGGACAGATTGGTCAGCCTGGAGTTCCTTTCCTCACAGCAGCAAAGGTTGAGATGGATGAGGTTACAAGGGGCATGGATATAATGGATGAGAAGGCACTTTCTCCATTCATAGTAGGCTCGATAACCAGGAGGCATAGACTTATGGATAGAGACAGAGGCTAGGAGGAGAGTTGAGAAGATTTGCATTTCACTCTGAGGGTGTTGGAGAGCTGGAACTCACTGCCTGATAGAGTGGCTGAGTCAGAAACTTTCCTAACATTTAAGTAATACTTAGACATTAAGTTGTGTTGCCATAGCCTCCAGGGGTCTGGGCTAAAAGCTGGAAATTGGAATTAGTTGTCATCAAATCTTTGTTGGCCAGTGCAGACAATGGGTTGAATGGTCTCCTTCTTAGTTATAGATGTCCTAAAGTCCATTCCCTTTGAATTAAAGGTCACCAATCCACTTACCTTCCTTGTTTTTTGTTGAATTTGGATGTTAGCAATTTGTGATTCATGCAGAAGGGATCCCCAAACCCATCTGTGCTGTAGCTTCCTTCAGACTTTCCCTACTTCAATAATACTCTGCGCTTCTCTCTGCCCAAGTGCATAGTCTCACATCTCCCATTAACCCAGTTGTGGGATAGATACAGTACACCAGCTATACCACTTAAAAGTGCCATCGCAACTTCTCGATCTGCCTCAAGGTTCAAGCCATTCACTGTCCAAGTTAGACTTGGCTTTCGGTAGTGGAGTTAGAATCTGCGTCCTGGTACAGCAATGTCTCAAATTTAAATCGGGCATTCTTGGGTTTGAGTCCGTCTTCCCATCCATTTCAGTAACAGCCTCCAGCCTTACTACCCCCCTGACTTGTCATCTCTCCAATTCCAGCTCTTGAATACTTGTACTTTTTCCACACCTCGACTGATGGTAATTTTTTGTCCAGGCCCAAAGCAGTAGATTTCTCACTGACTCTCAGCCTATCTCTCCTTAAAAATATTGTGTTCAATTTACCTCTGTCCACTTCTCACTGTACTCCTGTACTTGGGTACACATGACAATAAAGCTTAAAATCAGGTCTCTCCTAATGTTTCCTGATGTGGCTTGTTGTTACATAATGTTGCATCGTGTTTCTGTGAAGTGCCATAGGAAGTTGTATCATCCTTAAAAACGCAATGTAAAAGTAAGCTGTTTTTAAGGGTAGATTAGATTCCCTACAGTGTAGAAACAGGTCATTCAACCCAACAAGTCCACACTGAACCTCTGAAGGGTAACCCACCCAGACCCATTCCCCTACCCTATATTTACCCCTGACTAATGTACCTAACACTATGGGTAATTTAGCATGGCCAATTCACCTAATCTGTACATCTTTGAACTGTAGGAGGAAACCAGAGCACCAGGAGAAAACTCACAAAGACATAGGAAGCATGTGCAAACTTCACACACAGACGGTCACTGAAGGATGGAATTGAACCTGGGTCCCTCATGCTAAGAGGCAGCAGTGCTAACCACTGAGCCACCATGCTGTTGTAGACTGAGCTGTGTGTCCAGTAGTAGCTTCATGAGGCTGGGTTTGTCCCAGACCTACCCATTCATTTTATTGGAAGGTGGCATTTAAAAAAAGGCTTGAAGAATGGCTGCCTGTTGAACATTTGTGCTTATCGCCATCAATTCACAAAAACATACGTTTGCAAGGATTAAAGATAAAAGATCCTAATCTATTTATGGTGCAGAAGGATGGAAAAACAATCATTGTCCATTCATTTAAAGTTTTGTATTTTCCAAATCTGATTGGTTTTGATCCAGTTTTCCTTTAATCAGTTCTGCGCTCAAAATAAAAGCTACACTGTACTACAGGAGGCAGGAACTATTGACCACATCCAAGATAAACAATGCACACACTGGATTAAACAATGGAAATGGCAGCATTTAGATAGCACCTCTAATATAAAACTAGGGCTCAAGTTGTTTTACAAAGGCATAATTAATAAAATGATTGGGAAAGTGGCATATTGGGAGGAGATGTGAATTGTGTTCCAAGTGGTCAAATGTTTGTTTGAGAGAGCACACCTTTAGATGCCTAAGATAAATGAAAGTTGTTGTTGCTTTAAGAAGGAGTGGAAGGTGCAGAGATTTCGGGACGGACCTGACAGCTGAGGGCTCAGGTGCCAATAATGGGGGGAAGGATGAAGGAAAGTAAAGAGGAGAAAGTGAGAGGGTAATGAGTGCTCTGGAGAAGATGTTGTGATGCTTGAAGAGGATGTTTTCATGTATTCACTGAATGTGGACATCACTGACTAGGCCAGCATTTACTGCCCATTCCTAATTGCCTAGAGGCATCTCGCTGTGGGTCTGGGGTCACATGCAGAACAGACCTTTTAAAGGAAGTCGGTTTCCTTCTCTAAATGATATTGGTGAACCAGATGAGTTTTTCCAACAATCCTTAGACTCTTCATTTCAGATTTTTTTTATTGAATTCAAATTTAAACGCAGGTCCCCAGAACATTACCTGGGTTTCTAGATTAATAGTTTAGCTATACTATCACTGGGCCATTGCATCCCTTACAAGAAGGGAATTACAGGATTACGGAAGGCGTGAGTCCATCAGGTTTTAGACAATAATAAATCCAAAAGGTAGGGCCTGCAGCTATTCTAGCTGTGTAAACGCAAAATGTAATGGCTGAACGAGACTTGAGATGTTTTGAATTCTGACTTGAATTTTATATGGAGGTGGTACCTCACAACAGATTTTCAAATTGTGGCAATCCCACCATCTCTTGGGTAGACCATCCTACTGCAAGTAAATGGCTGCAATACTGTTAATTGATTTAGACGGAGACATCACCTCCATCTGGGAGGAAGTCCCACCACCTCCCAGAGATGCCAGCCAATCACATGGTCAGCAAGTCACAGGAGTGGCACCAGGAGCAGTGGCCACTGCTGGAATTCCATGCCATCCACGAAGGAGAGCTGCAATGGATCTCCAGATCCAGGGAAGTATGAGTATTCAGTGAGGCCAGCCTGGCAGGATTCACGGAGGGGTGTAGGGGTCCAAATTCAGGTGCAGGAAACAGAAAGCAGTGGGGGGATCACTCAAAGGAAGTGGACTAACATGGAAGCTCAACTTCAACACTGGAAGGTAAAAACAATGACTGCAGATGCTGGAAACCAGATTCTGGATCAGTGGTGCTGGAAGAGCACAGCAGTTCAGGCAGCATCCAACGAGCAGCGAAATCGACGTTTCGGGCAAAAGCCCTTCATCAGGAATAACATTGGAAGCCAACAAGCCCAGCAAGTCAGTCAAAAAGAGACAGGATAAAGAATTTCAACTAAAGCCAAGAATCTCAAAATCTCTATTCCACTAACAACCCAGTGACTTAATAATATTTTTTAACTTTTACTTTTCTTAGACTCACTTCTTATTTCTTACTTTCTCGCTTCTTAAATCTAGTTGTGTTATTTCTTCCCAAATTTATGAATTACTAAACACATTTTTTTTGTATCTCCAAGAAAGCCTCGTTAAACTGGTTCCTATAGAAACAAATTAATTTAGTCTGGCAGAAAGTGGTCCACATGGACACTTGTAAATTTAATCTTGCTGTGTCCAACAAAGAGGCGGATGAATGAAGAAGGGAAGCTAATTCATCCCGCCTTACTCATGAACTAGACAATTTGAGGTATTCCGTAGTGTAGTCACTGTGGAATCTTGGCCAGGCTGTACACAGAGGAGCAAGTGCAAGGTGATGAGTTCCAGGAGCTGATATAGCAATGCAGAAGGAGATTACGTGTATGGAATGAGCTGCCAGAGTATGTGGTGGAGGCTAGTACAATTACAACATTTAAGAGGCATTTGGATGGGAATATGAATAGGAAGGGTTTGGAGAGATATGGGCTGGGTGCTGGCAGATGGGACTAGATTGGGTTGGATCATGGCAGTGGGAAGACACCTTTCAGTAGCTAGAATAGTAGGGCAGGCTGCCTTATGTCTGCCCAACCAACAGTAAAGTACCAGTGGAGTCTGGTAGCCAATGGGCAGGATACTGTCACCATGGCACCCGCTTACATGGCCTCCAGCCCATTACTAAAGGTGTGGTAAAATTGCCCCCTTGGTGTAGGACAGACAGCAGAGTTTTTGTTGAGTTTCTCAGGGCTGAAGGATGGGGATCTGCTCTAAATTAAATTGGAATAGTTAAATATGTAGATGAAAACGGATATCCCATAGAACCAGCAGAAATGTATACACAAAATTATACACTCTACAACAAAGAATAATTTCACAAACACCAACTCTTAAAGATTTAGCTTTCAAAATTCACATTACTTTCACTTTCTATTTTTTGCTTCATTTATAAATCTAGTCTGAAAACAGCAGGTAATAATTCTAAAGTCAATTCATTATTTTCATTTCCTATAAACTGTTGGCCCTTGTAAAAGGAAAGTGCTCTGATTTCAAAGTTGAACAGTGTCCAACGTTTCCACCATAGAATTAGATCGCAAACATGACATCAAGTTTTCATTCCTACCATCTGAATGAAATCAGAGCGCAATTTAAAAATGTTGATGGGATTAATCGCTTCATCAGCTATTTCAACAGCAGCTAATTTAATTCAGCTTCAGGAAGAAATTGCCTAACTATAAATTTTATTTTCTGAAGAATACTTCATAAACTTGGATGTGCAGGTCACGTGGTGAATTATTATTATTTACTACATTACAGCGCAGGAGGAGGCTACTCGGCCCATTGTTTCTGGGCCAGATCTTTGCTAGCACAATCCTGTGCACATTAAATTGACAGTCTTTCTTCCACTTCTCTGTATCTTATTCTGATTTGAATATTTATGAAAAGTAGATCTTAATTAGCATATTAAAAAATTTATTTTTAATTGCAATTGTAGTGAACCTGTTTAAAATAAAATGTTTGCTATTCCTGGGTTTCACATTGTCTCAAATATCTCATCCTCGGGTTCATCAGAGTTATCGTGAAGAGCACAACTTTCCCTTTAAATACAGGACTCAAGCTAGTGCTACATAACTAAATATAACTATGTCCATAAAATGGACCTTTATGCAATTCTCTCCAGCAGGGAAATTAAACATTGAAAGTGAATGAGGGATAGCAAGTGGAGAGATCTGTATAAGAAGGAGAGAATGAGGTAGAATGAGATATAGAGAGGGGGAGGGAAGTGAAGGTCTTATATTTATAAATTCTCATTCTCACATTTAGATTACTTGATGTCTTTGTATACCTGTGATTCCCCTGATTCCCAAGAACCACATCCAGAATTCTACTCTGATCGGTCTATTGGGGTCGTTCTGTCACCAACCATTGATGCCCTTGAGCAACCGAAACGTTGCCATCCATTATTGCTAAACCACCATCCTACACTTCCAAGATCTTCTTAAACAAGATCTCTTTGAACAAAACTTGAAAGAGTGGGAAGGTTTCCTCACTCATTACTTGTGGCAAAATATAAAATGCAATCTTTTTTGATTTGGGTTTATGATTTCACTAAAAATAACCAAAAGGATATCTTCACCCAAAGTTATTCAAGGGATAAAGAAGACAAATATTATCTCTGCCTAGTCTCAGGGAGCACAGAGAGATATCACTTTCTGGAGATGTCATTTGCTGAAAGCCTGTCATTACCTCCTCTCATTCCTGGAAGAAAGCTACTTAAGATGATTTGACCTGATTGATACACTGAATACAGTTTAAATAGGGAATTATATGCGGCATCTGAACATAATTGCACCTTTATTCAGCAATTTTGCCTCTTTAATCTTAGTTTTCATTGTGCTATCGTAGCTCAGCAATCCCAAAATAGTATTCCCTAAAAATAAGATTCTTCTCGGATACAATCCATCAGTTAGGGATTCTTCAGCTGCTAATACTGATTTCCTAAATTCTCAGGCTCATTTTCACTTTGGGAAATATTGTTTTCATTTTCAGGTAGGGTGAACCTGTACTCATTGGAGGTTGGAAGAACGAGAGGCTATCTTATTGAAACATCCAAAATGGATGCTGAGAGGCTGTTTTCCCTTATAGGGAAGTCTAGAGCTAGGCGAAACAATTTAAGAATCCTAATTAATACTGAGAAGGGGAGATTTTTTTCCCCTCTCAGAGAATTATTAATCTATGGCACCCTCTTCCTCAGAGAGAAGTGGAGGACAAATGAATATAGTTGATAGATCTTTTGACTGATAAGGAAGTTGACAGTGAAAGGGGACACATAAAAAATTGCAGTTGAGGGAACAAGCAGATCAGCCATGGTCTTACTGAACGACAGAGCAGGCTTGAGGGGTGGAATGGAATATTCCTGTTCCTAATACTTGCGCACTTTCAGGCAGGAAGTCAATGTTGTTTCACATTATCGCCCAAGACAAAATTAGCCCCAAATCCATTAGTAGGGATAGTGCTTTTGCCTACCTCCTTCAAGTAAAGAGTCATGAATCCATCAATAAGTCCATCTTGTTCAAGTCCAACTATAAGGTCCACCACACTGGTAAACGCAAAGACTGCATAAACTGCCATGAAGATAATAGCACACCATTATCAGGGAATGTGTTTTGGGTTTTCCCAGATTATAAATTCTACAGAATAATTGCATTTTCATGTGATTATTTTCAGCATAATTCAACAAAACTCACGGTAGAATAAAGGATCCTTCGGTGGTTTCTTCCTCGCCAGAAAAAAGGCAATTGTTGCAACCGAGATCAAGATCAAGAATCCAACAATGAGAATGGTCCAGGGGCTGCCAAAGTACAAATGAAAGTCACCTAACTTTAAACAGAAGCTCCATTTCATTATATGACACTTTGTTAAAAATTCTGACATTTACTGCAGAAAAGAAATGCAACAGCAACATTCAACAAGTTGCATTGATGGTGTGCTTGTGACGTAGTAAAATACCCAAGGAACTTCACAGGAGCATTAGAGAGCAACATTTGGCACCAAGACATACTGAAAATAGCTGAGAAGAGCATGATCAGTGAGGGAGAGGAAGAGATGCTTGCTCGACAGAAAGAAAGATTTAGGGGGAATGTTGCAGACCAAAACAATTGAACAGCCACCAGTGAGGCACCCAGTTAAATGAAGGGGTTAAATATGACACAACGTAGAATTTACATCATTAAAGCATGTTACTAAGACCAACTGGACCACACTGTGGTTATGCCCCACAGAATGCGTTCACCCTTTTTCATTGAACCTATCAGCAAAACCTTTCTCCCTTATGTGCTTGGCTCACTTTCTTTAAATACATCAGTCCTTTCTTTTCCCCAACCGTGCAAGTTTCACATTCTAAGCCTTATTGTTTCAGTCATGGTCTCTGTGAGTAATTTATTTTACATTCTGAATTAAGACAGCTTCACAGTTACCACCATTTTGAGATCTACCACAGTAAATTTGAATTTAATTCAGACTTGTGCTTCGATATGATGATCCCCACAGTGACCAGCAGCCTTTAAACAGAAGTTCAAACTTTAAATGAGAGGTTAAAAGGATCAGATGGCAAGATTTCAAGTTTTAAAGCTTTTATTGTAATGAAAGAAAACACAGCAACATTGACAAATCATCATTTCAGAAGGCCACTTGTATTCTAAACAACAGAAAAGATCCAGATTTAATGTTGAAAATAACCAAACAATGCTCCTCCCATGCTTATACTTTGTCCCTTAAATGAACATTGCATTCTCCAGGAATTGTTCCAATGTGCTTCTTAGAGCTCAATGACTTGTTTTCTTTCTTTTCCTTTCCAAATCGAGTAACTCCTGATCCCAGAAATGACTGCTATGGTGAGGGATGAATTGGAAATTCTCCCATCTGGGCAAACTAGGCAATTCTTCAGCTTTGTTTAACCCTCATGAATTCAGATTCTTCAATCCAAGAACAAGCTCCTACCTATATCTTCCATGACACAAAACACTAGCTGTCTCTAATGCTCTGCTCTCCCTTTCATTTCGGAAAGCCTGCAACCCAATTCTACTATGGCTTCCTATGTGTTCTTTCCCTTTCAAAGCCTATCTCAATGGCATTAAGAGTCACATGGACCTTGTATCCAGGTAGAAGTGATAATTATTTATTGTTAAGTCACCCAATAGCATTTTATCTTGGCATTAGACAAGGGTAGCACAGTGGCTCAGTGGTTAGCACTGCTGCCTCACAGCGCCAGGGACCCACGTTTGATTCCAACCTCAGGTAACTGTGTGGTGTTTGCACATTCTCCCCACATCTGCATGGGTTTCCTCTAGATGTCCTGGTTTCCTCCCACAATCCAAAGATGTGCAGGTTAGGTGAATTGGCCATGCTAAGTTGCCCACAGTGTTCAGGGATGTGTAAGTTAGGTGCATTAGTCAAGGGTAAATGTAGAATAATGGGTTTGGGTGGGATACCCTTTGGAGGGTCAGTGTGGACTTGTTGGGCTGAAGGGCCTGTTTCCACACTGTAGGGATTTGATTCTATAATTTAAAATACAACTATTTATAAATTTGAAATTACTAACACCTCCCAAGGAGTCAGAGATTAACCAAATGTCCACAATCAGCAGAGCTGTCCTGGTCACCATTTACAGGTACAAATATCTTGCACCTTTTCTCCCAATGAAACAGCTTGGGCCCCTCTTTAACCTTTCATAACTCAGCCACCCATGCATGTTGTTGGGCAGGATTCAAAACAGGCCTCGTGATCCCCTTCATTCCTCGATTTTACTCTAAGTTAAAGCCCCAGGGCTGAATCATACCTGAAACTGGTTCTGTCATTTTTGTTGAGTTTCATGGAGTGTTTGTCTTTGTGAGGCCAAGTGACTGTTCCCAGGTTGTTGTTCCATACCCACCTAATGAACCATGCATCACACCCTTAAAAGCACTCCACTCATCCAATGCTAGCCTAATTCTCTCACACGCCAGAGGCGAAGTACTTGCCACTACTTGACAAGCTATCATCTTGACCACCTCCCTTCAATGCTATCTGGGACATCGCAACCATTACATATCAGTATTAAGACAGTTATGCTCTGACTGTTCCAAATTGCTCAGTGTCACTCATAATGACTAGCCAAAAAATGATCTGGGAACCCTTTCTGTGGGACTATATTCCTGGAGGCACTATCTTCAGAAAGCTATCATAGGTAGGCACTGCAAAGGGAACATGTGATGCTAAAAATCATTTACCGAAGAATTTGGAAGTTAATGTGTGGAGAGTTGAGTTCTTATAAACTCAATCATTAAACATAGACCAGTGGTACAGGGAAAAGGAAGTCAGTTTGCATCGACTGATTACACAAACCCTTCATTTTGCAACAGGTCAGAAATTTCAGTGCAGTTCTGAATTAGTGTTGCTACTTTTCAGGTGAGACTTAAAATCAAGGCCTTTCAAATGGATGCAAAAGATCCCACTGCAATGCTTTCCAAGCTGAGGAGATGAGTTGACCTCAGCTTGGCTAACATTTCTAAATCAGCCACAATCATTAGAACGGATTCAAAAACAGACATTGCTGGAGAAACTCAGCAGGCATGGCAACATCTGTGGAGAGAAAGCAGAGTTAACTTTACGGGTCCCGTGACCCTTCTTCAGAATTAAAACGGATTATCTGGTAATTATCACAATGTCAATCTGAGAGTTTACTGTATGCCAATTGGGTGCCATGTTACTAACAGTGACTGCAATTTGTAAGTATGTAAGTACATTATTGGCTTTGGGATGTCATTGAACCATGAAAATCACTATAAAAAGTCAAGTTGCCAGATCCTTCAAAACAGGCTGTTCCTCCCTTGTCCTCTGGTCTGACAACTTTTATGGTCTGGCATCCACTGTGACCCAATGGGAGGGAGGTGGGGGTGGCAATGGTCAGGCCAGTGCAAGGCTAATACGCTCACATTGAGAACCTGGGCAGCAGCCCTCAGCTCTGAGCGGGACCTTAATGAATACGACCTCCCTTATTCTGGCATGTTTTCTACTCCAGCATGTGCATAATTCGGAGGCTGCTTAGTAACAGAGGTATATCTGTAACTGGACATCAAAATCTTCCTGTGAAGAATGTGTTTGTTTGTATCAAATTCAAAACTCCCCTAAATAAGGTCAAGAATCAACTTAAAGGACTATTTTCAGATACATGGAATGGTTCATGTGGGGAATGTACTTCCAGAAGAACTAGTGGATGCAGGTATATGTACAACATTTAAAAGACATGTGGATAAGTAAATGAATAAGAAATGCTTGGAGGGATATGGGCCAAGCGCATGCAGGTAAGTGGGATTGTTAAGTTTGGGATTCTGGTCAACATGGACCGAAGGGTCTTTTTCTGTGCTGTATGACTATGATTCTATAGGTGAAAGTAAGTACTGCAGATGCTGGAGATTAGAGTCCAGAGTGTGGTGCTGGAAAAGCACGGCAGGTCAAGCAGTACCTGAGGAGCAGGAAAATTCCTGATGAAGAGCTTTTGCCCGAAACATCGATTTTCCTGCTCCTGGAATGCTGCCTGACCTGCTGTGCTTTTCCAGCACCACACTCACGACTCTATGATTCTACAATTTTCTGATTCAAACATTTCGATCTGTTATACACTGCTTGTGCAATGGGTAGGACTTCTGTTGAAACATCCAGTACTAAGACTTCTGTCAAGATTTTTCACGCTTGTTTGATATAACTTTGACACAAGTGTGGCACAAACCCCGCCTACATAAACTGAAGACTTTGTCAAAATTAGAGTGAAGCAGCATAACTGACGATATTCATTTTCAGTACTTTTTAAGACAACATATCAATTTGCATTTTAAAAGGTCTGGTGGCGCAGTGGTAGTGCCCCTGTCCCTAACCAAGGAGGCCTGGGTTCAGAGTTCCACCTGTTCCAGTGGTGAATAATAACATTTCTAAACAGAATGATTAAATAAATCTATGAGTTTGTATAAATACAGTGTATGTAACACAGCAAAGTATCCCAATGCTTTTCACCGAGCGAGGCAGTGGCTTAAGGGTACTGTCACTGCATGAAGAAAACTACTACTGTAGGAACATGGGTTCAAATCTCACTACAGTGGTTAGATGGGAATTTAAATGTATTTAATATACTTAGAATGTCAAGCTAGTCTCAATAATGCCAACCGTGACTGATTTGTTGTGGAAGTTCATATAATTAATTAATTAAGGGTGGAGAGGTACCATCCTTCTCTGGTCTGGCCTATAAGCCCTCAGCCGACAGACTCTTAACTGTGCTCTGAAATGGCCTTGTAAGCCCCTCAGTTCAAGGGCAATTAGAGATGGACAACAAAATCTGGGTTTGATAGTGCTGCACACATAATTGAATAATAAAGAAAAATAAACACCAACGATCTTATTCACAATCTAATCGAGTATTTTGGAGTTGCAATATAAAAAAGGGACACTTTAATTCCATACTTCTTTCTCAAATAAATACTCCAGATGTATGATATCCAAAACTGGCAGAATGAAAATCAGATCAGAACCTGGATGGTCTTCGTCAATTGTACCATGTTAGATAATACCTGTTGTGGCATGCACCTCCAGTAATGCAGCACTCACTCAGTTATTGCACTGAAGATTGTGACCTGCAAACTGAATTACAGCCTGATTTCAAACTGAAGGGCTTATTAAACCAGCTGATGCAAACTTGCTTCCAATTTCCCTGTATCACGGGACTATATTTGAGGGATGAGTTCATAAGAATTGAACTCTTCACACATCAGCTTCCATATTCTGCAATAACTGAAACTAAACATCACATTTCCCCCTTTAACTCACTATCTGATTCTGAAGTTAGGACCTTCAGCATTAAACCACACAGCAGACTGTAGGATAAGAGAGTTGATCCAAAATACCATCTTGAGAGAGCAAGCTCAAAGAAAAGTGATGAGACAGGAAGGTTTCGGGACTGAATCCCTCAATGTCCCTGCCAAATTGAAGGTCGACAATTAGTTATTTTAAAGTCTCAGCAACACTCCTGCTTCTTCAGCGGAACCTAAGAATTCTGTCATTCCAAACTCATTCCCTGGTTATTATTAGGTCATTTCAGCAGGGAAGTGATTAGGCCACTGCAGTTTGACCCTCAGCTAATGTTAGGAAAATGAGCCAGGCGTCCCATGTCAGATCATTACCTAATGAAGTCTGCTGAAAGATATGGACAGGTTTTGCTGCCTCTGTGAGCTGACTGCCAACACTCAACGTCCACTGGGGTAAGACAATGGAAGACAGCTAACACCTGTTGAACAATACCATGGAAAGAAGCCAATGCCTTCTATAGCAAGGGGTCCCTCACCACGATGAAGGAGCAGCACTCCGAAAGCTTGTGATTTCAGACAAACTTATTGGACTATAACCTGGTGTCAATTGACTTCTGACCCTGTCCATCCCAGTCCAACATCATCCCTCAGCATGAATTGCAATAGCCAATATTTCAATATTTGGCAATGCAAGCTCCCAGGCAGTAATTATGATTTCAGGTAGAGACCCTGGCATGGACATTGATTATTTTTCCTAAATGTTTCACCAATGGGACAACTTTTTCACTGCCCTGATTGGCAGGACAGTGGTTAGCACTGCTGCCTCGTGACACCAGGGACATGGGTTTGATCCCTGCCTTGGGTGACTGTCTGTGTGGAGGTTGCATATTCTCCCCATGCCTGCATGGGTTTCTTCTGGGTGCTCCAGTTTCCTCCCATAATCCAAAGATTTGCAGGTTAGGTGGATTGGCCAGAGGAAATCCAGATTTACAGGAATGGGGTAGGGGCTCGATTTGGATGGGATTCCCTTCAGAGGGTTGGTCCAGACTCGATGGACCAATTGGACTCTTTCGGCTCTGTAGGAATTCTATGATTAGTCCTTTTCTCACTACTCTGATTCAGCTTTTTGGTTCTGGGCTCTAATTGACTAATTTAGGGTTTTCCTTAACCTTACCAACAGAAGGAGTGGCGTAGTGATAATGCCACTGGTTCAGAGCCCCAGGCTGATTGTCTGGGAACATGGATTCAAATCATGGTGCCTTGGCAGATGGTGATTTTTAAATTCAAAGAAAATCTGGAATTACAAAGTTCAGTGATTATGTAAACTTTGCAGTAAAAACCACCTGATTCATTAATTACCCGCTCAAGACAGGAAATCTGCCATCTTTGTCTGGCCTAGCTAGCAACGTGGTCGATTCCTAACTGCCCTCTAGGCCACTGGGGATGAGCAATAAATGCAGGCCTAGCCAGTGAAGGTATGAAAATTGTTTGTAATGCAGAGTGTGCTCATATGCTCTGGCACATGTTGTGGGAACAATCCTGGAAGCAGCACTGAAACTCCACGACAGGCACATACCCAGTTGTCAGCTCCAAGGCCCCTTCACTCTTCAAAACTATCATGGACAAAAATAAAAGCATCTCTGCACAATAACTCCCCGCTTCTTCCCTGCCCTCAGTCTGGGGTCACAATGGGAAACCATTTGGGAAGCACAGTTTGAGGGACACAGAGAGAGAGAACTTGTATTAATTAGAATCACCCACAATCTCAAACCATATTACAGCCAGTGAAATAATTTTAAAGAACACTCACTTTTGCAATTTGTACAAGATCCCACACACCAATAAAAAAAACACCCAGATAATCTGCTTTCATAAAATTCCTACAGTATGGAAGCAGGTCATTCAACCCTCCAAAGAGCATCTCACCCATAGCCACCCCCTACATTTCCCATGGATAATCCACCTAGCCTGCACATCTTTGTGGACTGTGGGAGGAAACAAGAGCACCCAGAGGGAACCCACACAGACACAGGGAAAATGTGCAAACCACACACAGAGTCACCCAAGGCTGGAACAGAACCCAGATCCCTGGCACTATGAGGCAGGAGTACCACCCATGAGTTTAGCCCCCATTTCTCCTGCCTGCAGAGGGTGGGTTGTTCTGAAAAGTAAAGGCTCCAGAAACTTCGGAGAATAAACTCATTGGTGAAAAATGTGACTGCATTCAAATCGCACACAATGACAATTAGGTCAGTGATGTGTAGAATATAAATGGCCTATATTTATGATATTTATAGTAGTGACAGTACAGGAGCTGACCAAGTATCAAGCATTTCATTTTTTGAAAGACTCATAACAAATAGCTCTCGAGTGAAACAGCTTCTTGGTAATGATTAATATTCCAGATTCGGTATATTTATCTGACACACAATATACAGATCTTTCAGTTCCAAGTGACAGAAGCTCTAATAAAGTACAATGAACGTCCTTCATGGGACTCAGTTTTTAAAAAAAGATGTTAATTTAAGAAGTACTAAACCGGCTTATTTTGACCCAGTGTTTACTTAATCAAACACAGATGAGACATGCCAGCCCAGATGGTAGTTGTGCACCAGGCAAAACGCACAGCTTTCACCACAGCTGCCTAACAACTTCCAGTGGCTGCTTTAGCAATGTTCTGCAGCCTGTTAGATGTTTTGCTCTGGACTACCCACCCTTCCTGCAGCCGCAACCTGAACGGATTTCCAACAATACTGACTTCCTCTGTTCTGCTGCCCTTCAACACTGCACATGGGCGAAACAAAAAGAAGACAGGCCGAACGTTAACACTGACTTACCTGCAGTTCGCGGATAAGAAATTAAAGAGATAGCTCACTGGAATTGACACCAGAGATAACATGAAGACCCTCGTGGCGGAGGAAGCAGTCATTTTTTTCTTTGAGAAATTGAAATTATTGTGTGTCACGTTGCTGCTATAATTGACTCTCCTTCGACTCCGTTATATGGTACTCCAGGATTTGTACTCTGTCTGATCCAAGCCTCGGACAAGGTTATAACAAAGGGAAAGCAGTGTATCGCTCCTTCCAAAGAGAACTGTAACTTCCTCTTGTCTTTCCCTCCTCTTTCTCTCAACCAGCAAGCCCCAAAATAATTGCAGCATTAACAGTGATGAAAGCCCAGTAGTTGTCCTGGGGACCGGTTCTCTGTAGGGATGAAGGTTTCTGCACTGAAACACACAAAGGGCTCCTGGCCCGGATCCCAGAGCACAATCACATTCCACTTCTGGGTGCTGGGAAGCTCTCCAAAATCCCCAGCGTCAGCACATGGGCCAGCTGTCAGTCAGAGCCGAGGATATATAGCACATTGAAACCCTTTTAGGTTACCGTTTCTCTGTGTTTTGTGGCAAAGTGCAGTTAAGAGGATCAAAAAGCACAGTGCATTTGACAGGGAGATTGTGTACATTCATTTTAGTTCCAGCTGCACAGCGCCACCATGATCTTTTACAGATTTGCAGCCAATGTACAATTAAAGCTATAATTAGCTCTTATCTGTCTCTCCCTCTGTGATTGTGATTGCGACTGCAGGTACTGCTTGAAGGTCGAGCAAGGCGCCCCCATCTCTGGGCAGCGGTGTTTAATTGCCTGACCCTTCAAAGTCATGTTTCCATTCTGCATGTGTCAAAGTGCAGACTAAATTAAGGAACATGACGGCGAGGGAGATGGCGATTGGCAGCTGAGATGTGGCATGCAATTCTGATGGTGCGTTTTGAACAATAAGCAACATAGAGATGTACTTCAAATAGTGAAATTCCTCAAGGAAATGGTGCAGTTGGAGGGAATTAATTTGCATTATACAGGAAGAGGAGGTGGCCACGTCTTTTAGGAGCTTGATTTTTTTAAAGTCTGATCTGTACGTTAAACCTATTTAACTATTTAACTTCGTTCCAGATCTTTCAGAACAAAATCTAACAATCTCAGAGTTAATGTTTTCAATTGACCGTGGCCTCAAAAGGTGAGAGAAAAAAATTCAGATTTCTATCTCGCTTTGAGCAAATAAAGGTTTCCTGTCCTTACTCTGAACAGTCCAGCTCTAATTCTGAGGACAATGTTTGGAAATATATATTCACTCTGGGTGCACAGGTTCTCCAAAGTACCAGGACTAGATTGTAGTTCCTTTTCAAAGAAAAGAACAAAGAACAATACAGCACAGGAGCAGGCCCTTCGGCCCTCGAAGCCTTTCTGGAAATATGTTTTGCTCTTCCATACTGCAACTGTCTTCACTTACAGGATAAGTCCCACTATTTCCTTCCAATTCATGTATTCGTCCAGGTGCTTCTTGGATGCTGCCACTGTGTCTGCTTCCACCAGCTCCTCTGGCAGTGCATTCCAGGCACTCACCACCCTTTGTGTGAAAAATGTGCTTCTCATATGGCTTTTAATCTCCCGCCCCTCACCTTGAACCTGTGCCCCCTGGTAATTGACCCCTCCACCCTGGGAAAAAGCCTCACTCATTTCACTTTATCCATGCCATTCACAATCTTGTAAACGTCAATTAGGTCACCCCTCAACCTCCTGCGTTCCAGTGAAAACAAACACAGCCTAACCAACCTTACTTCATAGCTAAAATTGCCCATACCAGGCTACATCCTGGTAAACCTTTTCTGTACCCTCTCCCAAGCATCCACATCCTTTTGGTAGTGTGATGACCAGAACTATACTCAATATTCTAAGTGCGGTCTAACTTTCTCTAAACCTGTAGCATTGCTTGTCTATTCTTACACTCAATGCTCTTTCCAATGAAGTCAAGCATATCATAAGCCTTTTTTAACAACCTTATCTACCTGTGCTACTGCCTTCGGTGGTCTGTGGACCTCCACAAACAGATCCCCTGCATATCAATAATCCTAACGCATTCTGAAAGATGAAGAGGCAATCTGTGGAGGCCTTGGCTAGTGATGTTGCCTCTACCCCTATCCCCTGCCCCTACACTAGTTAGGAACTCTAAGTTCACATCCCACTTCAGGAGTTGGGGGTTAAAGAAGGTTATCCCAATTTGTATTGCATAACGCAGTCAAGCAAGATGATTAGCAACCTGCAAATCCTTCCACCATATGCCAGCCTTGATAAGAGTGGGCAAGATTCCTGTTCTGCCATGAAAAGGAAGACACAGCCTCGACCAGTACTCATAGCCCCAGATTACAGCAGAGGTATAAAACACTCGCTGTAACACACACAAAAGGGGAAATCCAATTGAACTGCTTAAGATGAGGAAAAGGGTTTGATAAAGTATGTGTGTTCCTACTAAATCACCAAACTGTCATGGACTATTATTGCTACTCTTTCATTATCATTGGACAACTTGTGCTTCAGGTGGTAGCATCACAATCTCTGAACCAGAAACTCTAGGTTCCAATCCCATCCCAGGATGAAGACCTTATGCTCAAAACGTTGACTGTCCTGCTCCTCAGATGCTGCCTGATCGGCTGTGCTTTTCCAGCACCACACTTTTTGACTCTGATCTCCAGCATCTGCAGTCCTCACTTTCTCCCATTCCAGGATTTGTTGGCAACAGAAGGAGGGATTCAAAGGAATGAATGATACAATTCAAGAGATTGACATTCAGCTTGCTAACCATTCCAATATTTCCCCGTGCTTCCCCAAAGACAGAAGTGTGTGCATGAAGATATGAAACAAGCTGTTGTCATGTCAGTTTCTTGGTACTCCCTCTCCAAAAGTATTGTGGGTCAACCTACACCACATGGACTGCAATGTTCATGAAGGTGACTCACCACCACCTTCTCAAGGGCAGCCATAAACTCTAGACCAGCTAATGGCACTTGCATTAGATACTCAAGTTAAAGTCAATCTCATGTAAAATTCAATCCTCTATTTTTGGTCAAAACATCTGGAATTTTCCATATATCTCATGTAAAAGTCGACCCTGTTTGTTCACAGATAGCAGATCAAGGTATTATCCTGTATGTAAGTGTTACAGTGAGGAAATGAATTCGGTTTTTGTGCTATTATGTGTTTTGATGTACATTTCACACCAATTTGGCGCTAAAGTTTAAGACATATCAGGTCAGAATCAGATGACAACCTTTTATTATGTGCAGTTGAGCAGAGCACAGTTCCCTTGTAGCACCTAGTGGATATAAGATTCAAGGGAAGGCAGAGAACTAAGATTGCACAAAAGCTGCCTGCTGAACTAGACAATAAGATATTACAGTTTCAAGAATTTGTAATCGGAAATAGGCAGATAGAAGGCTACAAGTTATCATGCATTGGAAACATGGACAAAATGCCTATTATTCTCGACGCGCTGGAGAATTGAACTGTGAACCAAAAAGGTTAAAAAACAGTCTTGATGAATTACCATATTTCGTTGTGTTTTTTAATTATTCGTTTAGAAATCAGTTGTACCTCTGCTAATGATTTGGTATTTTGGACTGTAGCATGAACTTTAGCCCCTCAAAAGTAGTATCCATATAATAATTGACGTCTTAAACCTAACCTGAAAAAAGGCTAAAAAAATTCAACTTTTATCGAGTATATGTGGTACATCCCATGACCAAATGAGGAAAATAAGGATAGATAAACTTTTTTCCTCTGTTTGCGATTCCTATATCAATGTTTGAGTCAAAACCGTGCACCTCCCTAACAGTACTATGGCTGAACTTTCGCTGCATAGATTACAGTAATGTGAAAAAGTGACTGTCCAATACTTTCTCCGGAATAATTATGAGTATTATATTAATATTAAAGTGTATTAATTTAGAATATTAATATTAAATGCCAGCAATGCCCACATCCTGGCAATAATCAATCCAAGTTTAATGCATATGCATAATTTTTGGTGTTTCTAAGGGACATTCATCATATTCTCTGGATGAGTGATATGTTTTTGGCTAGAGTCTGTTATAGATTTGTAAGAAGAGGCAGACCTTCAAAACTTGCTGAGTAATTCACTGGAAAGGAATGGTTTCAATGTTAATGGAGCAAATCTTCCTGGAAATATTATGGCACATTAGTGGGACTTGTTGCTATTAATGTGCAACTTGGCCAACAAATGGAACAGATGAAGGGATTAAGATGAAGAACTTACTGGTTGCTTTATGCAATTCCTCTATCTGCGTTTCAACAACAGCATTTCACCTTTAATTATTCTGCAGAATTTGCATGTTAATTCCTCATTAAGATTGCTACAGAAAACTAGGCTCAGAATTAATAATGTAAATACCTTTATAATGACATATTAATTGCTAATATGAAATTCTAAAACAAGGAATGATTTAAATTATAGAGTCAAAGTTCCACTTATAGTAAATTACTTAAGATTCTAAAAGTGCAACATTTAAAATTTTTAATGGTCATCTTAATTTTCTCCTCTTTTCCCTCTCTCTGTGAATCCCCGTCCTTTTGCTCTCTCAAGTTGTCTTTCTTTCTGGACCTGCTTTGTAATCCTTACTTAAAGCCCTTTGGCTACGATGATGCAGTGTTGGTTCAACTGTTCCTCAGGTTTTGAAAGATACAAAAAGGTTAAAGAACTGGGCACTGCTTTTGATGTCCTCCTTCACCAAGGTCTGCACCAATTTATCAGTAAACTGTGAGAAACAAAGCTCACTCACTTCAATAATTTCAGTCCGAGACAAGATCTGAATCAGTAGGGTCATTTATTTTACCCTTGCAAAAGGGTGCGATGTCCACTGTCTACAAGGCAGGGACACACACACACCCTGAATTCAACGAATACATGATATTTATGTAATTTGGTTCCTTTTTTTATGCCATTGCTCCTCCCCTGTTTACATCTTCCCCTTCCCTAAGACCAGCACCCATTACTCCTGCTTATCTCTTGCCGTATCCGGCCTTGTCTGTGACAAAATGCTTATTTCTGGCCTCACAAGGCCGTTTGATCTCATCCCGCAGTGGGTCATTGTTAGGCATATCCTTTCCTTACCATTATCTACTCCCTCCATCTGTGCCTTCCCCTACCATACTGATCCTTATGACTCTTTTAATTGGGGTTTGTTCCTGTAAAAGTGGGAAACAGATGTTTATACCTATTGTTTGTACAGGCGTATCCAGCTTAACTGCCTCCCCTCACAGCATCTTATCTATTTGTCTGTAACATCTGCCATTGTTTTGCAGTCACATTTCATTCTTGCATACAATTTTAGCTAATACAAGAACAATTATATATTTCCTCCACATAGTTTCCATTCTTGTTGACTCAGCTCTTAGTTGAAACAGTTACACACTGGTGTGAGTTCATTTACCTTGCATAAGTAATTATAATTGCAGAAGTAACACTACTTTACCTATATCCCACAAAACTGTACAGTAAGAGGCTTGAGCCTTAGAAAAAGAGCAAAGCCCACACCTACGCAGTGGAACTTGCTGTGGTGTTCACTGGTGAGGGTAGAGTTGTTTGGGTCCTCAACTGAACATATTGGTTAGTTAACTGAATACATTGATTAGTTAACTGAAGGAATCAGTCCATAAACAGGAACTGCAACAAGCACAATATCTTCAAAGTGTTATGAAGTTGAAGGCATGTACTGTACCTTTAAGAGATAGTGAATGCAGTTCTGAACTGAGAACTTACAGGCAACTGTCAGATAACTAACTAGCTGTCTCAGATTGTACTGTAAAATTTAAAATATATAACATTTTGCTGTGAAATAGATACCTGAGTTGGTTGCTGTTTTGACAACAATTCGAATTTAACCAATCGATTTAAATTATGCCCTAGGATACGAAAATCCAATCAAGTTTGAATTTATTGTTTTGCCAACATTGAACCGATGAGATGATCCGATGTTGGGGGTATAAAAGAGGCAGGCAGTTTGAAAGTCATTCGGAGTAACTGCTATCACGAGAGTAACTGCTATCGAGAGAGTAACTGCCATTGACAGAGTAACTGCCATTGACAGGGTAACTGCCATGAAATGCTGTCTATCAAAGGTAGTTTTTCATATGGAACATATTCACAGTAAAAGAAAAAAAGGCAACCCAGGGAGATCTTCAGTCTGGGTCAGAAGAAAGACACCGACAATGACAGCCACTGTATGGTTTTGAAATTAAGTTGATGTAATTTTAATAAGTGTTTTATTGGAACAGTATATTCTTATAGAGGCAGATCTGGAGGCAGATAATAAGCAATTAAGAGAAAGGGGGGCTTAGAGTTGTGAATAGTTGTTGTTTGATGTTCACTTTTAGAGTTAAAGAATAAATTGATATTATTTTCTTTAAATATTGGAATTTGGGAATTCTCTGTCTGTCATATTTTAACAGATTACAAGACAAGGTGAGCTTTTCCGGGTATTTGGTTTAATTAATAGTAGGGTTCACTGCTGTGTTGTAACAAAAGGAAACTTACAAACTTAAAATGGCAATTCCAGAGCCGATGGTCTATTCCAGCCCCATACTGACCACTAATCGCAGAAGGCCTCAAGTGTGCCAGCAGATCTTGTCATGGAGAAAATGTAGAGAATCACCAGGAGACGCAGAGAGTTCTTCAAGAAGTAGGTCTTTTATTTGCAAACAAAAAACCGTGACACGGAGAAAGCAGATTGCCCACAAACCTCAGGGTCCGTTTTTTAAATCATGTTTCTGTTAGCTTATCAGCATGTCCAACTATATTAATCAAAGTACCTCACTCTAGCTACACAATAAACCAGAGATGTTAGTTCCCATTATCTCTTTAGTTGTACAATCTACTTAATGTTATTCTAATGTCACGGTTAGATATTTAGTGCTAACTTTTGCAACAATGGCCTTTCATTCCAGAACCTACTTAATATTTTCCTAATGTCACAATTAGATATTTATTATCACCTCTGCTACAGTGATCTTCCATTCCAAACTAACCTGTCATTATTAGATATTTAGCTATTCCATCTATTACAATAGTCTCCTGTCTCAAGCTAACTCTACCAACTATTAATTAGATATTTAATGTCATGTCCCAAATATTTATGATCCCAATCTTGTCATAATGACTCTTGACAGGGAAACTACCTCGACTAACTGTTATCTCATCTTGCTATAGTGACCTTTCAGTGTTAACCTTACTGTACTAATTGGTGTAAGAGCATTCCGCTATTCTTCCATCCTGCCTTCCACAGACCACAAATTGCCAGTGGTCTTCATGCTTTAACCCTTCCCATGCTTTCATGCTCTTTATCTTCCATAATCCCCCTTTGCAGTGCCACCCATGTGTAGATGTAACAACAACAGCAGGTGGTTCAATTGTAACATTATAAAGATGCTCAGCAATTGGCCAATGGTCAGTGTGGATTCATGTGAAGCAACAAAGAGTCACCAATACAGTTATTCAGGCTACAGTAATCTTGGGCTTGTTGAGTTTGGCAGGATTGATAAAGATTTATGGAGCTGATTGCATGTAAGGTTGTACTGATGAAACAGAGGGTATTAAACTTGGAGAGCAGGAGTGTTCTCCAATCCTGAATACCACTTCCAGCTCTTAGCTACCTCCTCTTGATTGTGCTGTCCTTCCAAACAACCCTCAAGATCACCTCGCCCTCCCTGTCAATAATCCCTCACTATTGATTGTCCCCGTCCTCTCGATCACTCCTTTATTCTAGGTCTTGCTTCTTTCTTAATTTCAGCCTTTTTTCTAGAACACCCAATTTCTCTAGATCACCTCTTCTCTCTAAATCACCTTGCACCAAGATCTCCCTCGGGATCCCTGTCAGCAATGTAAATGTGCACCCACTTCCACTTCATCTGAGGATATGCAACAATTGTCTACAAGCTGCTATATTTGGATTGAGTTCTGTATTGGGTGTGCCCTGAGCCAATATAGGAAGCATTCCTCAGCCATATGACCTAATTGCAAGCTGGCATTGTCCACTTTCACCCCTGGACCTGCTTTGTCAACGACCTTTCCTCCATCAGAGAGTCACAAATGTGGATCTTCATGGAGTCAGTCCTCATTGTACTCTGACAATTTGTCCCATTATTTTCTTGGGATATTTTCTTTCCTTATTTCTCTGTAATTAACTTATTTTTTGAACAAATCTTCCTACTTTTAGCCTGAACGTAATCATCTGACAGTGTAGTGTTTCCCATGATTGAGTCTGGAGGTTCTGAGAGCTATCCCATGCAGTTTTCCAGTGTAATCAGCCAAAGCCAAAGTTGAAGACAAGTGATCAGCGCTGTGACATGTCATCTCATTCAGAACTTGTATAAAGGCAAAATCCATAGGTAATGGGCAGAAAAGCAGAGAGTGGATAGCTCTTTCAGAAAACTAAGGCAAACAAGAGTCTAAGATAAAAACCGAAAGAACAGTGGATGCTGTAAATTAGAAGCAAAAACAGAAATTGCTTGAAAAGCTCAGCAGGTCTGGCAGCATCTGTGGAGAGAAATTAGAGGTAACATTCCTCAGAGCTGATGGTAGCTCGGAAAATGTCAGGGTATGGGTTGGAGTTAAGGAGTAAACGATTGGTGGAGATAGAATCCAAACAGAGAGAACAGTTGGACAGACAAAGAAGGGAATAACAATCTGACTGGGAGGGCGAATAGCTATTAATGTGGACTGTTTGTGGCTAACGACCTGTTGGGTGTAATAGCAGACTGTGTGATAACAAGGACTATGCAGGATTTGATTTATGGGCACTTTGGAAACTGTAGTCCCCACATCTTGGGAGAAAGCCCAAATCTTAACTTTTAAGAGGAACCATATATCACCTCCCACAGTTGATGAGTCAGTACTTCTCCATGTTGAATGCTACTTCAAAGGAGCACTGAAGGCACAGAATGTATTCAGAGTGAGGACTGTAATATCCATCATCAAAGGTGACTGAGTAACACCTCTAATGGCTAACCTGGCTGTGTCCTGAAGAGAATATTTGCAAGACTAGGCATAGAACAAGAAGAATGAACGCAATGAATAATCTACCTGACCTTGCCCTACCTGTCACAGATGCATTTGTCCATGACAGTATTGGCAGAAATGACCACTGCACAGCCCTTTCTTTTCATTATTTCATGGGACGTGAGTGTCGGCATCACCAGCATTTGTTGCCCATCCTTAATTGCCCTCGAGAGGTTGATTGTGAGCCACCGTCATGAAGCACCACATTCGGGTACGCAGACAGAGCAGTTAGAAAGGAGTTTTGGCAGCTGTGAAGGAACAGCAAAATGAGGACGGTTTGTGGTTTGGAGAGGAACTTGCAGTTGTAATGTTCCTGTGTGGTTTCCTGGGTGGCTGGATCGTCAGGTTTGGGAATTGGTGTTGACGGAACCTTGGTGAGTTGGTGCTCTTCCCCCTCCTGCCATCTGGCAGAAGATATCGGAACATTCAGTCCCTCATGGACAGACTGTGCAACAGTTTTATCCCCCAAGCCATCAGGCTCCCATATGATCAGATTCTTTCCCGTCTGAAATTCTTTGTATGACTTCAAATTGCTGCTAGAAAAATGTCTATTATTTATCATGCTTGCATGTTTTGCTCTTCTAGTGCACTTTATGCCGTGTGCGATTGTGTAGTTTGTGCTGTCCATTGGTAGCAGCCTCAGTTGACCTGGAGGAATGTTGTCTCATTTTTACTGTCCCAGTTGTATATGGTAGACATGACAAATAAAGAGCTACTCTACTTTACTCAGTGCCTCTTGTTGGTGATACGCCCTGCTACTACTGTACACTAGTGGTAGAGAGAGTGAATGCTGAATGTGGTGGATGGGTTATCAATCTGATGGGATGCCAATGAAGGTTGGCTTTGTCTGGATGTTGTTGAGCATTTTGAATGCTGATGAATCTGAACTTGTCCAGGCAAGAGGACAGATCTATGCAAGATGATATACAAATGCATTTTTCCTCTGATATTCTCCTTTCAGACTATACTGTGTCACTCTGTTGTATTGTTCAACGCTACCATTCCATTACTGGTTTTATCACAATGTCAGATGGTGATGATTTCCATTGCTTACTAGGATCTCTACAATCTGACAGAAACAAACTGTGGTTCATTATCTGCATTGATAGTCTCCAGCAATCCCCAGTCTGTAAATTCAATGATCAGAGTGGTTATGGTGTTTGTTTCTGGCCATTTGCTACATAGGTCATGAACAGACAGCAAAAATTGTTGAATTCGAGGGGTTGCTTGCATTCCTCTAAAATCATAATCATAGAATCCCTACAGTGTGGAAATAGGCCCTTCAGCCCAACCTGACTGAGTAATACACCCATACCCTATATTATCCACCCCTGACTCAGGTACTTAGCCTACAGATCCCCAAACAATATGGACAATTTAGCATGACCAATTCACCTAATCCGCACATCTTTGGATTGTGGGAGGAAACCAGAGCACCCAGAGGAAATCCATGCAGACACAGGGTGAATGTGCAAACCCCACGCAGACAGTCACCTGAGGCTAGATTTGAACTCAGGCCCCTGGTGCTGTGAGGCAGTAATGCTAACCACTGAGCCACCGTGCTGCCATCACTGAGCCTCATAAACAATCCACATAAAGTTGTGGCCGTGGTTTTCATGGCCCTGGGGATAATTGGAGAAATGCAGGACAAGGTTTGTCAGATTTCCCATTCAGTGTACAAACTATGCTGTTTCTAATGAGTTCTTCCACGTGGTGAGCCATTGTTGACCACCAGGCTACTTCATGAAGACTGAAGGATATAGTGTAATACACGTTGCTGCTGTACTTTTGAGATAACCATCTATGTCCTGTGTGTAATAAAGTTGTCACTAAATAATGCAACTTCATTGCTTACTCAGCAGTGACAAAATCTTCCTCTATTTCATAAGGCCACTTAGTTTCTGGGAAATGATTTATTTCTTGCAACATGATATCTTTTGTCGATTTTGCCTTAAACTCCTCAAATATAACTAAATTCTCAGCTGCTTCTAAAGTCACCACAGTTATATAGTTCTCAATGTCACAAATCATTTTTCTATTACTAATGCTAAATACGATAGCAGCACAACTCAGTAATTAAGCTATTTGGTTGTGTGAACCTGTGAGACATTCAAGCTCAAAGTTATATTAATGAAAAGGAGCTGACATTTCTCAGATCAATAACTAGATTTTGATGTGGCTTGATGCTACCTGGAATGGAGGGTTTGAATTATAAGGTGAGGCTGGACAGGTTGAGACACTTTTCACTGGAGGATCGGAGACTCAGGGTGACCTCATCGAGATTTATAAAATCATGAAGGGCAGAGCTAAGGTGAGTACCAGGTGTCTTTTCCCTAAGGTGGGGATTTCAAGACTGGGGGGCACATTTTTAAGATGAGAGGGGAAAGATTAAAAAAAGACACAAGGGTCAACTTTTTTACACAGAGAGGGGGTCACATTGGACATGAATAAGGTAAATCGGCAAGGTCTTTTCCCTGGGGATTCCAGAACTAGAGGGTTTAGGGTGAGAGGAGACAGATATAAAAGAGACTTAAGGGGCAACTTTTTCACTCAGAAGATGTGTGTGTGTGTGTGTGTGTGGAATGAGCTGCCAGAGGAAGTGGTGGAGGCTAGTACAATTGTAACATTTAAAAGGCATCTGAATGGGTATATGAATAGGAAGGGTTTAGAGGGATATGGGCCAGTGCTGGCAGGTGGGACTAGATTGGGGTAGGATGTCTTGTCGGCATGGACGGGCTGGACCGAAGGGTCTGTTTCCGTGCTGTACATCTCTATGACTCTATGTATGTGGAATGAACTTCCAGAGGAAGTGGTGGATGCAGCTGCAGTTACAATGTTTAAAATACATAAGAAATGTTTGAAGGGATATGGGCCAAGTGCAGGCAGGTGGGATCAGATTAATTTGGAATTACGGTTGGATTAGACTGGTTGGACTAAAGGATCTGCTTCCATGCTGTATGACTATAACTCTAGTAATGTGGCCAGTGTTTGGTGAACAGTACAGAGTGAACTTCCTACTGTAGAGGTACATGTATTGATGTTCCCATGTGTAAATGCTTCCTCCTCTGCAATGGAGTATGTGAGTTTACATAAGCAAAGGATGTGTGCTTCTTTTAATCTACAGTGAGAGCATGGCTCTGATTGCACTACCTGATGTAATGTGTTGTGGTGTTTGTTTCCCAACATTCCCCTGAAATGCATGAGGACTGATGGAGACTCTATCTTCCCCTTTAACATCTCAAATGCGGTTTGCTCTGTGATTGTCCATTCTCAATTTATACAGTTGGGGCAGTATCTTCTGGAGAGGCTTCATGATCTCTGCATGTTTAGGAAAGAATTTGTGATAATAATTTCAACTCTTTTTACTTTAGTTGTCATCCGATGTGGATGGTTGGTATTGATGTTGTTGTGGTTTGGCTTGACTCTAGCTGTTATCACTCTGTTCCTTAGAAAGGCAATCCTGGAAGTCCACAAATGTCCAATTGTCAGTGCGGAGCATCAAATCAAAATCTGTTCAAGTTGAATGAGCATCATTGGTAACAGCTGATCGAGTTCTGCTTTATCTCTTCCTTGAACAACGATGCTGTGAAACAGATTAAGCAGCTCCTTGACTTCTGACAAACTGACAAAACAGTATTCTGGAATGTACAATTTGGGTCTTCTGCAGAACTGAAACATGAGTAACAAAAGCTGGTATTTGGATATAGCTCCATCTCATTCTTTGCTTCGTCTGTGGAATCATTAAATGATGTTGGTAGTTATTGGATCATCGAGATGGATTATGCCACGTGGATAGCTGACTGGAATAATAGCTTTGTTGCTCCCTTTAAGATCACTGCCTATTCCAAGTCCACTCCTTTTATGTTGTGCACTGACTCAGTCCTATTGTCACTGGATGATACCGTCAGCTTCAAATCATTTCAATTCCTGTAACACTTCAACATGAATTCTAAACTCTAACAGTGTGAAATTTTGTGAACCTAACTGAATTGATCTGTTGGCTCAAGAAGCATGACAACACCCCTTAATCTTCCCAAGGTTGGTCAATAAGGATGGATATTTGTGTGTACAGTCTGCATTATCTAGCATTATTGTAGAGTCATAGGGTCATACAGCATGGAAACAGACCCTTTGATCCAACTCGTCCATGCCAAACAGATTTCCCAAACTAAAGTAGCCTTCTTCGTTGACATTTGGCTCATATTCTGCTAAATCTTTCCTATTCATATACCTGTCCAAATACTTTTAAATGATGTAATTGTACTCACCTCTACCATTTCCACTGGCAGTTCATTCCTTTTACACGCCACCCTCTGCATGAAAAAGTCCCTCAGATCTATTTTAAATCTTGCCCCTCTCCCTATGCCCTCTAGCTTTGAACTTCCCTATCCTGAGGAAAAGACTTCTGCTATTCACCTTATCTATGCCTCTCAAGATTTCATAAACCTCTACAAGGTCATTCCTCAATTTCCTACGCTCCAGTGAAAAAAAGTCCCAACCAATCCAGCCTCTCCTTATAACCCAAACCATCCAGTCTCGGTCCCATCCTTGTAAATCTTTTCTGCACCCTTTCCAATTTAATAGCATCCTTTCTACAGCAGGGTGATCAGAACTGTACTCAGTACTCCAAAGGTGGTCTCACCAATGTCCTGTATAGCTGCAATATGATCTCCCAAATCCTATACTAAATTTGTGCTCCAGTAAGAGTTTGAAGCCAAGCCTTTTGAAAAGGTTTACCCTCTTAAGGCTTCAGTCTATGACTACAGAGATCATGAGTCTATCTAATGTGATGTTTTTGTAGCATAGTGCAACTGTGATAATTCCTAACATCACAATGATCCAGTTCATAGAATCAGAATCAGAATCACAACAGGTCATTTGGCTCATCGAGTCACACCAACCTTCCGAAGAACATCCCACCCAAACCCACCCCCCCCCTTACCCTATCCCTGTAACCTTGCCTTTCCCATGGCTAATCCACCTAGCCTGCATATCCTTGGACACTATCAGCAATTTATCATGGTTGATCCACTGAAGTTGCACATCTTTGGACTATAGGAAGAAACCGAAGCATCCAGAGGAAATATAATTAAAAATCACGCAACACTAGGTTATAGTCCAACAGGTTTAATTGGAAGCACACTAGCTTACGGAGCGACGCTCCTTCACCAGGTGGTAGTGGAGGGTTCAATCCTAACGCACAGAATTTATAACAAAAATTTACAGTGTGATGTAACTGAAATTATACATTGAAAAATTGATTGTCTGTTAAGCCTTTCATCTGTTAGAATACAGTGATAGTTTCACTTCTTTCATGTGTAAATCACAAAACCTTGATGTATTTATCAAGGCACTTGCTGTCATATTAAGCATCAACATGTCTTTTGTCAGTTTTGCAAATCCTCAACAGCCTTGTGCTCTGAAACAATACATGATTATTGATTCTTTTCGGTCATTGCTACATCTAGATTGTCCGTCTCCACAGTGAGAATGTTAGTCTTGTATCATAAAATCCACCTATTCCACTGTTTGGGAGGAGTAAAGAACAGGAAGGAGCATGGGTCAGTAAATTTAAATTGTTTGTCTTCATCATCCCTGCCATTTTGATTTATGCCTCAGACATAATGACACAACCATTTCTATATTTTAT
This sequence comes from Hemiscyllium ocellatum, assembly GCF_020745735.1. Classification (NCBI taxonomy): domain Eukaryota; kingdom Metazoa; phylum Chordata; class Chondrichthyes; order Orectolobiformes; family Hemiscylliidae; genus Hemiscyllium; species Hemiscyllium ocellatum. The sequence goes on along the minus strand of NC_083439.1, from coordinate 31,236,862 downwards.
TCAATATGTTAAAACATCTGCTCTCATTCTTATAGCTGCTTGCTTTGACTTAATTTCCCTTTCTCAGTCATCACAGTCAGACTTCACTATCACCCACAGTACCAAGAAACAACAGACCCACATAGTCAAACACCAAATGATTGAACACTCCACAAATGTCATATGATACTCAGAACTTGGGTCTCTTGGCAAAACAAACTGATCTTTAAGAGAAGCAGAAATGTTCACCAAGCCTATTAGACAAACCTGTGGTTAAACACGCCAGGATAAACAGACCACGGGAAACAGCCATTTCCATAAAACATTTTATCTTAAAGTTAAATACAATCTGAAGCAATCAATGGCTGATCGCATACCATAGAGACCAGACAAGGAGGTGGAGAAGTATTGACATGGGATAGTTGCCATGGCAAATAGCAATAAAAATGATTATGAGTTTTAATTGGCACAGTCCTACAGGGGAATGAGCCCATTAAAGCTGATCAGTGCCAAGTAAGACTGGGATCCAATTAACCTGTATTCATCCTAAACTGACCACTTAGGGGGTAACCAAATATTGCCTAAAATTGTTTTGTAGCCCTTTAAGATTTCAGCTTTTTTTCACTGCTGAGACAGCACCTTCCAAACCTACTTCCATCTGGAAGGACAAGGGCAGCAGATACACGGGCACACCACTTCCTGCAAGGTCCCCCCTCCAGGCCACTCACCATCCTGACTTGGAAATATATCACCATTCCTTCAGTATCACTGGCTCAAAATCCCTCCTTACAGCATTGTGGATCAAGAAGTCAGCTCACACCACCTTCTCAAAAGTGACTTGCACTGGGTCATGAACTCAAGCCTATTAGTCTGGGAACCTGAACATTTCCTGTGTAATTGGAGTGTTCAAATTGCCAAGAGGCTTGGTCAGGATATAATTGCCTTAGCAAGAGTGCAACAAAAGTTCACTTGATTGATTCCTGAGATGAGTGTATTGTCCTATGAAGACAGGCTGAGTAAGCCAAGTTTAGATAAAAAGGACATTGAATAAAAGAAGACCATTCGGCTCATCAGTACTACTTCTCTCCCTGTAGCCCTGCAGATTTGTTTTTTCTTCAGGTAATTATCCTATTGTTATTTGAAGCACTCAACGAAGCCGCCATCATCAAACTATTAGATCACACAGTCCACTTAATTGCTGTGGGGAAAAAAAGTTTTTCCTTATGTTGTTATTTTTTTCTTTAGCTGAACACATTAAAGCAGTGTACCGTACAAAGATCTGGGCAACGAGAGAACAAATACACCTAATGCCACCCTCACCCTGATGGCCACCTTTGTGTGTGGCTGCATCAAGCTGTGCGTGGATCCCCGGTACGCAAGCACCAAGTGTCACTACGTTCTGAGGTTCTACCTGTCCCCGGTGTTGCGAAGGATGGACCTGGCCTTGCTGCTGCGGAATGCTCCGAGTAGTTGGACCGTTCCATATCACCTGTCCTTCGTAGAGAAGTTTATGAAGAAAAACACCTTTGACCACAAGTTTATCAGGAAGTGGTCAGCACGTAGTGTCCTTGAGACCCTTCGGGAAAAGGAGAGGGTGGATCTTATCGAGCAGTTCCTTGAGCAGACTGCCAAAGCCATTTGGAAGAATGCCTCATCGCCAGAACTTTTGAACAAGCACCAAGACATGGCTTGGCTGGTGGTGAGAAGGGCTCTGCCTGTGAGATCCTTTATGCACGCCCGGACTCTCAGCCGCACCGCACGCTGCCCTCGAAGTAGCTGCGGGGGGGACGAGAAGGTCACTCACCTTCTGGAATGTGCCTATGCAGAAGAAGTCTGGAGAGGAATGCAGTGGTGTTTGTCGAGGTTCGTCCCGAGCAGCGCCGTGACACGGGACTCTGTGCTCTACGGCCTGTTCCCCAGGACGCACACTGAGACGAACATCAACTGTGCCTGGTGGAACATCAACTTAGTGAAGGACGCTCTCTGGGCGGTCCGAAACTGTTGATCTTCCAGCTGAAGGAGTTGACCCCAACTAAGTGTTGCAGACCGGCACATTCCAAAGTCCAGGACTACATGTTGAGGGATGCGCTGAAGCTTGGGGCAACTGCCACGGTGGGGAAAGACCACCGTGTAACATCTGCCTGCCTAAGGAAGAATAGGGGGCCCGTGCAGTCATTTGGGCTCTGCTGACGCCTCAGCTAAATATATGGACATATGATTGAAAAATGTACAGACCTGTATATAAAAATGATAAATTCTGATCTCTGTATGTAAATGTTTACATATGTATGGCATGACCAACTGTACAGACCATCACATTATTTTATGAATAAAGTATATTTTTGAAATTAAAAACAATTAAAGCAGTGTACCGTAGTTCTGGATCCCCCTCATGATTTTCACATCTCTACTGAATATCTTTGCCATCTTCTCTTTTCTGAGGACAACCTCAGAGTCACAAAGCTATCCATGTAACTGATGTTCCTTTTCCCTGGAACCATTCTTACGAATCTTTTCTGCAATTTCTTTTCTGCCTTCGTAACTTTTCAAACGTGCAGTACCCAGAACTGGGAATAATACTGCAGTTGAGCCTAAGCCAGAGTTTGGTGTATTCCATAACGAGGAAAGGTCATGACCTGGAATGTTGGCAGAATCTTTGATTTTTTTTAGCTAATTACCTGTTGTGTGTTTTTGGAAGGATTCCCACACCAAGACCCAATGAGGTTTCTCACCATTTCTTACAAAACTCACTTCATTAACTAGTCGCCCCCATCCCTACGATATCACCCACATCCAGTTCTAGCACCATCTTACCATGTGCCGGTCCTAGAACAACGTGGCATTGAGTGGATATCTGCCGAGAGACCAGAAACCCTTCTACCTGCACCATCTATAGAAGCCCAATGTACTCAATGGATAAGCACTGTCGATATAGAGCTGTCCTGTACTGGTCCCAGGGCAGACCAGGGGAGATTGTTGCCCCATTTTGCAGATAGGGACTCCTGTGAATGGAGTCAGGAAGATGTTCTTCCCCCAGGACCAACAGCCATTGGGAGGAATGCCCAGCACTGTAGGAAAAGATCAATGACCTTCAGTACTCTGGTGCCATCTTCTCTCTGATGCCTCACCCCCTTTCTATCTCTGCTTCTGTATCCATCTCCACTGAGGCTCAGAGTCCATCACTGTTGCCTGCAACACTTTCACTCACTCGCTCTCACCCAACCCGACCACTGACCCTGCATTCCCTCTGCGCTGCCCACTCACTCCCTCAGAACATCTCCCTGTCTCCACCAACAGTAAGAGCTCTTCCTCACACTTTCACCCCTATTAGCAACTGCTTCTCTCTTAGGAAATCAATGCACAATGGAATTAAAAGAGTCAAATGGCTGCCCATCAATCAACTCCTCACCCTTTATGTGGGAAACCATCTTGACACTAATCAACCTGAACAGCTGATTAACCACATCCGAGCCCCTGGACTGGTATCGGAGACTGTCCTTGACTTGGACCCCCGAACAAAGGCTATCTCCCTTGTATTGATTGAGGTCTGCTGACAACACTGAGAAGCTTCCTGGCTTTGTGTCTGTGGTAAATGGCAAGGCAAGACAAAAGTAATATGAGACTGGTATCACTGACTGAGGGGGCAAAATGCATAATGATAATGCAATATCAGCTGTGAGCATTCAGGTAGGCTCAGAGTGAGTGATTTGATTTGATATATTATTGTCACATGTACCAAGGTACAGTGAAAAGAGTTGTCTTACATGCTTTACAGGCACATCATACTATATAAGTTCATCAAGGTAACAGAGTCGAGAGTGTGGTGCTGGAAAAGCACAGTCAGTCAGGCAGCATCCGAGGAGCAGGAGAGTCGACATTTCGGGCATAAGCCCTTTGTCAGGAATGAGACTTGTGAGCCGAGGGGGTAGTAACAAAACAGAGTGCAGGGTACAATGTTACAGCTGCCAAGAAGGTACAGAGAAAGATCAACATTAACATTAAAGAGGCATATTCAAAAATCTGATAACTGCATGGAAAAAGCTGTTCTTGAATCTGTTTTTGCGTGTTTACAAACGTTAATATCTTCTACCTGAAGAGAGTCTAGCCGGGTGGGAGGGGTCTTTGATGATGTTGGTTGCTCTCCAGAGGCAGTGGGAAGTACGGATGGAGTCCATGGATGGAAGCTAGTTTGCATGATGAACTGGGTTGTGTTCACAACTCTCTATAGTTTCTTGCAGTCTTACGAAGAGCAGTTGCCATACATATTGTGGTGCATCCAGACAGGATGCTTTCCATGGTGCATCTATATGAGTATAATGAGAGTGAGTTAAGAGGCCGGAGATACAGCTTGGTCCACTCCATGAGCTGGGTGTGTGTTCCTGAGCACAAAATGTCCTGGCTGCAGCGTGACAATAAGAGTTACTGGTGTATCCTGAGGTGCAGCTTTGAAGTGCAGAAATAAACTGTAAATGCGCTATGAGGGTCAGAGATGCGCTATGAGGGTTCTTACAGACTGGCTTAGGGACAGCAGGGTGACACAAGTGACCACACAACAGCAGAGACCCAGGTTCAATCCCAGCCTCAGCTACTGTCTGTGTGAAGTTTGTACGTACTTCCCAAGTCTGTGTGGGGTTCCTCTGGGTGCTCTGATTTCCTCCCCAAGTCCAAAGACGTGCGGTTTAGGTGGATTGGCCATGCTAAATTGCCTATAGTGTCCAGGGCTGGGAAGGCTCAGTGGGTTATCCAAGGGAAGTATAGAGATAGGGTATGGGGGTAGGATGCACTTTGGAGGGTTGATGCAAACTTGACAGAGTACATGATGTTTCCCAGCTGGAGAGTCTCGAACAAAGAATTGGAGTTTCAGGGATCAGCCATTTTGGTCTCAGACAGGTAGAAATGTCTCTACGCAAAGGGTCGTAAACCTTTGAAATTGTTGCTTCAGAATTGTCAATGCTTATTCATTCTGTATACACTCAGCAGAGACCAACAGGTGTTTTGGATATTGAGGGAAGTGGGTTCTTTTATTGCAGTCAGTGGCCAGGCTGGATTTGTTGGTACTCTTTAATTACCCTTACATTAAGTAGCTTGCTAAGCTATTTCAGATGGCAGTTAAGAGTCAACCACATTATTGTGGAGCTGGAAACACATGTAGGCCAGACTGGGTGAGACTGGCAGACTTTCTTCTCTGAAGGACATGAGTGAACCAGACAACAGTTTCATGGTCATCATTACTAATTTTATATTTCCAAACATATCAATTAAAGCCTAAATTCCACTTGTTGCCATGGTGGGATTTGAACCCCAGAATATTAGCATGGTCCCTTGGATTAATGGTCAAAAGTCACACAACATCAGGGTTTAGTCCCACGGGTGAAGAAGCAGCACTCCGAAAGCTTGTGATTTCAAATAAACCTGTTGGACTATAACCTGGTGTCTTGTGACTTTTGACCTTGTTCATCCCAGTCCAACACTGGCACCTCCACACCCTGGATTAATATTCTAGATATATTGCCATAGTGCCAACATTTCCCTGTTATGAGAGTAGTGCAGGAAGGTGGAACTGAGTCAGAGCCTCAGGCCTACTCTTATTCAATGGCAGGAAAGCTTCAAGGGGCCGAATGGCCTACTTCCGCTCCTATTTCTGATGTTCAAGTATAATTAGCTAAGACCACAGTCAACATATTTCGCTGTGGTAACAGTTGAGGTGTTTGGAGCTAAGCTGGGTAAATAGAGCAAGGTACAAATCAGCCATGATTTAATTGAAAGTGTGAACAGGCTCATGGGGGTGAATGGCCAACTCCTTTTCCGATGTTAACATTGATGGGTGCTGTGTAACAGTTAAACCTCCTCAAGGCAATTTCTCATACCTTCTGCGATGATTGTAGTGGGGTCAGCCAAGTGAACTTCATAGAACAGGGTCGGGTACGTTTTGGCACCGCCCTTTTGGCACTGATCATTTGACCTCGCCGTCTTGGCTCTAAACTGTTTTGGCGCTCATTACTTTGGCACTGATCTGTTTTGGCACCAATTCAGAATAAAAAAAATTCTTGTTTGGTTAAAGAAAAGAGCATGACTAATGACCCGATGTAATTTTCTCAACTAGCAAGAGTTGATAGTCAAAGCTGTAATGACCCGCTGCAGATTCAAATCTCGTTTTGTAACCATTTTCTCATTTAACAATTTTTAATAGTCATCTACTGCCTTGCTGGTACTTAAGCCCTTCTGTCTTCACATTGGAAAGCTGTGATACAATTTTATTTCTATTTTCTTGTAGAGCCCATACCAGATAGACAAACCAAAATTTTCATGGTTATCTATAAGTATTGCCGCTAAAACAGCTCAGCGCCAAAGTAATGAGCGCCAAAACAGTTTAGAGCCAAAACGGTGGGGCCAAATAGTCCCATTCCGCATAGAATATGAGTTCCCTCATTGGGCTATTAACCTGGTCCAATCAGGGAGCCCTGGCTGACAGATATAAACAGGCGTGTCAAAGACCCTGTTCACTCTGAGGGAGCAGGGTCAGTGTCAAGGACTCTCCACATGTGAATAAAGGGTGATTTGGTGACAGGATACCAGCCTGTGTGGATTTATTTCAGTTTCTATTTAAGAAAAGTTATTACGCATAGAGTCATAGAGATGTACAGCATGGAAACAGAGCCTTCGGTCCAATCCGTCCATGCCGACCAGATATCCCAACCCAATCGAGTCCCACCTGCCAGCACCTGGCCCATATCCCTCCAAACCCTTCCTATTCATATACCCATCTAAGTGCCTCTTAAATGTTGCAATTGTACCAGCCTCCACCACTTCCTCTGGCAGTTCATTCCATACACGTACCACCCCCTAAGGGGCGTGAAAAAGTTGCCCCTTAGGTCTCTTTTATATCTTTCCCCTCTCACCCTAAACCTATGCCCTCTAGTTGTGGAATCCCTGACCCCAGGGAAAAGACTTTGTCTATTTATTTTATCCATGCCCCTCATAATTTTGTAAACCTCTATAAGGTCACCCCTCAGCCTTTGACACTCCAAGGAAAACGACCCCAGCCTGTTCAGCTGTGCCCTGTAGCTCAGATCCTCCAACCCTGACAACATCCTTGTAAATCTTTTCTGAACCCTTTCAAGTTTCACAACATCCCTACGATAGGAAGGAGACCAGAATTGCACGCAATATTCCAACAGTGGCCTAACCAATGTCCTGTACAGCTGCAACATGACCTCCCAACTCCTGTACTCAATACTCTGACCAATAAAGGAAAGCATACTAAACACATTCTTCTCTATCCTATCTACCTGTGACTCCATTTTCAAGGAGTTATGAACCTGCACTCCAAGGTCTTTTTGTTCAGCAACACTCCCTAGGACCTTACCATTAAGTGTATAGGTCCGGCTAAGATATGCTTTCCCAAATTGCAGCAATTTGCATTTATCTAAATTAAACACAGCCCATTGGCCCATCTGGTCCAGATCCTGTTGTAATCTGAGGTAACCCTCTTCGCTGTCCACTGCACCTCCAATTTTGGTGTCATCTGCAAACTTACTAACTGTACCTCTCATGCTCGCATCCAAATCATTTACGTAAATGTCAAAAACTAAAGGACCCAGCACCGATCCTTGTGGCACTCCATTGGTCACAGGCCTCCAGTCTGAAAAACAATCCTCCACCACCACCTTTGAGCCAGTTCTGTATCCAAATGGCTAGTTCTCCCTGTATTCCATGAGATCTAACCTCGCTAATCAGTCTCCCATGGGGAACCTTGTTGAACACCTTACTGAAGTTCATATAGATCACATCTACTGCTCTGCCCTCATCAATCTTCTTTGTTACTTCTTCAAAAAACTCAATAAAGTCTGTAAGAAATGATTTCCCATGCACAAAGCCATGTTGACTATCCCTAATCAGTCCTTGCCTTTCCAAATACATGTACATCCTGTCCCTCAGGATTCCCTCCAACAACTTGCCCACCACCGAGGTCAGGCTCACCGGTCTATAGTTCCTTGGCTTGTCTTTACCGCCCTTCTTAAACAGTGGCACCACGTTTGCCAACCTTCAGTCTTCCAGCACCTCACCTGTGACTATCAATGATACACTGTGTCTTGTTGTGCCATAGGGCCTGTTTCCACACTGTAGGAATTCTATATGTTAACATGATTGTATTTTAACTGATCTGAATACACCACTCCGCCTTTCCCCGCACACACCATTGAGATATGAACACAGTGCCATCTTGTGGACTATTTTCATTTCAATGTTCAGCTTTTTGCTGTCTGCAGTGTTTCTAACAGTCACAGGCTTCTGTTGTTCTCATTTCCTTCCTGTTATGCGACTTGACTAAAGTAAGTAAGGCTTAGTGATAGTAAACTTATATCTTATTGTGTTGCTTGGAGCTTAGTGACCAGTATAAGAAACAAAAGCCACATCTTTACATTTGTGATATTTTAAAACTAGGAGCAGAGAAAAGCTCTTTCAAAAACACTGTGATTAATAATCTACCACAAAATTACAAATGCCGTTTCTTTGGCTCTGTATTAGGTAGTGAATCAGCAGAGTGATGCCACAGGAATAATGAACTGAGACCTAGTTTAGTACTAGGATGGTAATGTATGTGGCCTATAATTTAGCTCTGAATCACCTTATAATAACCAACTCAATTGCAAGGATGGGTTGGACTCTGGCTTACCCCAAACATGTTAAAAGTGAAATAGAATGAACCGTTATGTGCCTGCTTTGCCACAGTACATCGTTCTAGTTCAGGGTGATATTGCTTGTCATTATTACTCCCCATTGGCAACTGCCTGAACACATTTACTGACATAAGCTGAAAGCTGTGACAGATATGGAAGTTATGATCAATTATGTTGCTCCTCCTTGCAGACATTTACTCACTATCTTGCACAAAATCATCCTGTTCATCAGCGACCGCAAATCTGACAAGCTTCCTACAATTTGAAACTATCCAAACTCCCTCTTGGTGTCTCCTCTTGTGTACCCTCAGCATCTCATGTCTCCAGAGGTGGGTTGTCCTGAGCTGACTAACTGATTGATGATTCCCAGCCTCTTAGAGAACACAGACAGTGCTTCTGCATCTTTTGTCATGGGCAAGATTTGCTGCGGTTCAATTCTTGCATTTAGATGTATTTTCTAATCAACATGTTATTGCACACCTCTGGAGTAGGTGAGACTTCAACTCAGGCACAGAGGCAGGGACACTACCACTGTATCTAAGGAGCCATGTAGATTGACTTACAGCTTTTACAACCTAACAATGTCCCAAAGTTATTTATAGTGAAAATAAACACTTTGGAAGTGTAGTCACCATTGTAAGTCTGATCATTACATCTCTACCTGCTTTACATGTACCACATAAAATTCTGTAACCCACTTTCTATTGCTCATGGAGAATTAAAGGTTATGCTGTTGCAAAGCACTCAGCTTGATTAAAAACTGGAAAGGAAGTCCTTCCCTATTTTTAAAAACTATTTATTATTCTAATTTTACCAAATATTTAAAATGTGTTCATCATAAGTCCTTGATGTGTCTAGTTAAGGAACTGTAATTGTTTCCTGAAGGATCCTGGAGTTAGGGAATATCGTTTATATATTAAGGGCTTAAGAATGGAGTGGCATGGTGGCTCACAGAGCCAGAGACCCAGGTTCGATTTCAGCCTTGGATGACTGTCTGTGGAGCTTGCACATTCTCCCCGTGTCTGCGTGGATTTCCTCCAAGTGTTCCAGTTTCCTCTCACAATCCAAAGGTATGCAGGTAAGGTGAATTGGCCTTGCTAAATTGTCCATATTATTCAGGGATGTATAGGTTAGGTGCATTAGTCAGGGGTAAATGTGGAGTAATAAGGTAGGGGAATGGGCCTGAGTGGGTTACTCTTTGGAGGGTCAGTGTGGACTTGTTGGGACAAAGTGCCTGTTTCCACTCTATAGGGATTCTATGAATGAGGTAAAGGGGTTATGTTTTCCTCAGATAATCATTGGATCTATGATTTCTCCTTCAGAGAGCAAGTGAGGCAAGGTTATTGATCATGTTGAGGAATGAGTTAGACCGATATTTGGTTAACAACAGAGTCAAGAGTACGGGCAGGGGGCTTCCAAACAGACAAGTGGAATTGGCAACGCAATCAGATCTTCCATGATCTTATCAAATGGTGGAACAAGGGGCTGAATGGCCTACTCTTGCCTCTAATTTACATTATATTCTTTTAAAGACATTTAAGAGTGATTCCTTGCAATAAAAGAATGGCTAACCATCGAAACAGATGGAAAAAAAGTAGTCTTCCATTATGAAATAATGCACATAAAAAGACCAAACTTTTAACACACATGCAGGAGGGAAGAAATAAACCTGAGGGACATTTCAGGAGGAAGATTAAGAGTTTGAGAAATCAAATTTTAAAACTGAGAAGTAGTTAAGGATTAACATTTTCAGATTGCCTCTCACTTGTCAAGAAGCTAAAATTCCAGGTTTTTACCCAGAGGATCTGGGTTCAAATTCTGAGTAAAAGAATCATTCTTTGAGGAATTATTCTGTCCAAGAAAAATATTTAGTAAAATCCTGCATAAGAGAATGACATGAGGAACAAATTAGCTTCAATCCAAAATTAGATATGATAGACAGCATAGTTATTGGTGAAGATACACATATATGAGAAATTAATAGATGTCAACATCTGTTGGAGCGACAAACAAAAAGAGGTGACTGTTTAATGTTGGTTAAAATGCAAGGATCTGATGATGGACTCAGGGTTCAAACTATGGGCAGCGAGAGGAGTTTCTAGTTTGGGAGACTTGTTTGAGGGGGAGGTTATGATGTCTTTTGAGCAACTGAGCCGCAAATACGGGTTGCCAGCAGAGGTCTTTTCTGTTTTTTTCAGGTTAGGGATTTCATCCAGAAGAAGACTACCCTTCTCACTAAGCCCTATAAGCCCGATACAGAGAGGTTGTTGCTACGCTCCACAAGCACCCTTTCGGTTAGTGCCCTCTATCGCCTGCTGGGTGGCAGGGCCTGGCAGGATATTAACCGGTTATGTGAGGCCTGGGAGCAAGAAGTGGAGATTTCTTTTGAAACATGGGAGAATACTCGAAAGATCTCAATCTGTAACAGGACATGTGCTACGCAGTTAAAAGTTCTGCACAGGGCTCATCTGGCACCAGACCGTCTGGTGAAGTTTTAAAAAGGACATCTTCAGTGTGTCCCAAATGTAAAGTAAGTGTAGGTACTCTTACCCATTGCTTCTGGTCATGCCACAGGCTCCGTGTTTATTGGAGCGCTGTGGAGGGAGAGATAGGCAGGGTATTGAGGAATGAAGTTAAAGTAGACCGGATTTCTCTCCTCTTAGGTCTACTCAATTTACCATCTTTAGACGGGCATGGGAAGAAACTATTTAATATTCTTGCACACTGTGCACGGAAGAATATTCTGATGAATTGGGTGTCTGAGAACCCGCCGGGCCTGCTAGAATGGCAGAAATTAATTATGGAGCACATTCCCTTGGACTTTTTTACAAACATGGTGCACCACACAACAGACAATTTTTATAAGACATGGCAGCCCTACTTGAGTTATTTGGATATAGATTTATCAGTTATCTTAACTAGGGCATTTGTTTAACCAGGATGGTTAGATTTGTCAAGTCCTGGGCCCTGGAGGGGGTCTCCTGAGTAATACAGGTATGTATACAATGCTCCCGTTCCTTTGTTCCTTGCGCTGAGCATAACTGGTCTGTATTTTGTAGTTTTTTTTTGCTTTTCTTTCTTTTTTTGGTGTTGCTTTGCAGAGTGTTAGGGTTTGCTTTGTATGATAGAGTAGGTTAGTAGTTAGAAGATAGTAGTTGTATTGTAATTTGTGGTTTTTTTTCTTTTGATTATACTGATATTTGTGATTGATCGTTCTTTTCAATAAATTTATATGTTTGTAAAGTTAAAAAAATTTGCTAATAAATATATTTACACAAAAAAAATGCAAGGATCCATATCTCCGAGAATGGAGAGCATGACATTATGTTTAAGTCGCGATGGTAATTGTTCTGACTGTTGAGTATCAGAGTTGGCTCATCATGTTGAGGGTGTACAGGACATTGGTGAGGCCACTTTTGGATTACTGTGAACAGATCTTGTCAAGTGGAGAGAGTTCAGCAAAGATTTACCAGGGTGTCGTCAGGACTGGATTGTTTGAGTTATAAGGAGAGGTTGGACATTTTTCTATGGACCATGAGTTTATACAGCTTTACAAAATCATGAGGGAGCATGGATAGGATAAATAGCCAAGGTCTTTTCTCTAGGGTGGGGGAATTCAAAACTGGGAGACATATTTTTAAGGTGAGAGGAGAAAGATTTTAAAGGGACCTGAGGGGCAACGTTTCCACACAGAGGGTGGTTCGTATGTGGAATAAACTGCCAGATGATGTGGGTGATGCAGGTACAGTCACATCATTTAAAAGATATTTGGACAGGTACGTGAAGAGGAAAGGTTTAACGAGATATAGGCCAAACACAGGCAAGTGCAACTAGTTCACTTTGAGAAACTATCTGATGCATTTGGAAGGTCACGTACAGGTGGACATTAGATAGTGAATGGCAGAACCCTTCGGTGTATTGATATACAGAGGGATCTGGTTGTGTAGGTCCACAGATGGCACAGAAGGTGGCAGCGCAGATAGATAATGTAGTGGAAAAGGCTTATGGCATGCTTGCCTTCATTGGAAGGGGCATTGAGTACAAGGATGGACAAGTTATGCTGCAGTTTTACAGAATTTTAGTTCGGCCACACTTGGAATATTGTGTATGTTTCTGGTCACCACACTACCAGAAAGATGTGCATGCTTTGGAGAGGGTGCAGAAAAGGTTTACCAGAATGTTGCCTGGTTTGGGGGATTTTAGCTATGAGGAAAGGTTGGATAGACTGGATTTGCTTTCACTGGAATGCGGGAAGTTGCAGGGTGACCTGATAGAAATTTATGAGATTGTGAATGGCATGGATAGAGCGGAAAGTATGAGGCTTTTTCCCAGGGTGGAGGGGTCAATTACCAGGGGGCACAGGTTCAAGGGGTGAGGGGGGGGATGTTTAAAAGAGATGTATGAGGCATGTGTTTCACACAAAGAGGAGCTGGTGGAAGCAGACACAATAGCAGCATTCAAGAAGCACCTGGATGAATACATGAATAGGGATGAAATGGAGATGTATAGATCCTGTAAGTGAAGGTAGTTTTAAAATGGAAGGGCAAAATGTGTTGGGCACAGGCTTGGAGAGCCAAAGGGCCTGTTCCTGGGCTGTATTGTTCTTTGTTCTCCTTGTTCTTTGGTCAGCATTGACACATTGGACAGGAAGGTCCGTTTCTGTGCTGTGTGACACTATGACAAGCTAGGATTCCCCAGAGAGAGAGATGGACATACTATGATTGAAGCAATGTTACTGCTAGGGATGGCACTAAGTCTGCAGGCAAATTAGAGACCTGCACCAGACGTCAGAATGAATGAGCAATTGTGTTCAACACTGCAGCCCAATCACAGGGTTGTACAAATCCAGACATGAAGTCACATTTGTCAGCATTCCCCATGAGATATGTTGGGATGTACTTGCTGTTCAAAGCTGTTAATTACGCAGGAAATCTCACCAACAGTCTTGCTGACTCAAAAGATCTTGGACAATGAATTGTATCCTTATTCTCTTATAAACAGAGCCCAGCTGAGGCTGAGTTATTGCGATATGCTGATTTTATTCCTGGGTCTGTATCAAATGAATTTCCTCAGTCAACCATGTTTACTCAGTCATGTCAGTGTCAGCTGAGGTTCAGTGATAGCCCTATGTGGCAGAGAATTGTGGATCAACTCCCACTGGAGAGATCTGAGCACATAATCTAGGCACCTATATGGAAGAGGAGAAAGTGAGGAGTGCAGATGCTGGAGATCAGTGCTGAAAATGTGTTGCTGGAAAAGCGCAGCAGGTCAGGCAACATCCAAGGAGCAGGAGAATCGACGTTTCGGGCATGAGCCCTTCTTCAGGAAGAAGGGCTCATGCCCAAAATGTCGATTCTCCTGCTCTTTGGATGCTGCCTGACCTGCTGCGCTTTTCCAGCAACACATTTGCAGCACCTATATGGAAGACCTGTACTGTCTTTCAGCAGACTGGTATCCATGTTGCTATATTGTGGGTGGCACGGTGGCACAGTGGTTAGCACTGCTGCCTCACAGCGCCCGAAACCCGGGTTCAATTCCCGCCTCAGGCGACTCTCTGTGTGGAGTTTGCACATTCTCCCTGTGTCTGCGTGGGTTTCCTCCGGATGCTCTGGTTTCCTCCCACAGTCCAAAAATGTGCAGGTTAGGTGAATTGGCCATGCTAAATTGCCCGTAGTGTTAGAAGGGCTCATGCCCGAAACGTCGATTCTCCTGCTCCTTGGATGCTGCCTGACCTGCTGTGCTTTTCCAGCAACACATTTTCAGCTCTGATCTCCAGCATCTGCAGTCCTCACTTTCTCCTCTTCCATGTAGGTGCCTGGATTATGTGCTCAGATCTCTCCAGTGGGAGTAAATGTAGGGGAATAGGTCTGGGTGGGTTACGCTTCGGTGGGTCGGTGTGGACTTGTTGGGCCGAAGGGCCTGTTTCCACACTGTAAGTAATCTAATCTAATATTAAAAAAGAGTGGAGTTTTCCTGGTGAATGGTGTGATGGAAAAGAGGGTTATCACCAAACTTCAGTACGGCCAGTGAAGACCATGACATCAAGCACAGATGGAAATAGTCATTCGGCTCATTGCCATTCCAACAGACGAAATGCACAGCAGTTCCGTGAGAAAGTCAATGACCTTCCACGTTTTTCAAAAGTGTCTCCATTTGTTTTCTGCTTCCTCAGACTCACTCTAACCCTACACTACACCCACCTCCCAAAATGGCTCATGCTCTACCACTCTCACTATTGTATGTCGCATCTTCCCTCAATGCCCTCACCCACTTCAGCCTCCCAAATGGCTAACCCTTCCTGCCCTCTGTGCTTCCTACCAGCTCATTGAGAGTCTCTCACCAACTTTTCCTGCTCCTGACTCATAACTAATCACTCCTTCAACCACTTCCATCTCACTCAATCCTTTTTGTCTCAATGCTGGGGAAAGTATCTTAGAATGATCCAGAAAGGGCTATGATGAGTGGCAGGGCAGTTGATGTTCAACTCCTCCATCCACCGCCCCCGCCCTTGTGAGGAGAAGATCATTGAGATAGTAAAAGGTTTTTGAGACTATCCATGCAAAGATATTAAAACTTCCACAACACTTAACGACGTTGCACTGAACAACAATGGTTATTTATTACAAATAAATAGACTCTAGCAACAGAGAGAAAAAAGTTATGAACCGTTGCCATACAACTCTACTCATTAAAACTCTAACTCGCTTAAAAAACTCACAATGAACTGGTATCCCAGGTAACCTTCATTGTGTTACACTCCTGTTCCCACCACAGTAAGTATATTCATAACATTCTCAGTATTCTCCCTTTATCGCACAACTAATTTCCTCCCTTACCTTCCACAGACACCACAGGTACACAGGTAGTCGCTGTCCTTAAAAGGCCAGTCCCTTTGTCCATCTCCTCTTTCTCTGAGAAAAAAAAATCACAGAGCCCTCAGAGGAAACACCAGCTGGGCTTTCTACTGGAACCTTCCACCAACTCAAAGACTTGCATCATGGTGGGGGCTTTATCTACATTAAGACCCAAGAGGACATCACTGGCACATCTCCACAGTTGGCCTGGGAAGAAGCATCCGAGGTGATTCGCACTCAGAGGACTGCCAGAGACCATGCACATGGTCAGATTCAGACAGGAAGTAGTGTCAGCCAAAAATTACTTTAAAAATGTTGAGCAGGGAGGTTTGTCGGAGACACTCAGTATGCTGGGGCACTGATCTTCTCAGTATCATGCTGGCTGTGGTTAATGTGTGCTTGGCTGCCTCCATTGATAGACAGCCAAGTCTGACAGAACACTCAGTAGCTGTTAGACATGCACATAGCTGCATCACACCAGCCATTCCAGCCCTGTGTCAACAGCAAGGCAACAAGAGGGATAAGGGACCTTGACCTTACTCCTGGCACCCCTTGCTCTCAAGGAGACAGAATGGTGCCAATGGACTGCCAGATGGAGGAGGAACTATTCCCAGGCTCCCTCCACTGGGGAGGTCCCCTCTCAGGAAACTTCAGAGGTGCCAGATGCCTCCCCTCCAGATCTTTGTGGAAGATGCAGCGGAGGAGGGCCACTCTGCATCTGTACAGGAGACTCTCAGCAGCTCTGAGGCCCTCTCACCACAAACATCCACTGGGTCATCCATTCAAATCGCCCAGACAACAAGCTCCACTACAGAACAGGCTCATCCCAGCAGACAACTGACTGACTGGGGCTCAACCTGGAATGAGATCAGACAATGCCCTTGGTTGACTGTGATGGTACTCCTTGACCGACTGAAGTCAATCTAAGAATTGCTCCCCCAGAATTATCATGTACAGTCCTGACTATTCCATTTCTGAGCTGTCATGTGGCACATTTCAAAAACTACAGCTCAAACTCACCTTCCCCACAACTTTCTGTCCCATCTCTGCCTCATTCCCTCTCTCCTGCCCCCTCTGCCTCATTTCCTGTCTCCCCCCTGCCTCGTTCCCTCTGCCCTCACCTCATTCCCTCTCTACACCCCACCTCATTCCCTCTCTCCTTCTCTCTTCCTCATTCCCTTTCCTCCCCCCACCTTTCTCTCCCCAAGCTCTGCCTCATTCCCTCTCTCTCACCACAGCCTCATCACTTCTCCCTCCCACCCTTTCCTCCCTGCATCTCTCTCCTTCTGTCAGATGTTCCCTGAAACCCACCACTCTACCTTAATCATTTGGTCACTCTTCCAAATACCCCCTTTTTTTGTTCAATTATATGTTTGTGAAGATTGCCTAATAAGCCTGACGCCAGCAGCCCTACACCGTGTATTAGCAAATCTTAGACAGTGCTGTCAGATGCACATGGTACAGATAGCCCTACCAGACTAGAGACAGTATCACTGGCTTAATAATCAAAAGGGCCAGGCAAAAGCTTTGAAAAAATGGTTTCAATGCCAACAAAGGCAGTTGGTGGAATTAAACTTTAATTAAATCTGCAATTGAAAACTAATCTCAATAAAGGTAACTGTGAAAACTATCATTGATTGTTTGAAAAACTCTTCTGGTTCACTAATGTCCAACAGGGAGGGAACGCTGCCTGTCTTTATTACATAAAACAGCTCCTTGTTGGCTGGTTCGTGGACATGGTTAGAGAGTGGTGCTAACAATGCCAAGGGCATAGGCTCAAGCCACCTACAAGCCAATGTTGCTAGCTTCCAATGGAAACTTTAATTCTTTGGGAGGCACAGTGGCTCAGTGGTTAGCACTGCTGCCACATGCATCAGGGATCTAGTTTTGATTCCCACCTCAGCCTACTGTCTGTGTGGAGTTTGCACATTCTCCTTGTGTCTGTGTGGGCTTGCTCCCACAGTCCAAAGCTGTGCAAGTTAAGTGGATTGGCCATGGTTTTACAAACTCCATGCAGGGTCACTGGGACAGATGGGGTTCTTGGAGGGTTGGTGCAGTTGGGCTGAATGGCCTTTTTCTGCACTATAGGGGTCGTATGAAATCTGCCATCCTAATGGGATCTGGCCTACATGCAACTCCAGACACATAGCAATGTGGTAGACACTGAACTGCCCCAAGCCATTCAGTTCAAGGCTGATTGGGGGAAACACACGTTGGCCTTGCCAATGACGCCCATGTCCTACGAAAGAAAATACATTTTTGTTTGCCCTACTATCACCAATGTTGACTGCAATGGAATATATGAGATCATCTCCATGGGTTGGTTTGCATCATTTTGTTTGTACTAACTAGACCATATCATCCAGGGCAATGTCTCTGGGTTTGTTTACTTGACATGAAAACACATGTTGCCTCCAAAATCACAACTCTGATCCTAAAGAGCTGTCTCTCTGTTTAAAACACTTGCAACACAGTCTACACACTCCACCCATCCAAACTGTGCCCTTTGCCCCAGCCAACTTGCTGCTCTCCATTTTTCGGTCATGTAAGAGTGGAAATAAATGAGCTACAATTCCTGCTGAAACTTTGGCAATATTCCATCTGGAGGTGCTCCCTTCCTTGCATTCCCTTTGACCCAGTTTATGAGAGCATTCAGGATCTCAAATCCAGTGATTGTACAACTTCCATTCATTACTGTCAAAGACGTCAAACATAAATACATAAAAATCAAGAAACTGCACATTAAGGGCTATTCACAGACAGGGAATGGTTCAGGGACACATAGATATGATCCACAGTTATATTGTGGTTACAGAATTCAGCTACAATGATCAATTTGCCAAAATGATCTCTGTAAATGATTTTATGAGGTACAATTGCATATAGTAAACCCCTATACACAGCAATAATGTAAATGACTCTGAAAGTCACAGTACGTGGCAATGTCAATGGATGTGGGCACCAGTGGCTAAGCCAATATTTATTGCCCACTGCCCTTGCGCAGTTTGGACATCCACAGTGCCATTAGGGAGGAGGTTCCAAGGTCTTGACCTATGTGTTGGTGAAAGATTGACAATATGTTTCCAAGATAGGATGGTGAATGGCTTGGAGGAGAGCTTGCACGTGTTTCTCTGCATCTGCTGCCCTTGTCCTTCTAGATGGTGGACGTCACAGGTTTAGATTTAGATTACTTACAGTGTGGAAACAGGCCCTTCTGCCCAACAAGTCCACTCCGACCCGCAGAAGAGCAACCCACCCAGACCTATTCCCTGTCATTTACCCCTTCACCTAACACTATGGGCAATTTAGCATGGCCAATTCACCTAACCTGCACATTTTTGGACTGTGGGAGGAAACTGGACCACTCAGAGGAAACCCACCCAGACACGGGAAGAATGTGCAAACTCCACACAGACAGTTGCCCGAGGCAGGAATTGAACCCAGGTCCCTGGCACTGTGAGGCAGCAATGCTAACCACTGTGCCACCGTGCTGTCCATAGAGCGTTGGTGAAATTTCGCAGTGTATCTTGAAGATGCTGCTATTACTGGGCATGAGTGTGAAGGGAGCGAATGTTGACAGTATTAAATGGAATACCTATTAAGACAGCTGCTTTGTCCAGGGTGGTGTCAGGTTTCTTGAGTGTTGTTGGAGCCGCACTCATCCAGGCTAGTGGACAGCATTCAATAACACTCCTGATCTGTGCCTTGTAGATGGTGGAAAGCTTTCGGGAGTCAGGAGATAACTTGTTTGTCCTCAGAATTCCTAGTCTCTGACCTACTCTTGTAGCCACCCTATTTATACGACTGGTCCAGTTGAGTTTCTGGTCAATGGTAGCCCACAGAATCTTGAGAGTGGAGGTTTCAGGGGTGATAATGACAATAAATATCTTTGCGATGTGGTTAGATTCACCTTGTTTGAGATGGTCATTACCTATCATTTGTGAATGTTACTTGCTCTTTGTCAGTCCAACCCTGGATATTTTCCAGGCCTCATTGCATTTGGACATGACAGCTCTAAATCTGAGAAGTTGTTACTGGTGCTGGACATTGTGCAAATATTAGCAAGCATCTCCACTCCTGACCTAACAGTGGAGCGAAAGTTATTGATGAAGCAGCTGAAGATGGCCAAGCCCGGCCCAATAACCTGAGGAACTTACCCCTATCTCTGAACCAGGAGACCTGAGTTCAACCCTCACTTGTTCCAGGGATGATATCTCTGAACAGGTTGATTAGAAAAATATCTATGCTGAGGAACTTTGAGGGCTCTTGTGGCACAGTGATAGTGTCCTTCACTCTGAGCCAAGAGGCCAGGGTTAAGTCTCACCGACTCCACTGTTGTGAAATAACATCTCCGAAAACACCTCGACCGTGAGGAAATCCTGCAGAGACGTTCTGGAGCTGAGATGACTGAACTTCAACCACTCTGGACTTTGTGCCCTGGCTGATTCCAATGTATGGTAAGTTTCCCCTGGTTCCTGTTGAATCCAGTTTTTCCAGGATTTCTGGATGTCACACTCAGTCAAGATGCATGTGGAATTCAACTCTTTCATCAATGCTTAGACCAAGCTGTAATGTGTTCAGGAGCAGAGTAGCCTTGATAGAACTCAAACTGAGCATCAGTGAGACGGTTATTCCTCTGCAAGCTTTTCTCAATGGCACAATCAATGACACCTTCCATCATTTTGCTAATAATTAAAAGTAGACTGATAGGGTGGTAAATGTTCACACTACTATTTACTTGCTTACAGCTCTTTTATAGGAAGGATATTATTAAGCTGGAGAGGATTCCAAAAATATTTACCAGGGTGTGGCTGGAAAAGTAGAGTTTAGGTTATAAGGAGAGGCTGGATAGGGCTGAGATTGCTTTCATTGGAGCATAGGAGATTGTGGGGGGACCTTATAGGAGTTTATAGAATCATGAGGGGTATAGATAAGGTGAATAGCAGGTCTCTTTTCCCTTGGGTAGGGGGCTTCAAAACTAGGGGACATACTTTTAAGATTAGATTAGATTCCCGACAGTGTGGAAACAGGCCCTTTGGCCCAACAAGTCTACACCGGCCCTCCAAAGAGCAACCTACCCAGACCCATTCCCCTACATTTACCCCTGACTAATGCACCTAACACTATGAGCAATTTAGCATGGCCAATTCACCTAACCTGCACAACTTTGGACTGTGGGAGGAAATCAGAGCACCCGGAGGAAACCCACGCAGACAAGGGGAGAATGTGCAAACTCCACACAGACAGTTGCCCGAGACGGGAATTGAGCCCGGGTCCCTGGCGCTGTGAGGCAGCAGTGCTGACCACTGAGCCATGTATAGCATTTTCTTAACAATGAGGAAGTAGAGATGTCATGCTTCCTTGACTGTCTTGTCAACGTGGGTGGACCAACACACACTGCTGGTGATCATCACTCCCAGGAACTTGACAATCTCTATCATCGCCCCTCAGCCCATTGATGCGGGCAGGGCTGTGCCCTCCACTCTGCTTCTTAAAGTCAGTGACCAGTTCCTTCATTTTGCTGATTGTTGTCTTGCCATTATATCTGCTACGTACTCCATCTGTTTCCTGTATTCTGTCTCATCATTGTTTGACATCCAGCCTACAACATTGGTGTCGTCAACAAACTTGTAAATGGAATTGGGGTGGCATTTGGCCCCACAGTTGTGTGTGGGGAGTATTGTAGAGGGCTGAGTATGCAAGGGGGAGGAGAGAGTGAGGACTGCAGATGCTGGAGAGTCAGAATCAAAAGGTGTGGTGCTGGAAAAGCGCAACTGATAGGGCAGAATCAGAGGAGCAGGAGCATTGATAAGTCCTTTAGCAGGAATGATTATGCAGCCTTGCATGGCACAGAATATTGAGGATTTGGTGGGAGAGGTGCTGACGCTGCTGCTTATTGATTGCAGTCTGTGGGTCAGGAAGTTGAGGTGCAATTACAGAAGGGGGAGCTGAGACCTAGGTTTTGGAGTTGAGGAAAGGAAGATAGTTGCATTTGTAAGCTAATTGCATCTGCACGGTTTTGCTGCAAGATTTTGAGGGATAGAATCCCAAGTATACTTTTCTTCAGCTGTTTTGTTGTTATCGTTCCCTTGTTACACGGGGAGCTGTTGGCTGATGATGGCTATGAGAGGAGAAAAATTGAAAAAGACATGGGGGCAACGTTTTCACACAGAGAGTGGTTTGGGTGTAGAATGAACTTCCAGAGGAAGTGATTGGTGCAGATACAGTTAAAACATTTAAGGGCATGAATAAGAAATGCTTGGAGGGAAATGGGTCAAGCACAGGCAGGTGGGACTAGTTTTGTTTGGGATTATGGCCAGCATGGACTGGTTAGACCAAAGGGTCTGTTTCCATGCTGTATGACTATGACTCTGTGAGATACTTGAGCATTTTCCTATTGAATGTAATGCCAGTACTGAAACAGCTTAGCTAGGTGTGTTACTAATTCTAGAACATGAGTTTTCAGCACTATTGAAGCCTCAAGCCTTTGCAGTCACCAATACTTGTAGCTCACGTGGAGTGAATCAAATTGGCTGAAGATTGGCATCTGTGATGCTAAGGCCTCAGGAAGAGGCATCATCCACATGACACTTCTGACTGCAAGTCATTGCAAATGCCTCATCCTAATCTTTGTCCTGATGTGCTGGCTATCCCATCAATGGGGATGAGGATGGGGATATTTGTGGAGTCTCCTTTTTCTGTTAGTTGTTCAATTGTCAACCATGACTGGACGCAGCAGGACTGCAGAGCTGAGACCTAATCCGTGGATTGTGGAAATGCTTAGCTCCATCTATTGTATGCTGGTTTGTGACCAGAGCTTGGCCAGGTCAATACCTCATTTTTAGTTAGGCCTGGCTCCCTTCCTGACATGCCCTCCTGCACTCTTCACTGAACCAAGGATGATCCCCTGGTTTGATGAGTGGGAAACATGAGTTTGCAGATTGTGGTTGATCACAATTCAGCTGCTGGCGATGGCCCACTGCACCTCATGGGTATAATGTCCTGAGGTTCTAAAACTGTCTCTGTTAGCATGATGATAATACCATGCAACATAATAAAGGGCATTCAGAATGTGAAGAAAGGATTTGTTTCTAAAAGGACTGTGCAATGGTCACTCCTACCAGTACATGGATGTACAACATGATTGGTAAAGATGAGATCAAGTACATTTTCCCCTCTAGGTGGTTCCCTCACCTTCCCCTGCAGACCCAGTCTAGCAGTAATGTCCTTTACGACTCACTCAGTAGCTGGTACTATCAAGCCACTGTTTCTGAAAGCATTAATGTTCCTCATCTGTACCCTTGGCATCATCTGTGCATCTTTCAGGTGGTGGAAAAGGGGAGCGTTGATTCATCAGCTAAGGAGTGCAATAGGTGGCAGTGAACAGTAGGTTTCCTTGCCCCTGTTTTAAGCCATGGAACTTTAAATGCCCAGATGGTGGGCCTGTCAGCCGATGGGGCAGAATTTACCAAAGGAGGAGGATGGTGTTGTCTGTACGGTATGATTCCTTGACTTTGACCATATCAGCTTGTTGCTTAATTTATCTGGGGAAATAGTTCTCCCAAGTCTAGCCCAGGTGTTAGTGAGGAAACAGGGTTGATCGGCCTGGATTTTCCGATGACATCGTCAGCGCCTAGGCCAATGACAGCTGAGACTTTCTTCAGGTATTGCAGCCTTTTGATACAACCAAGTGATTTGCTTGGCCATTTCACAGGGCAGCTGAGAGTCAACCCTACTGTTGTGTATCTAGATCCGCATGTCAGCCAGACTAACTAAGGATGGCAGATTTACATCCCTAAAGGGATTGAGTGAACAATATGAGTATTTATTGACAATGATTTCATGATTGCTGTGAAACTGGCTTTTAATTCCAGATTTATTAACTCAGTTCAAATTTCACTTTCGGCCATGATGGGATTTAAACCAGACCGTTAACCCAGATATCTGAACAGAACACTCTGCCCCAGTCTCCCGACCACCCTTATTGTTTCAATATCATCCCTTACCATTCTTCGGAACTCCAGAGGCACAAATTGCTCAACATTTCCTTGTGAGATCTTCATCCCATGAATCAGTTGATTGAAACTTCTTTCATCCTTTCCTCAGTAAAAGAGGTCAAATCTGTGCTCAGCTTTCCAGACACAGTCTCAC
Organism: Hemiscyllium ocellatum; assembly: GCF_020745735.1. Classification (NCBI taxonomy): domain Eukaryota; kingdom Metazoa; phylum Chordata; class Chondrichthyes; order Orectolobiformes; family Hemiscylliidae; genus Hemiscyllium; species Hemiscyllium ocellatum. Next base: position 31,213,197 of record NC_083439.1, on the reverse strand, counting down.
TAAGACCCTTAACAGCTGTAGCAATATTTCTCTATTTTATACACAACTCCCCTTCACAATAAACACCAACACATTTGCCTTTTAAATCACTTCCAATTGACTAACATTTGATTGCTTCATTTCTTCCGAGTGCTTCATTTAATGCTTTCAGTTGAGCTGCCACTTCAGCGCGAATAATGATCAAGTCAAATTCTCAATGGGGTTGGGGTGATGGGATTGTCAGGATGATTCAAAAATCCTTTGCAGATCTGTACTGGAATGGGATCCAGAAACTGGGAACAGGGAGCAGTGGGTGGGATGATTTGTGGATGCAGTGAGTGCATTTGTTCAACCATTAATTACTCAATTGTGCTGTGTGAATGTTTGAATATTTTAATAAGGTTCTGTCTTTTCCAGTCAGGATCACTGCTGTCAGTTTCAACAGCTGGCCTTGAAACTGAATCAAGGAGCCAATGAGTGGACAGGAGGAAAAGCTTCACTTATTTCCCACAGAAAAACAACATAATCTCCCATCAAATTCTTACAAGGTAAGGGATTTTTTTTCTTTCTTTAAGAGATTAGCCGTGCAACGGGAAGGAGAAATTATTCACATTTATTTCCTTTGACAGGCTCAGCAATCATTACACACACACACACACACACACACACACACACACACACACACACACACACACACACACACACACACAGAAATGAACAAATTATTTTATTTATTTAGTGATGGTTGTTGATAGAAAAATTTTGATCAGGACATTGGAGGACGTCACTTGCAAAATCTTACAGAGGCCGGAACAATGGGAGCTCCAGAGAGAAATGTGGCGGATCACATGAGGAGTCCAAGGAGGGATTTTTTCCCTTTTCCTTTTTCTCTGTTTTTTATTCTAAAACCCCCACACTATCGCCAAACAGCGATAGTGCTTATTTATTCCCCAGCACTCATGTCGTGTGTGTGGAGGTCTAGGACGCAGTGAAGAACAACAAGGACATAAATCTTTATTTATATTCCAGCACCAGGAGGAAAGGAAACACCAAGTGACCAGTGACAAGCAGTGTCCTTCTCAACACAGGGCAATGCTGAGTGATCAAAAAAGTGAAGGGGAGGGCAGGGATTAAATCAAAATAGAGTTGGAGGGGGAAATAAAACACCCCACTCCCTGCAGTGCCCACCTCTCCCTGAAAACCTCAAGGGTGTTGGCAGACACCGAATGTTCCTTCTCCAGGGACACCCGGGCACAGACATAACCAGAAGAGGGGCAGGCAATCGGCCTTAATGACCCCTTCCATGGCCATGCCTGGACTTGTTTATAGCCCATTTGGCCAGGTTTAGGAGTAGACCCACAAGGAGATCCTCTGACCTGCCCTCCCCTGCTGCATCGGGCTCCAGGGAGGTTTTTTTCTCTTCCTTTATTTTTCCTTCCTTTTTTTTTCACCCCCACACTACCAACTAACTGCGGTAGTGCTTATATTTTCCCCAGCAGCCATGTTGTGTGTGCGCGGGTGTGAGAACAACACGTGCAAATCTTTATTCAATTTCCACCACTAGGAAGAAGGAAAACACCAGGGTAGCCAGTGACAAGCCAGTGTCCTTCTCAGAGGGCAGGGATTACATCAAATCAGAGTTGGAGAGGGAAGTAATACGCTCCACTCTCTGCGGTGCCCACCTTTCCCTGAAAATCTTGAGGGTGTTGGCGGACACCGCGGGCTTCTTCTCCAGGGACACCCTGGCTCTGACATAACCGTGGAAGAGGGGCAGGCAGTCGGCCCTAACAACCCCCTGCATGGCCTGCTGCCTGGACCTGTTTATGGCCAGTTTGGCCAGGCCCAGGAGCAGACCCTCTGACCTGCCCTCCACTTCTGCAGCAGATTCCAGAGAGGTCTATTCAACAACAGGATCAACTTACTGCATCTTGAGGCAAATTACAGGCACCAAGATTGGGAGTCTCACTGGGCAGCAGTACATTACCAATTAAGGGGGGGATTATTGCTCATTTATGGCCTCATTCACTGCACATCTCCCTCTGATATTCACCTTCCAATCCAGCCCCCCTACTAGAGGTCAAGAATTCTCAACATGTAAGTCAGAGTGAGTATCCAGTGATTTTGGTTCACCTCCTCGTTGGAAATCAGGCTCCAATATCTCAGGGCATGGTCCATGGGCACTGGCCACACATAAGGACACTGACAATGACATGTATTAGAGCTAAGAACCCTCAGGGCACATCTCCAACCCCACCTACATTGTGCTTTTGCATTTCAACACTGCACCTCAGGGTGAAACTATCATTGTAATGTTGCAGCAAGGGCATTTTGCACATAGGACAATGCACCCAGCTCATGGACTGGACAAAGCTACTCTGTTTGCTCTCTGTCATAGCTCTTACTTGGCTCACAGTATCCCTGCCTTACCTTGTGGTTTTACACTTGGCCCCTTCAGAGAGAGAGAGATGCTAGGCTCACTGTACTGCTATCTTGCTGTGCCAGTCAGCTCAGATACAAATCCATGAAGCCTATCATGGTTGTCAGCAGTCCTCAGTCACATCAAGGGGGCTAGCCTTTAGTCAGGGCACCCCAGGACCGTACGTCAAGGGCAGTCTCCATAATCAGTGCAGGGGCTTGGACGTTGTCAGTCAGCTGCCTGAGGTGGTAAGGGTTAGGAGTTTCTCCACACAACTGGTGAGGAATTAAATAACAGGCAGTGAACCTGAACCCTTTCTGCATTATTGTGTGCTGTTTTCCTTCTGGGATGAGAGAAGTTCAGGAATTAATGGAGCTGAAAATGGATGGCAGAACTGTTACCAGTGGGGAGGTGTCCTAGTGAGTGAGTTGCCAGCACAGAGGGCACGCAGGGTTAGTGGTGTTGGGAGTCAGGAGTGGGTGAGAGGGAGTTGGGGGAGATGGTGAGGCAGCAGTGGGAATATTAGAGCATCAGCATTGGCAGAGGCAGAGTGTGAAGGTATCAGAGAGAAGGTGGTGGTAATCACACTGACAGAGTGGAGAAGGACATTGACCTCATTCCTGCAGACAGCCAAAACTGCCCAAATTCGGGTGGCATGGTCTGATGATATGGCCTCCACCACAGGTCCTGGGAGGAGAGGGCATCCCTTCTGTGCACCAAACCACCCACTGAGAGTTTTAGGTCCCTGCCCGCAAAGGGGGCTGTGCCAAATTCTCCATGTCAGCCACTTACAGGTCAAAATATGTAAGGCACCACAGGACTGACAGCTCTCACCCAGTGCAACCCCTTCTCTCAAAGGTGGTGCCAGTGTGGGAGATGCTGGTTAATTCTTAGATATTGTGATACTGGCACATTGTCCTGGCTACAACAAGCGGTAAGAATAATCAAACTCCTACAGAATGAAAGCAGGCCATTCAGCCCAATTATCTCACACTGACCCGCTGAAGTGCATCCCACCCGGACCCAACCTCATCCCTGGTCTCTATGAGCAGTTTCCCATGGCCTCTCCACATAATGTACACAACTTTGGAGTGTGGGAGGAAACTGGAGCACCTGGAGGGGACCCAAGCAAACCCAGGGAGAATGTGCAAACCCACACAGACAGTTGCCTGACGATGGAATCGAACCCAAGTCCCGAGCATTTTGGGGCAGCAGTGCTAACCACTGAGCCACCATAGAGAGAGGGATGCCATGGGGTAGTAGATACGTTTGATAAGAAACAGTGAGAGATATGACTTGGCCTTGTTGCAGGAAACATTGCGAAAAATGTGACAAACCTAACACCGGCCAAAGGAAAACGTAAGATTCAGCCCTCCCATTCTTTTTTTTGGTGTTCGGCTTTTATGTCCACCTGAGAGAGAGATTAATAGCTGTTATTGAACCCGTAGCCCCATGAAAAATATGGGTTGGGTGTTCAGATCTGGCTTCAGAGACTTGTTCAATCTAAACCGACCCTCTATTGGAGCACAAAGGGGGTGTGACACTGTTGGATGTCCATCTGGCTGGATTTTCTGCGGATTGGCAAGCTTACAATTATTGCCACCTGGCCCCTTCTTTTCAATGACAGCAGAGAGGCCTGCGTGTGTGAGAGCAGATTGTGAGCATCCAAGGAGCAGGAGAATCGACGTTTCGGGCATAAGCCCTTCTTCAGGAATGAGGAGGGTGTGCCAAGAGAGTGGGTGGGGGCGGAGAGGTCGGGAAGAAGATTGCAGGTCAAGAAGGCGGTGCTGAATCCGAGGGTTGGGACTGAGATAAGGTGGGGGTAGGGGAAATGAGAAAGCTGGAGAAATCTGCATTCATCCCTCGTGGTTGGAGGGTTCCTAGACGGAAGATGAGGCGCTCTTCCTCCAGGCGTTGTGTTGCTATGGTCTGGCGATGGAGGAGGCCAACGACCTGCATATCCTTGGCAAAGTGGGAGGGGCAGTTAAAGTGTTCAGCCACGGGATGGTTGGGTTGGTTGGTGTGGGTGTCCTAGAGGTGTTCTCTGTGAAACGTTTCAGATGGCCTCCTTCATCGCCAGACCATAGCAACACGACGCCTAGAGGAAGAGCGCCTCATCTTCCGTCTAGGAACCCTCCAACCACAAGGGATGAATGCAGATTTCTCCAGCTTCCTCATTTCCCCTCCCCCCACCTTATCTCAGTCCCAACCTTTGGACTCAGCACCGCCTTCTTGACCTGCAATCTTCTTCTCGACCTCTCCATCCTCACACCCTCTCCGGCCTATCACCCTCACCTTAACCTCCTTCCACCTATCGCTTTCCCAACGCTCCTCCCTGAAGTCCCTCCTCCCTACCTTTTACCTTAACCTGCTTGGCACACCCTCCTCATTCCTGAAGAAGGGATTATGCCCGAAACATCGATTCTCCTGCTCCTTAGATGCTGCCTGACCTGCTGTGCTTTTCCAGCAACATATTTTCAGCTCGGATCTCCAGCATCTGCAGTCCTCACTTTCTCCTGAGAACAGATTGTGCCCAGATCTACCTTGAGAGTGCGGAGCTTTACTCCCATTCTGACAGGAGTTTTGTAGCGTAGAGCTGTCGGATGCCTGAAACATCAATTCTCCTGCTCCTCGGATGCTGCCTGAACTGCTGTGCTTTTCCAGCACCACACTCTCAACTGTCAGAGGAAGGCAAACCTTTACACAACAATCAATCACCCAAATGTAAAGCCGAGTGAGCTGCTGTCAAACAGTAAAGACATCAGGTAAGTGTGAGATGGAGGAGGTGGGGGGGTGGGGGTGGTAGGGTGCAAAGGGGATGGTGCCGGGGGTAGAGGGCCAGGGTGCGAGTTGGCAAGGGAGCCAGGTAAATAATGCAGTGTTTAGGGTAAGTTAAATAGTTAGTCAGGAATTAGACAATGTATTTAATGGTCTAAGTTTTCCAGTGTATCTAATTACTTAATTTCAATAGAATGTTCCAAATTCTCTGACTTAAATGTAGACTTTCGGACAGTCCCAGGCATAGGGAAGTAACCGAATGAAGTCATCAATTTTATAGGAAATTCTGAAGAAGTCTGCTCTGATGGGGATTCTGCAGCATCCCCCACCCCTGCACATGTCACTCCCATCTACGCTGGAGTAATGGCTGCCCGCTGAGTGAAAACTCTGGACATCTTTCAGCTGAGGTGGAAATCTAGGTCACGTGGACATAGAAGACAGGCTGAAGAACATTCACCCTTAATCAGCGTTACTCAGTGAAGGAATAGATTATCTGGTCATTCGTGCTTTTTGAGGAAGGAGACTTGCTGTGTGCAAATTGGCCGTCCCATTAAGCACCATGTTACAACAGAGACAACAACTTCTTGACTCGTTGTAAAGCACTTTGGGACATCTGGTTGTTTCCTTCCTTCTCCTGACCTCGATGTGAGATGTCTACCAGCTCAGCCTTGTTGACAGTAGCCTTGTATTTCAAAAACGCATTCAGGTCACTTTGCCCTGTTCAGTGCTTGACCTAGACCGGATTCCTCCTTTTATTCTTCTTTTTCTTTCCTCTTTAATTAGCAGCTGAGATGGTTATGGGAAAAAAAAAGGAAGTGGTCAGTTTCTGCTTGATGTCTCCCAGGACTGAGATCAGTGAGTCAGTGTATATGCAGTTGTCAAACGATTTGGCAGCAATTTGCAGCTTCCTGCCTCAGCATTATTCTGCACTGCAGCCTCTTTTCATCCAGTCAGTTCGGCTGTGGATTAGAATAGTGCTGCTTTCACCTTTGGCCCGACTGAATTGGTGGTGAGAACGTGGGGGTTATTTTCTGCAAGACGTGCAAACATTTACAAATGTGCCAGAAAGGGAAGTTCCGGCAGTTTTAAAAATCTGATATAATTAGCAAGACAAAACCAACAACTTCCGTTGCACTTTAGCAGATCCATTTTGATGAATGAAGACAGAAAAGAAATGAACAGGAAAATAAGTGTGATATGTCAAATATGTTATGGAAAAATGTACACTTAATGGCAGAACCCTGATCAACAACGACGTACTGAGGGATCTTGGGTTTAGGTCCAAAGCTCCCTAAAAGTGCTCACACAAGTAGCTAGGGTGGTAATGAAGGCATGCTTGCCTTTATTGGTCAAGGCATTGAGTACAATAGTCAGGACATCATATTGCAGCTTTATAAGACTTTAATTAGGCCACACTTAGAGTACTGCGTTTAATTCTGGTTGCCATATTACAGGAAGGATGTGGAATGGGCGCAGGATGTTTACCAGGATGCTGCCTGGATTAGAGGGTATGAGCTATAAGGAGACATTAGAAAAACTCAGGATGTTTTCTCTGGAATGGCAGGGGCTGGGGCTGAACTTGATAGAAATCTATACAATTATAAGATGCACAGCTAGGGTTGACAGTCAGAATCTTATTCCTAGAGTTGAAATCTCTAACACTAGGCGGCATGCATTTAAGGTGAGAAAGGGAAGATTCAAAGGAGACGTGAGGGGGAAATATTTTTACACAGAGAGTGGTAGAAGGTTGGAACGTTCTGCCAGAGGTGTTGATGGAGGCAAATACAATAGGGGTATTTGAGGGGCTTTTAGATATGCACAGAGAGGCTGGTATCCCATCACCAAGTCAGCCTTTATTTACTTGTGTACAGTACACTGGCTGTAGCCAGCCAGCTCAGAGTCAGTGCCCTGACCTGAAGAGATGTTAAATCTCCTGTTCATATTGGTCACCAGGGCTTCCTGATTGGCCCAGGTTAACAACACAATCAAGGACCTCATAGTCGATAAGGTCCATCCAGTTCCAATCACTCCATCTCCGCCCCCCCCCCAGACAAGTCTGGGGATGTAGGTTTGGTCTTTCTCTTGTAGCTTTCTCTGCAACACTTTCAGCCCAGGCCTACTTCCTCTCATTCGGACTCTGACATGAACGGTGTGTACCAGACCGTGGCCCATCTCTTGCTCCCAGAGCATCTCAGGAGAGTTTCCTCCTCTTCTTCCAGCAGTAATGGTATCGAGGCTTCATCCGTCTCAGACTTTGAGTCTTCCTCAACACTACACACAGGGAGAAAACCTATGGTTTCTGACAGGCCTTCTGGCTGTTCTGACGGGTCACGTTTGTTTGCTCCTGCCCCGTTTGCGAGGTAACAGTTTTCCGATGGTTCATTGTATCACTGCCTGGAACTTTATAAGTCATGGGATGTACTTTGCATCCACATCGCCTCATACCCATGGTTCTGGCACTAAGCTTTGTTCCCCCAAATTCAACGTCTCTCTTAGAGGGGACGCTTAGAGGGGACGCTTAGAGGGGACATTCCTGCTGCTGTTTCACCCTCCCCCCAGGTCTGGGAACATCTGGTATAACCTGGTGTGGAGTTTTCTCCCCATCAGCAACTCTGCTAGAGCTGTCCCTGTTGTTGCATGTGGGGTAGTCCCATAATCAAACAGGAACTGGGACAGTTTGGTATTGAGTGACACTGTAGACTGCTTCTTTAAGCCTGGCTTCAATATTTGGACCACTCATTCTGCCACTCCATTGTCCAATGTTCTGATGTGCCAAATGCCATTTCACTTCAGGAAATATTCAAATTCCCTGCTGGTAAACGATGTTCCATTGTCCATGGCCAATACTTCCAGGAATCAGTGTATCATGAGCAATGCTCACCATTTCTCAATTGTCATCCCTCAGTTTACTGAACAAACATTATGCACATCCAATCACTTTGAATGGGTGTCTACAAAGCCCTGTAACATTGAGCCCATGAAAGGACTGGCAGAATTGATGTGTAACCACGTCCAGGGTTTCCCTTGACATTGCCATTAATGTGGGGCTGTCCTGGTGGCAAGTTTTGTCCTTTTGGCACTCTGGGCACTGCCCCAATACAGCAGCTATGCTGGCATCCAACCCCGGCCACCAGACATAGCGTTTTGTGAGCATTTTCCTCTTGGAAACCCTTGGATGACCCTGGTGGCGGTGACCTTTATGCGGGATAATCACTCTTGCTCTCCTCAGTAAATGCCATCCTCTGGTCTCACTGGGTCCAGAAAGGGTTCAGTCCTGGTTGTGATAGCCCTTCCATCTCCCCCATTACTACCAGCATTTTTAGTCTTGCTAGGACAGGATCTTCTTATGTCCACAGTTGAATATTGTCTGCAGTGACCAGAAGGGTGTCAGGAATTTCAAAACTAGAATGGACTTTTGCAGGGGAGACACCATCAGTGAGATATCTGCCAGGCAGGCAGCTCAGGGCATCCCCATTAGCCATTTGGCTTCCTGGATGGTGTTGTAACTTGCACGTGCTGAGAATAAGGGCCCATCTCTGAATCTACCAGAAGCTAAGGGTGACACTGCCTTGTCTTCCTTCAGTAGCCCTAGCAGGGGTTTGCGTTCTGTTACTATGACAAATTCCTATCCATAAAGCTACTGGTGGAACTTCCTCACACCAAAGATAACTGCCAAACCTTCCTTCTCTCTCTGGGCATATTTGCATTCACCATCAGCCAAAGTCTGGGAAGCATACGCCATGAGGCATTCCTCTCTGTTGGACCAACACTATGCTAATACCATAGGGGGAGACATCGCATGTCAGTACTACCTCCCACTTCGGATCATCGTGGGTCAACACCTTTATATGACAACAGCTATTTTTTCACTTCCCCAAATGGCTACTTCTTGGCTATACAACCATTTCCAAGGCTGACCCTTTCTCAACAGCAGGAGTAAGGGTGCCAAGGTGGAGGACAGTTTACATATTAATTTTCCGTAATAATTTACTACCCAAGGAAAAACCTAAGCTGTGGGTACAGACATGAGTGCCCTCATTTTATCTTCCAAAAGGTGTAACTCGGTTTTATTGACTCTGTAACCCAAGGAGGTCACTTGAGGTGCCAGGAACACATACGTTTCCCTTCTAAGGCATACGACTGCCTGGGAGAAACGTTTAAACATTATGTCCAAGTTCTCCAAGTGCTCTTTATTGGTCTTCCCTGTTATTAGTACAGCATCCCGATAAATGGCAAACTGGGGTAGCCCTTGTAAAATGTTCTCCATGGTTCACTGGAAAAGGCCACAGATTGATTCCCCAGTTCTTCTGGAACTCCTCATCCAGTCGCAATTGCGGGTCAGTGCGGCTCACACCCAGCTTCATATTGAACAGCCCCCCCCACCAATATTGCCTACAAGTTCTCTTTGCGAGGGATTGGTTATTTATTCAGCTGTGAACTGTTTGCTTAAAGTCCCCACAAAGACAAACAGCCATCTGGCTTCACCATCAGTACAACCAGTGATGCCCGTTACACAAGCTGCACTGGTTTGATGATTCCTTTGCTCTCCACCTCTACTTCTGCCTGCAAGTCAAATGGCACATGGTGAGCCTTGCAAAATTTGCCTACAATTAGAGGGAACTTTCCAGGGAGTGCTCTCTCCTAGGTACCAGCCTACAAGTTTTCTTACTCATGTCAGGCCTTGAAGATCCTTTGATAGTCCCAAGCCCTTCCTGAAAAGCTCCTGGGTGTTTCACTAGGATTTCACTGAGGCAGCCATTTCTAATTGAAAAATGTTGAGCCAATTTAGGTGATTCTTTCTCAACTAATTCCACCCCAATAGGTTTGGGCCTGAGACTCTTACTATCATCAGAGGTAACGGCACTAACTGCTTCTCATAGAGTCGTACCCTTAATTTGCGTTAGTTCCCTGGTATGTGTTCTCAGTCTGGCTGAGGTCTTGCGCAAATTGGAGATTCAAATAAGTCTTGTTAAAGACAGGTTGTGCAACCACAGATACAGCTGCACTAGTATTAACCTCTATGGGAAATGGGTGACCATTTAACCAGACACTATTTGTAGGTGGTTCCAATTTGAATGTCACTAAGCAATTTAATCATTCCAACCCACATGTAGGGGGACTTTCCAGGGTGTGCACTCTCCTGGCCAACAAGTTTTCTTACTCAAGCCAGGCCTTGTAAGACTCCTTTGCTGTCTCGAGACTGGAAGCAACTAAAATGGCTTGCTGGCCCAGATTCCCCACTTGGCCAAGACTTGGCTTTGTTGTGGGATTCTGATTTAGACAGTTCTAGGTCCCTCAGCTCAGTGTATGCCCTGCGTGAGGCTCTGCAATTGCCTACACTCAAGTGGTGTTCCTCAAGCTCAGTTAGAGAGGTGAGGACATCCACTTCCATTAGGATGCCATGTTGTTATCTTGTTCCACTTGCCACATTTTCTAATGATAAAGCCAGTCGCAGTGCCAGTTTGAACTCCAGTTGGGCATCAGCTAGAAGGCACTTCTGCATGGTTACATCATTAATCCCACATAACAAATGGTCTCTCAGTTTCTCATTCAGAGTTAATCCAAAATCACATCTCTCTGCCAATCATCTTTACCTCATAAAATCCTGATACAGATTCCCCCAGTTCTCTAACATCCAAATAAAACTGATAACATCTCAGGATTAGAGGGGGTTGTGTAGTCATAATATTCCTTAACCAACTCCGTCAAACTCTTGGAAGGTTTTAGCGTCTGGTGCCTTTGGGAAAGTTAACTCCCTTATAAACTTAAAAATTTGGAAAATCAAATCAGGGCAAGACTTATATGCTTAATGGTAAAGTCCTGAGCAGTGTTGCTGAACAAAAATACCCTGGAGTACAGGTTCATAATTCCTTGAAATTAAAGTTGCATGTAGACAGGATAATGAAGAAAGTGTTTATTGCTTTTATTGGTCAGAGCATTAAGTATAGGAGTTAGGAGGTCATGTTGCAGCTGTACAAGACATTGATTTTTGGAATATTGCACTCAATTCTGGTCTCCCTGCGATAGGAAGCATGTTGTGAAACTTGAGAGGGTTCAGAAAAGATTTACAAGGATGTTGTCAGAGTTGGAGGATTTGAGCTATAGAGAGAGGCTAAATAAGCTGGGGCTGTTTTACTTAGACCATCAGAGACTGAAAGGTGACCTTACAGTGGTTTATAAAATCATGAGGGGCATGGATAGGGTGAATAGCAATGGTCTTTTCCCTGAGGTGGAGGAGTCCAAAACTAGAGGGCATAGGTTTAGGGTGAGAGGGTAAAGATTTAAAAGGGACCTAAGGGACAACTTTTTCCATGCAGAGGATGGTATGTGTATGGAATGAGCTGCTAGTGGAAGTGATGGAGGCTGGTACAATTACAACATTTCAAATGGATCTGGATGGGTATATCGATAGAAAGAGTTTGGAGAGATATAAGCCAAATGGGACGAGATTAACTTAGGATTTCTGGTCGGCATGGATGAGTTAGGCTGGAGGGTCTGTTTCCATGCCAGATAGCTCCATGACTCTATCACTGTATAACCAAGCATGCTGCAGGTCCACAAGCACTCAGAACAACTGCCCATTATGTTTCATTTGTCCCAACGTCATTTGCCCAGAAAAGATATCTCATTCTGTCCACATATTGGGCCCAGGATCAAATGAGTCAAGCTTCCCAAATAAAGGCATGATGCCAGAAATGCTTACCCCAAGTCCAAGATGACTGTTGCAAGTGAATGTTCTTTAGGCATGTACTGTTGCCTTCTGTCACCACTGAAATAACTGCACAGAGGTTGGTATCCTGTCACCAACCCACCCTTTATTTATGTGTGCACACTACAGTAGCTGTACCCAGTCAGCTCAGAGTCAGTCCCCAAACTGAGGGGATTCTAAATCACCTGGTAATATTGATCGACCTAGGCTTTCCTGATTGTCCCAGGTTAACAACCCCAATCAAGTATCTCATAGTCATCCACCTGGTAGGAGAAAGTGAGGACTGCAGATGCTGGAGGTCAGAGTCAAAAAGTGTGGTGTTGGGAAAGCACAGCCGGTCAGGCAGCATCCGAGGAGCAGGAGAGTTGATATTTTGAGCATAAGCTCTGATGAACATTCCTGATGAAGAGCTTATGCTCAAAACATTGACTTTCCTGCTCCTCAGATACTGCCTGACCAGCTGTGCTTTTCAAGATCCACCTGGTTCCAATCACTACATACACGCATATGAGAGGAATGGGGTGATATGGCCCAAGGGTAAGCAGAAGGGGTTAGTTTAACTTGGCGACATGTTTGGCACAACATCAAGGGCTGAAAGGCCTGTTTCTGTGCTGTCCTGTTCTATGTTCTATGTAAATATGGTAGGGTGGATATTCTATGCCACATGATCATTGGGGAAGAAAAACAAACCAATTCTGCTTTCTGAATGACAGGTCGATTTACCAATCTTCCAGCATTGCCCTGGAGTGGCCAGAAAATGGTCGCTTTTTTTCTCATTTTCTGTGGGTTTTGCTTATTGTTATAAAAACACCTGACATGGAAAAACATATCTTTCGATATGATGTTAAACCAAAGCCTGTCTGTCCTCTAAGGTGGACATAAAAGATCTGATGGCGCAGTTTTAATAAAGCACAGGGACGTTCACCTTTGTGTCCTGACCTACATTTATCCCTCAGTTAAGATTCTCCAGCCTTTGTCACATTGTTGACTGTGAGATCTTGCTATGTCCATGAGGGTGTTTTCTTAGGTTAAATACCACGATCAATATCTGACTATGATCCGAGAGCTGCCCGATAGGTAAGCTCATCTGACATGTATGACAAAAATCAAGATTTTATTGAGGCAGAAGTCCTGACATTAATAGCACTAACCATTTACATTGCAAAAATGTGTGCATAGTCAAAATTTTCTACTCATTGATGTTGCTGTATATTATACAAGAATAATTAGCTTTATTGTCACATGTACTCACATGAGCACAATGAAAATTTTACACATCGCCTCTTACAGCGCCATCTTAGGCGCTGAGGTACCGTGGTATAGATTCTTGTGGAAAAAAAAGAAAGAGGAAGTCCAGCAATAAATCAGAAAAATAGAGAAAGAAGAGTTCAGAACAAAATCCTTCCAACTCATGCTGTGCTGGCCTTCATATCGAGGCTGGGAATGCTGGGACCAGGATTCTGGGTTTGTGCTCGGAGTCCGGGTCCACGCTGAGATCGGGAGTCTGTGTCTACATCAAAGCCGAGATTCAGGTTCATGCCAAGGCTGGGAGTCTGGGTCAACACTGAGGCCGGGAGTCCGGGTCAACACTGAGGCCAGGGGTCCGGGTCAACACTGAAGCCGGGAGTCCGGGAATTTGGGTCCGGGCTGAGGCCGGGAGTCTGGGTCAACACTGAGGCCAGGGGTCCGGGTCAACACTGAGGCCGGGAGCCTGGATCCACGCCAAAACCGAGATTCAGGTCCATGCCGAAGCCGGGAGTCTGGGTCCACGCCGAGGCCGGAAGTCTGTGTCCATGCCGAGACCGGGAATCTGGGTCCACGCCGAGGTCGGGAGTCTGGGTCCATACCGAGGCCGGGAGTCTGGATGCACACTGAGGCCGGGGGTCTGGGTTCACGCTGAGGCCGGGAGTCTGGGTTCACGCTGAGGCCGGGAGTCTGGGTTCACGCTGAGGCCGGGAGTCTGGGTCTATGCCAAAACCAGGAGTCTGCGTCTATGCTGAGGCTGAGAGTCTGGGTCCACGCCGAGGCCGAGAGTCTGGGTCCATACCGAGGCCGGGAGTCTGGATGCACACTGAGGCCGGGGGTCTGGGTTCACGCTGAGGCCGGGAGTCTGGGTTCACGCTGAGGCCGGGAGTCTGGGTCTATGCCAAAACCAGGAGTCTGCGTCTATGCTGAGGCTGAGAGTCTGGGTCCACGCCGAGGCCGAGAGTCTGGGTCCATACCGAGGCCGGGAGTCTGGGCCTACGCCGGGGCCGAGAGTCTGGGCCTACGCCGGGGCCGGGAGTCTGAGCCTACGCCGAGGCTGGAAGTCTGGGTCCACACCGAAGCCGGGAGTCTGGGTCCACGCCGAAGCCGGGAGTCTGTGTCCACACTGAGGCCGGGAGTCTGGGTCCACGCCGAAGCCGGGAGTCTGTGTCCACGCTGAGGCCGGGAGTCTGGGTCCATACCGAGGCCGGGAGTCTGGGCCTACGCCGGGGCCAGGAGTCTGGGCCTATGCCAAGGCCGGAAGTCTGGATTCACGCCGAAGCCGGGAGTCTGTGTCCACACTGAGGCCGGGAGTCTGGATTCACGCCGAAGCCGGGAGTCTGTGTCCACGCTGAGGCCGGGAGTCTGGGTCCATACCGAGGCCGGGAGAATGAGTTCACACCGAGGCCGGGAGTCTGGGCCTATGCCGAGGCCGGAAGTCCGGGTCCACACCAAAGCCGGGAGTCTGGGTCCACGCCGAAGCTGGGAGTCTGGGTCCACGCCAAGGCCGGGAGTCTGGGTCTATGCTGAAACCAGGAGTCTGCTTCTATGTTGAGGCTGGGAATCTGGGTCTACACCAAGGCTGGGAGTCTGGGTCACCGAAAGTCTATATGACTGCATGCTGAGAATTGAAACAACAAAATGTCATACTTTTGGCAATATATTTATTGATTTTAATTAAAGCCTGCTATTGTATGAGGAGTTTAAACAAAATAAAAATTCAGCAAAGGTACATTTATTTTGGCAAAGTTAACAATAGAACTGATAATAAGTGAAAAACATAGACAACAAACCATTTTTTGTGATTGCTTATTGTGAGATAGTAATCGGTCATTTGGTTCCAACATTGCTGACCATGGCTTTAATTGGTCCTTCAGGTGAATCCATTCTCTGAGACCTTGAGGACATTTTAATTTGTGTTACATATGAAAATATTGATTCACAAGAATAAGTTGTGCCAAAACAGGGCAGCGTTTGATGGGCACGTTGATGAGACTTGGGTATTCAGTGGCATATAATCCTCCTTAGCATCAAATACAGACTTCAGAATATTATCTTCCGAGAGCTCAATTAGTTCCATCTGTAAGTCATCAGGTGCTCTGGAGGCATCAACCAGGTGTGGTTGAAAAGCTAGTTTCAGTGTGAGATCATGTTTCTCAAAACAGTTTCATTACATTCTTCAATCAGGGAGTCTAGAAAAGCTGAGTATTCTTTCACATCTTATTCCCTCAATGATTTGCTCCTGATCATTAATTACATTTGAAGAGTCTTTGCCCGAAACGTCGATTTCGCTGCACTTTGGATGCTGCCTGAACTGCTGTACTCTTCCAGCACCACTAATCCAGAATCTGGTTTCCACCATCTGCAGTCATTGTTTTTACCTCATTAATTACCTTTGCCAGCTCAGGAAAGTGTTCAGCTAAAAGTTCCGATCAGGTAAGGAGAGGTTTGAAAAATGTCAGCTTTTTCCAAAATGACTGTATTTTTAGCCACATTTCATATATCAATTTAGTTTTACCTTGCAACAAAAAATTCAGATCATTTTGCTTTGACATTATATCGTGCAAAAATGCAGCTTTTCTGCAGAAATCCTCTTTTGACAATTCACGTGGTTCATTCAGTTCCTCAAAAAAAGATTTTGTGATGTGTTTTCACAAAAATAAAAGTTTCACAAGTATTTGTCCTTGTGAAAACCAGCACACTTTAGAATGATGTGGCAGATCCACACTGAATGTTTCATCATTAAGCTGAAGCATGTTACAAAATTGGCGATGCCATGATGCATTTGCTTCAATGTAGTTTACAATCATTAATGTGTCACTTAAAACATTAGAGTTGGCACTACTGATGCAAAAGACAATAAAAGAAAATGAAAGTATCTGGATCTGGCAACATACCCTTCACCTTTTCCTTTCACAGAAGATGCACTGTCTGTGCATACATTTATTAAATTGCATAAATTCTGATTTGCTTCATGTCATTTTTCTTTGAAGGTAGTGAAGATGTCAGTTCTACCTGCCCTCTCTGTAAGGGTACCCAAAGCCAGTAACTCCACATGATAATGGAAATCCGCAGTTATAGCGCAAATAAAAAATAACATCTGCGCTGAGTCAGTAATGTCAGTGGATTCATCCAAGGCAATCGAATAA
Source organism: Hemiscyllium ocellatum (assembly GCF_020745735.1). Lineage (NCBI taxonomy): Eukaryota > Metazoa > Chordata > Chondrichthyes > Orectolobiformes > Hemiscylliidae > Hemiscyllium > Hemiscyllium ocellatum. Next base: position 31,196,921 of record NC_083439.1, on the reverse strand, counting down.
TAAATGTTTTCACTTTGCCATACCACCCAGCTGCTGATATATATGTCTATGGGACTGGCCTTCTAAGCCAGGGATTGTGGGTTCAAGTCCCATCTGTTTGGGGCAGCACGGTGGCACAGTGGTTAGCACTGCTGCCTCACAGCACCATAGGACCTGGGTTCAATTCCCACCTCAGGTGACTGACTGTGTGGAGCTTGCACGTTCTCCCCGTGTCTGCGTGGGTTTCCTCCGGGTGCTCCGGTTTCCTCCCACAGTCCAAAGATGTGTGGGTCAGGTGAATTGGCCATGCTAAATTGCCCGTAGTGTTAGGGGTATGGGTGGGTGGCGGGTCAGTGTGGACTTGTTGGGCCAAAGGGCCTGTTTCCACACTGTAAGTAATCTAATCCAATCTATATGATTTGTACTGTAGGCTGAGGTCTTCTTTGGCTAAATGTGAGTTTTGTTGAGTTTCACGGACAGTTTCTCTCCACCAGGTCAGCAGAGATCTCCCAATGCATATGTCTTCCTAGACTCACCTCATTAAGTGCCTCCATTGCCCCTGTTGCTGATTTGAGCCCCATTCTGACAGCAGCATTCACAGAAGAATGCGCCATTCATTGGATGAGTGAGGTGAAAGTGGATGACACAGCTTTTGTTCTTGGGCAGATGGCTGAAAGATGGCGAGGTGTCCTGGGTGAGTGTGCTGGCAGAAGACCAGCATTATTAGTGCCAGTGCCTACCTTATAGGACTGCAATGAGTCTGCCAGCTGACCATTCACATTCTGAAGCTGTGTTGCTCATTGAAGGACAGTCTGTATGAAGATATCTAAGAACAATATGGCACCATGATTCTCCGACGTGGACCTCGAGGTCCTGGTGGAGAGGGTGGCCCAGGAAAGTGGGGATGTGGTCTGTCCTCTTTCCAGAGCAGCGCCAGAGACAGTCATGCCACCAGACCCTGGCAGCTTAGGAGTGGCCACCATCTAGGCCATGGCCTGGAGAGATGGCCAACAGCATCAATGGCCTTCTCCGTGGCACCAGTGTAAGTGTCACATACTTCTCTTTGCCACCTCACTCACTCTATCTCCACTACACCACGCACCTCCCACCAAGGCTCACGTTCGGTCACTCTCACTATTCCCTCATTCCCTCTTGTTTCCCCTCCAAACCACTGACCCTCCATGCCCTCTGCTGTACCTGCGCAATCAGCTAGGACGCCTTACCACCTTTGGCCCACCAGCACCAACAGGTGTGCCACCCACTTTCACCTCACTTAGTCCCTTCCTCTCTCCCATTACAGGATAGAACAGCCTATACTATGGTGGAAAGAGCCAGGAGCAGGTGGAGGGATGTCCAACAGCATACACAGCATGGAGTGAAATCTGTCTCTCTCAGTAGATGGCCAAGCCTACTCCTGAAGGGATGCTGAGACATCCATGTCCTGCTAACCAAGCAGGTACCATTCATCATTCCACTGCAACTCTTACCTTAACCCCACTGTCAGCAAGCATTAACGAGGCTGTCTTATACCAGCTCAGATATGACACCTCAACAGGGACATCGAGTTCAGAACATTTGGGAGCCCAACCTGGTGGGTACCTCACTGTGACAGCTCCGCAACTGGCAGAGGGAGAAAGACCACACACAGGCTCGTCAGAACACTGTCCTGTCTTCCTCCTGTGAAATTCAAGCCGAAGAGGATTAGCTTGCCTCTGGTAAGGAGACCCTCAGTATGTTTGGGCCAAGCAGACCCAGTCACTGGGCTTTACCAAACCTCCAAAGACAATAGGCTCCACTGTGAAGCAAGCTCCCTTGGCCTTAGCTGCAGAATGTGAGATAACACTGAGATGTCAATGGGAGGAAGGGAAAGCAATAATCCTTTCGAGGACACATTGATGGCATCGGTGACATTGCATTGTATATAAAGTCTCACATTTCCATAAAGGTTCATAGTATTTGCAATATGTCTGTTTGTTTGGGTCGGTGTGTAGCCTCGAATATAACTGTGCCACCATGGTGTTCAACATCATGTCCATGCAGGATGTACCAGGGACCAGTCACTGTGGTGAGAACTCACTAAAGCATGTGAAAGTGAGAGGAACACGATGGATATTGAGCAATGTGTTCTTGTGGCCTGTCTTCATCAAATATCCCCACTGTTTCCTTGTCCTCTGTGAGGATGTGTTGGTAGAGAATTCAGCAATGTGTGGGGCAGGGAGATGTACAGCACACTGGGAGCCACTGCATCAAGATCACCAGGGAATAGGGAGATTGCAGGTCCGTATCCTTTACACTTTGTGGGTCTGTGTGTAATATTTTTGCCCCTTCAAGGGCCTCACATCAGTGCATCCTACAACCCCCTCCCTCATCGGGGGAGACTGCCCACTCTGGATATGGTCACTGCCATTTTCCTTCCTAATTCATTCTAGTGATTTTCAACATGATGGATGATGAGCTCACTGCACACGGTGGTTTCCAGCCTCCCCCTCTACATATCACTGAGGCCCCAAACATCCAGACCCCTTTCCTGTTAGCTCTTTCCCAGAATCCAACTGGCTTCACTCCTCCCCAGGTCCCCACCCAACCCATTGACACAAGCCTTCACCTGGCCAACACTACCCCAACACCCCAGCCGCTGGCATATGAGCCGACTGTGCCAGGTGCAGTCATACACTGTATCCCTCCCCTTGAAGCTTCTGACCATGGAGAAACCCCATTGCCACAAGACCCTGTTTCCATCATGTTTTGCTGAATTCCCCTCCCCCACCAACATTACAGTTGCTTCCCCCCCCCACCACAAGAGTCATCCATTTGTTCCCCCACCCAGCAGCCCCACAAATAGGTTCCTGAGACCCACCCTGTGTCAAAGGTCCACTCTCCCATGTCTGCTCATCCCTTGTCCATTGGATGGTGCCACGTGATTTGAGTGAGTGACCTAACTGTGCAGTCCTGGACTGGAAGCATCCATTTTGCTGAGTGATCCCACTTCTCCTGAACTGCAATAATCCTACTCTCCTAGACATGTCACTATGGAGCCATAGGATTAATCATGGCCCATTCCCCAGACTAGAGAAGCATGGATTCCCCAATCGAGACCCTTCTCAACCAGCTACTGGACTGGTATCAGAGGCTGCCTTTGACTTACTGTGCCAGGTCCCTCTGACTGACAGGTGCCTCAATTGACTTCAGTGAGGATTTTATCCCTGGGATTTTGAGACCTGGATGCCTGGTTGCTGCCCATGTTGCGTGTTTACTGTGTAAGCTGCTGGGCACATGGTGCTGCTATGAGTTGGTGGAGCACGCTGCTGTATAGTGGGATATCCGCCCATTTGAACAGCTTAGCAGAAAGGCCAGTGCCGGGTAGTGTGTCTACACTGATATGCAAAGCAGGGATGCTGGGAACGCGCAGGTAGGCACTGAGTGCTAAGACAGTGAGTGAGGAGCCCTACTACCCTGGGCCAATGTGTGAGCTGCGGGCCTGTTCCTGCTGCAGACTTTCAATGTTTGCTGCTGGTGTCCCTTGCAGGAGAGCCCCCTGTGGTGTGGGTATTCAGGGACCTTGTCCATACACACAAGGAGGGTCTGGAGCAGCAGGTAGGGATGTGGGACACAATGACTCCCGTTGCCCAGAGGCTGCAGCTATGCAGTGAGTCATGCTGCCTTCATGAACAGGTCCTGGAGAAGGGTTGCACCCGAAACATCGACCTCTGCACCTCCTGATGCTGCCGGGCTTGCCGTGTTCTTCCAGTCTCCTGCCAGCCATTACGGACAGAGCTGTGGAGAGACAGGTGCAGCACCCTCAGGGTCAGCTGGAAGGGGGCGTTCAGCTGCTCTCCTCCTTACGTACTCTATTTCCTAATTATCCTGCAAGGGGATCGGAAAGGTGCCATGACGATCTTGAGGGGTTGGTAATTGTCCGATGCCAGTATCTGTGAATGCTCATAGCCAGGGATTGTGCCCTGAGATGCTGTTGTGTGGCGATCAACGTGGGATCTTTGATGCCAGTTCCCGTTCTGACCTCCGTGTCAGTCAGCATGTCACGTTGCAGCTTTATAAAAGTTTGGTTAGGCCGCAATTGAAGTATTGCATTCAATTCTGGACACCATGTTACAGGAAGGATGTGGAGGCTTTGGAGAGGGTGCCGAAGAGGCTTACCAGGATGCTACTTGGATCTTTTTCTCAGAGTTGAAATGCCTAATATTAAAGGCATTTAAGATGAGAGGGGTAAAGTTCAAAGGAGATGTGAGGGACAAGTTTTTTTACACTGAGAGTGGTAGGTTCCCGGAACACACTGCCAGGGGTTGTGGTCGAGGTAGATACAATAGGGGCATTTAAGGGTCTTTTAGGTAGGTATATGGAAAAGCAAGGAATAGGAGGATATGGACCAAAGGTCAGAAAATGGGATTAGTTTAACTTGGCATCATTTTCAGCACAACACTGAGGGCCGATGAGCCTGTGCTGTATTATTCTATTTTCAGAGTGAGTTTGCTTGCAGTGGGTGGGAAGATAGGAAGCTGCATATAATGAGCCAAGATGTGTAGTTAATAATGGTGTTCAGAAGGAATAATCCTCTTTAACAGGCAACTCACTGCTGCCTAGTGAGAATCTCACCTCGGTGTCCAGGATGTAACCAAAAACTGCAGCAAGCTGTTCCCAGTGTCAAAACAGGCTTTGCTGGACTTCTTACGCAATTCTGCTTCATGTCTCTCCATGGCTCATATTATTCAGGCCCTTATAAGATTCCATGCTGGGTCTGTTTTATGTGGTGAATCTCTGACATGAATTGCAAGGAGAAAGGAGAAGCTGCCAAGATTTAGGTCTTTCAGATGACAGCGGAGTGACATTTCATGTACAGCACAGCCTATCCCTGGCACTAAAAATAGGAATGTGTACACAGGCAGGGAATGTGACTGTGGTTATTTTCCTTTCAGGACTGGATCTTTGCCCTGAGTACAACATCGAAACGAAGCACACTGTGAATGCTGTAAATTAAGATTCTGATAGAAATTTGTGATTTCTCTAAACATCTCCCCTGCACAAGTTAAGAAACACGTCTTGCATTAAGCAATTCCTTTCAACTTTCCACCTCTCATCCTGAAGATGTTCCGCAAGCAGTATGAACCTGTTTGTACCTTTCCCCATTGCTGTTGCTCATGTAGCACACTCGAGAGTAAATCTTGGAAGGTTATTTGATCTTGGGATCAACAGGAAAGTGTATCATGATGAGCCCTGGACAGAAAATATTACTTCTACCAGAAACAGCATTCAGGAGCAACATGACTTGCTGGCTCTGTTACTTTATATGAAACTGTTGTGGCTCAGAATCCAGTACATTTGCCCTTGGAGCAATAGGCTGTTGGTTCAAGTCCTGTCCTGGAATGTTAGCACAAACTTAAGCCTGACACTCTAGTGCAGCACTGATGGGAAGCTGTTCAGCTGAGCCCTAACTGACTTGTGTATAAAACCTTGCGTGGGATTGTCTTGTAAGTGAAGAGCTGAGTTATCCCCAGAGTCTGAGTTGATATTTATGCCTTAAACAACACGATAAAAACTAAAGTGGGCAATCGAGAGTGTATCACATTGCCGGGGTCTGGAGTCACATGAGTCACTAGGTGGCAGATTTCCCTTCCCTAAAGGATATCAAATGGAACCAAATGGATCTTTACAACAAAAGTTACATCAGATTAACTTTTAATTCCAGATTTATTAATTACATTTGAATTTCACCATCTGTCACGGAGGGATTTAAACCTCAGTCTTCAAAACACTGGATTATGAGTCTAACGGCAAAACTGTTACACCCCCACCTATCTCTTCACCTGTGCATTAAAGCATTACTTTTTCTGGGATCTTTCTGTGCACAAATTGACTGCTGTATTTCCTGTCTGCTATTTTTCACTGCAAAAACACTTCATTGTGTGTAAAGCACTTTGGAATATTCCAAAGTTAGGAAAAGTGTTTTCTAAGCGCAATCTGTCCTTTTATCCTTTTTCCTCAGAGCTATGAACCCTGCTATTACTTACCTGTAATAATGTTTTAGATTTATCAGATCCTTCATTTGCCGTTTGTAAGTCCTTTGTCTGAATTAAAAGTCTGCCACACTCCCTGTAGAGTGACTTTACTTCGAAAATACTTCATTTTTGTGAAGAGCTATGGCTTATTTTGATGGTGTGAAAGACATTCTAGAAGTTATTTTTAAATTTGGTGATTGCTTTTCTATTTTATATTCCACCTTCATGGTGGGTTGTGGAAAGGGCCAGCAAGCCTGGTTATCTATCTCTTGTTGCCCTTCAGAAACTGGTGGTGGGCCTTGTGTTAAAACTGCTGTAGTCTTTATGGTGAAGGTATGCCCAAAATCATAAAACAGTGATTTGGTACTCCAACTAACCTTGAACTGCTAGCATGACATGGTGAGCTATGTAAATTAAGAACCCTTTCCCAGGAAATATCATTGGATTAACCTGCTGTAAATCATGTCACCATATTACAGTAGATTGGAGTTTTCTTGTTCCTGGTGCTCCGGTTTCTTCCCACAGTCCAAAGATGTGCAGGTCAGGTGGATTGGCCATGCTAAATTGCCCATAGTGTTAGGTGCATTAGTCAGAGGGTAATGGGTCTGGGTGGATTACTCTTTGGAGAGTCGGTGTGGACTGGCTGGGCCGAAGGGCCTGTTTCCACACTGTAGGCAATCTAATCTAATTAAGGCTGTGCTGTCTCTTAAAAAAACATATAAATAATGTGTAATTTTCGAATGTAATTGCACCATATTTCCACAGAATGCAGAAGCTTGAACCTCTGTGTTGCTGGACAAAACTGCATAAGGCTGCCTTAGTTTATTAAACTGGTAACCTTGCTTTAAACAGAGTGTACTCCTAGTGATTCTTTTGACCGCTCTCAAACCAAGGGGCCCCTCTAGATGGGTCCATACCTTCATTTGGTTTAGTGACATTGGTGGGATGGCAATATAGTTCTAAGTTAGGCTGATGTGTGATTTGAAAGGGAATCTGTGTTGTGATATTAGGATGGTAATTTAATCATATTTTATTCTCTGTGCCAAAGTGCATTGTTGCATTGTTCTGCTCACCATCTTCAAGAATTCAAGTGATTTAGCTTTTCCAAGTCAGTCTCTGCTAATTAGTTCATGGAAATTGGATGTTATCATTTTATAGATGCTTCAAGTTGGTGGAAATCGGGGAATAATATCCCAATTTTTCTAAAGTCTGGTCAGTCCTTCTTTGAACCTGACAAAGGAATAGCACTCCAACGGTTTGTGATTTCAAATAAATCTGTTGAACTATAACCTGATGTCATAATGAGGGAAGATTTGCAATTGGATCCAGTAATGAGAAATGTATATAGACTCAGAATCATAGAATCCCTGCAGTGTGGAAACAGGCCGTTCAGGCAAACAAGTTCACACCAACTCTCCAAAGAATAACCCACACAGACCCATTTCCCTATTATCCTATATTTACCCCTGACTTATGCATCTAATCTATCCATCCCTGAACACTATGGGCAATTCAGCATGGCCAATTCGCCTAACCTGCACATCTTTGGATTGTGGGAGGAAATCGGAGGAAACCCACGCAGACACAGGGAAAATGTGCAAACTCCACACAGACAGTCACCTGAGGCTGGAATCAAACCCAGGTCCCTGGTGCTGTGGGGAAGCAGTGCTAACCACTGAGCTATTGTGCTGCCCTATAATAAATAAGAGTAGAAGAGGAGGAACATCTTAGCAAGACAGTGATCATTATACAATCTGTTTTAAGATGGTCAGAGAGAAGGACCTTAGTGTGGAGATGATTGTAGCTGCAACACCAGGTCGCCCTGGCAGTGTGGAAAATTGACTAGGCTTCCTTGGCTATGAAAAGCAGGGCAAATCTAGTTATTATTGCTTTATCTTGTCCTTTAAGTAAATACTGACACCTGCACATTGAGATACTGGTCAGGAGTATATCAGCTGTGGGTGTTATGTATAAGCTGGTCCTGAGGCTGTGCTTCTTATCACTAAGGAAGTCTCATTGATTCCTGATGTACTGTAACAGTCTTTTCTCTACACAGTAGGTTTTCAAATATAGCTCTCATGGGTAGTGTCTATGACCTTTCTCTCCTCATGCTCATCATAAACTGGAGTCTTCCTTCTGACTGACATCAGAGTCATATGATCAGCCACAGCCACATCACTTATGTGATCCTCATTATTAGGCAGCACGGTGGCTCAGTGGTTAGCACTGCTGCCTCACAGCACTAGCAGCCTGAGTTTGATTCCCACCTCAGATGACTGTCTGCGAGGCGTTTGCACATTCTCCCCGTGTCTGCGTGGGTTTCCTCCAGGTGCTCTGGTTTCCTTGCACAATCCAAAGATATGCAGGTAAGATGAACTGGTCATGCCAAATTGCCCATAGTGTTAGGTGCATTAGTCAGAGGTAAATATAGGGTGAGGGAATTGGTCTAGATGGGTTACTCTTTGGAGGGTTAATGTGGACTTGTTTGGTTTTAGGGTCTGTTTCCATATTGTAGGGAATCTAATCTCATTATCACAAGTGCCACATCATCCTCCGGTCAGTCACTAGCAAAGTAATAGAAGGTGTTGTCAACAGTCTGAGTGGATTAAGAAGGCAGTTCACCACCACCTTTCCTAGGGCAATCAATGCTGGCTGAGCCAGTGTTGACCATATCCAATCAAAAAAAAAATAAATTAAACAAAAATATAACCCTCCAGAAAGACAAAGGTCCTCAATTGGGATCTAGATTTTCTGACTAATGTGCTACTGAAGCTTCAGGTGTTTGCCATTGTTGAAAGCTGGCAACATTACCTGCACTTTGCAATTATTGGCAATATGCATGGCAATGTAAATGTTGTTGCAAAGTTGGATAAAGTAAATTTAGGTTGGGAGACAGGAAGTTAGAATTTAATGTGTGTAAAATTCTAAAATACTAGGGAGAGAAAGCATTGAATGGTCTCTTTAAAAGTTTTTTTTTGGTGTTTAGAGATTAAATTGGTTATCTGTGAGCAGCAGTTTGAGGAATTGCAGGTGCACAGAGAGCCCAAATTGAAACATTTGTACCAAAAGGCCATTTGGTTAGCAGACCAATCAGCAGCTTTTACCAAAACAAAATGTTTTTGAATTTAACCAATCAATTTGAACCAAGCACTTAGGTACCAATAATCTATTAAATTTAAATCTGATAGTTTTGACAATATAGGACCAATCCTATTAAGAAATATTGATCAAGAGAGGGCAGTTGAACAAAGATCTCTGAGCTAGTTGCCATCTGCCAGAGTGAACAGCCCTCAGCTATCAAGAGAGAAATTGGCTCTCACAATCATCTATGTACCTGGATTACAGAAAGCAACAGCTAAAGGATAATGGTATCAATGATGACAAAAGATGTTCCTGACAGAAGATTTGGAGGAAGTGTTTCTGACAGAAGACTCAGTGGAAGAAGGCACAGAACATTCTGGAAGACGCCGTAATTTTTGAGAGACTATGTTCTGTTTCTTTGTATATGAGTGGGAATTGTATTTGTTTGAACGGCATACCATTAGAATCTTTTTTAAAATTTGGGAATAATTTGTAATTAGAAGGGATTTATTCAGTTTGTTGATCATTTAGTTAATTTGTTAGAGTTGGATAAATAAATTGTTACTTGTTGATTTTAAAGTGAATGTCAGGAATTTATTTTTATTTAATTACTAAAAGTTGCTGATAGACAGGTTGTACCACTTTTCACGGTCCTTCAACGGATTATTGGGTTAGATGCTCTTCTTTTGGGAGTTTTGGTTTTATTTTTCGGTTAGGGTCAACCTCTGCTTCACAACAATGTTGAATTGGTTCAAAAACAAACCATGTTTAAATGATATCTCGCCTGTCTCTGTAGCCTCGAGAAATAGTTCACATGCAAGTCAATATGCTTCAGGTGCTGTCACAGTTGCTTTGTAGGCAAATATGGGCACTAGGCACAGGCGTCATCATTGTGGAACTCTAACTAAGTGGGGATGGGGGGAGGAGTGGAGACAAGGGTGGAGCCCTTACTTCCTTGTGTTCCTTCTCCATCTTCCCTCTCATGGCTCACCCATCCTTCTTCACTCGACAAAAGCTGAAGACTCCTTTAGCAGTACTTCAGTGAGGCACTCAACAGTGAAGTCAAAGCTATCCTCCATCCTACCCCAAGGACCAGACTGGCAGATCTTTTTTTGGGACAAGTATGTCCTACCCCATCTGAGGCTACTCTCCCTGGATGTAGATGTCAACACAAACCTGCTAGATTGTAGCAGTGGCACCAGTTGACACTGGAATGTGGTGCATCTCTCACCTTTACTACTCTGAAGAGATCTTTGAACCACTCTTGACACCACATCCATAAATGAGACACTCCTTCATTGTTTGCTGAGTCACCTCTAGCCAATCCTGCTTCATTCCAGAGGCTGAGCTTGTCCACTCAGCTGCTATGAGGAGTCTCTCTCTCTGGATCTTACATTCCAGAGTGTGAACTCCAGGAATGCCTCCGTGAATAAGGAGGGCACGTTTCCCAAATTGAGATGTTATTACAGCTGTCTGTCTTGTTGCATGGATTCCATTCTGCCTCGTTCTGCTGGTCTCCTTTAAGTCATGAGGCTTGAGCAATCAGGTCCAGGTTATGATCACACTCATCTTCTCTGGGTGGTAAAGAAACACAAAAGCGGGTTGTTTATGCCAATGGCTGAATTAAAAAGCCAGGGGGAAAAGATCTGTTAAATGTCACAGGGATCCACGTATTGGATCCTCAATGTCTTGGCCAACTGTTATTTACCTGACTTCTAAGCATTGGACTTTGCTGTGTTGACTGCTACTTTTGCTTACTTTACAACAATCATTACATTTTGAAAGTCGTTCATTGTCTGCAAACTATTACAAGAATGCAATTTTATTTCTTTATCTCTATTATGAGTCCCTTTATCTCCTCCATCCTGTCTAGCTGGACAATTTTTATTTTTGGCTAAATTTACATGCTCTGAAACACAGCCTGGTGCAGGTATTAACAATATACCTTCATGATGTCATGCTGTATCGAAATAAAGTGTGACAATGTTAGGAGCCATTGTTCATTTCAGTTTGCATTTTCAAAATTCCGCAGATAGAAAGAGAGAGAGCCTAAAACAGGACCCAGATTATCTGCCAAATGTTGTGTAATTGTATCCTTGCAATTCTAACATTGTTGAAAACTTGGAGGCAATACAAATATAATTGTTGGTATATAATTCTCAGTGTCCACATTTTATATGATATTAATAGGTCTAAAGATAAATAGCATGTGTATGTCTTATTTGTTGGTGAGACCACCAGAAACACTCCATGAACTGCATTTTATTCTTCAAATCCTGTCTCAGTTTCTACTTGGGCAAACACTGCAGCTATTATTGCTGCAATTGTCAGGGGGATGAATTCTTGGCTGAGAGATGGAAGATGGACAGTGGGGTGGGAAGAAAGTTGTGTTTAGTCCTGATGGTTGGACTTGTTCTGCCCAATGATGTTGATTATTCATGAAGTGTTAGTTCTTATCTCTTGCTCTCCAGTCACACAACCCTCTGATGTAACTACATTCCTCTAATTCCAAGATCTTGTGTATCCTTGATATTAATTGTTCCATCAGTGCTGCCCATGCCTGCAGTTGCCAATTGTTTAAGCTCTGAAATACCCTCTCTGAACCCCTCTCCTCTGCTCTCTCACTTCCCTCCTTCTTAGAATCTACCTCTTTAAGCAGGCTTTATGACATCTCATACTTTGTTTTACGTGCACTTGTCAAAATACTTTAATGTTTTATGGCATTGCAAGTGCTATGCAAATATAAAGTGTTGTTTGATATGCTGCAAATAATTTGATAATGATTAGGTTAGATTAGATTACTTAGATTACTTACAGTGTGGAAATAGGCCCTTCGGTCCAACATGTCCACATCAACCTGCCGAAGTGCAACCCACCCAGACCCTTTCCCCTACAATTACCCCTTCACCTAACACTACGGGCAATTTAGCGTGGCCAATTGACCTAACCTGCACATTTTTGGACTGTGGGAGGAAACCGGAGCACCCGGAGGAAACCCACGCAGACACGGGGAGAATGTGCAAACTCCACACAGTCGGTCGCCTGAGGCGGAATTGAACCTGGGTCCCTGGTGCTGTGAGGCAATTTGCCGAAACGTAGCATTAAATATATTTTACATATTGAAAATATTGTTAAGAATAGATAATACAGTCACCACTGTGAAATTTCTAGTAATTGATAAATCGGAAAAGTATAACAATGAAAAGTGAGTGGTTGTTATTTTATTGCCACCGTTCATTCTAGTAACAAAATAATTGAAATGCAATAAATCAAGGAAGAGTATTTAGCCCAGAGGAGAATAAACTTGAAAGAATTAATTAACCTCCATAAATAATGAAAGCATCAGCTCTAATCATAATGACAAATTATTTCAATGAGATTAGCAGTGATGCATATACATTGCTGAAGGGAACAGGGGCTATATATTAGGTTGTTCTGTTGCCTGCAGAGATTAGGAACATCTAGTTTGCGTATCGGTTATAGGATTTGGACTTCACTGTCTGGACCAGCATTTATTGCCTATCCCTCATTACTCTTGGTTTTATTGGCTTGCTTGTCCGTTTCAGAGAGCAGTTAGGAGTCCACCATATTGCTGTGTGTCTGGAGTCACATGTAGGCCAGACCAGGTAAGGACAGCAAAATTATAGTATAAGTGGTTGACCAGTGGGGACAGTGTTGATTCACCTTTTTAAAAGAGAGCTGACCTGGACTTTGTCTGGGATTGGAGGTTGCACCATACAAGGTCTCCTCAGTACAGCTCAATGTGTCGGAGAAGAATTTTCAGTATTTTGTCTCTCATTGTATTCGCTGTTGATAGACATTGTGACAATTGTGGCTATTAGGTGCTGTGGGGAGCAGGGATAGGGAACACTTAGTAAGGGCTTAAACAGGAGAACGTGCTCTTTGCTCTGGAGCACAGAAAGCTGAGGGGTGGCCTAGCCTTTAGGATTGTTGGCAGGGTTTGGTGGAGTGGACACATTTCTAGTTGTGATGCATTTAGGACTGGGTGTCTTGAGTGTCGAATACCACTGGAGACATTTTGCTGTTTTGGGATTGATAGGGATGTGAAAGTGGCTATTACAGCAATGCAGTAGACAAGTGGCATTGATATTTTTGGTGGGTGTGGGGCTGACTGATCACATGGGAGGATAGAATAAAGGATGTATTGTTGGAGTTGGCTGAAATAAGGCTTCTGGAGTATAGATACAGCATGGACCAGGTCAAATGGTCTGTTTCTGAGCTGTAAATGAATTGTTATCTATAATTGATCTCAAACCTGGGAGATCCTTGTTTAAAAGAAATCCACTTGATTGGATAGGACCTCCTGTATGAAGAGACACAATCATTTAAAAACGCCCATCAGCAAGTACGGAAAAGGAGCCAGGGAAATGAATGCCAGCAGTCTTGAGATCAAGAACCAATTCCATCTTCTGGAAACACTTGCCAAATGTGTGATGAGAGATGGGGTTCTAGGATTGGGTTCATCAGTCATACCAGGACCGACAGAACTCATAGCCAGTGACACAGAATTTCCTAGGTGGACAATCAGACTTGTTAGTGAGTAACTGTTGATGATATATAATTGACCTTCAGGTCTCTATTTTGCTACAATCTCTCGCAAGGTTCCAAATGGTAAAGCTGTTCTTTTGACAGAAGCATAAGACATCACAACTGTATGCAGGCGATTACATAAACATGCTTTTTCGTGTCAGAGTTTCTTTGTCATTATCATTGTACTGCCTCCTTATTTCATTCCAAAAAGAAACAGTTTGGAAATAGGATTGCTGAATGTTTGAATTTGCGATCAGTACTAAGGTACGTTACTCCACATGTTAAAATATTGCTTAGGTCAGTGTTGCTGCCAATATAAACTAGTAGCTACATTCATAACCAGAATTTGATACAAAGTCACACCTTTGTTTGCTCCTCACTGCTTCTTGCATCTGTCATTCAATGTTTCTATACCACTCATTGCGGTTCTCCACATGAGCTTGAATCACCTCAGGTAGATAATAGATACATGGTTGGAAAAAAAGACGCATTTCAAAGGACCTGAAGTTCTGTGCGTTTCAATGATGCTAGAATTCTGAAATAAAAGGTCTCATTTTTCCATAAACAGATCGTAATTCAACAAAAAAGAACAGGGTAGTTATACTTGCATTTTTGCATGAACTGTTTTCTGGAGCAGGCTGCTCCTTGCAATGGTAACTTAAGCATTGGTGATCCATTATTAATGTACAATCCTTGGCAGCAAGCTGTCTAACAGCAGACGCCATTCTGATCCTACCCTTGCCTTCTAATGACATATGTGGAGGTGGGGGCAGGGGAGAAACTGCTGGAAGAAGCAAATGCAGCAAATTTCAGTTTGTTCTTACAGCAGCTCCCAGACATAGATGAACACAGCATCATTGGTATTTTCACATAGAATCAAAACATTGAGAAATGCCAACGTAGCCAAGGGAATTATAATGATTTCGGTGTTACATTTCATCGCCTGAATTGCAACAATAGCCAAATGGGTTAATACTATAACAACCAAGGAGGATTACATGTCTCAGTCTGTCTGTCTGGTTCAGTTTCAACATGCTTTAGTAAATATAAAGAAATGGGTTCAACTTGATTCAACAAGGACAGAGCAGCTCAAAGTTCTCACACTGTGTTATCATAGGGGTTTAGTCGCATTCTGCACTGCAAGGATCAGCTTTGCTTACTACCTGGAATCCATCAGAAAATACAATGCAGTATTGCATTGTACTGGTGTTTTAAAATGGTTCTGCCTTGTGTAATTCTACACTTTGTACTGTGCAGATAGCAAGCTGACACTGATGTCATAATTGACATATTTGTTGTTCAACAGTTTGCATCTTACTGTTGGCCTTGTAAAACTAGTGTCACTGAGCCAGCATGAAAACATCCTCCCACTCTCAAGTGCAGTAAAGTCAAAGAAGCTGAAGACAGTAGGTACTGCCAGCAGCTAGGGACCCTAACAACATTCCGGCTTTAGTACAGGGGTCTTGTGCTCCAGAATTTGTTGCACTCCTACCCAAGCTGTTTCAGCACACATACGACACTGGCATCTACCCAACAATGTGGAAAGTTGCCCAAGTATGTCTTGTCAACAAAATAGAGCAGGACAAAGCCAATCCAGCCCAAATACCAACCTATTAGTTCAAAAGAGATTGTCTCCAGTGCTGTCAAGCAGCACCTGCTCAGCAATGCCCTGCTCACTGGTGCTCAATTTGGGGTCTGCCAGGGCCACTCAGCTCCTGACTTCATCACCACTTTGGTTCAAACATGGACAAAAGAGTTGAACGGTCCTTACCCTCAACTTCAAAGACAGTGGACAACATGCATCTAATAAGAGGAACAAGAAGAAGCACTTTTTCTTCCTCAGGAGGCTAATAAAATTCGGCAAGACCATAAGGACTCTCACCAACTTTTGTGGATGCACCCACAGAAAGTATTCGATCTGGATGCATAACAGCAAATGCTCTGCCCAGGACTGTGAGAAATTGCAGAACACAGCCCACTCAATCAAACAAACCAACCTTCTATCCATTGACACTTCTCGCTGCCTCAGAGAGGCAGCCAACATCATCAAAGATCTCTCCCATTCTGGTTATAATCTCTTCCAACCTTTTCAGTCTCGCAGAAGATATTAAAGTTGAAGCACACACACCAACAGGTTCAAAATCAGCTCCTTCCCCGCTGTTATTAAACTTTTGAACAGGCCTCTCAAATTTCAAATCTAATGTTGATCCTGCTTCTTTGCAGCCGTAACTTTGTATCTCTCTCTTTGTTCAGTCCCCCTATGATCTCTGTATGGTATGACCTGCCTGTACTGCACGCAAAACAAAACTTTTCACTGTACCTAGGTACTTGTGGCGGTAATAAATCAAATCAAATCAAGTCATGTGAAGGGTCTGGACCAATGGCAACCTGTTCAACCAAAGAGAAAATTAGAAAAGGGTTGCACAATTGTAATGCCATTGTAATCCGAAGACCCAGCCTAACACTTTGGAGACATGGGTTCAAATCCCACCACAGCAGCTGGTGTAATTTAAATTCAAACTGAAAGTTAGCCTCAGTGATGGTGACCATAAAACTATCATCAGTTGCTATAAAGACTAATCTTGTTCAATAATGTCCTTCAGGGAAATAAATCAGCTCTTCTTTCCTGGTCTACCTTCACGTAGCTCCAGAACTATTGGAATGGGATTTATTTTTAAAAGACCTCAGTTCAAAAGAAATTGCTGCCCTTATCCTTTGAAAGAATTTTTCAAAGTTATCTGGAAGTACAATTGTGATCATGGAATACAACATTGCTCGCTTGATGTCTTATGGGGAGACTCTAGGCCTAATTTTCTCACAAATCATATCCATTATTTCTCCATTTGACATCCCATGAGCCCATCGAGTGCTTAACCAAATTAGACATTCTGTTATAAACTCCTCAGTCATACAAAATTCACATTGTTGATTCTAACAAGAATTGGACTTGTTAGAAGTAAAGTGTTATGATATTAAATCAACTGTACCTTATGAAGTACCAAAAAATTAAGTATTAGTTGTGACCCAATGATATCACTCTCATGTCTGAGTCAGAAGGCCGTGGGAAGTTTAACTTCCAGTCAATGGAGATCTGTTAATGTCAAAGGTGATCTCTTCTGGATGAGATGTTATAATATGAGATCCCATGATACAATTTTTGAAGGTGTGTTGTGGTGGCCTGGTTCCCCCTCAAATAGCATGACTATTTGCTTATTGTCACATTGCTGTATGTATGAGCTTTCTGTGTGCAAACTGGCTGCATGTTTCCTATATTCCAACAGTGACAACACTTAACTGGCTTAGGTCTTTGGGATTGTGGTGATTGTAACTAGGTCAGCCAGCTGGACTTAATAGAATATTAGTCCCCTCTTTGGGGCTGTTCATCTGATCCGATCAGGGAGCTCTGGCTGACAGAAATAAAGGGGAGTGTCAGAGGTACTGAAGTACTAAAGTCAAGGACTGTTCATTTGTAAGTAAAGGATGACCTGGTGACAGGATACCGATACCAGCCTCTGTGGAGATATTTCAGGGATGCCTTCAGTTTATGAAAGCTAATTTTTCTTATTCAGCAATTATGAAGAACTAGTATCAGATTTGCATATTAATTACTCTCTCCACAGATGCTACCAGTCCTGCTAGGTTTCTCCAACACTTAGCATTTTTATTTCAGATTTCCAGCATCTGCAGCAATTTGCTTTTTATTACCATCTGTGGCATAAATCCCACAAAACATGAATAAGTTTTGGAATGTCTCAAACAAAACATGGCATTCTGGACTTGTTGGGCTGAAGGGCCTGTTTCCACACTGTAAGTAATCTAATCTAATCTAATCAAATATTTTTGTTCTGTTTTGAATTTATTATAGGTAATATTTCAGATACATAAATAGGCTTGATTTTCATTCAATAATTATTTAAAATTCATTCCTGGCTTGAGGACATACCTGGCAGGAACAGTATTTACCATTTCATTTCTTTACAGCTGAAGTTTAGTACCAATAAAATATAAGATTCTTACAATGTCATAGGAATATTGCTGTCCCCTTAAGGCATATATTAGACTCTTCTTCCTCAGGCAGCTGAGGAAATTTGCATTATGGCATATACCCTTACCAACCTTTATAGGTGCACCATCGAGAGCATTCTGTCTGGATGTATCACTACCTGGAATGGCAACTGTACCATTCAAGATCGGAGATGGTTACAGAGAGTGGTGAACTCAGCCCGGACAATCACAAAGGCCAACCTCCCATCTATAGAATCCATCTACCAGGCCCACTGTCAAGGAAAGGCCGCCAGCATTCTCAAAGATTCATCCCACCCTGGCAATGCTTTTCTACAACCTCTACCATCAGGGAGAAGGCACAGAGGCCTGAACACACATACCAGCCGGTTTCATAACAGTTTCTACCCTACTGTTGTTAGAATACAGAATGGACTCTCAAAATCCATTCTCCTGTGCCTGTGTTTTTGTTTTTGCTGCTGTTTACCTGTTAATTACTTGTCTGTGCTACTTAACTCTGTGATGTGCCTGTGTTGCTCGCAAAACAAAGCTTTTCACTGTACCTCGGTACATGTGACAATAAGTTCAATTCATTCATTCATACATTCACTTAGGCAACAAAGTAAGATTAGTTAAAGAACCCAAATAGTCAGACTAAATTATACCCAATATTTAGGTTAACAGTAACTTACTTTTATATATTTTCTATTTGCTTGTGGGATGAGGGCATCACTGGCCAGGACAGCAT
Organism: Hemiscyllium ocellatum; assembly: GCF_020745735.1. Classification (NCBI taxonomy): domain Eukaryota; kingdom Metazoa; phylum Chordata; class Chondrichthyes; order Orectolobiformes; family Hemiscylliidae; genus Hemiscyllium; species Hemiscyllium ocellatum. Next base: position 31,178,549 of record NC_083439.1, on the reverse strand, counting down.
TTACAGCCCATCCCTATCTGCCCTTGAGAAGGTGGTAGTGAACTGCCTTCTTGAACCGCTGCAGTCCATCTGCTGTGGATTGACCCACAATGCCCTTGGGGGGGAATTCCAGGATTTTGACCCAGTGACACTGAAGGAACGATGATATATTTCCAAATCAGAATGGTCAGTGGCTTGGAGGAGAACTCGCAGGTCACGGTGATCCCATTTTTTAGAACCTTTAATATTGTGGGCGGCACGGTGGCACAATGGTTAGCACTGCTGCCTCACAGCGCCAGAGACCCGGGTTCAATTCCCGTCTCAGGCAACTGACTGTGTGGAGTTTGCACATCCTCCGGGTGCTCCGGTTTCCTCCCACAATCCAAAAATGAGCAATTTAGGTGAATTGGCCGTGCTAAATTGCCCGTAGTGTTAGGCGAAGGGGTAAATGTAGGGGAATGGGTATGGGTGGGTTGCGCTTCAGTGGGTTGGTGTGGACTTGTTGGGCTGTTTCCACACTGTAAGTAATCTAATCTAATCTAATCCGCGGTAATTTCAAGGATTGGAAGAGATCCTAGAGAGATGCAAACAGGATTATGAGGCAACGGTGGATTAAAGGACTTTGAATAGAACAATTAGATTGCAGGTGAAGCAGCAGCTTGTAACTTCAGAAGGACCCATGTTTGGTTTATGGAGTCATAGAGATGTACAGCACAGAAACAGACCCTTCAATCCAACTTGCCCATGCCAACCAAGTATCCTAAATTAATCTAATCCCATTTGATAGCACTTGGCCTTTTCCCTTTAAGCCCTTCCTATTCATGTACTCTTTCTTGTGAGGAGAGGAGAAAGTGATGGCAGTTTTGAAAAGAAGGGAGACAATAAAGACAAATTACCTGGTCAGCAGTTTAGTGGGAATGGGGTTGGGATGGAGAAGGTGGGTGTCATGAACAAATTGGGCTGTCACAGGGGATGTGGAATCTGAGGAATAAACTAGAGAAAGAGGCATGTGACATTAGGGCTAGGAACAGTTTGGGAAAGAAAAGAGGGAAAGATCAGAGGGGCGGGGAGGATGGAATGGATGTTTTCAATCTCACTGATAAAATGCTCCTCAATATCTTTTGTTGGAGATAGGGATTTAGCAATCCAAGGAAAAGGGATAAAGAAGAGAGTTGTTAATGGAGAAAATATGACGGAGTTATCTTTGTTTCCTTGGAAGATCCTCTTGATTACTTTTTGCAGAGGAGTGTGTTTGGTATAGTCCAGCCAGATCTGACCATGAATGGTTAACATAGAATACACCCAGTTCACTGATGGAACAAAGCTCGGCAAAAAATCCAGGGAACTAATTAGGATGGGAAAAGCAAACGGCAAAATACCATCCATTCTCCTTCCCTGCCTCAACTCATCAGCTGCTCAAACCTTGATGGATGCTTTTTCATATGAATATACAAATTAAAAACAGTAAGCCATTCAAATGTTTGGAACTGCTTTACAATTCAAAAGATTATGCCTGATTTCCTGGAGCATCAGAGGCTGAGGGGTGACCTTATAGAGATTTATAAAATCATGAGGGGCATGGATAGGGTAAATAGTCAAGATCTTTTACCCAAGACAGGGGAGTCCAGAACTACAGAGCATAGGTTTAAGGTGAGAGGGGAAAAAATTAAAAGGGACATAAGGGACAACGTTTTCACGCAGTGCGGGTGCGTGTATGGAATGACCTGCCAGAGAAAATGGTGGAGGCTGGTACAATTACTACATTTAAAAGGCATCTGGATGGGTATAAGAATAGGAAGGGTTCAGAGGGATATGGACCAAATGCTGGCAAATAGAACTAGATTAATTTAAGATGTCTGGTTGACATGGACAAGTTGTTTCTGTTTCCATGCTGTACACCTCTATAATTCTATGACTGTGGCCTCAACTCCACATTCCCATTGTTCCCTGTTAGAGAAAAATACATCTACATTTCTTTTAAAATTATTCAATGACTCTTCTTCCACTGCTCACTGTGGAAGAGAGTTCCTTAGACTCTTAACCGTCTGAAAGAAATAAATTCAATTCATCTCCATCTTAAATGGGAAGACCCCTTATTTTTAAACTGTGTTTCCTGGTACTAATCTGCCTGACAAAAGGCTGTGGGGAAAAGACAGTTATCCTGTCGATTGCTCGCAGGGCGTGTACATCTCAATAAGATAACCTCTTTGTTATTTCCAGCCTGGCTCCCGATTTCCACTCTCCCCTGAGTTTGAGCTCATTCAAAACTGTATTCCCCCAAATTCTGTTTTGATTTGAAGTGGTCCCCACACTGAGAGTATAATACAAAGTAAAATAAGCAGAAATCATACATTAGATGTTATCTGCTATAAAATATTATCTCACCACAAGCATCTCCATTAGTAATTATTTGACTGTCAATTGCAGACTTCAAGTGCAAGAAAGTATTTCCAAACTTGAGATATTAATTTATGTCAATGACACAAATCAATCCACATTTTGGAATTTTAATAGTCGCACTTTCAAGATATTACATTGTACTAAAAGATAAACCTGAGCTGCTCTTTTATCCTGGTTTCATTAAAAGTCTGATATGCTACTGCAACAAAATATTTTTGTTGAGTTAGAGAAAGAAAAAACTTTGCTGATCTCTCAATTTTTCTCTTAATTGCTCCATTTTGATAGATTTAATGCAGTTCGTGGCATTGTATGGCACAGAGTGACTATTCAGCCAATATGCCATTGCCAACTCTTTAAGAACTAATTCAATCATCATAGAATCCCTACAGTGTGGAAAGAGACCATTCAGCCTATGAAGTCTGCACCAATCCTCCAAAGAGCATCCCACCCAGACTACTGGTCTCACTCAATTCTTTTCCCCCACAGCCTTTCAAGTTCCTCCTTTTCCAATACATGGCCATGATTTGGGAAGTCACATTGAGGTTATACAGGACATTGGTGAGGCCTCTTCTGGAGCACTGTGTCCAATTCCAATCGCCCAGCTATAGGAAGGATATTATTAAGCTGGAGAGTGCTCAGAAGAGGCTTACCAGGATGTTGCCAGGTGTGGAAGATTTGGGAGGTGACCATATAGAAGTTTATCAAATAAAGAGGGGTATAGATAGAATTAATGGCAGTTGTCTTTACCCTCGGTCGGGACTTCAAGATGAGGGAGCACATTTTTAAACCGAGAGGAGAGAGATTTAAAAAGACATGGGGGCAAATTTTTTTACACAGACGATGATCCATGTGTGGAATGATCTTTCTGAGGAAGTGGTGAATGCGGGTATAATTACAACATTTAAAAGACATTTGGATAAGTACATGAATAGGAAAGGTTTGGAGGGATATGGGCTAGGAGCAGGGAAGTGGGACTAGTTTAGTTTGGGATTATGGTTGGCGTGGACTGATTGGACCAAAGGATCTGTTTCTGTGCTGTACAGCTCTATGTCCAGTTCAGCGACAACTCCATTTTACAAGTTACTGTTGTAAATGCTTCCATCACCTGCTCAGGTAGTGCGAGCCAGATCTGAACATTGTGTTGAAGATCATTTCTTCCCTGATCTCTTTATTCTAAATTCTGGTTATTGATCTCCTGTAAACAGCTGTGTTGTAAGGAAAGCAATTCCAGCTTCACTAGCCCCTCCATAGAATTGACGTCCCTCACCTCTGATGCCATTCTGGTGAATCCCCTCCAGATCCTCTCCAATGCTTTGTGAATTTGCACAGACCTGAGGCCTAACAAGTTATTTCTGATCATTTGCTGCAACATCTTCTGATTCCTCTATCTATAAAAGTTAAAGATTCTTTGGACTTTTTAAACAGCCTTGTTGACACGTTTTTCCATCTTCAAAGAGTTTTGTGGTTGATTCATTTGTTATATTTTGCAGTACCTCTCCTGATGGTGTATCAAATTTAATCATTGAGCTGGTGGACTTACAAGGTATCAGGTTTAATCCCTGGTTTAGGCTGAGTTGATACCTGCTGGTGTAGTGATTTAGAGGCCTTGGTTCTCCTAAAGAGGGGAAAATTGCTTCCTGCTTATGATCATGACCAGACATAGGATGATTGAATCAGAAAATGAACATAGCACGTACAGAGACCATTCAGCTCAGGATGGGTATATGAGTGGGAACAGTTTGGAAGGTTATGGGCTGGGTGCTGGCAGGTGGGACTAGATTGGTCGGCATGGACGAGTTGGACCGAAGGGTATGACTGTGACTATGTCTGTGACAACTGTGTAAAAGCAATTTACCTCATGCCACTACCCACAGCCCTGCAAATCTTTCACCCTTATAGAACCTTGAAAGTGTAGAAACAGGCCATTCGAGTCCACACTGACCTCTCTGAAGAGATTCACACCCAGACCCAACCCTTGCCCTAGCCCTGTAGGTCAGTATTCCCATGGCTAACCCACCTATACATTCCTTGGCACTATGGGCAATTTCCAATGGCCTGCCCACCGAACATCTGGACTGTGAGAGGAAACTGGAAGACACGCAGACATGGCGAGAAAGTGCAAACTTCATTCAAACAGTTCATTAAAACTTGAATTGAACTGGGGTCCCTGATGCTGTGAGGCAGCAGTGCTAACCACAGAGCCACCATGCCACCCCTTCGATAGTGACCCCAATTTACCCTTCAAACAGGTGGGTTGAGGTTGAGTGGACTATAGAAATTTTAAACACTGAGTGTTTTTACAGCACTGCTTTTGGGTCAAGGGAGCAGAACCACATCATCCAGTCCCAGAAGTTGAACTCTATCGTGCCCACACCCTCAGCCTCCACTACCCCCATCCAAAGCAAGCCCTAACTCACAATCAATTTGACCTCCTGGACAAAGAGATGAAACCATCCTCCCTTGATGTTGGTGACTCCTTCCCAATCCAAGATTGTTGCAAACTCCTCCTGGAACCGCTGAACAACAGCAACCTCCCTTCACAATCTATTGGTATCAGCTTCCTCTAAGGATCTGCACCCATCATTCCCCAGCTACTGGTGACCATTTCCAGTAGGATGGTCCAGCTGGAGCTCATCAGCTCTGCCCATTCTTCTTCTTCTTTTGCTCTTTCTCTCCCTCTTGACCTCCCTTCTCTCAGCCTCAGACTACTGCTCGGCAAAGCAGGTGCGGCCAGAAGTGGGGACAACAGTGACCTGTGGCCCAATGCGAAGCGGGGCAGTGGCCTGGTGTTGGAGTGAGGGGAGGGGGGGGCATCAATAGCCTGGTGTTGGGCCAGAGGATCAGTGGCCTGGTGTTGGAGCGAGGTGGGGATGGGGTCAGTGGCCGGGTGTTGGAGTGGGATGGGATGGGGTCAGTTGTCTAATGTTGGAGCGGGGGGGGGGGGGAATGGGTACAGGGTCAGTGGCCTGGGGTTGGAGCAGGATGGGGACAGGGTCGGTGGCCAGGTGTTGGAGTGGGGTGGAGTTGGGTCAGTGGCCTGGTGTTGGAGTGGGGTGGGTACGGGGTCAGTGACATGGTATTGGAGCGGGGTAGGGACAGGGTCAGTGGCCTGGTGTTGGAGCAGGAGGGGTGGGGGCGAAGGTCAATGGCCTGGTGTTGGAGCGGGTGCGTGGGGGGAGAAGGTCAGTGGCCTGGTGTTGGAGAGGGGGGTCAGTGGCCTGGTGTTGGAGCAGGGGGTTGGGGGTGGCGAAGGTCAGTAGCCTGGTGTTGGAGCGGGGTGGGGACGGGGGTCAGTGGCCTGGTGTTGGAGCGAGGGTTGGGAACGGGGTCAGTGACCTGGGGACGGAGTCTGTGGCCTGGTGTTGGAGCGATGGTTGGGGACGGGGTCAGTGGCCTGGTGTTGGAGAGGTGAGGGTGGGGGGGGGGTGCGAAGTTCAGTGGCCTGGTGTTGGAGCAGGGTGGGGACAGGGTCAGTGGCCTGGCATTGGGGTGGGGTAGGGTCAGGTTCAGTGGCCTAGTGTTGGAGCGGGGTAGGGACGGGGTCAGTGGCCTGGTGTTGGACAGGATGGGGACGGGGTCAGTGGCCTGGTGTTGGAGAGGGGGGGTCAGTGGCCTGGTGTTGGAGCGGGGTGGGGACGGGGTCAGTGGCCTGGTGTTGGAGCGGGGTGGGGTCAGGATCAGTGGCCTGGTGTTGGAGAGGGGGGGTCAGTAGCCTGCAGTTGGAGCAGGGGTGTGGGGGGGCGAAGGTCAGTGGCCTGGTGTTGGACTGAGGAAGTGGGGGGCGAAGGTCAGTGGCCTGGTATCGGAGCGGGTTGGGTGGGTGGGCGAAGGTCAGTGGCCTGGTGTTCAAGCAGGGAGTCAGTGACCTGGTTTTGGAGCGAGTGGTCAGTGGCCTGGTGTTGGAGCAGGAGTTCAGTGGTCTAGTGTTGGAGTGGGACAGAAGGTCAGTGGCCTGGTGTTGTTGCAGGTTGGGGACGGGGTCAGTGGCCTGGTGTTGGAGCGGGGGGCGAAGGTCAGTGGCCTGGTGTTGGAGTGGGGTGGGGATGGGGTCAGTGGCCTGGAGTTGGAGCGGGGTGGGGACGGGGTCAGTGTCCTGGTGTTGGAGAGGGGGGTCAGTGACCTGGTGTTGGAGTGGGGGGGGGGGGGGGGGGCGCGAAGGTCAGTGGCCTGGTGTTGGAACGGGATGGGGACGGGGTCAGTGGCCTGGTGTTGGAGTGGGGTGGGGAGGGGTCACTGGCCTGGTGTTGGAGCAGGGGGTTCAGTGGCCTGGTGTTGGAGCAGGGTGAATGCAGAGCATGATGGCAGCCAGAGGTAAGAACACATGGAGGCCTCTCCACATTGGTCTGCTGTGACAAGCTCTTGGAGAGAGACTGTGATGTTTGTATCTTTAAATTGTTATTTTTCTGACCTATGGTTATATTGTGTATAGCTATAATCTGACTTTTTTTCTTCTATTCTCTATTCTATAACTAAGAATTGTACCATGTTGGTGTCATTGCGACATTGTAACTAATCTTGTAACTAATCTACCTGGGCTTATTTGTGCCTGTGGTGGTGCTGTCAATGGTGACTTATCAACTTTTCACTGTACTTATTTGAGTACATGTGACAATAAAGCTAATTCAATTCAATTCACTTCACTCACGCAAGGTCAGGATTTCTGACTTACATTGCTGCTAACCCAACTGCCGGCTCCCAAGTTCTTTTGCCTATTTGGCATTCTTCTCTGTTCCTACCTGCACCCTTTCAAAACCTTTATGTTCTGGCTTATTTCAAAACTAAAACCTGGTGGAAAGAAAAGACACACATTGTGGAGTCAAAATGTCACAGAGTGAGCCATCTCTCATCACCCCTGCTCACTGAATACACTCTAGTCAAGATCCCCTAGGGAGTGCTGCTGAACAAAGAGACCGTGGAGTGCAGGTTTATAGCTCCTTGTAAGTGGAGTCGTAGGTAGATAGGATAGTGAAGAAGGTGTTTGGTATGTTTTTGTTTGTTGGTCAGAGTCTTGCGTATAGGAGTTTGGAGGTCATGTTGGCTAGGCCACTGTTGGAATATTGCATGCAATTCTGGTCTCCTTCGTATCGGAAAGATGCTGTGAAACTTGAAAGAGTTCAGAAAAGATTTACAAGGATGTTGCCAGGGTTGGAGGATTTGAGCAAAGGGAGAGGTTGAAAAAGCTAGGGCTGTTTTCCCTGGAGCGGAGGCTGAGGGGTGACCTTATTGAGGTTTATAAAATCACGAGGGGCATGGATAGGATAAATAGACAAAGTCTTTTCCCTGGGGTGGGGGAGTCCAGAACTAGATGGCATACGTTTAGGGTGAGAGGGAAAAAATATAAAAGAGACCTAAGAGGCAACATTTTCACTCAGAGGGTGGTACGTGTATGGAATGAGCTGCCAGGAGAAGTGGTGGAGGCTAGTACAACTGCAACATTTAAGAGGCATTTGGATGGGTATATGAATAGGAAGGGTTTAGAGGGATATGGGCCGGGTGCTGGGAGGTGGGACTAGATTGGGTTGGGATATCTGGTCGGCATGGATGGGTTGGACTGAAGGGTCTGTTTCCGTACTGTACATCACTATGACTCTAGGACTCAAGCATATATGATTGGTGGATGATGTACCTCCCAGCATCTAAGAATCGGTTGCAATTTACATGAACATGTTAAAGATTAGGAACTGGTTAGTTGGGCCGACAGTCTACGCAAGTGTTTATGCTTTCACATAAATCACCTCCTCCCAATCTTGTCTCATCTCCTTCTATTTCCTTCTCCCTCATGTACTTGTTCAGATTCCTCCACCTACACTTAGGAGAAAAACCAAAGAACTGTGGTTGTTGGAATTAAAAATTGCTGGAAAAACTCAGCAGGGCAGGCAGCATCTGTGGACAGAAAGCAGAATTAATGTTTTGAGTTCTGATGAAGTTGTCACCAGTCCCAAAACGTTACCTCTGCTTTCTCTCCACAGAGGAGAAAGTGATGACTGCAGATGCTGGAAATCAGAGTCGAGAGTGTGGTGTTGGAAAAGCACAGGCAGGTCAGGCAGCATCTGAGGAACAGGAGAATCGGTGGTTCGGGCAAGAGCCCTTCATCAGGAGCCCTTCATGAAGGGTGAATGGAGGCAAAAACAGAATTTGCTGGAAAAGCTCAGCAGGTCAGGCAGCATCTGAGGAGCAGGAGAATCAAGTTTGTAGGCAAGAGCCCATCATGAAACATCGACTCTCCTGCTCCTCGGATGCTGCCTGACCTGCTGAGCTTTTCCAGCAAAAAGTGTTTTTGCCTTCATCCACACTGTTCACTGCAACCACTTCAAATTGTAGTGAGTGCCACATTCTAACCACTCTTTAAGTAATGAGTAGCTATGTTATACATGTGGCTGCTAATATTACATTCTTCACACTTAGAAACTTCCTACGCACATCCTCCCTAACTGTTACCTCAGTTTTTCCTTTTCAAGAAACATTTATTTATATGTTCAGATGTGTTATGGAGCAGGCAGGACTTGAACCCAGACCTTCTCGCCTCGAGGTAGGGACACTTCCAGTGGACCGCAAGAACACTTGTACAACGCTGTTAGTTGTTGCTGAGCAGCTTCTGTTTATTTAACCATTGAACAAATCCGAACAAATAGTCACAGTATACATATTCATTGATCCACTGATGTGTTGCTTCCTGACTTTAGAATGAGTAATTAAAATGTGATAAGCACCCGACACAATTCTCAAGTGGTTTATTGGAATTAAAGTTACTTCAGGAATTCCAGGCCAATGAGCCTGGCACATTTCATTTCATTCATTTCAGAAACTTCCTCAGCAGTGAGTATAAGACCAAAGCCAACTTGTATTTATAACTCATCTTCAGCATTGCAAAACACCCCGGGGGGGGGGACTTCACAGAGGTGTTTCATGCCAAGCGGCAGGAGGTAACATCAGGGCAAGGTGAGATGTGATAGTTTTTCGAAAGATCTTAAATGAAATGGTGGAGGGAAGAGGGACAGAACTGCTTACTGCACCCCTTCTGGAAAGCAGACAGAACATGGTGCCATTTGTACTAAAGGACAGGTATTTTGCGCAAGAATTACCTCACCTCCAAGGGCGTGAAGACCACCCAGGCTGCCAGAGAGGGCTCTGCCACACCTTCTCCATGTATGGGGTCTACACTGACAAACCCGTGCCACCATGGTGGAAGGGAAATCATCTTGTAGAAGGAAGGCGAGGCATTAAGCCTCAACCTCCCCAAACCATCCTCAGGTCCTGACCTCTCTGTGCCCTGAGCCTATCATGCCTTTGTATCGCCCCCTGGGTGGATCACTCCATCATGACAATGTCAGGGTGGTATGGTGAACCCGAGACTGTGCCACCAGGGTGCAGGCAGGCTCCCTGAGTCTACCGCTATATCCACACCGTCCCAGCACAGGGTACTTCCCGAATCTGGACCATCAACCTCTTGGGCTGGTCGTGAGTCCCACAAATTAGCCTTGTGCTAGGCTTTAGATTAGATTAGATTACTTCCGAGGGCCACAGTGCCAGGTATTGGACATCATCAGGTGTTAGCAAGGAGGGTGAAGAACCCCCAACTCCCTCCCAGACCTCAGACCCCGGTGCGAAAGTTTTTCAGTGAGGAGCTGGGTGTTAGGACCTGTGCTGGGAGGAGGACAGGGCCCTAGAATCCCTGCCGCTTGATGGCCCAGACATCCTTATGGAGTCTACCAAGGAGCCCCCCTCAGTATGTGACCACGGGAGGGGGTCCCAATGGGGGAGTTTATTGGCTGGAGCTCACCCCATTCCATGCCTGCCTCCTGTCCATGTACTGGCACTTTAACAACCTGCTGCTGGAAGAGGAGTGATTCAATGATTCGTTCTGTCAGGTCTGTGCTGCTGGAGAAGGTAACAGGGGAGGTGTTCCCTTCTTGAATCATATATTCTCAACAGTGCAGATAGAGGCCATTTGGCTCATGGAGTTCACACCGACCCTCGAAGAGCATCCCACCTGATCCACATTTCCCATAGTTAATCCCCCTCGCCCACACATCCCTGGACACAATGGTCAATTTAGCATGATCCACTCTGACCAATCTGTACACAGTTCCCAACCAGAGAATCCACAGGAACATCCACTTGGTGCAGGACCTGATCCATTTTTCCCAGAGGACTGGTCTGTCGAGCACTTTGTCCCTTGATCCGGCAAAAGTGTTCAACAGGATCCATCATGACTATCTGCTTAGGACTCTGCAAACATTCAGGTTCAGGATGAGGTTTGTCACCCAGATCTGACTTTTGTACAGCCCACAAAGTATCTGAGAAGGTCACAGACGGCACCCCTTCACTTTGGAAGAGCAGTCCATTAGAGCTGCCCCTTGTCTGGCCAGCTGTATTCCCTGTGCCTCTTGCACAGGAGGTTGTTGGGGCTGGCTGTGCATTGGCTGAGCATGGGTGTGGTTCTTTTGGCTTATGTCGACAACGTGCTCCTCATGTTCATTGAGCCAGCTGACCCGGCAAGGATGCACGAGTGCCAGTTGATGTATTCAGCTGAGTCTTCCACCAGGATCATTTGGGCCATATGATCCAGACTCCTGGTGAGTCCATGATGGGTGGATTCCTTGCCGGAGGAGTTACAGAGGTTCAGCTGGAGCACCAACATCTCCTCTATCTGAGGTCTGCCAGCTGGTCCCTCTCTGTCTGGTTTTGTCACAAAAGTCCAGAGAATGTTGTTTCATTTATTTTGGGCAAGAAGATGCACTTGGTCATGGCAGTGATTCGGAGTCTCTCCATTGAAGAGGGCGGTCAGTTGCTGGCAAACCTCTACACCCAGGTGGTGACCTGCCACCCTCGGACTCTGCAATGATACCTTTACATCAAGCCTCCTTCCAGATGTGACCTGGTGACGAATTTTTCCACTGGGTGCCCACTCTCTGTTATGGCACACAACCTCTGTTCATAAACAGCGAGAGTCTTCAAGTCTCCCTTAGGACGCTGTCTGTCTTTTACCAGAATACAATGTCTGGAACATGGTCAACTCATGTTCCACCATCAGGAGGAGCCTCAGGGTGCCACTGCTCAGGAATCCACACCTCCACCATCGCGGGTTCGAGTCGTGGAAAAGAGAAGTAACCAGATTTGAGGTCATGCTGGTTGCCGGAGCACTGGGCCGGATGTTGGCAAACAGAGCGGCGGGAATGCCCAGCCGTGGGCAATGCCAACCTTCACCTGACAAGAAATCCAATTTGATGGTGGAGACACAGTCTCCCGACTGTATGTAGTACCTGTTTGTTCAGAATTCCACATTGGCCCTCGGTTCCAAAACCTCCTTCAGATACCCGTGCCCCACAAACCAAGGTGCCCGCTAGAAATGTCCTCATGTCCTTGCAGGGGAGTTTCCTGTACCAGCCGCTACTACTGCTGCTGCACACCATGTATTTTACCCCCTTGGCCACAGCCTAGACATGTCTTAGCATTCCATTCTACCACCAGGCAGTGGGGTTCTCCAGTAGAGGGCACTCTATACAGGGGTCCTCCTGCTTCCCATTGGGAACCTGGGATGGATGGATGGTCTTGCATAAAGCATTCCTGTGCAATCATCAATCATGATGGTTCAGGGACTCCAGCCAAACTATTTACATTGCAGTGCTGTGGAGTCTGTGGACTGTGAACTTGTTCGCTGTGGGAGAATACAATCCCGTGTTAGTTATCTTAAGATTTTATTCCTTAAGTTTGTACTTCAGCCCCACACCTTTGGGCACCCAGTCGGGAGGAGGGCAGGAAAATCAGAGGACCCCCCTCATGGGCTTGTTGCGTGAGTAAACCATCAGCTGGAGAGAGCAGTGGGAGTCATAATTTCCAAATGTCTGTTCTCTTTTCCACAGTGATCCATGCCTGGGATTCCTTGGAGAGGGAGTATGTGGCATCCACCGGGGTTGGTGATCCGCACAGGGAATGGTAACTCCATTGACGATATTCCCTTGTGTTAAAATGAAGACTGGAATGTTTAGCTCGTCAGCGTTAGGCTTTGTGTTTGCAACACCCAAATAACATTGCTCCTGGGACAATATTTGTGGGAGTATTTTCTATACTTTACCACTATCCTGGCTCTATTAAGGCCCTAACCTCTCTTATTGATGGAAAATGTTCCTTTCTTAAATTTGAATCCCCACAGTGTGGAAACAGGCCCTTCAAAGAGTAACCACCCAGCCTAATGCAGCTAACCTGTATATCCCTGAACACTATAGGCAATTTAGCATGGCCAATCCACCTTACCTGTATATCTTTGGACTATGAGAGGAAACTGGAGCACCCGGATTAAACCCTCATAGACACGGGGAGAACGTGCATAACTCCATACAGACAGTCGTCGGAGGCTGGAATCGAACCCAAGTCCCTAGCGCTTGGAAGTGTCAGTGTCAACCACTGAGCTGCCGTGCCACTTTATAACCCTCACAATTCCTTTCAAAGTCTCGAAAACCTCAATCAGACCTGTAACCTTGACCGACTCTTGTCCTCTGAAATGACCTGGCATTGTACTTGAGACTTTGCCGAAAGCAATTAAAGGTGCCTTTACTAGTGACGCCCACATCTTGAACATTCATAAAAAGTTAAGGAACTACTCCTCCATATCTCACTTTGTAATAAAACATGACTTCATTTGGGGTAAAGTAACCGTGTTCCCCTCTCCCAATTACTTAGTTGCACTTTGCAGTCCTTCCCCACCCCCCCCAAAAGCAAGATTATGTGGTGCACACTGATTTGTTTGTCTCGTTGTGATCTTTAGTCAGTTCCCTGAACAATAGGAATTAAACTGCCGTTATATTTAACATATGCCTGTCTTTTCGGTTGCTAGGTCACTTGTTTTATTTTAGTGCCGCCCCTCTGTTGTGCTGCTGTAAATGCACAATGTCAGTCCAGTGAAGCACACACAATACAATCGAGGGCGAAATGGAATACTTCAACTTTTCCTTCACCTGATTTGGTTAATTCCTTCTTTAGAATTCCGTCTGAACCTATTGGTTGAAAAATTACTGAGGAGATATTTTCAGACTACCTGCAGATTAACCCACGTCATTAGAAATGTGACCCAGGTTTCCGTTTAGGAATTACGTTGCCCTGACTATAAACAATGAACTTTGCCCTGGATCCACTACGTTTTCCAGCCTGAAAATAATTAGACCGAGGACTCAAGGTTAAACAAGTAATGTTGGCAAGGTGAAACAAGAAATGGGGATCGTTTCAGGGTGCAAGAGTTTTTTAACGAGCATTTTTCTAGCTAAAGAAAGGATAAGACAGATAGAGAAATGGGCCTTTCTCCTTTCCTACTCCTACCCTTTTAATGAATTACCTCCTCCCACCCCTCACCCCCTTAAAGGAGTGGGGAAATTCAAAGTGATTCAGGGCGTCACGGTACAGGTACCACTAAAATGTAGTAATCCGGTGCAAAAAAATCAAGAGGGCTATTGGAATATTATTGTAAAAAATATACTTCATTCATAAAAATCTTCATGTGCATAAATGTACATAGGTGTAAAATAGAACATGCTTAATTAAATGCTTTTGGATTTGTTGTAACTGAGAAAGTTAAACCCAATCTTTTTTCCCTCTCTGAATGCAGACTGTACAGATTTGCACTGGCTGAGTAATTAGAGTGTTAGCTTTTTTTTTATTTCAAAAATGTACTTTATTCATTAAAATGTCTTTATATCCATAGTCACTGAAGCAGTTAAAGGCATTTCTTTCTTCTACAAGGCTATATTTACATCATTTTGAGGCACTGGGAGAATCCGATGATTGAATGGCTCCCCATTTAACTTCAGCTGAAAAGTCAAAGATGACGGTCTTTCCCCACTGCGCCTTGGTGGCAGCTGCCCCAAACTTTAGTGCATCCTTCAGCACATCGTACTGGACCTAGGAATCTGCCAGTCTGCAACATTCAGTCAGGGTCAATTCCTTGCTCTGGAAGATCAGTGTGTTTTGGGCACACCCAAGGAGCATCTTTCACCAAGTTGATGATCCTCCAGGTGCAGTCAATGTTTGTCTTGGTCTGCATCCTGGGGAACAAACTGTCGAGCACAGAGTTTGACGCCTGCTTTAGCTCAGTAGTTACTTTGACTTCTGCATCATGGAGCTGCTCAGGATGAATCTCAACAAAAGAAATTGCATCTTTCTCCAGACTCCTTTCCAAAGACATATTCCAGCAGGAGGTGTGTGATAATCTCTATTCCTGTGCAGGTACTTCGAAGGTAATGTGTGATGGAGCAGCGTGCTTGGGTGTAGAGTGTTAGCCATTATAAGTGACAAAGAAGGTTGATGAAGCCAGATCAGTGGGTGTTGTCTATATGGACTTCAAACAAAGCATTTAACAAGGTTCTGCAAGGTAGCCTGACTAGCGAGCTTAGATCACATGGAATACGGGAGAGCTAGGCATTTGGAAGCAAAATTGGCTCAAAGATAGGAGACAGTAGGTAGTGGTGGAAGGTTGTTTTTTTGGACTGCAGGCCTGTGACCAAGGGTGCTACAAGGATCGGTGTTGGGTCCACTGCTTTTTGTTATTTATATAAATGCTTTGAATGTGAATATGGGAGGTATGGTTAGTCAGTTTGTAGATGATACCAAAATTGGTGGTTAGTGGACAGTGAAGAGATGATCTCAGATTACAATGGGACCTTGATCTGATGGGCTGAGGAGTGGCAGACGGAGTTTAGTTTAGATAAATGTGGGGTGTTGCATTTTCCTCAGGTAAATCAAGGCGGGACTGATGTATTAATGGGAGAGTCCCAGGGATTGTTGCCAAACAAAGAGACCTTGGAGTGCGTGTTCATAGTTCCTTGAAAGTGAAGTCGCAGTTGGACAGGGTAGTGAAGAAGGCATTTGATACACTTGTCTTTATTGGTCAGTGCATTGAGTTTAGGAGTTGGGATGTCATGTTGTGGCTATACAAGACATTGATTAGACCATTTTTGGAATATTGCATTTAACTCTGGTCACCCTGGTATGGGAAAATGTTGTTAAACTTGAAAGGGTTCAGAAAAGATTTACAAGGATGTTGCTAGATTTGGAGGATTTGAGCTATAGGGAGAGGCTGAATAGGCTGGGGCTTTTTCCCTGGAGCATTTATAAAATCATTAGGGGCATGGATAGGGTGAAAAACCAAGGTCTTTCCCCAGGGTAGGGAAGTCCAAAAATAGTGAGCATAGGTTTACTGTGAGAGGGGGAAAAATTTAAGAGAGGCCTGAGGGGCAACATTTTCACACAGAGGGTGAAGAGTGTATGGAATGAGCTGCCAAAGGAAGTGATGGAGGCTGGTACAATGACAACATTTAAAAGGCTTCAGGATGGCTACATAATTAGGAAAGGTTTAGAGGGATATGGGTCAAATGCTGGCAAATCCGGTCTCCTTTCTGTTGGAAGGATGTTGTGAAACTTGAAATGGTTCAGAAAAGATTTTCAAGGATGTTGCCAGAGTTGGAGGATTTGAGCTATAGTGAGAGGCTTGAATTGGCTGGGGCTGTTTTCCCTGAAGTGTCAGAGGTTGAAGGGTGTCCTGATAGAGGGGCAGGGATAAGATAAATGGATAAAGTATTTTCCCTGGGGTGGGGGGAGTCCAGAAATAGAGGGCATTAGTTTAGGGTGAGAGGGGAAAGATATAAAGGGACCTAAGGGGCAACCTTTTCATGCAGAGCATGGTGCATGTATGGAATGAACTAGGCGAAAGTGAGTACTGTAGATGATGGAGATTAGAGTCAATAGTGTGGTGCTGGAAAGGCACAGCATGTGAGGAGCAGGAAAATCGATGTTTCAGGCATAAGCCCTTCATCAGGCATGGGCTGCCAGAGGAACTCATGGAGACTGGTACAATTACAGCATTTAAAAGGCATCTGGATGGGTACATGAATAGGAAGGGTTTAGAGGGATATGGGTCATGTGCTGGCAAATAGGATTAGATTAGGTTAGGATAACTGGAAAGCATGAACAAGTTGGATTGAAGGATCTGTTTTCATATTGTACATTTCTATGACTCTAAATGGGACTAGATTAATTTAGGATATCGGGTTGGCAAGGATAAGTTGGACTGAAGGGTCTGTTTCTGTGCTGCACAACTCAATGGCTAAATTATAAAGCAGAAACATTGGTGCAGCCATGCTCTGCCCTGGTGAGACTGCATCTGGAGTAATCTGTCCAGTTACAGGCATTGCATCTTAGGAAAGATAAACTAACATTGCAAGGACTGTGACATACAGTCAACATGGCCCAAAGGTTAGATTTTGAGGATAACATTATACAGACCAGGATTGTGTTCCCTGAAATATGGAAGGTTATGGTTTTGACTGAGGTTTTCAAAATTTTAAAAGGAATTAATAGGGTGATAAGAAACAGTGAGGGACTCTAGGGCCTTGATGAGTAGCAAAGTACAGAAAATACTCCCACAAACATCAATAAATAATTGCACAATTAATCATTTTAAACAAAAAAATTAAAATCTGATATGGATTTTTTTCTCAGCAAGAATTAGGTAAATGGAATTAGGTTATAGGTCAGCTATGTCAATTTGATGTTAAATAGGATCTGAGGAAGGGTCACTCAACCCTAAACATTAGGGTTGCCAGAACTGCTGACCTTTTTCAGCAATTTATATTTTTGTATCATCTAAAGGTCTGTATTCTATTTTCTTTCCTTCCTTTCCTAAATAGTGGGGTTACATTTGCTTTCTTCCAATCCACAGGAACTGTTGTAGGAATGTGAAGACTTTTGGAAGAGCTTGATCGATTTATTTATTGCCACGTGTACGGAAGTACATTGAAAAGTTTTGTTTACCAGTAATACAGGCAGATCATAGTAAGCAAGGATGTCCAATTCAGAAAGACTCAGACAGAGGCATACATGTTACATTACTCTGGGCATGCACTAGGCGAGAGAGAGTCTATTCATCGGTCCAATAATGAGCCAGCAACGCATTCAACAATCTGCCTGTTTGAGAATGATGTGGGTCATGAAGTGACTTTGCAAGGAGCAGTTCCATCCATGTGCCCAGTGCTGCTCTGGCTGAACAGGAGATACACAGGGAGTGGGATTCATTGTGGCAGGTCGCGTGCGTGCACGTACACTCTGTCGGGGATGGCGGGGGGGGTGGGGGAGGTGCGTCTGACGTCAGACGCATCTGCCGGCCGGCTCTATATAAGGGAGAGCGCGGGCGGGCGGCGGGATTTAGTCGGGAGTGAGCGTGATCCCCCGGAGTGATGGCGGCAGTGGTGGGTTACCTCCGAGTGTGGAGCCGGCTCCGCCTGGGAGCCGCGAGGAGCCCCGCGGCCTTGGCCCCGGCCTTTGGCCAGGCATCAGCGCAGCGACGCCACTGTGAGTGTCTCTCCTTCCTATTTCCCCCCGCCCCCCCCCCCCCCGGGGGAAGGAGGGGGGGTGGGGGCCGGCGGTTAATGAGGTGCCCCTCAGTCCCACACACAGACCAGGCCGCAGCCCTGCCGAAAATTTTACCCCCCCCGCGGGGGGGAGTGGGGCTAATTTTAACCCCTGTGGGAGGGGGAGTGGGGTTGATCTTATCCCCGCGGGGGGGGTGTGGGGTTAATTTTACCCCCGTGGGGGGGAAGTGGGGTTGAGGTGATGGTTAAAGGGAGGTCAGCTCAAGGTCACTGAGTTCTGTCTCTTCTTCCCCCCCCCTCCCCCCGCAGCTACTCTTCTTACCCCCCTCCCCCACAGCCCTCTCCTTTTCATCTCCTTCCCTCTTCCCCTCCCTTCCATTTATCCTTTGTCCCTTCCCCTCATCTCTCCCGTTCTTTTTTCCCATTCTTAATTTTTCTCTTTTATAACCCTCACCTTCTTCCTCCTTCACCTTCCTACCCATCAGTCCTCCTCCACAGAATGCAATTAAACAGCCTATTCTTCCTTATCCCCTTATCTTACTCTTTCTCTTCCCCGTATCTCTCTCTCGAAAAGGTGGTTGACTCCTCTGTTCTGATTTTCTTCCTTCCCTCCCTGTTTCATCCACTTCCAGCCCCCTCCTTCCTCCCCACTGTTCATTGACGTGGCCTGCTCACCAAGTGCTTCACCATTTCTCTGCTCCTCTGTGTTTAGCATCCCAGACTTGCCTGCCTTTCACATGGCCTCTTAATGTGAATTAGTTTGAATTTCACTAGCAAAGTGGTTGCGGAAGGTAGCAGGATATTTTCTGTGTAGCGTAGCCTCCTCTCTTTTGCATCTTTTCTTTAGTAAAGAGCTAAAATTGACTCCTGTCTGAGACTTGACCAGTATTTCAAGTGTTAAACTAGTGTAATCTCAATAAAGCACTTGTGAATGCAAGTGTGGTTTGCATTCAATGTCAGACTGGTTGGTTTCGGAGTGGATTTGGTGAGAAAGTTCCTTTCAAATTTCACTGCCATTGAAACAATGTACTGTGAATGGACACTACAGATTAAATTTCAGAATATATAACCTGATTTCTGGAATGGAATCAAACAGTTGCACGTGGTGGTCTTCTGAGGCCTTGTTTAAATTGTCTCTTTGTTTAAAATCACTTGCTGCTATATGTATGGTGCTCTGCATTAATTATGTTTGATGGGGGTGTTAATTTTATTAAAATAACTAATCTGAAATTATCCTGAGTCAACTGTTAGTTGGCACAGTGGTTTTAAATCTTCTGCTGTAGACTGGGTTTCTATTTTAAAATTGTTGGGCAGTGATAATTCTACACCCAAGTGTGGATTACATAATAAATGGTGGCCTAGCAGTATTGCTGCATTCTGCATAGAATTGTGTTCTTTTAACCAATAATTTGCATTTGTGCTGCTTTTTTTGTTAAAAGTTGGGAACTGAACTGACAAAACTATTTTCAGAGAAGGAGGCTTGCAGTGCTAGCAATCTAAAGCACCGATTTGTTTACTTTGGGGGGTTGGGGGGGGTGAATGAAACTGGACCAATGTAATTCTTGAGTTAACTCTGTACACTCTGGTTTTAGCTGCTTTAGGACAGTAAATATTTGCTTGTTGCAGCCTCTATTTGTGGAAAGCAATATAGAAAAGTGATGAGAAAATTGAATGCATATTTATTGGTGCAAATCACTCAAAGTAGCAAATATTTCTGCAGTACTCATCTCAATGACCATTGTTTCATGCAGAATCAGTTAATCTATTCAGCTTTTGCTCTGACATTCAGTTAGATCTTAATTGATCTGAATGGCAACTATTAGATTTTGCCGTATTCTATTTTCTGCCATGCCCTTTCCTAATCAAAATCTATTCTCTAGATTAAAATTGAAATGATAATGCATCCACAGCATTTTCAGACTAGATTCATGCCCATGTTTGGGGGATGAGGGTGTGATGGCAGCACAACTATGCTTTGTCGTGTCGCACTTTTTGTTTGAGCTTGCTCTTAGACAAGATCATGCTGCATTACCCCATTACTGGCAGTTGTTTTCTTATCTAATCGTTTTTCATTTGTCCTTCAATGGGATTGAGCTGCTGAAGGGCATTCTAAGTTTCAAAGGTCAAAAGGACAAATAGACCTCTAAGGAGACGATAAAATTTCACATGCCTACTCGTGCATGATTTGAAATTCTAATGGTTAGTTAAAGGTTTTGTAGTAAATCTTTGCATTCTACAGCAAAATATTGATCCTCTGTCTAAATAGACTGACAACAGGTTTCATCTTTGGGTAACAGCATTGAGTAAATCTTTGGTTAAATTTGCCATCTTGTTCTCACTTAGCAATTCAATTAATCTTACAAAAAATGAATACTTACAACTAATTGTGGTATGGTGATGCGTATTGTTACTTCACTCAATTGCATTGCAAGATGGTATTTCAAATGGAAATTGTAGTTGACCAATTCTCCTGCACACCCCTGTGACTTTACATGTAGATACAGCGCAGAAAGTTAGTTAGTTTGGTCTATGCACTTCATTTTACTAATACTGCATGCTCTCTAGTATCCAGTCTGGATCTGTGAAACCAATCAAGTGGACTATAGGAGATAAAATAAAACTGACAATGGTATTTAATAAATTCCATTGTATCGATGTTCTTACAGCATGCGTTCGGGATAGTGACGTAATTGACCTAAGTTCTTTAATGTTCCATCTGCTGAAAATGATCCCTGCAATCCTGCAGGGGCTGTTATAGGCATTCAACTCCGAGAGTCTCCGCTGGTTGATTAGATTGTGACTGATTTTATCTTGCACCTCCTTGCCTTGGTTTGTAATCCTTAATTCTTTCCCGAAGTAACTGAGTCTGCATCGAAATTTTCGAGTAAAAAATGAGGTCTGCAGATGCTGGAGATCACAGCTGCAAATGTGTTGCTGGTCAAAGCACAGCAGGCCAGGCAGCATCTCAGGAATAGAGAATTCGACGTTTCGAGCATAAGCCCTTCATCAGGAATGAGAGAGAGAGAGCCAAGCAGGCTAAGATAAAAGGTAGGGAGGAGGGACTAGGGGGAGGGGCGATGGAGGTGGGATAGGTGGAAGGAGGTCAAGGTGAGGGTGATAGGCCGGAGTGGGGTGGGGGCGGAGAGGTCAGGAAGAGGATTGCAGGTTAGGAGGGCGGTGCTGAGTTGAGGGAACCGACTGAGACAAGGTGGGGGGAGGGGAAATGAGGAAACTGGAGAAATCTGAATTCATACCTTGTGGTTGGAGGGTTCCCAGGCAGAAGATGAGGTGCTCCTCCTCCAGCCGTCGTGTAGTTGTGTTCTGCCGGTGGAGGAGTCCAAGGACCTGCATGTCCTCGGTGGAGTGGGAGGGAGAGTTAAAGTGTTGAGCCACGGGGTGATTGGGTTGGTTGGTTCGGGCGCGCCCCCGGTCCCCAACGCCTTATTTTCACGATGGACTTCCAGTCCCTGTACACCTCCATCCCCCATCACGAAGGACTCAAAGCCCTCCGCTTCTTCCTTTCCCGCCGCACCAACCAGTACCCTTCCACTGACACTCTCCTTCGACTGACTGAACTGGTCCTCACCCTGAATAACTTCTCTTTTCAATCCTCCCACTTCCTCCAAACTAAAGGAGTTGCCATGGGCACCCGCATGGGCCCCAGCTATGCCTGTCTCTTCGTAGGATATGTGGAACAGTCCATCTTCCGCAACTACACTGGCACCACCCCCCACCTTTTCCTCCGCTACATCGATGACTGTATCGGCGCTGCCTCGTGCTCCCACGAGGAGGTTGAACAGTTCATCAACTTTACTAACACCTTCCATCCCGACCTGAAATTCACCTGGACTGTCTCAGACTCCTCCCTCCCCTTCCTAGACCTTTCCATTTCTATCTCGGGCGACCGACTCAACACAGACATCTACTATAAACCGACTGACTCCCACAGCTACCTGGACTACACCTCCTCCCACCCTGCCCCCTGTAAAAACGCCATCCCATATTCCCAATTCCTTCGTCTCCGCCGCATCTGCTCCCAGGAGGACCAATTCCAACACCGCACAGCCCAGATGGCCTCCTTCTTCAAGGACCGCAGATTCCCCCCAGACGTGATCGACGATGCCCTCCACCGCATCTCCTCCACTTCCCGCTCCTCCGCCCTTGAGCCCTGCTCCTCCAACCGCCACCAAGACAGAACCCCACTGGTTCTCACCTACCACCCCACCAACCTCCGCATACAACGTATCATCCGCCGCCATTTCCGCCACCTCCAAACTGACCCCACCACCAAGGATATATTTCCCTCCCCTCCCCTATCAGCGTTCCGCAAGGACCACTCCCTTCGTGACTCCCTCGTCAGATCCACACCTCCCACCAACCCAACCTCCACCCCCGGCACCTTCCCCTGCAACCGCAGGAAATGTAAAACTTGCGCCCACACCTCCACACTCACTTCCCTCCAAGGCCCCAAGGGATCCTTCCATATCCGCCACAAGTTCACCTGTACCTCCACACACATCATCTATTGCATCCGCTGCACCCGATGTGGCCTCCTCTATATTGGTGAGACAGGCTGCTTACTTGCGGAACGCTTCAGAGAACACCTCCGGGCCGCCCGAACCAACCAACCCAATCACCCCGTGGCTCAACACTTTAACTCTCCCTCCCACTCCACCGAGGACATGCAGGTCCTTGGACTCCTCCACCGGCAGAACACAACTACACGACGGCTGGAGGAGGAGCGCCTCATCTTCCGCCTGGGAACCCTCCAACCACAAGGTATGAATTCAGATTTCTCCAGTTTCCTCATTTCCCCTCCCCCCACCTTGTCTCAGTCGGTTCCCTCAACTCAGCACCGCCCTCCTAACCTGCAATCCTCTTCCTGACCTCTCCGCCCCCACCCCACTCCGGCCTATCACCCTCACCTTGACCTCCTTCCACCTATCCCACCTCCATCGCCCCTCCCCCTAGTCCCTCCTCCCTACCTTTTATCTTAGCCTGCTTGGCTCTCTCTCTCTCATTCCTGATGAAGGGCTTATGCTCGAAACGTCGAATTCTCTATTCCTGAGATGCTGCCTAACCTGCTGTGCTTTGACCAGCAACACATTTGCAGCTGCATCGAAATTTTTACAACCTGGCCTCTGAAGGAGTGTTCCAGATATCCACTATACATGGTTTGCAGCAGTACTTCTTGACGTTCTCCCTGAATGGCCTAATTCTAACCGAAGTTATGCATTCGTCATTTCCAAAGTACTGTACTCTCATCTGAGAAGGTGTATAATTTCATGCTGATGGAAAATGTTCCTCCATAGCAGAGGGAATCATTGTATCAGCATCTGCAGTGCAGCAAGTCTATTTGGCATTCTGTGTTTGCAAAAAAAAAACTGTAAAATAGCCTTCAATTAAGTTTTACATTCTAAACAGTTGCAGTTTCTGTTTAACATCTAGAGAATTAATGTGGAATTCTGAGGACCCAGAATTGGCTCTGTTCCAAAAGTAGTCATGTGTCTACTGAGTAAATTGCTCAAGGTTCATGATAACCTTGAGCCTGCTGCAAGGTTTAATTTCTGTCTAAATATTGAAGAAGCTCTGCTACGCACTCATTTGTAAATGGCATTTTTTAAACATTGCGTAAATTGGTTTATTTTGAAGTTGGAATGCCCATAATAGCAAGGTCACTCATCTCTACTGGCGATGGAGGGGAGAAATAAGCAGAAATGAAAAAGAAGCCGTTTGCAGTTTGTGTTCCCTACAGGTTGCACCTGGTATTGTTCAGTGACCTCTAATGGCAGAAGTACAGTACTGTAGAAATGATCAGTGACAACATGTGCAACATGTTGGACTGTTAAGATTTCATGTCCCCTGCCCCAAAGAAATTGTGTGGTGCACACTTACTAGTGTTTTTGAGTAATTTCAAGTTGAATCAGTAACATTTATATTGAACATGTTTGCAACTGAGTTTTCATTTCTATAAGTCTTTAATTCAGTTGTCCAATGATGCATTTTTAGGTTCATGTGTTTTTTTTAAAAGGGTTGAGTGCCATTGCTGCGGTTGGAAGTGCTAGAGCCTTTTTTTAACTTTTATACTTTTGAAGATTTTGGACAATATTTCAAAAATGCTTGCACTGTATACTTTCTCAGCTCATTTAAAGCTAAAGATTTTGGTGCCTCAGCCATACAAAGTGGGGCCCTTGATTAAGTTGGGCTATTGCAATGTGTATAGTCTGTCAGTACTGTACTGTAGGGCTGAATTGTACTTGAGCTAGTACGGTGTCCTACGTATTTCTGTTTTACTTAAATTGCCTCAGTGTTAAATGAGAAATCACTGATTTCTTCAAATGTACTTGCTGCTTTCTGCAAATAAAATTGCACTGGTTTTTAGCACTGTTCAAAGTTACATTATGCATATTTCACTGCAACTGTTGTACCTCATTTATTGTTAGTCATTAAACCCTTTAAATGTTTAACTCAGAAGTTGCATATGAACTGAAATATTGAGCAGCCCTTTGAACCACAGTTTTGAAACCAATCTAAGATAAGCTGTTTTAATAGGTAGCCTTGGGTTTTAAGTAAATTATTGGATTGTGATTAAGCTGCTTTCATCTGAATAGATGCAGACAAGCGCATTAAAGTGGCTAACCCTGTGGTCGAAATGGATGGTGATGAGATGACCCGCATCATATGGGCTTTTATCAAAGAAAAGGTAGGATCTATTGCTCTTAGTGTTTTTAAAAGGACCATCTTTAGTCACTATTAAAGTAGTTTTAGATGTGAAGAGCTTTTGAATTTTCTGAAAATTTGAACTGCTTCATCGATAACTTTTCATCATAAGGCCAGTGTGGATGGTTGCTGAATATTACTTAATCATTAGCACTATTCACAGCTTCTCAGATGCTGAAGCAGCCCATGTTTAAGTGCAACCACAGAAAGGCTTGGTTTGACTAGTGGTGAGTAACAGTCATTGCCTGGCATTTACATAGCATGAATATCTCCAAAAAGAGGCAATCTGATCACCACCTGTTGTCATTAACTAAAGTTATCCCTGAATTCCTTACTATCAATTTCCTTGGGGTTACCGTTGACCAGAGCTTCAATTGGACTTGCCACATAAACACAGTGGCTACAGGAGCAGCTCAGAGGATAGGAATACTGCGGTGATAGCTCACCACCTGACTCCCCAAAATTTGTCCACCATCTACAAAGCACAAGTCAGGAGTATGACTGAATACTCCCCACCTGTCTAGATGGGTGCAGTTCCAATACCACTCAAGCTTGAAACCATCCAGGACAAAGCAGCCTGCTTGACTGGCACCACATCCCCAAACATCCACCTTCTCCTCCACCTGCGCAGCAGTATGTACTGTGTACAAGATGCTCTGCAAAAATTCACCAAAGATAATCACAGCATCTTCCAAACCCCAACCCACAATCACTTCCAACTGGAAGGGTAAAGGTAACAAATACATGGGAATACCATCTGCAAATTCTTCACTGTTGCTTGGCCAAAATCCTGCAATTCCCACCCTAAGGGCATTGTGGGTCAACTTCCACCATATGGACTGCAGCTACTCCAGAAGGCAGTTCATCACCAGCTCAAGGGCAACTAAGATCCAGCAATTTAAAAATGCTGGCAGGCCAGCGATGCCCATGTCGTCTGAGTGAATAAGAAATAAAGCACTAGCACGTAATCAATGGCATGGCTCATTATGCACTGTTCCTAATAGGTAGGTAAACTGCTACAGAGCGTGTGTCAAACAGCTGACCCTTGGCTGCCACCCCCTCAATGTTCTTGTTGCCGTACAGTAAAAGCTTGGTGAATATGTTTCCAGGTTCTGGGTGTGTTTGATATTTGAGCAAGAGGAAGTTGTCTTAGAAGGTGTAAAGCATTGAAGGAAATTAAACATGGAATGTAAGTTAAGACCAAGAGGAAGCTGTTCAGTCCCTCAAGCCTGCCCTGCCATTCATATAGTTCATGGCACGTTATCTTCCATTTGTTTTGTCTACCACTAATCTCCATCAGTCTCAGTTCTGTGCTTTACATTTTACATGATTAAGCTTCTAAATCTGTAGGACTGAATCAATTCCTCTGATCTTGGTTTTAGATAGCAAGCCCTTTATTGAGTCACTACTCTCTCTAGTTCTTTTGTCATCCAGGGGAAACATCTTTGTGTCTACTCTTTCATCTCAAGAATGAAAGTCCACAAAGCCTATCATCACCAGATCAAACCTGGTGCACTTCTATTGTACACCCTTCCTGAAAAGTATCTCCTTGAAGAGCAAAACCAAAATGGCATACTGTACGCCAGGTGACATCCACCAATGTCCTATATAATTTCAGCAAGAAGTCTTACTTCTGTAGTCAAGCACCTTGTGATGAAGGCCAGTATATCATTTGACTTCCTAATTGCCACAACTGCATGCTAATTTTCAATGACTGATGAACAAGGGTGCAAAGTTCTTTTGGATATCAACATTTCCCAGCCCCTTCCATTTCAGAAATGCCCTACATTTTTATTTTCTGCCAATTGGCTAACTTCACAGCTATTGACATTCTTTGTCATCTGCCATTTCTTGTCCATTCATTCAGCGTATCCAAACCAGTTTAAAGCCTATTTGCGTCTTGCTGGAATTATTCCTGTTTCAGTTGTCCAAGTCAGATTTGCTTGAGTCTTCACATCTGAATCACCTATTGTGAACAGATGTGGTCCAAGCATTGAACCCTGTAGGACCTGGCTAACAGCAGTTTGCCATCCTGAGAATGCCCTGCTTATTCCTGCTGTTTTGTCTGTTAACTGATTTGAGTTTAGATGATGCTAACTAACAAATGATGAAGGGTGTTTGCAAACGTCAATTTTTCTGCTCCTCTGATGCTATTTGACATGCTGTGCCTTTTCAGCACCACTCTGATCTAAATAATGAGTATTGCATCCACTTCTGGATGATTTTAATGGAGGATTTGAAACTTGGACAGAAGTGATGAGTGAACAGTATCTTAGAGTCAGTCATAGATGTACAGCATGGAAACACGCTTCAGTCCAACTTGTCCATGCCAACCAGATGTCTGAAATTAATCTAGTCACATTTGCCCCATATTCCTCAACCCTTCCAATTAACTTGCCAGCAATAATTCTGGATTTTTGAAATTTCTCATGGGATTAGGATATTGCTTGTCCCTAGTTGCCCTTGAGAGTGGTGATCTGTCAGACATACAGCACAGATACAGATCTGTGCTGAACATAATCCCAAATTAACCTTGTCCCACAT
The DNA here is from genome assembly GCF_020745735.1 of Hemiscyllium ocellatum. NCBI lineage: Eukaryota > Metazoa > Chordata > Chondrichthyes > Orectolobiformes > Hemiscylliidae > Hemiscyllium > Hemiscyllium ocellatum. The sequence continues at coordinate 31,151,550 of NC_083439.1, read as the reverse complement.
GCCTGCTCTTGGCCCATATCCCTTCAAACTATTCATTTGTGTACCTATCCAAATAATTTTAAATGTTCTAACTGTGCCCGCATCCACCACTTTGTCAAGAAGTTCATTCTACATGCAGGCCATCCTCTGAATTGCTACAGTCCATGTGCTGTAGATAGACCCATAATACCATTGGGAGAGAATTCCAAGATTTTAAGTGACAATGAAGGATCTGAGACACACTTCCAAGTCTGAATGGTGAGTGACTAGGTGGTAACTTGCAGGTGGTATTGTTGCCATGTATCTGCTACCTAGATGGAAGTGGTTGTGGGTTCTTTGGTGAATTTTTGCAGTGTACCTCAGCTGGGTTTTATGGAAGAAGGATGTTCGGTTAGTTTGGCAGGTAAGGATAAGGTGTTGTGTTCCAACCATGTTTTCGAGACAATAGTTAATTCTAAGTGTGTGTGTTTTAGAAACTGGCGTAATTGTGAAGATGTAGACAGGGGTCTCAGCTCTGGGTCAACAAAATATCAAGGTAACAAATTGTTTTATTTTGAGGAGGTGACAAATTCTGATTTGTCACAGGTACTGTCTTTGATCCTCCAGTATTGAATTCAAGGAAATTCAGATTCTAAAGCGTCTGTGTAATATACTGGCAGAAAGGTAATGGAAGCAGAGTCAATGTTCCTTTTTAACAGGAACTGGATGAAGCAATGGAGAGGGGCAAATTGTTGATGGGCTGTGGTGAAAGTAGGCAAAGGCATTAAGCTGGTAGCTTCAGCTAAATGACACCTTGTACAGATGTGAAAACAATACAATAAATGTTGAGGTATTGCCTCAGTGCGTCACAATTAAAATAATTTGAGCATTAACAATCAAACTTTCAATTTAAGCATATAATCCCTGCAATTAATCTGTGTCTGCCATAGAACTTGGAAATACCCCCTTCAGTTGAACCAGTCCATGCTGGCCCCAAAGGGCTGAGAAGTGGCAGATGGAATTTAATTCCGATAAATGCGATGTGCTGCATTTTGGGAAAGCAAATCTTAGCAGGACTTGTATACTTAGTGGTAAGGTCCTAGGGAATGTTGCTGAACAAAGAGACCTTGGAGTGCAGGTTCATAGTTCCTTGAAAGTGGGGTCACAGGTAGATAGGATAGTGAAGGTGGTGTTGGTATGCTTTTCTTTATTGGTCAGAGTATTGAGTACAGGAATTGGGAGGTTATGTTGCGGCTGTACAGGACATTGGTTAGGCCACTGTTGGAATATTGCTTGCAAAATCTGGTCGGCATGGACCGGTTGGACCGAAGGGTCTGTTTGCATGCTGTACGTCTCGATGACTCTGACTCTATAATCCCAAACTAAACTAGTCCCATCTGCCTGCTCATGGCCCATATCTCTCTAAACCTTTCCCATTCATGTATCTATCCAAATGTCTTTTAAATGTTGTAACTGTTCCCACATGTGGACGGCACGGTGGCGCAGTGGTTAGCACTGCTGTCTCACAGTGCCTGAGACCTGGGTTCAATTCCCAACTCAGGCGACTGACTGTGTGGCGTTTGCACGTTCTCCCCGTGTCTGCGTGGGTTTCCTCCGGGTGCTCCGGTTTCCTCCCACAGTCCAAAAATGTGCGGATCAGGTGAATTGGCCATGCTAAATTGCCCGTAGTGTTAAGGGGTAAATGTAGGGGTATGGGTGGGTTGCGCTTCGGCAGGTCGGTGTGGACTTGTTGGGCCGAAGGGCCTGTTTCCACACTAAGTAATCTAATCTAATCTAAACATCAGCCACTTCCTCAGGAAGTTAATTCTATGTGCGAATTACCCTCTTTTAAATAGTATTACCCTTTGTAAAAAATTCTCTCTCCTCTCTCCTCAAAACGTCTTTGGTATTTGAAAGTAATTCCTTGCATTTCAAACACTGCTAAATGTTATTGGTTTTGTAGTACTTGGAATGTCCTGAAGTTGTGAAAGTGTTTTCACTACATTAGTCAACCTTGAAATAAATAGGCTCCACCAGCTGCATTTAAGGTTGATGTAATACATTAACACCTGGTATCAACAATTGTGAGCACTTCCAAAGCTCCTCCAAAAGCTGTTCATCAATATGAGCTGGAATTGATATTTTAGACACATGAATATTTCAACCAGTATAACCAAAAGGAGATTGAGGTAACAGAACCTGGTCAGAGAGATTTGAGGTGTTTTCAAAGTTTTCTACATAGATTAGATTACTTAGTGTGGAAGCAAGCCCTTCGGCCCAATAAGTCCACACCGACCCGCCGAAGCGCACCCACCCAGACCCATTCCCCTACATTTACCCCTGCATCTAACACTACGGGCAATTTAGCATGGCCAATTCACCTAACCTGCACATTTTTGGACTGTGGGAGGAAACCGGAGCACCCGGAGGAAACCCATGCAAACACGGGGAGAATGTGCAAAACTCCACACGCAGTCGCCTGAGGTGGGAATTGAACCCGGGTCTCTGGCGCTGTGAGGCAGCAGTGCCACCATGCTGCCCACTAGGGGAGGGGCTTGGGGAGAAAAGGCAGCTGATATTGAGTGTAAATGAGACGTGTACAGGTGGAGGGCTTAGGAAGGGTATCAGTTAAGGAAATTATAGGTGGGGTAGATCCCAGGCCAGGTATGAATTGAGCTGCATAAACACTTGACACAAATTTTGACGAAGATTAACAATTCAATGGTGGGCAGTTAAAATAGTCATCATTCAGAATTTGGGTACAGATTAAGGTTTGTGGTGGAACTGATTTGGGCATGTTTTGCAGTGATACATGGCTGAATAGGTTGCACAAGCTTTAAAACTCAGCCCGGAACACAATATGAAGACTGATATTGTTTAACCAGTGACTGCAGAAAGGGAAATGGAGTTCAGCCGATTCAGGGGCAGCCATAACAATACCTGCATTAAAAGCTGGAGATGTGCATTAGTTAGGTCATGGCTGATCTTGTGGTCTGAATTCCACTTTCCTGGTTCCTACTATATCTTTTGACTCTTTCCTTACTCAAGAGCTTGTTCCATGGGTAAACAAAGGCTGCTTATTTACACACCCATAATTATCTGGGTTTTTGTTAAACTTCATAAACTTTAGATAAAGTTTGTTTTAACATGCTATCTTGGAATTAAGTTACTGGCAGCACAGATGATGGGTTTGTATTTAAACGGTTTTATTGTAACACTACTTTGGGCAAACAGTTTTAATATGCTATAGTAAGGAAAGATGCAAGGTGCCATTTTACATTAGCCTCAGCAAAAATGTTAATCTGAAGTTTAGTACTTTTTCTCAAGCATCCCTGGAATGAGGGATGCTGTGGTCACCTATTTGGCTTTGGTAACTTAACCAAATTGAATCATAGTACAATCAGTTGTGCTATAAACATTTATGTTTTCGTGTGATCCAATGTTAAGCAAATTGTTTGATAGCAGCAACATTTAAACTAATGGGGCTGGAATTGTGTTATAACCAATACACGCTTTAAAACGTCATGCTTTAGAAAGTGTCCCCAATTCATCAATAGTGTTAGAGAATTTGTTAATGAAATGTGTGTTATAGTAGAACGACCTGTATTTGATCCATTGTCACAGGACTGACACGGATTTTAAGGAATGCACGTTGTACTCTAGAGATCTTGATTTGATTTTTTACTTTTAGTCAGGAGGGTTCTTATTCTAATATCTTCCAAACCTGAATATTGCTGATAGTAAAACCTTTTTCAGCTCATCCTTTCGAACGTTGATGTGGAGATGAAGTATTATGATTTGGGTTTGCCACATCGGGATGCCACTGATGATCAAGTTACGATTGACTCTGCACTCGCAACCCAGAAGTATCACGTTGCAGTCAAGTGTGCCACTATCACTCCTGATGAGGACCGAGTAATAGGTAAAGGTTTCCTTTGTCCTTCGTTTTAAGCTGTGTTCATGCGTAGAATCAAAATCACTGCTAAGATTTATTTCAATACAGTACATCTTTATGACAAGCTAAAGGTATTGGTTTGCCTTATGTTGATAATTATAGTTCATTTTATTTCACTGCAAATGAGTTTTATAAGGACCATAATGTTGATCTTTTAACTTTGTCTTTTTTTAAATTTATACTTCAGTTTTTGTACTTGGGTGTCTTTGATGTGGTGGGATTCGTACCTCTGAAAGACCTTGGACGAGTACAGATCTAGGTAGACTCTTCAGTTGAGGGAGTCTGCAACTATAAAGGGGTTGTCTTATGAATTGGTGAGCTGCCTTCTGTACTCTTAATAAATGTAAACTCTTTCAAGGCACCTTTTCAACAGGAAAGTTCTCCAATTCTTGATCAATATTTATCACTCCCTTTTCAAAACGTGCATTACCCAATTTCTCATTGCTGTGATGTTGCAGAGTAAACAGACTGTTGTGATTCCTGAAGTTAGAATTCTGGCCTCACCAGTCTCCCTCATTGTTTAGGGTCTTTCAAATTCATTAGCTGCTGTTTTAGTATTTAGTGGGTTTGTGGGCTACCATGCAGCCAAGGGTCTGAGTAATCTGGCAGTCATTTCTGAGATGTCTTTGATGTAGGAGAGAGTGGCTCAGGTTTCTGGACGTGTTTTGTCTGCTTGTTTGGGTTTGTTGACAGACAATGAGCAAAACTAACGTCATATACAAAATACCATGCAAGGACTGTAACTAACACTACATTGGACAAACAGGCAGAAAACTAGACGCCAGGATACATGAACACCAACTAGCCTCAAAGAGGCATGACCCTTTCTCACTAGTATCCTCACATACGGATGTGGAAGGACACCACTTCGACTGGGACAACACATCCATCCTAGGACAAGTCAAACAAAGACACGCACAAGAATTCCTAGAAGTATGGCATTCCAACCAGAACTCTATCAACAAACAGAGTTAGACCTCATCTACCACCCCCTGAGAAAAGGAACAGGAAGTGACTTTGCCATAGGAAATAACATCACCACAGGAAATTACATCACCAACCCAAACATTTCAATAGAAAGCAGGAATTTTCAGCATTGCTTTGCATGAGGTCCACTGAAGATGTTACCTGGTAAGGTAATGAAACATCTGGAAATGAACCTTTCAGCTCAGTGAACAAACCTACATCCGCATCAATGAGTGTAAGATGTTGCGTACCAGATGCAATTTTGTCCAACTACTGTTAAGCAAAACACTTTATTTTTGTACTCCAGTTAAAATAGACAAAGTTTTTAAAAATCTTAACTGTAACTGTAAAAATCTTAACAAAATAATCGATATATTGACTACTAATTAACTGTTTTAGTATAGATCTGCTATAATTTGGTAGTTCTGTTCTTGCGCAATCCTGTATTATAAGAAAATGCATAATAGCAACACAATTTAAACTAATGGGACTGGAATCGTATTATCAATAATGCTTTAAAAGTTCACGCTATAGAAACATTGTCCCCAATTTCGCTAATGTGTTATAGCGAATTCACATTAACAAAGCGTGCATTATAGCGCAATGATCTGTATCATAACGCACAAACACACCCTTGGTGAAGGCAAATTCAGTAAAATAAGTTGTCCAATGAGCAATTCTAGCAGCAGGAAGTGAACTCTGCTTTTAGCTGAAACAGAAAAGAGTTTCCACATCCAGCTTCAAGACGCCAGCAACTGCTATTAAAATCTAAAACTAAAAATCCTGGTTTTGTGAGAACTTGACCCCACTCATTCAGTTTGGCTTTGAGCAGACTGCTTGTCACTTCTGTCTCGACCTTCCTTCATAAAAGACAAAATATACCTGTTAAAGCCATAGTTTTGTCACACCCCCCCCCCCCTTAAAATATAGAAAGATAGCCTTTAGTTTTACATTATTTGTACAGTACAATCCATTAACTCTAAGCATGCACACATTCACTGGTTCCTGATGATGGGCTTTTGCCCGAAATGTCGATTTTTCCTGCTCCTCTGATGCTGCCTGCCCTGCTGTGCGTTTCCAGCACCACTCTAATCTATTCACTGCTGCAGTCTATTTCAATCTTTTTTTCCCCCCACCATCCAATTCCAATACCACCACCACCACCCTCCATCAAACTGACAACAAATTGGCAGTTACCTTCTCTCTTCCTGCCCATGCATGATTTTCAAATTGTATGGCTGATGAAGGTACCTGCCCAAGACAATGACCGACCACCTCGGATGCTGCTTGATCTGTGCATCTTTCAGCATCACACTTTGTCAACTCTGTCCAGCTTTTGCAGTCCTCACTATCGCCTAAATTGAATAGCTGCATGATAAGCTCCAATACAGTTTGGAATTTGTCAAAACTTAATGGGTTACGATTAGTATAGACAACTGTCTCAGGTGCATTACTGGAAATATAAATGTTGAAATGTTGCAACGCCAGCACCAAACGCAAGGTCTCCTTCTCAGTTGTGGAATATTTGATTCAATTTTGTGGAAAAATACTCAATCGATCTTGTCGTCCTCTTGCAAGAATACAGCATTGACACCTACATCACTCCCATAGCTATCTTGAATGGCTTGCGTAAGTAGGTGTGGTTAACACAGGAGTAGTGGTTTACACAGATTTCAGGCTGTCAAATATCTTATGACATTTCTCCATCTATTGAAATTTTCTGCACTTCAAGTCAATCAGTGGAACAACCATGTTGCTAAAATGGAGTGTAAGTTTCTAATAAAACCACTCAATCCCATGAGTTGTAGTCTTTCCCTCTTTGGTGGAATGGGAAACTCCCCAGTGACCTTTGTTTTCACATCCTGTGGAGCCAACTGACCATATTCGATAACATGGCCCAGAAATGTGACTTAGGCTTTTGCAAACTTTCTCTCAGGTCGCCAAGCCTGTCTCTTGAAGACTATCAAACAATTCCAATAAATGCTGCAAATGTTCCTTCAATGTGTGACTAAAGATCACCAGATTTTTGATGTGTACACAATAATCCTGAAATGATTTTATTGGTTAGTCTTTGAAATGTGGCTGGTGTTTTTTTTTCATGCCAAATGGTGTGATTTTAAACTGGTATTGGGCGAAAGTGAGGACTGCAGATGCTGGAGATTAGTGCCCAAGTTTAGAGTGGTGCTGGAAATGCACAGCACATCAGGCAGTATCCAGGGAGCAGGAAAATCTGTTTCGGGTAGGAGCCCTTCATCAGGAATGAGGCTGGGAGCCTCCAGTGGAGAGGGAGTGGGGCAAGGGAGAAAGTAGCTGGGAGTGCAGTAGGTGGATGGAGGAAGGCGTATAGGTGATAGGTCCAAGAGGAGGGTTCTACGGATAGGTGGGAAGGAAGATTGATGAGTGGGACAGGTCATGAGGATGATACTGAGCTGGAAGTTTGAAACTGGGGTAAGATGGGGGGAGGGGAAATAAGGAAACTGGTGAAGTTCACGTTGATGCCGTGGGGTTGAAGGGTTCTGAGGTGAAAGATGAGGCGTTCTTCCTCTAGGCATCGGGTGGTGGTGGAGGCGACCCAGGACCCACAAGTCGTCAGCCGAGTGGGAGGAGGGTATTGAAATATTCGGACATGGGGTGGTGTGATTGATTAGTGCAGGTGTCAGTGATGTTCCCTGAAGTGTTCTGCGCGAAGGCGTCCAGTCTCCCTAATGTAAAGGAGACCGCATCGGGGTCAACACGTGCAATAAAGGACATTTGTGGAAGTGCAGGTGAAACTTTGGATGTGGAAGGCTCCTTTGGGGCTTTGGATGGAGGTGAGGGGGTGGGGGTGTGGATGCAAGTTTTGCAATTCCTACAGTGGGAGGGGACGGTACTAGGAGGGGAGGGTGGGGGGCATGGACCTGACCAGGTAGTCACAGAGGGACCGGTCTTTGCAGATGTGGTGGGGAGGGAATTGTATCCCTGATGGGATCCATTTGTATGTGTCGGAAATGTTGGTGGGTGATGTGGTTTACGCAGAGGTTGGTGGGGTGGAAGGTGAGGATCCAGAGGGGTTCTGTCTTTGTTGTGGTTGCAGGGGTGGGGTTTGAGGGTGGAGGTGCAGGACGTGGATGAGGTGTTGGAGGGCATCTTCAACCACATGGGAGGGGCAATTACAGCCTTTAAAGAAGGTGGCCATCTGGTGTGTTTTCTGGTGGAACTGGTTCTCCTGGGAGCTGATACGCTGGAGGCAGAGGAATTTGGAATATGAATGGCATTCTTGCAGGAGGTAGGGGGAGGTGTAATCCAGGGAGTCAGTGGGTTTGTAAAAGATGTCTGAGTCGGTCGTCGTTGATGGAGAGGTCTAGGAAGGGGACCTCTCTATCTTTCTTTCCCTATCAAAATATCTTTTTGGCCATATTCACACGACAATTTTTTTTCTCTGGCGTTTGCCTCGAATAATGCCCCTCACTCAATTTTCTTTTGAGGCCCCCTAAACCTTGTCTTTAAATGTTCAATGACTATGGGAAATAACACTGACACTATCTCTTTTAGCAAAAGTACAAATTTTGATCACTTGTCTGCTTCCTGTTTCATAGCATTTGAAAGTAGCACAGCATGTTGTCCGCCAATTCACCTGCTGTATTTAATCTTTCCCTAAAATTTGCCATCGGACAAATATGTGCCCTCTGAATTTTCTCACCAATTTATCTGAAATGAATTTGTGGCTTTCACTTCATGCCCAAAAACTGTTTCGAGTGGGTTGAATTTAGTTGATTTGTCAGGTGCATTCCTAACTGCAAAAATTAGCATGGCATTCCTTCTATCCCAATCCTCTCTATAGTCTGGACCATAAGCCCTGTGGTCTTTTAAAGTTTGATGCCATTTTAATGCTTTGTGATTCTGAATGGTATGGAGTGAATTTGAATTACAGTACCTTATTTCTAAGTTTTCATGACTTTCATGAATAACTTTGTAAAATTTGACCTTGATCCAATATGTAGCTTTTATTTTTTTAAAAAACTGAGTAATTTCTCTACAAGCCTTTTTAGCTGTGATAGAATGACCTCTGAAAATTTAGTAGACATGCCCATTGTGGTGAAAAATACTGATTCCCACTTTTTGGTTTAGGTAGGGGTCTTACACAATTTTGACCCTTAAAAGATTCTTCAAATATGGGAATGGGTATTAAGCATGCTGGTTTTATCACTGCCTAAGATTTTCCAATTACTTGACACAAATGATATTTAGCAAAATTCAGCCACATTTGTATGCAGTCCAATCAAATGAAAATGTTTTTATATTTTGATTTGAATTTTTCTTAATCCTAAATGACCCCCATCTATTAGTAATTCATGTGCTATCTGCAATATCACCTTTCTATTACCCACTGGTAATGCAACTTCTTGTACATCTGTCCCTTTCTCATCTGCTTGAATGTGATGGTCTCCATTTCTCATCAAGGCTTCATTTTTCCTCATCAGTTTGAGTAAATGTAGTTTCTGGTCATTGAAGTTGTTTCCAAATCTGTGTTTTTTGATTTCTCCTAGTTTCAACTGTGGCTTTATGATGTTACCACACAGAGGGAAAATCACAGGATATACCTGCTGTAGTACCTCAGTTGCCTGACTTGTTTTTTTTTCTCTACAAGCTTTTCAACCACTGTGTGCATCACTCCCACCTGTGATCCAGCTGCATCATTCCCAAGGATAAATTGCAACTGAGAATTTCTGTATTAATCCAGCCACAGCTTCACTTTTCACAGGGCACTCCAATCTCATTTTATTATAATGCAACATTCTTCTTATGAATTCCAAATATTACCACTTTATTCTACAATACTCCTTCTGAATTACATATATCTCAGCATCAAAGATTAACTTGCTCCTGTATCTGTTAAAAGCATAATTTCTTTACTTGCTACTCCATACATGGGAAAGCTTTACCCATGCAAGATCTAGCACTTTCTTCTCAACCAATCCCTGGTCAAGTTGCACTTGGTGCAGCTTTTTAGTTTCCACTGGGCTTTCCTTTTACCGCTTCATCAAAACTCATTGGCGTCTCTAGTTTTCCTACATCTGTCTTCCCAGTGCCTTTTGTAAACCCCAAATGATTTCGCGTCACCTACTTTACAACAGCAAAAATATCTGAATTATTTTTAACTTCCTTTCCCCCTCGTGAATTTCCAGTTTACCAGGACACATCACTTGGAATTGTGGAATAATATCAGTGTGTTCTGCTATGAAGACTGCAATGTATTTTCAAAAAGCTCTTACTGAATTTTTTTGTTACTTGTTATCTTTTGGGGTTTTTTTTAGATTAAAATCTTTCCTTTTTGTTTAGTACTAATATTTCAGTTGTTTCCTTCAATTTTGATGGTCTCCTTAACTTCCTTTCCTTATAGTTTATCCCCTTCCTAAAATCTATCTTCCTTCTTCAGTAAGAGATGTCTGTGCTCAGTGAACTTGTTTTTAATGTGTATATATTGAAACATTTTCACTTTTTTCCATTGGCGCAAACCAAAAAAACGTTCTATACAAAAGTACAGAAGAATAGAAAAATATTGTACTGTAACATGAATAATAGGCAGTTTATTCTTATGATAAGTTAACTCATTTACTTAAACCAAATTAGCACAAACTCAAAATAAATAAATCAACATTAAATCAAATCACATCCAGTAAACTTAAATTACACTACATTGTACTATAGTGCATTGCTCCATTTGCCACACCTCCAACAAGGTTCCCATCCACAGGTGACCTTGTAGAGGTCTACAAAGTCATGAGGGGCTTGGATAGGATAAATAGACACAGTCTCTTCCCTGGAGTGGGGAGTCCAGAACTAGAGGGCATAGGTTTAGGGTGAGAGGGGAAAGATGTAAAAGAGACTTAAGGGGCAACTTTTTCACGCATAGGGTGGTGTGTGTATGGAATGAGCTGCTAGAGGAAGTGGTGGAGGCTTGTATAATTGCAACATTTTAAAAGGCATCTGGGTGGGCATATGAATAGGACGGGTTTGGTGGATATGGGTTTGGTGGATATGGGCCGGGTGCTGGCAGGTGGGACTAGATTGAGTTGGGATATCAGATTGGCATGGGCGAGTTGGACCAAAGGGTCTGTTTCCTTCATGTACATGTCTATGACTCTGATTATACCTGTATTTAAAATGTCACTGGTATTTAGAAAAGGCTGCCACGTCATATAAAGTTACTCTGTTCTGTGGTGCGCCATACTTGTCAGGTTGTCATGAGGGACGTGCTCTGTCACAAATCTGCACCAACCTGGCGCCGTTTCTGATATCCAATGCATTAGGGTGTTTTTCGTCACGCAGTGCGTAACAATGTTGAATAACCTCTTCCCATGCTCACCCAAAGAAGGAAGGTTCGGTAGCCTCAAAAGGAGGGACACCAGACCTTCCCTAACTTCCACTCCCAGGATCCTCTCCAGCTCATTCACTATGCCCCCCCCCCCCCCAGTATCCACGGATCGTGTAAAAGAACAATACATGAACAAAAAACTGGATGATTTAAATTTTTAAATTTAGCCTGCTTCATACTCCCAGGTTTGACATCATTGTATGGTTATGCTAAGTTTAAAATGTTATTGTAAATGCATTGCAATTCTCAGTATTTCTTGTTTTGTAAAACTTATTGAAAATCTGGCTTTCGCAGAATTTAAACTGAAGAAAATGTGGAAGAGTCCGAATGGTACAATCAGAAACATTTTGGGTGGTACTGTCTTCCGTGAGCCTATTATCTGCAACAACATCCCTCGACTTGTTCCTGGTTGGTCTAAACCCATCACCATTGGCAGACATGCACATGGTGACCAGGTGTGTTATCTTGGTTAAGAATTAGGTTTAATTAGGGTACACTTTTAAATGCTGTGCAAGGAGGGTTTGTGCTGCAGTGGTGGTATCCCTAACTCTTAGACAGCCCTGGATTCAAATCGTATATCTTTGAGACATCAACATGTCCGAACAGGTTGATTTTTTTAAAGTATGTTTTGAGACCATTCGTGTAAATGAGACTAATTTATTGATAACTATTCAGTTCTTATGGGGCAGGATTTGATTGAAAGTGCCCTATTTCATGATACTGAGAACTGATACTGGTGGTGAGTCACACTTTCATAGGAAAAGCTGCTTATGCTCTTTCCTTATAGACATGCTGACTTTACCTGATGCATTAAAATGAAATGCTCTCCATTGTTTATCAGTTAGTTTAGTGGCCAGAGGACAAAAGCTTTTGTGAATTCTGAGCTTGTTTGCTGTCAAATGACAGGTTAACCACCTCTTCGTGGTCAATACCTACATTTTGTAGTTTTCACTCCTTTTGAAGGGATTTGGTGGGTTTCTTGAATGGAACAGATGTATCAACGCTACCTCAATTGTCGAGTAATAAAGAGAATGAACAAGTGATATTAGCCCCAAAAACATCCATAAACCGTATAGATGTTGATGCTGCAATAAGTTAGAATTCACGTGAAGCGGCTGGGTTTTTGCCAAGGACCATTCGTGGCTTGACACTCTTGGCAGTCACAGTTCATTGAATGCTACCTACTCGAAGTAGTAATCATTTAGTGCTGCTACCAGTGGGTATTGGTAGTGTGATCATTCATTGTGGCTGATTATACCTGTCTGATGTTTAAAAGGGTGTGATATGCCAAAAAATGTTGTTTCTAACAGTAGCAACATAAATGCAGCATTTTAACCTGACTTCCCTGGGTGTATGGCATTTTGACTGTATCCATAGAGCACTGCATGGTGCCTTTCCAAATTCAAATGGCTTCATTAGAACAGTGAGGAAGCCGTTCTGTAACCACTGACTTAAAGACTGAGCTAATACAGAATGCTGCCTTAGTATTAGTAGAATTAGTCAAACTTTTTCTGAAGAAAGAAATTAGTTGTGATCCATGTAATAATCAACCTTGTGATTTATGAAGTGTTTATCTGTTTCCCCTGCAGCTCAAAGGGAGTGGGAAATTGCTTTATCTAAGTAATGACAGAAGTGTAGACTAAAGTGTGCGTGTTTCATTTAATCTAATCTGCTTTGATTACACCAGCTTATCAATGCTTCTGACCACTTGAGATTTTCCATTTTGATAACGTAGCGTGACTATCCTTGCCTTTTTAATGTATGTTTGCACTTTCACTTGAAAATATTATGTCTTTGAAATGAGAAATTACTGTGCTCTATTATTCATATTTGGGCTTGGCATCTTAAGGTGTTACTCCTTTTTAATATAATCCCTCTGTTTGTTTGTATTTCTTGAGCATTCTCTGCTTTCCATCAGAGCAGAGGGAAGCTTTCCATTAATGTTGAGGTGTTACTGCCACCTTCAGTTACACTATTCAAGAATGTGTACTCCTGTACCTACCATCAGCTTTATTTTCCTTGCAGTACAAAGCTACAGATTTTGTGGTGGACAAACCTGGTCAATTCAAGTTGGTCTTCACTCCAAAGGATGCCAGTGCTGCCAAGGAGTGGGAGGTATATAACTTTCCTGGAGGTGGTGTTGGAATGGGCATGTACAACACTGATGAGGTAAGTGATTCTTGTGTGTAGTCACAATTATTGGAAGTTCTTTTGATTTTTTTTTCACTCACTTTGGAGTAAGGGTGGGAGTTTCCACCTTTGCTTTTTAATTGCTGTGTCCCTCAGTAAGATGGGGCCACTGCCTTTTCCTAAAAAAAAACAATTCTCAAATTTGCTGTTCTTTGATATTGTGCACCTCTTAATATCATGACAGTCTGGCTTTCAAGTGAATGTGTCTTTTGCTCTTGTTGGAACAGTTTTATACACTTTATAGACTTTCCACATTTGACCTTTTTAAGATCCCATACCAATGTAATTTCTTTGTTTAATGTTTATGGTTGCAGATATGTTTTTGGAGTTGTGATTTTTATATACTGTATGAAACATAAAGGGATCTTATGTCATCTACCTGTTATCTGGCCTGGTTTGTAAGTTGCTCACCCTTGAAGATTATAGTAACAGCATTTAATTCTCAGTATCCTGGGAAGGGGTCAAGAAGATTGGGGTTACAAGTGATTTAAATTTTAAATTATCTATCTTTTGAGAGTTGATGCCTAATAGCCTGTCACAAATTTCTTTCTGGTTAGAAATCCCACGTGATTCATTTAAGTGACTTTTAAAATATCAGTCTCCCAAACATGTTCACCCAAGTGAGACCAAAGGCATCTATGGTTTGTCAAGTGGGAAAGTAGATGGAAGCTTATCGTGAGATTAAGAAACAAAGTTTGATTGAAACCAGGCTGGATAATTTACTGTATTGTGCTAGACCAGGAATGTCTAGGAAAGGCTTCACTGAAAAAGCTCAGAATTCTGTTATCGGACTGGGAAAGTGAATCAGGTCCTCTTACCAAAAATCCCTTTGGGCAGGGTCTTAAAACATTGAATCACTAAAGGGAGAATGGATAGTTTTTGTAAAATAGTGTGGTTTGTAGGTAACATTTTTTTTAATTGCATAGTGTTTAATTAATGGTGCCATAGCCTCTTTTGTTACAGTAATGCTTAAAGTAGAATCTTGCTGTTATCCTTTTACCAATAACAAAATTTGAATGATTTTAGTTATTGGGGTCAACAAGATTCTTATGGCCCCTAATTTTGAATCTCCCACAGATGGAACACCTCTGCACCTGATGTTCAATGACTTGAAATTGTGTAGTTGGAAATTTTTGATCAGTACCTCATTGAAGGAAGGTATTAAAGGAACACCAAATTTCTGCATGAAACAGTTTGTAGAGCCTTATCTGAGTGAAGATGAGAATTTTCTGGGTGAATCTGCAAGTTTAGAAGCTGAACTGGAAGCAGTATAGAGGCAGACAATCTCTCTCCACCAGCTGTGCCCTAACAAAGGGTGGGTAATGACCTTAAATGTGATTCCAAATTGAGGAGTGGCTCTGAAATGTTCCAATTAAACATTTCTCTGGCTGTTTTTTCAGTCCATCAATGGTTTTGCACACAGCTGCTTTCAGTATGCCTTGCAGAAGAAGTGGCCACTCTATATGAGCACCAAGAATACTATTCTAAAGGCTTATGATGGACGCTTCAAAGACATTTTTGAGGAGGTTTTTCAGCAGTAAGTATTTTTGTTTTTTTTTCCTTGATCAGTCAAGAATTTAAGACACCGAACCAGAATTTAAATTTAATTTTTGCATGTGTTGGAGGTGTAGCATTGGATACCTTTTTTTTTTGAAGGTTTTAACTGTAATCTTAACTGTTCTAGTGCGATTTACACTAAAGGCAGCCAATGCGAAATAGTGGAAGCATCTCCATGTTTAAATAGATAACGTTGTCACTAATTCCACAGAGGTGGATGACAAATGGATTGCGCGGTCTGTAGGAAAGATGGGAGCAAAGAACCAATGGTTATCACCTGAAATAATTGCCACCGTACAGGTTATGCTGATCTGCCATTTATACTCTCTTTGCAGGAAATACAAAGGAGACTTTGAGAAGGCTGGTATATGGTATGAGCATCGTCTTATTGATGACATGGTTGCTCAAGTGCTGAAGTCCTCTGGTGGTTTTGTTTGGGCCTGCAAGAACTATGATGGTGATGTACAGTCTGATATTCTGGCTCAAGGTGATTTTTTTTGTCTTCCATTTAAGAGAAAGCTATCTGCAGACATTAATAAAATTTAATAGATATCTTATTTAGACTCTTTTTTTAGATTAGACTTAGATTAGACTTACAGTGTGGAAACAGGCCCTTCGGCCCAACAAGTCCACACCGACCCGCCGAAGCGCAACCCACCCATACCCGTACATTTACCCCTTACCTAACACTACGGACAATTTAGCTTCGCCAATTCACCTGAACCGCACATCTTTGGACTGTGGGAGGAAACCGGAGCACCCGGAGAAAACCCACGCAGACACAGGGAGAACGTGCAAACTCCACACAGTCAGTCGCCTGAGTCGGGAATTGAACCCGGGTCTACAGGCGCTGTGAGGCAGCAGTGCTAACCACTGTGCCACCGTGCCGCCCACAGGGATCTCTTGTTACTGGAGTCCCCTCAGCCCTGACCATACTAGCTGAACTATACCACCTTACCTCAGCTGAAGTAAGGTAGCATTTGGGAATTTTTTGGCAAGGTTTTCTAACATCTGTTATTGCCAAATGAGAAAACACTGTTGACTCTTCAGATTGTATTTTCTACCCAAAATTTAACCAATAGCTATGTTCAAGGTTAACAAGTTTTTGGCCACTCAGAATTGGAGGATGTAGACTTAAAATAAACCCAATCAGATGCTAAAGATCTGAAACAAAAAAGTTGGAGAAACTCAGCCGGTCTGGCAGCATCCCTGGAGAGAAAGCAGAGTCAACGTTCATCTTTGCTCTTCGGAAGCCTTTTGAAGAGTCATCTTCACTGAACTCTATTGACTTTGCTTTCTCTCCATTGATACTGTCAGACCTGCTGAGTTTTTCCAATTATTTGTTTTCCGGGATGTTGGCAAGAAAATGAAACAGAAGATCATCTATGATCATGTTGAATGATGAAGCAGGCCTGGATCATATCTTGAAGCATTCAGATGGGAATCTTCAAACTGAATTCTGAACACTGTCTGCCCATCCCTTCATATACGCTTTCTTTTCCTTTAGGATTTGGCTCTCTTGGCTTAATGACCTCTGTTTTGGTTTGCCCTGATGGAAAGACGATTGAAGCAGAGGCAGCTCATGGTACAGTCACACGCCACTACAGAGAACACCAGAAGGCAAGATTGAGACTCATAACAAAGTTATGCTGGATTTAGTATTTTAACTATTGCAGACAGTGTTTCAGGTGGCACCAAATCTCAATGCTTATAAAAGAAATTATTGATTAATCAAAATTTTGCAACTGGGAGCCTGCTATCCCAAGTATTAGCAATTGTTTATAGGAGTAGGGCAGCAAGATGCTTTCATTTTACTCCCACTTTGTCTGCAAGTCTGTTTATTTAGTCTTGAAACATTTCCTCCCTACAATTCCTCTCAGCCATGAATGATTCAGAGTTGATACTTCATCACACTGCGACTGTGAGATGGAGAGATCTGACTCTAGTCGGTGTTCATTCTTAGTTCCCCTTGGAGAGCTAAAATAACACTTCTCTGAAACCCCTGTTAAGGCACTCCACAATATAATTCATTTTCATTTTCATTTAACATTTATCAAAAAAAATTAATGAACAATGAAGATCTGAGTTGAATGCTTCTCATTAGAGGAAGTATTAATGAGAAGCATTCAACTTCCTCTAATGAGAAGCATTCAACTCAGATCTTCATTGTTAATATAGTATTAATATAGACTTTGGCTTTTAGTGGCATGTTTTGGTGTAATTAATTGCTGTAATTAATTAATACAGCAGCAAATTTCTTTTTCTAGCCTTTTGCAATGCTCTGTTCACCTGGTGAGTGTGCAACTCTATTGGGCCACCCCAGAATCAAAGTCTTGAAGGAGCAAAATACATTCTAACTAGTTGTTCTGCACAATCCTTCTGTTGTCATGCTTATTCTCTGCTACTTGTGAATAGATTATACAGATTTAAAAGTACTTTCTCTGAATCACTTAGGTCAATTTATTTTGAGTTCATCTCAACATTTGGAACAATATAACTGTGCTTATAGATTTTGCTTAATTTTGATTGTAGAATGGATTAAATTTAGTTTTGTTCAGTTAAATATTACTACCTTCAGACTAATTGGATCCAACTTAAAATGGGCATTATATCCACAATCCTTGATCTTGACGTAATACACTCCTTTAATAAAATTGTTATTGTGGATATTTATAACAGATCTTCACCGCACATTAGACGGTTTGAGTCTGTGCTGGTTCTGGAACTATTTGGGTTAGACTTCTATTTTTTTTTCCTACTGATTTTCCCCAGTGCACACCTATTTTTATCCAATTCCCTCTTTGAAAGTTGACTATTGAACTTTGTCATAATGGTCTAGACCTTAATTCAAGGCCTTCTGGTTTTTGTCAGTCGTCACAAATCCATCTGGTTACTGAAACACTAACCATTTTGCTCATTTCCCATTTCCAAATGTTCTGTAGTTGTATTTAGATGGTAAACTGTTTTGCAAGATCTTAGTGGTTAGTTCTATCTGAGTTCATCTCTCCTGAAATTGTGAAGTCTTAAACTCTGCAGCTTCAGTGAAGGAGTGCTGTACTAATCACTTGGTAGGAGTTGGCTAGTCTTACCATTTTCCAATGTTGCAGGGCAATCCTACCAGTACGAATCCCATTGCGAGCATTTTTGCTTGGACTCGAGGCCTTGAACACCGTGGGAAGCTGGATGGCAATCAAGAACTCATCAGGTAAGACAGGATCGTGGGTTGGTATTTCATGATGCAGACCAAGGGTGTTCTTTTTAATGTTAGCTCATAAGTTTACATGTTATGTGCAGTTCTGATTAGTTGAAAAACTTGAACCACACTGACAAGCTTATTCTGCACCTCTCCTGGCTACATTTGCACTGGACACTGACAAATCAGTTTAATTTCTGTTCCCGAGGCTTTGTATAAAAGTATTGACTTAATGCTTGTTCTCTTTCTGGTGTTGTCTCATTACTGAACAGAGGAGATCAAGCTCACTGTATAATGATTTGAGGTTGTGAATATTGTAATCATCAACAGTTAGCCAGGAGGAACACTGAACCTAAGATGAAGTTAACTTTGAGTATTGACTACTGAAGATATTAATATTGTGATTCATTGTTTTTGTGTCCTGGCACAATAATTTTGTTTAATATTAATTCAAATGTACTGTAACCTTGATTTTATTTTCAAGGTTTTCCCAGACATTGGAACAGGTGTGTGTTGAAACGGTTGAAAGTGGCATCATGACTAAAGATCTGGCTGGTTGTATCCATGGTCTCAGTCAGTAAGTTGTACTTTGTATAAAATTGACATATTCTTCATGTGCTGAACTTAAATGAAACCTAGTGCCTAGTTTAGTGATCCAGAGTTATAGTTTGGAATGAATTCATCTGCACTGGTCACAAGCCAAAAAGAGCTGTCTTCCCATCTCCACCTCCTAACAATGCCTCAAATCAAGCTGTCAGTTCCTGTTGGCAGTTCAGCATTTCTGGGTACAAATCCCTATGATAAAAAAGACAGGGAGCTAGGTTAGAATAGTTCTTAATCAACCTGTTTGGACATGCCATTCACCCTCTTATGATTTTATAGGCATCAATCAGGTCCCCCCTCAACCACCTTCTTTCTAATGAAAATAATCCTAACCTACTCAACCTCTCTTCATAGCTAGTGCCTTCCAAACCAAGCAACATCCTGGTGAACTTCCTCTGCACCCCCTCCAAGGCATCCACATCCTTTTGGTAATGTGGTGACCAGAATTGTATGTAGTATTCCAAATGTGGCCGATCCCAAGTCTCGTACATCTGTACCATGATCTGCCAACTCTTGTACTCAATACCCTGTCTGATGAAGGAAAGCATGCAGTATGCCTCCTTGACCACTTGTCTCTCTGATCTGGAAATAAGTTTAAGATTACATGTGGAAGAGGGAGAGCCATGTAAGCAGGAGACCAGATAACAGGTATTATCGATTTAAACCTGCTTTTTGCATTGACTAAGTGGGTCATGTATCTGCTTTATACCAATCCTATCTTTGTTTTGTTTTTTAAAAAACTTGTGTGATGCAAAGTTATGTTTCATTCCTGTCTCTCCCTAAGTTTAGATGTGTTCTGTTTTTCCCTTCAGCGTACGATTGAATGAGCATTATGTCAACACTACTGACTTCCTGGATGCCATAAAGAACAATTTGGATAAAGCTTTGGGCAAGAAATAGATGGTGTAAAAATTTATTTTACCTCATTTTTAACTTAAGATGAAGGTCACATCAGAAGAAGGAAGAAGCCAGTCAGTTTACTTATTTTTTTAAGTTTAAATTTATTGAGGCTAAGATTACCCAGCATGTACTGGGAGGACATTGTACAGAGAGTTTGGACTGATGTGGATTTTGTATTGTGAAACATTTCATTGAAATCTGTAATATATTTGTCACTAGGAATGAAGTTGGCATTAACAAGCAATAATAAAAAAAAATCCTTCAATGTGTATTTTCTTGTGTACTACTTTCAATTCTCAGTAATCCCAAAATTAAAATTCCTCAGTTCTATCGAGGAATGGATTAATCTTTAAGGTAAACCAGCATTAACATTGAGCATTTGTAAGCTGGTTACATGTGCACCATTACTGTTCATAAAGTGCCTGAAACCTTTCCGGTTCCAAAGCTGTCTGCTGTGTCAGCTTCAAGTTTACTTAACCTTAAAGTTTGTGTGGCTACACATATACTTAAGGGCAGTGACAAGTAATGTAGTCACCCTCTTCAAACCCGAATGAAAGCTGCCAGGAGGAGTATACAGCTGGATTAATGAACAAGTGGAGTGGTTAGGGATATAAAGAATCATAGTAAAGTACAGAAAATCATAATGAAGCATAAACAGATTGAATGACTTGTTCATATGCTGTGAATTCTAATCAAAATTAAAGACTTGTAAAACTAATCTCTACTGCTATACCAAATTATAACTTTAGTTTTATATCATTGTGTACCTAATTGTTTTTCAATTAAGGTGCAGTGAATCAAAAGGCAGATACAAACAATAAGCATTTAAGTTTGAAAGGAATATACATTTTCTTTCAGGTGGCTGACAACTATTTTATAAATCTACCTGAACTCTTGAGATGCTTGCATTGATTTTCACTATGCTGTTTTGGTTCCAGCTGTTGAATTGAGCACAGTCAAATAGTATGCTTGCCAAAATGAGTGGAAAACGTTTTAAGATTTCAGGAGGAAAGTGAATTTTAAGAAAGCTAGAATGTGGAGAGAGAATTGAAAATTATTAAGAATGCAGATAGGGTGGTTTGAGACAAAAGACAAATTAAGAAGTCTTGGTGGGGGACAAGAACTTGAGGTGAAGACTCCGACTTGGTCTGGTATCTTTAAATTCAGACTTTGAGCCATGCATATAACTCATTTTGGGCTGGACCAGTCGTGGAACATTGGTCAAAGCAGTTTAAGGAGCAAGAGGTTGATGCCCAGAATCCATATCCTTGTCAGAGCTAGAATATCTCTACAATCATCCACAATAGGCTGTAAATGTTTAAGTTGTGGGAGAATGGATTAACTTGAAGGATCCTGTTGGGTTATCAGGGGTAGTGTAATTGTCATTGCAGTTTGGAGTTAAGAATTTTTGCAGCAAGCAAAAGTTGAGAATGAGAGACACTAACTGGATTATTTGTCAACAATCTGTTGCTAGTTGAACTCTGGCCTCCATGCTGTGCTGGTGTGAATGATACCAATAGAAATGAGACAACACTTACCACTACCCTCCAAGTTAAATTCACATGTTTAAGTTTAAACAAGTGAAATGCAAGCACACCTGGCTCTTTCTCCTGACCTCTTACACAGCCATTTATTTTTAAGGAAGAGCTGCCAATTTGACCATGTCCTCTATATTTAATTCCAGATCTTTAAATGCATCACACAAATAGCCAGTGCTGCAGCAGTCAGCCCTGCATGACCAAACAGGAAAGACATAAATAACAAACACCCTTCTGGATTCATAACTGACCAAAATGCTGGACAGAAAGTGCCACTTTGCCTTTGATCCCATGGGTTAATTCTTCTTTGACCAGACTGCTATGATGGATCTTATCAAAGCTAATTATAATCAAATGCATTACCCTCAACACTCCTGGTTACCTCTGAGTATTCACCCAAGTTTGTCAAATCCTTAAATCCACACTAAACAATGCCTTTTTCCCAGTGCAAATGCTATCGTTCAGCTTTTTTTTTCTCTTAATAGCCTACCTACTAGACTGACTGGGTTGTAATTTCCTGGTCTATCCTATTACTTTAAAATAGAAGAGAATGTTGGTAGTCCTGTGGCCAGAGTTTGAAAATCTATTGCCAGAGCCTTTTTCTTCCCCTCTCAACATTCTGGGATACGTCTCATTCTGCTCTGCAGATTTATCACTCTGCTGTTAAAAACCAATTCTACCATCTCAACAGTTCTCAGCATGATGTCCATGTATGACATCCTTCTTCATGAAGATCAACATGCAATAGCCATTGAGAACAGTGCTCTTCCAATCTCTTAGCTAGCTTCCTGAAGTCAGCTTGCAGGATGTTATTGTTCTTGTCATTAGTCCCAATGTGAACCACCATCTCTGCAGCTGTCCCAAAACATCCTTGCCTCTGGCACTGAGGCAAAATGCCATGTCTACAATTGTACAAGTACCTGTCCACTCCCCTCAGTACCAGTTTCTCCTATCACTATTGCCCTTGCATTTTACTTTCTCTTCCTCGTACAGCTGGACCACTCACCTGTGCACATGCTTTGGCTGGCCTTCACAGAAGAACTGTCATCTGTTTTCCCAAGGCAAAAAAATGATTAAAATGCAGCCAGGTTCCCTTACTGCCTACCTGGTTCCTCTCCTTTAATCTTCTCAGCCCTAAGCCTAGTGTCTGCTTTTTCAAGGTGACCACATGCTATCCAGAACCCCCTCAGCCCTGTAGATACCATAGGGTCCCCAGTTGCTGCAGAGCTCAGTGCTCCAGCCAGAATGAATTCCACTTGGAGCATCTAGAGTTACACAGATAGTAAAGGTTGTGCAAATCAGGCCTGAGCTCTTCAACCAAAGCTTAACTAAATAGAGAATGGATCCTTGGTTTTATTTTGCCTGTAGTCCTAGTTTAGTGTAGACTTTAGATGTAAATTCTGTATTAGAGTGCTACTCCGGTCTGCCACATTTGCCCGTTGCTGTGCAGGAGTCCTCATCTTTCCCATTCATTCCTCTTGTAAGAGCTCTTGTATGCATTTTCCAGTGACTGAAAGCTGAGGCGTGTATGTTGTTCTGCTCCTCTTCCCTGCTCCACCCTCCTTGTCCTTTACTGTTTCTATAGTGGGGTGGCACATTAGCTCAGTGGTTAGCACTGTTGCCTCACAGCACCAGAATCCCAGGTTCTATTCTGGCCTCTGACGACTCTGTGGAGTTTGCACATACCCCTTTTCCCCGCCCCCCCCCCCCCCCCCCACCAACCAAGTGTGCGTGGGTTTTCTCTGGGTGCTCCAGTTTCTTCCCATAGTCCAAAGATGTCCAGGTCAGGTGAATTGGCCATGCTAAATTGCCCATCGTGTTAGGTGAGAAAGTGAGGTCTGCAGATGCTGGAGATCAGAGCTGAAAATGTGTTGCTGGAAAAGCGCAGCAGCTCAGGCAGCATCCACGGAACAGGAAATTCGACGTTTCGGGCATAAGCCCTTCATCAGGAATGAGGAAAGTGTGATAAAAGATAGGGAGGAGGGACTCCCTCCCTACCTCTTAGCCTGCTGGACACACTTTCCTCATTCTGATGAAGGGCTTATGCCCGAAACGTCGAATTTCCTGTTCCATCATGTTAGGTGCATTAGTCAGAGGGAAATGGATCTGGGTGAGTCACTCTTCGGAGGGTTGGTGTGGACTGGTTGGGCCTAAAGGCCTGTTTCCACACTGTAGGGAATCTAAAACCACAGACAATGGAGTGAGTACAGCTTGTTTTAAGTCAACCTTGGAAGGGATGGAAGTCAAAAGTACTTCTCACATGTTCCTGCATTTAAAGTAGGGGCAGAAGAGATGAGCAAGAAGGAAGAATTAGTCTGTCAAATTAATGTCAACTTTAAATAAGTTTATGCATTAAATGGATGAGAAGTCCTTTTTCAGAGTTCTGTCATCTAAATGTAGCTGCTTTTTAGTGCTTCTCCAGATTTTAATATCCTTTTGCAGCTAAGATGAGCAAAGAAGGGAGCCACTCTTACATGTTGCTTGACTGTAAACGTTAAATGGGAGGGGAACTGTCTGTGTTGGTAGCGGATGTCTACACACACATGACTCGAGTTTCTTTCATACGTGCAGGCAGACCTCTTATTCAATGAAGGATGTAGCTAAAATTAGACAGTTTAGTCTTTAGAGACCAGGTTCTGTGTTTTATATTGAATTAAAATTACATCTGTTTATTTGAACAACTGTAATGGGCTAGATCTTACTCTGGTCCCATCACCCCTGTGGAATAAATCTAATTTTAATAGACCACTTAGAAAATATAAATAAAAACAAAGTACAGCACATCAAAGCAATTGTCTTGCCTGAACAGCTCAGCTTCAACATGGCGTAAATGAAAAGACTACAGTTTGGACATTATTCCAAACCAGCACCAACCTTTCTTCAGCCACTGCTAATTAGGGTGCTTAGTACAGAACACTGTAAACCTCCTTAAGTTGATAAATATCCATCTAGAGCTGAAAATGTGTTGCTGGAAAGGCGCAGCAGGTCAGGCAGCATCCAAGGAGCAGGAGAATCAACGTTTCGGGCATGAGCCTGCTCCTTGCATGCTGCCTGACCTGCTGCGCCTTTCCAGCAACACATTTTCGGCTCTGATCTCTAGCATCTGCAGTCCTCACTTTCTCCTAGAAAATATCCATCTAGACCCAATAGTGACGTGAAAAATGACTAAGCTTTTATATTTTGTTCTGTTTTCAATTCTATAGAAATGGAATGGGCTATAACTGATCATGTTTGGGTTTCTGTTTTCCCCTCCATTTGAAATACTAAACATTTCAGAGAACTATTCACCAGAATCTTTACTTATCTATCAAATTAACTGATCTCACTTGGTAACATGAGGCTGACTAATTTACCAGGTGCTTCTGCGGTCCAGACAGGTTGCTCATGAGACATCAAAGCTCGATTTCTGGGTTGAGGATATTTCATGGCACTCCTCCGAACGAGTCATTTCCTGCCCTTTTATTTCTTCCATGTTCCAACATGTCTTTAAAACATGCTCTTCTCCTTGAGTAAAAGGCACTGAAATTACTGAGTAGGTTTCTCTGCTTATCCTCAGTCTTGGCTCCTCTTCCTGCCTGAATTTCCAATAAAAGACAGGATGTCCTTTAAAGGACTGAAACTCCACAGTTACTATTTTTGGATTTGGGTGTGTTGTTGGTCTACGAGACACATTCAAACAACGGAATTGAAGTACCAAGAGTGAGCCAAGACTGGCAGGATGAGTTGGCTGTCAGGATGATGATGAGGACAACGTTGCCATTATAATACCAAAAATGTACAGTTTTGAAAATAAAATTGCAAACATCAACTAAAACCAACTCGCCAGATTAAGTGTAACAAGAGTAGACCATTCAAAGAGATTATGGCTGCCTCCCACCTCCTGACTTGCTTTGAGTTCAAGTCTTGATACTCTTCTTTAAAAACAAATCTGTCAATCTTTGGTCTATAAATTTCAACTGAGCTACAGCCACTGGGGAGATTTATATACATTTCTACCACCCTCTGTGTGAAATGATTCTTTATTTCACTCCCACAGTCTCATGACTTCGTTCCAAGAGATTGGCAGTACACACTCCTCCAATATTGCAGCAGATGTCATTGGGACACTGTCATCTGATTGAGGGAAGAAACTTGCAGACAGAAACTGTGCTGGCCTTTAGAAATCCTTATCGTTATACCTCAGCATTTTCGAAGAGTTCCATTGTAATTGGATTTTCCAAGGAAAGTGCACTAAATTGTATGTTGAATATTGTCAAGACAACCTAATAAAAACGAGACAAAAATCAAAGATCTGTGGATGCTAGAAATCAAAACGGAAACAAAAACAAACCAAAGAAACTCAACCAGTCTGGCAGCATCCATTCCTTTGCCTGCTGTACTCCCTGTTCTCTGGGCTCTACCTTCACCTATGGTTTGCTCCACCACATTGCCCCCTCCACAGCTTAAAGACTACTTTTTCCTAATGGCAATTACTTCTGAAGGAAGGGTCACTGGATCGGAAACATTGTAATACTTTCTCCCCAGAGACACTGCCAGACCTGCCAAGTTTCTCCAGCAATTTCTGTTTGTGTATTAAAAATTGAACTCGGCAGGACTCAGAAACCTCTGGTGCCAGAGATGCTTACAGCTAACATCACTTGAGGTCCCAACCTTTATAGTTTTTCTTCATGTTTCCATGATCCAATTAAGTGTTTAATTGTGCAGATTACAATGCAGCATAACAGTTTGAAATGATTTGAACAAAATATTCTACTTTTTTGAAAAAGCGCTGTTCAAGTGGTATAGCTACATTATTGTTGTTAATAATGCCTTTAGCTCATGAACCAGATGCATCGATCTGGATTTGCTGGGTGCAGATGTGGGAAACAGCTAACCATTTTAGGTGCAAGAATTTGGCACTCCAACATTGGTAACGCTATCAAAGTTAAATGCAGGCAGAAAGGCTCACCTTTGATTGCAAGATGCTCAGATCATTCACAAGTGGGAAGCATCACTGCATTAGGAAAAACAACTAGACAACCCGAAATCACTGTGTAGAGCACAAATGGGAGGTGCAGCAGTGGGCTGGATGTCAGGGTTAGCTGTGAAGGATATTTAAATGGTTAGGGTATCTTAATGAGTGTAAACTGAGATTATAAATCATGCAAGGGATAGTCATCAGATGGAGCTCATTGCATGGGTGGACTTCAACAAAGCTATAGGCAAATTTCTGGAGACCAGTGTGCTAATCCACTGTAACGTGCAAGTCTGAATTTAGCATTTAAAGTTCTCAAAGTTTGTGTAAAAATTTGCAGCTCAGGAGCCAGTTACCGTACTTTTGGGGTGCCGTACAAAGTTGCTTTGCAGACATTTCGTCCGCTGTCTTAATGATATCTTCAGGGCTTTGGAGCTTCCTGTGAAGCGCTGCGGTACTGTGTTTTCTGGAATTTATTTGGTTCTGTTCCCGTTCAAAACCTATTTGGGGTAAGACATGGAAGACCAGCCAGGAATGTATTACCCACTATACGTCTCAAAGAATGGTGGTTGTCTGCAGAGGAGTTGAAATAGGGTCATATAGGTAATAAGATTGGAAATTATAAAAGCACTGTTGGCATGTCCAAAGGTCAGCTTGTCGTCTTGGGATCAAATGAGACCCTAAGGTGACAAGCTGACTGGCTTAGAAACTTAAATTTCCCTTCTCCTAGAGACTTCCACTGGAAGAGAGTTTCTTTACTTTTTGAAATTCGTTAATCTTAAATACCTTAATTAGATTATCTCTTAATCAACGACAATCGTGGGATTGCAACTCCAGTACACAAAACCTGTTTCATTCATGTTCCAATGAACCTGCACCGTACTGTGATCAAGAGCATTGCATCCTCTGAAGTGAGGCCTCCTGTGGATCTCAAGTCCAATCTCTCCAGAGGTGTGCTGTAACACATCTGAACAAGTTGATTAAAAATATCTATCCTCTGAAATGTGGATCCCAGAGCTGAATGCAAAATAGCATCTGCTTAAGGCTTTGTTGAGCTAACTTCCACACCTTGCATTTAATCTCCTAACCAATTTTCTATCCATGTCACAAGATTACCTCCAAATCTATATCCCCTTATTTTTACAATCTCGTCTATTGCCTCCTAGGGAAGAAAAACTTCCAGAGACTTCAGTTACCATGATAGATAGTTCCTCAAAACTCAACTAGATCCACTAAACAGGTTTAACATATACAAATTCATACAAGTTCTCATTGATCAGTTCATACGCAAATAATAATTTACTCTTGGTCTTTAAAATGCAATTCACCATAACAGATATTAGGTAAAGCAGATTAGTTTAAGCTAATTTTATTTTAAATCTCACTCTTCCTAAAGTGGAATGATGTTATTCCTTACCTGCCTCTTACTACCTATTTACCGCTTGGCAAGGTGCGAAGAAACGATGAGGACATCTGTAAATCTTCAATCTTATTTTCTTCCAGTACTTTTCCAAAACAGGGTTAAATCCAGTTTCTCCCGATAATTTTAACTGTACTTTGTACATTTGATGCAATCTCTCGTTTTCTCCTAAGAAAGAGGAGTAGGCCATTGCATCTGTCAAGCCCACCATTGATCGGATTGTGGTTTTAATTTGATTCTCCTCCCTAGCTCACATAACCCTCAACTTATTTATCAAAAACCTGTCTCACTTGTATGTATTCAATAATCCTGCTTGTACTGCAGTCTATTGAAGAGAATTCCAAAGTCTAAGAACTTTCAGAAGAAATTCCGCTTCTTGGTTGGGAGACTCCTTTTAAATTGCCCCTCAAGGTCTAGAACCCCTCAGGAGAAAGCATCCTTTCCAAAATTATCCTCTCAAAATCTGACGTTTGAATGAAAACTACCTTTCACTGCAAACTCAAATGAGTATTGGCCCAACCTGCTCAATCTTTCATCCTCAAAGTTAATCTAATGAACCTTCTTTGAATAGTTTACAAAGACAAGTGCACCCTTTCTCACACTTGGAGACCAAATCTTTATTCAAAACTCCAGACGCGGTCTCACTAATGCCCTTTACCGTTATCTCACATCAAATACTAAATCCCTTGCAATAGGCCAACATTGTATTTGCCTTTCAATTACTTGCTGTATTTGCATGCAACGTTTCCACTAATCATTTTTCTTCTGACGAGAGCTCCGTGCATGGTAACAACTTTTGGAATCAGAAGTCAATACTGCAAACAGGATGGACATGCTGATGGATGTGCACAGACCATCAGAACTGCTGCAGCTTAGTCGGGCCATTGCTTATAGGCTAAACATTTGTACTGCATGTTTGCCAATATTTAGACCATTCTGGAGTCTCTCTCCATACAAGTGTGTGGCTTTTCTATTCATTCTGCCAAAATGGACAACCTCACATTTTCCCTACATTAGCAAAAGTATGGTGGATCACATAATCACAACTGGCCTGGGATTCCAATGGTCCAAGTGAGTGGTGTCTTTGCCAATGAGGTAAGCTCAATCCTGGATTCTGATGGCTCTGGATTCCTTGAGGCGGCTGTGTGGAGTCTTATGGTCTGAGATTCCAATTGCCCAGAATGGTGGTCGGATCCAACAGGGGCTTCAACATTGAGGGGTGTGCTTAAGGCAGCTTCTGCAGGCAGCATCGTCAGCAGCACAGTGGTTCAGCCTGAGATTTGGCACCTTCGGTGTTGGCTTTCTGAAGCAGCAGATCTGTCTTTTCCTCAATCTGTGGAACCCTGTAGCCGTGAACTGAACAAAGATGGACTTTGTCTTAATTGTTTTAATCATGTGATATGTTATTAAGTAAGTCATAGAGTCAGAGATGTACAGCACAGAAGGAGACCCTTGGATCCAATTAGTCTATGCTGACTAGATATCCCAACCTAATCTAGTCCCATTTGCCAGCCCCCAGCCCATATCCCTCTAAACCCTTCCTATTTATATACCCACCCAGATGCCTTTTAAGTGTTGTTTTTGTACTAGCCTCCACCACTTCCTCTGGCATTCCATACACACACCACCCGCTGCATGAAAAAGTTGCCTCTAAGTCACTTAAATGTTTCCCCTCTCACCCTAAACCTATAGCCTCTAGCTCCGGACTTGCCCACCCCAGGGAAAAGACCTTGTCACATTATTTTATAAACCTTTATAACATCACCCCTGTCTCTCACATTCCAGGGAAAACAGCCCCAGCCTGTTCAGCCTCTCCCTACAGCTCAAATCCTCCAACCCTGGCAACATTCTTGTATGTCTTTTCTGAACCCTTCAAGCTTCACAACATCCTTCTGAAAGGAGGGAGACGAGAACTGCACACAATAATCCAAAAGTGGCCTAACCAATACCCTGTACAGTCACATGACCTCCCAACTCCTGTACTCAATGCTCTGACCAATAAAAGAAAACATACCAAACACCTTCCTGACTATCCTATCTACCAGAGCCGCCACTTTCAAAAAACTATGAACTTGCACTCCATGGTCTCTTTGCTCAGCAACATTCCCCAAGACCTTCCCATTAGCATATAAGTCCTGCTCTGATTTGTTTTTCCAAAATGCAACACCTCACATTTTTCTAAATTAAACTGCATCTGTCAGTCTTCAGCCCATTGGCCCATCCGATCAAGATCCCGTTGTACGAGGGAAAGCTTCTTCACTGTCCACTACACCTCCAATTTTGGTGTCATCTGCAAACATACTAACTATACCTGTGTTCATATCCAAATCATTTCTATAAAAGATGAAAAGCAGTGGTGAAAATGTGTTGCTGGAAAAGCGCAGCAGGTCAGGCAGCATCCAAGGAGCAGGAGAATCGATGTTTCGGGCATGAGCCCTTCTTCAGGAAAGAAGGGCTCATGCCCGAAACGTCGATTCTCCTGCTCCTTGGATGCTGCCTGACCTGCTGCGCTTTTCCAGCAATACATTTTCAGCTCTGATCTCCAGCATCTGCAGTCCTCACTTTCTCCTACGAAAAGCAGTGGACCTAGCACTGATCCTTGTGGCACACCACTGGGCACCAGTCTGAAAACCAACCCCCCACTATCACCCTGTCTTCTACCTTGGAGTCAGTTATGTATCCAACTAGCTAGTTCTCCCTGTATTCCGTGAGATCTAACCTTGCTAACCAATCTATCATGAGGAACCTTGTTGAACACCTTACAGAAGTTCAATCGACCACGTCCATCACTCTGGCCTCATTAATTCTCTTTGTTACTTCTTCAAAAACAAAACTCAAATTCATGAGACATGATTTCCCACGCACAAAGCTATGCTGACTATCCCTAGTTAGTCTTTGCCTTTCTAAACACAGATAAATCCTTTCCCTCCAACAACTTGCCTACCATCCATGTCAGGCTCACTGGTCTTTAGTTCCCTGGCTTTTTCTTACCACCCTTCTTAAATAGTGGCACCATGCTAGCCAACCTAGAGTCTTCCGACACCTCACCTGTGACTATCGATGATACAAATATCTTAGCAAGGGGCCCAGCAATCACTTCCCAAGCTTCCCAGAGAGCTCTAAGATACACCTAATCATGTCCTAGGGAGTTATCCACTTTTATGTATTTCAAGACATCCAGGTGCCAGAGTATGGCAACTCAAACATTTTTCATTACTTTTTTTTGTAGAAATACAAGTGACAGGAAGTTAGTATTCTGTTCTATTCCACAATCCCTGTACAGTTTCCATGTCTTCAACTTGTTTTTCTATCTTTGCATCACAAGTAATTTTTTTCTAAAATACAACTCATTCCTTCATCGAGGTTAATTATACACATCATAAATTATAAATAGTTAAAAATCACAACACCACATCCAGATGAAGGAGCAGCGCTCAGAAAGCTAGTGCTTCTAATTAAACCTGTTTGACTATAACCTGGTGCTGTGCAATTTATAAACTTTGTACACCAGCATCTCCAAATCATAAATTATATATGGTTGATGTCCCAACACTGGCCCCTGTGGCTTTCCAATCATTAGCTTGTCAACTGGAATATGAACCACGCACACTGACTTTTCTCCTGTTGGTTATCCATGTTAATACATAACCTATATACACTAATCTTGTAGGGTAATCTTTATGCCTTTTTGAAATAAAGTCTACTGGAACTACTGGTTCCCCATTATGCACCTCACTTGTTACATCCTCTAAAGAATTCAATAAATTTGTCATAAACCATGCTGACTCTGCCCATGTGTACCATGACTTCCTAAATATTTTGCTATTACTTCCTTAATGATGAATTTAGCATTGCCCCATATGGATATTGGACTAACTGGGCTAACTAATATTAAATGTTTAACAAGCCTGATACTTGTAATTCTAAACTATTACTTTCGTTTATCTTTAAGGGACTACAATACACTTGAATATCTGCATGGACCTTTAGGGATACTCTTAACATCCCTTTATTTTCTTTTTCATTCACTTTCAGTACCTCACTTTTTTTTGTATCCCTTTTTTGTTCTTTATCATATTCCAATCCTGGGATTGAGAGATCTTTGTATTTTATACCATTGCATTGATTTTGATTTGATTTATTACCAACGCATGTACTCAGATCATAGTAAACAAGGACATACAGATCATAGGATCCTTAGACAGACAGGCATACAAGGTCACAGCTGCACAGGAAGTACACAAAGCAAAATCAATATTAGCACAAAGTAACATTGTTTGACGTTAGAGGTCCATTCAAGAGTGCAATATCAACAGGGAAAAAGCGGTGTATGCGCGCGCACACATGTGTGTCTTGGCCTGACAACAAGCTGCAGGACAGCATTACTAGGGTCAGAGGCATCTCTGACATTCGCAGCCTTTCTGCAGCACTGAGTGCAAAGGGAGTTCACCGATGGGAGGTTGGCTTTCACGATAGTTTGCAGAACAGTTGTTGTACCAGACTGTTACTCATGTACTTTCTTTTTTTTTACAGAAGAGTGTGAGCTTAAAATGGAGACCAAATAATATTTGAAAACCAGATTACCAATGCATCTAGAGTTATTGAGTATGCTGTGCAACCAGAATTCATCTAACTGCACCCCTCAACTCCAAGCCCACAAATTCAACCTCAAAAAATTGAGCAATTTAATATACCTGTTGTTAAAATTCTAATTTTTTTTAGCTTGAACATTAATCACTAAAACATCTCATTTACTAAGGTGAAAATTCTCTAGAAAGCATTTTGAACAACTTGTGGGTGGCTCACCATTCAATGACTTGACTGTGTAGTGACAGGCAAGTTTATATAGCTGGTTTCCATTGGAAATTGGCATAGGAATTGCAGTTTTAAAAGAGACAAATATTACAAGAATAGAAAGCAAGGCTCTGTTAGTGCACATTGTTTAACAGTAAGATAGACACAACCATTGCTGTGAAGCTTGTCAGATGACGAGCGCACATTTTGTCCTCACTCCAGATTCTTTTGATAAACTTTCCTTCTTCTCTTCACACACATCTTCACAATATAAAGGTCTTTCCTCTTCCAACTCATTGTTGGGCGAGTCAAGCACTTTCATTTTCACTTTATAATCTGTAGTGATCTCTGAAATTTAACCATTAACTTTTCTAAAATAGTCAATGTCAAGCAAGAAAAACACTTCTGGCCACAAACTTTTAAACTGATTTGTTATTTTATTGCTATTGTAGATGATTATATAGTCCAGTAAGAAAATAAATCCACAAAAGCCACTCCACAATGTAATTCAATGAATTACTCCAATTGGATATATACAGAACTTTTCTTTTTGAAGTTATATTTTACACAGTAAAGACCAACATAATTTTGGTAGTAGTCATCTGTTTTGGTCCAGAGTAGACCATCTTAAAAAAAAATTTGCACAGAACCCTGAGATTAGTAACGTGTAAAATGGATTCACATTACAATGTTTTTGTGAAACATACACTTAAAGTTGGAATGTTAATTTAAAATCTGCAAGTGCAGCATTAAGAGAAAGCTATGCACAAATAACAATGGTCAAAGCACAGAACAATTTTTTTTGGCTTCACTTCAGTTATGGTTTTAAGTCCATCCCATATCTTTCAGCTTCCTTCTCAAAATTAAAGTAGATGTCTTTCATACTTTCATCATCAGACATTTTTGTTGAGTCTGAAGTGTCATCAGCAGCTTTTTGTCCACCTGTGAAGTCAAAAGAGTTTTCTTCATAGTCATCAATATCTGCTTGCTGATTTTCGATACACTCAGAATGCCCAATATCCAACAAGCTCTCTGTAGGGAGAGAGAAAGTTTCATAAGGTAATGGAAGTACGAGTGGAATCTCAGTTCTACAGAGAAAGCATTTTATAAACACTTGCAACTACAGGCTGGATTGTACAGCTGAGAACAAAACCTAATCAGGCTAATCAGAGAAGGTCTTATAGAAAGAACCAGAGGAAGGAAGATCAGCACAAACTGACCAGCTTTCCAAGGCAAATTAGCCACCTTTCCCCTCAGCTGGAAATGGCAAGTTTCACGTAAAAGATAAACAGGGATGAGAGAAAACCACTTCCATTTTAATTTATTGCAGAGGGTACAGTTAAAAGATGCAATAAAAAAGGGATTTTTTCCTTTATCTACACATGTTTTCTGAATTCCCAGAGGAATATAAATAAAACTGTGTCCTTAAAGTAACCAACTAATGCAGCCCATTTGACCAGGCAGCGTTGAAAAAGAGCCTGTACTATTACGTTTGGATTAGAAAACCTGTGGCATCTCAGAAACTATTTTACAGCCTCAATTCACATGGAATTTGATATTATTCACGACTATACTGTGGATGAATCCCACAAATTACTTACCCAGAGAAAACAGCCAGTATTAGTCAGTTTCACTGATCCGCATATTCCACAAGAAAACATTAAATATTGACCAGAGTTTATTATTCAAATTCAGCAAGGAAGCCAGACTTGGGGCTTGGAAGAGAGACAATCACACCTAGCACTGTGCACTGTGTAATACTAAACAGCCACATAAACCATTTCACAGCAAAATGGGTCAATATACACCAATATCTTGTATGCTCCAGCAAGCCTGCAGTATAGCATGGAAGAATTACAGAATGGTCACAGCATAGAAGGAGGACATACTGCCAGCTGTATTGTTAATTGCTCTCCAAGGAACAATCCAGCTAGTGCCACTGCCCTCCATATTCTTCCTTTAGAGATAATAACCCAAATCACTTGAATGAACTTGCCTCGACCACACAGGCAAAATTATCCAGATTGAAAAATTAAAACCCTTTATACTCCTATGCAATACACTGCATGCCTCACTTGCCTGCCCATTCAACAAACGCACCTCTTTTTGAAGTTCTATACTAATGTTGCTCACTGTAATATTTCATTTTGTATCTTTAGCAGACTTTGAATTGTGCCAAGTGATTTGCATATTGGTGCACCTCCTGCCATTGCACGGAGATGAGAATTCTGACATCATTCCAGTTCCACCTCCGTGTGCTATTGAAGTCTGCACCCATACCATCGAGAGCTACATCTACCCTCAACCTCCCCTCTTGTCATGATCACCATCCCATCTTTTGCATGCGTAACCTGCACATGTCCTACATTATTGGTTCTAAAAGTTCCTCAGCATGTGTTGTTCAACTTATTAGACACTTTTTAATCAGGAGTATAAAAATCTAGTCATCTACGCTATCCTAGAGTCCAAGGAAGACTCCAAATTAATACCGGTGCCTCTATGATTTCCATTTTCACTTCTTTCAGTATCTCTGGATGCAGATCATCCAGTACTGGTCATTATCAAAATTAAATACAGACAGCAAATCCAATGCCAACACCTTATCAATTTTAAGTTCTTCTAGCCTGAATTATCAATGAAGACAACACTGCCCATGTTACTCTGAAAGAGGAGATAAAGTCAGATGTTAAGTGCTGATTTAGTGCCCCAGTTGTCCCCCTACCTCCATCAGTAAATTCTCTTTTTTGGTCCGCTAACAAGTCCACCTTTCACTTTTGCTCTTTCATTAGGTGTATGCCTATAAAAAACATTTAGACAGACAGAAGACTGGGGCATAGGGAAATAGGAGGAACGAAAAGAAAAAAGGTTAGTTGGAAGGAAAGACCGATAGTGAGGCTGGCTCAGCACCTAATAACTGCTGAAGCAGAGGAACTTTGACAGGAGACCGGGCAGCCATCAATAATATCCCAATCAACCTGGAACCAGTTGCCATGAGATTGGCTTTGTTTGAAGGATGAATGACACTTCCAACCAATGCAGTACTCATTACAAATTGCCCTGAAGTACCATGTTACATAAAATGTCCTACATTCAGCAATACAGCCTTTTGATTCAAAGGTCTAGGTGCAAATATAACTTGTATGGGGAATCAAAATAGGGAATGCAAATGACAACAATCTGGCCACTCCAATCTGACACTGTATTCCCTGATCTTGCGGCTTTGAGAGAAGATGGCTAACTTAAACATCCTGAAGTAATAAAGTGCCTCACCCATAAATAACTAGCAGAGTATTTAGGAGGAAGACTGAGCACCTACCTTGAGCATCAAGAACAATGTCCATGACACCATGCTTGACCTTCATGTGCCGGCTTAAATTCCCTTTGAGGGTAAACTTGCTTGAACAGTATGGACATTTGAAGGGCTTGCTGTCTGAATGAAGGTGCATGTGACCCAGCAGATTATACATCCGATTGAATTCTTTTCCACATACCTAAAAGACAAAGAAAACTCCCATTAAAAGCCAAATTACTGACCAAAGTGGCTATTTGTGTAGAGAACCAACCTTGTTTACAATAAAGATTTCCTCCTACCTTTACTTATTTTCCTGTTTATTGGCTTGTGTCAAACAGTATAAGCCATTGTCCTGTTCGACCAATGAGTTGAACTAAGTGTTATGAACGCAGGTTGAATTGCATCAACCGAGGGGGTTA
The DNA here is from genome assembly GCF_020745735.1 of Hemiscyllium ocellatum. Lineage (NCBI taxonomy): Eukaryota > Metazoa > Chordata > Chondrichthyes > Orectolobiformes > Hemiscylliidae > Hemiscyllium > Hemiscyllium ocellatum. Next base: position 31,115,456 of record NC_083439.1, on the reverse strand, counting down.
AATTTAGTCATATTGTAATGTTGATCGTAAACAGCATCATACACAGTAGAATTATGAACAGGTTATACAGAGTATTCTGAAATGAAGGACATTACTTTTGGTGTTGAAAAATGGAACTGAACCCAACAATGTATAGAGGTGGAGAGAAACCTCAAGCTTCACTAGTCCCATCATTTTGCTTCCTTTCTTTCCTCATTGTCCCACTGGAAAAATCCACTGCCTTCAGTGTACAAAGTCCTGGCAATGAATAGCCACTATAGCAAACTATTAGGACTTAGCTTGACCTATAGATCAAACTGGAATCTTGCACAAGCCAATATTTCAAGAAAATGTCATTTTAAAGATTTTTTAAAAAAAAATCCATTCCTGGGATGTGTGGGAGACAGAATAGTCCTCAGTTTACTTAAAAAACTTGGTCAGTGGACCATCTGTACTGGTGCTTTCTTAAAGTGTTAACTGGAATAAGGGATTTTACACACAGGGGAAAAAAAAAGAATTTGGGCTTTAGAGTTATGGAAATGCATAGCACAGAAACAGACTCCTCGGTCCAACTCATCTATGTCGACCAGATATCATTGATAAATCTAGTCCCATTTGACATATCCCTCCAAACCCCTCCTATTCATCTAACCAACCAGATGCCAATTAAATGTTGCAATTGTACCAGCCCCAACCACTTCCTCTGGCAGCTCATTCTACCACTCTTTGCATGAAAGGTTGCCCTTTAGGGTCCCTTTTATATCTTTCCTCCCTCACCTATGCTGTCTAGTTCTGGACTCCCCAACCCCAGGGAAATAACTTTGTCTATTTATCCTATCCATGCCAGTCATGATTTTATAAACTTCTAAGATCACCCCTCATCCTCTGACGCTCCAGGGAAAACAATCCCAGCCTAATCAGGCTCTCCCTATAGATCAAATCCTCTAACCCTAGCAACATCCTAGTAAATCTTTTCTGAACCCTTTCAAGTTTCATATCATTCCGATAGGAAGGAGACCAGAATTGCGCACACTACTCCAAAAGTGACATAACTAATGTCCTGTACAGCCGCAAATGACTCCCCCACCTCTTATTCTCATTGGACTGACCAATAAAGGTAAGCATACCAAATGCCTTCTTCACTATCCTATCTAGCTACAACTCCACTTTCAAGGAACTACAAACCTACACTCCAAGATCTCTTATTTCAGCAACTCTCCACAGGACCTTATCATTAAGCCCTGCCCAGATTTGCCTTTCCAAAGTACAGCACCTTTCATTTATCTAAATTAAACTCCATCGGTCTCTTCTCAGCCCACTGGCCCATCTGACCAAGACCCCATTGTACTTGGAGGTAACTTTCTTCACAGTTTACTATATCTCCAATTTTGATGTGTCATCCGCAAACTTACTAACCATATGCACATCTAAATTATTTACAGCTGTGGACCCATCACAGATCCGTGTGGCATACCATTGCTTTTCAGACTGGAAGCCTGTGACCAATTCTCCATCATCCTTTACCTCCTGCTTTTGAGCCAGTTCTGTATCCAAACGCTAGTTCTCCCTGTATAGGAGAACTATCTATAATGCCATAGCTGTGTTCTCGTGAAACTTCTCATAATTAGAAATAATGGGGCCAGTAGGAAAAGTGGGGTTGGGGGCAGACCAGCAGAAAATATCACTCAATCACTCAAAAGTCACCCAAAAAGTCTAAAGCAAAAGTATAGCACAGCCAGAATGATGGTTGGAATGATTTATTAGCAAATGTAAAATTAAACAGTACATTTTAAAAAAAAATCTAAGAAAGCTGTTCTCAGTACAGTACCTCTCAAAGCTGCTCTATCAGCAGCTGACATTGGCGCAAGTGCAGCATGACATGAAAACCAGCAGTGACATTGTGCATGCGGAGAGACTAAGAACGCAAACCAATCCCCACTGGAATCACACTATTGCAAATGGAGGAAAGCATGCTCGAAAATACCATTCCCTAATTCTTCAGCAATGTTATAGCCAAATCACGCTGCCAAAACATGGGTTCTGCCAAAACTACCTGCATTCCACGTGATCTAACCTTGCTAACCAGTTTACCATGAGGAACATTGTCAAATGCCTTACTTAAGTCCATTACATTGTGCCTACAGCTCTACCCTCAATCCTGAGTTTTTTTTTGAAGTAACAATCAAGTTCATGAGAAATTATTTCCCATGCACAAAGCCATGTTGTCTACCCCTAAACAGTCCTTACCTTTCCAAATAAATGTAAATCCCGTCCCTCAGGATTCCCTCCAACAACTTGCTCGCCACCGATGTCAGGCTCACCAGTCTATAGTCCCCTGGGTTGTCTTTACCACCCTTCTTAAATAGTGGCACCACGTTAGCCAACCTCCTGTCTTCTGACACCTCACCTGTGACTATAGATGATACTCATATCTCAGCAATGGGCCCAAAGTTCCAAGGTACACCTGATCAGGTCCCAAGGATTTATCCACCTTTATGTGTTTTAAGTCATCCAGCACTACATCCTCAGTAAAATGGACATTTTTCAATTATGTAACTACTTATTTCCTTATGTTCTCTATCTTCTATACCCTTCTCCACAGTAAATACTGATGCAAAATACTATCTCCCCCATCTCCTGCGGTTTCAGATACAGGCTGCCCTATTGATCTCGGAGGGGCCCTAATCTCTCCCCAGCTACCCTTTCTGTCCTTAAAATATGTTTATATAATGTCTTTGGATTCTCCTTAACCCTACTGCTAAAGCTATCTCATGGCTCATTTTGGATGGGTTGGATCGAAGGGTCTGTTTCCATGCTGTACATCTCTATGACTCTATGATTTCCCTCTTAAGTATACCCCTACTGGCTTTGTACTCTAGGGATTTAATAAGTTTCTGCTGTCAATACCTGACATATGCTTTCTTCTTATTCTTGAAGAAAACCTCAATTTCTCTAAGTCATACAGCTTTCCTTACACCTACCAGCCTTACCCTTCATCCTAATGGGATGATACTGTCCACGGACTCTTGTTACCTCATTTTTGAAAGCTTTTCATTTTCCAGCCATTGGTTTACCTATAAATATCCACCCCAGTCAGCTTTTGAAAGTTCTTGCTTAATACTGTCAAAATTGGCCTCTCTCCAATTTAGAATTTCAACTTTTAGATCCAGGGCAAATGAGGAGAGATCAGTCTGAGACTGGTACAGTTGAGAAAAGGAGAAAGTCAACCTGGACAGACAGAAACAAAAGCAGAGAAGAGCGAAGACTGATAAATTAAACTACATGTATTTCAATGAAAGAGATTAACAGGCAAGGCAGATAAACCCAGGGCATAGTTAGTGACATGGGACTGGGATATCATAGCAATTAGAGATATGGCTCAGGGTTGAACAGGACTGACAGCTTAATGTTCCAGGGTATACATGCTGCAGGAAGGATAGAAAGGGCAAAGAGGAAGGAGTGGTGTTCTTGACTGAGGATAACATTATGGCTGTACTTAGAGATGATATACCTGGGAATACATCCAGGGAAGTTATTTGGAAGAAAGGGATGGTCACCTTATTGGGAATGTACTATAGGCTCATCCAATAGTCGTCAGAAAATTAAGAAACAAATTATTCTCCTTGCAGCAGAGAATGTTAAGAGGTGACCTTATTGAAGTGCTCAAAACCATCAACTATTTTTGACAATATCCTTCTTTACTCTATTGATTATGGCAGTAATCAATTTCAAGACTTTCAGCAGGCGAGCCAGGAGTGAGGATTAACTTTTCTTTTTAAAAAAAACGGTCTGGTTAGAATTTGGAATGTGCTGCCTGGGTGGGTGCAGGTGAATTCTATACATGGTCTCAAAAGAGACCTGGATATATATTTGAAAGGAATGAATTTAGAGGGCTATGAAGAGGGGGCTGGAGAATGGGACTATCTGGGTAGCTCTTTCAGGAGCCAATACAGACATGGGCAGAATAGCCTCCTTTTGTAATGTAAAATTTTATAATTTAGTGTTCCTCACTTCAAAAGCCTCAATCTTAAAAAAAAAAGCAGTAAAAGACAATTTCATACTGGAAACACTTATTTGTATTGATACAGTTCAAAAGTACCCAGCTCTTACTCACTAGTGTGGGGTTACTAATCATAAGCAGTCCTTTGTAAGTCATCTGAAGTTTAAAGACTTTGTAATTGATTAAGACGTTTCTGCACCAATTAAGCAACATATTGCTGCATTGTAATCAAAATCTGAACATTTTCCATTGTTGTAAAGCTTTGTTTGTGATGACTAAAATGATTGTCCGTATTTAGCACTCCATATTCTTTGGGGGTGTTCTCAACTCATATTCAATGGGTCCCGCATCAATCCTGAATGAAGATCATCCAACATTCCAATCTTGCATCTCTAATCTCACACTTGCTACCTAAAATTTGTCCCAAACTGATCAATACAGAATATACAGAATATACTGGCTTGATATGCACAAGCAGCCAAGTCCAGACTACATCAATTTATTTCACCCAATTCACCAAAAGATAACCAAGGAACATAAAGTGCTGAAAACCAACACCAATCCTCTCAACCTCACCTTCCAATCTAATCTCAAAATATCTTCAACACCAACCACCCAATCCTTTTGTACCACTCGACTACCTGGATCCCACATTTCATTATCCAAAACTATGAGCTAAGAAATCATAGAATGAAATATTGCTTTAATAACAAAGGGCAATATAAGAATTGGAATCAAGAAAACATTTTAAACAGCTTTATTTTTTAAACAATCAAATGGCCATATAACAGCTAACATTTCCTGTAACACAGGAAAAGAATCTACAGCTGAAGTTCATACTGAAATAAAATCTCCAAAAAAGAACATTGAACATCAGATCTCAACTGTGTCATATATTTGTATACAAAATGTCAAATTATTTTTGGGGGGGTTCTGACAATCAGTTCATTTCTCATGCACCAACAAATGAACCTACTCATTCGGAGGAAGAGGTGGTCATTTCAGCCCCTCGAGCCTGCCCTTCATTTGATACAAACACAGCCGAGCTCACTGTGGGCTCAATCCCATCTTCCTGACGTCAAACTTAGATTAAAATCAGTGATCCCTCCTTCATTGCTCTCTGTGGATCAACATTCTACAGACTAATCAGCCTCTTTAAAGAAAACATTTTGCATTATTTCCCCCCTTAAATGGGAGACCCCTTATGTTGAAACACTCGCACCCAGCTCTAGTGTCTCCCACAAAAGACAAATATCTTTCAGCATCCTCTCAGTCAAGTCCCCACTGCACCTTGTGTATTTCTATAAGATCACACCTCATTCTTGCAAACTCCAGTGGATAAAAAGGTCCAGCCTGTCCATCCTTTCCTCATGAAATAAGCCCCTCATTTCCTCTCCGTCTAACCAACACAATCCTTTACTTCTGGATAACCTGTCTACTTTTCCCAAATTGCTGAGCTGCCTTTGGAGCATTTGGTTGGCATCGCAGAAAATGGAGTCAAGTGAAAATTCAGCTGATTCTACCAGTTAGTGAGTTTTGAGAAGATTTGTAGCTCAGGTTGGGGTTCTGGATGTAGGTTTGCTCGCTGAGCTGGAAGGTTTGTTTTTAGATGTTTCATCACCATACGAGGTAAGTGAGCCTGCAGACAAAGCACTGGTAGCATGGCCTGCTTTCTATTTGTGTTTAGATTTCCTTGGGTTGATGACATTTCCCGCGATGTCATTTCCAGTTCTTCTTCCCGGGGGGTGGTAAATGGGATCCAAGTCAATGTGTTTGTTGTTAAGAGTTCTGGTTGGAATGCCATGCTTCTAGGAATTCTCGTGCTTGTCTGTTTGGCTTGTCCTAGGATGGATGTGGTGCCCCAGTTGAAGTGGTGTCCTTCCTCATCTGTAAGTAAGGATACTAGTGTATGGTAGTCCACACATAATCCATCATGGTCACCCACAAACCCACCAACACACTAAAACAGCAGCTAATGATGAACTTGAAAGACCCTATACTGACAAGCAAAACTGAGGTCATTTACAAAATACCTTGCAAGAACTGTAACACTACATTGGACAAACAGGCAGAAAACTAGCCACCAGGATACATGATCAACTAGCCACAAAACGACATGACCCTCTCTCACTAGTATCCTCACATATGGATGAGGAAGGACACCACTTCAACTGGGACAACACATCCATTCTAGGACAAACCAAACAAAGACACGCATGAGAATTCCTAGAAGCATGGCATTCCAACTAGAACTCTTACCAAGACTTTGACTTGGATCCTATTTACATCCCGAGAAAAAAACCGGAAATGACATCACCAGAGGAAATGCCACTTACTCAAGGAAATCTAAACAAATAGAAAGCGGGACATCCCACCAGCGCTTCACCCAGAGACTCACTGATGCTAGAATATGGTGACGAAACATCTGAACTTTCCAGCTCAGCAAGCAAACCTATATCCTAATTCTACTAGTGTAACTAGCTCTTATTTAAAAGATGGCTGTGTTTACTCAATACCTTTGTAAATGCAAAGCCAGCTGTTCTAGCACCCTGTAACCTTTTGTTCACATTTGGGAAAGGGAATGATTTCCTAACACCAGTTACGTTTCTGAGCTTAAAACAACAGTTGAAGAGATGTCAGCTAGTAGGAAAGGTTTATTGCAACTGGGTTTCAAACTACTTGGAGAAATTAAAGTGCTTGAAATGGCAGGGAAGGGCGAGAGAAGAAAATTATGTAAAACGCAAAGAGGAAAAAGAACAAAATGTGGAAGCAGCGAACAGCAAGGGCTAGCAAAAATAATGTCAGGCACTCACACATACCCGATCTACTTGAACAAAACAGGAGCGAGTGTCACAAATAAACCCAAAGATAAACAAGATAAAGAGGCTTAATTGCAACAAATATAATTTCTTACATTATTGTGGGAAAGGAAGTCTCTGAATTTGTATGCAGAGAAAAGAGAGGGGCTGCATTGTGGCTTACTGGTTAGCACTGCAGCCTCTCAGCACCAGGGACCCAGGTTTGATTCCCCGCCTTGGGCAACTGTGTGGAGTTTACATATTCTCCTTGTGTCTGTGTGGGTTTCCTCAGTGTGCTGGTGTCTTCCCACAATCCAAAAGATGTGCAGGTCAGGTGAATGGGGCATGCTAAATCGCCAGGTCAGGAGTAACTTATAGGGTAGGGGAATGGGTTTGGGGGGGGTAACTGAGTGTCGGTGCAGACTTGTTGGGCCAAATGGTAATTTTCCATACTGTAGGGAATCTAATCTAATCTATCTGAATTTGACAATTGTGGAGTGAGGGAGTGAGTGTAAGTTGCATTCCGTTCCAGATACCCAACTCAAACTGAGCCAGTAACTCAAAACCAAGTGTCTTTTTGAAACGGATGGCTAACATTTAGTGTACCACATATATGCTTGGCTCCCCTGAAATGACAGCTGATCCTGCATCTTGTCAGCATATTTACAAATTCTCATTATTGTAGTTCTTTTAACAAATAATTAGCTCCAGATAATTAACATGGTTTAATACTACAATTGATTATATGTGTGCCTCAACTATACATTTCCCACTCAACATCATGAATGGATAGAATTCTGAGTGCCAGTTTGGTATCCTTTTCTCTTACCTTACATTTAAATGGTTTGACAGGTGAATGAACAATCATGTGGGTCTTTAAAGTCTGTTTTTGAACAAAGGTTTTAAAGCAGATGTGGCACTGATATGCACGGACACTGGTATGAATCAGCATGTGTCTCTTCAGGTTTGCTTGAAGGGTGAATTCGCGTCCACATACTTCACATTTAAATTCTTTTACTCCCTGATGGAGGGGAAAGATGCAGGGTTCAGATTAATTAATCATTTGTTACTTGTCTAAAAACAAAATCAGTGAACTTGGGGTCATTGAGAAATCAATAAAGTTACTCCTGAAAATGAAAAAAGATACATTAAAAATCAGAGCTACAAAACAGCAAAGGGATAGTAAAAGCAAACTGATACGTTTGAGGAGGGTTTAATTTTAGAAGAGGCGACCAAAATGTAGAAGAAATAGAATGGGAGCAAGGTGTTAAAGATATTGTTCCAGCGCGTGACATCATCTTCTTTTGAATGCACCTATAAAGATTCATTGATGCCAACCATACCAACTGTGACCTAATTCCTTGAAAAACAAGATTCTTCTTCACTGGTGAAAAAAAGGATATAAACAATGTGTTTGCTGCTTAACCACCACAAGGAGGCACAGACAATTGAGTCTGAAATGAATGCAGCCTTTATTTTAGCCAGTTGCCTGCAAGAGAATAGACTGAAATTGTACAAGCATCAAGTTGAATTCAGAAATAGAGATGACATTGGAAAATTAAAGCTTCTTGATATGGACAAATGTGAAATCAACACCCGATGGTTTCTACAAAATTAATTAGTTCAAAGAAAGGTCTATGAGAAAATTCCTTTGGTTTTCTAACAAATTGTTTTGTGAAAATTTAAACAAGAGCTCAGACATTTTTTTTGGATGATCCAGGAATGAAAAACACCATCCTTACAACTACTGCTTATCTAGGTTACTGGTGGCAATTTTGACACCCAACATAAGGGGTGGATTAGGGACAGTGGTAAAAGGTGAAGAGGAAAGCTTCTAGATTGCTAACTATCTTAAAAGTTACTTGTTATGACAAGCTTAAAGTGGAGTTTTTTTTTAAAAAGAAAAAAAACACTATCAAATATCATTTTAATAAAAAGGAACAGACTGCATCAATGGACAGACAATAATACCATTTGCATTATCTGCCTTTTCACAAACTGGAATGCTTCAACTAGCATCTCCAATTCCCACACCAATACATACTTTAGTAACCAGAAGACTTCCCAAGGGTAATAGCACTCAAGCACCCTTTCTGAATGTAAAGATGTTGATGCAAGTTACAAATGTAGATTTAGGTCAGTATATTCATAACCTATAATAAAGGTGCATTATTAATAAGAGAGATGTTGCTTGAATATTAAAAGCTTATTCCATATTTATAATCTTCACTATTTGGCACTTTAGACTTACCAATGCAACTTGATCCCTGCACTTGCTTAAAGTGAATTTTATTGTACTTTGAATTAAATTTAAAAAAAACAGGGAATATGCACAAAACGGAGAGACTAGATTTTATATCAGGTGATTATTTTTACAAAGGATCATGGGCTCTGGAACAATTTACCAGCTTGTGCAGCAAGTTCAGATTCACTAAAGCCATTGTGGTGCGTATGGTTAGAATCGTATCCTGGTTTTCACACTGATTCACATTCACAGCACAGAAAGGATTCTTTTGCCCAGGGGTGGGGGTAATCAATTTCCTGAGTTGGCTGCTTTTTAAATTTGGTCCTCTCAGGAGATTACTTTCAACCATCAGAAATGCCATAATCGCAGCCCGAACTTCATTGCAAAGTGGAAAATCACAACACCAGGTTATAATCCAACACCAGGTTATAGTCCAACAGGTTTATTTGGAAGCATTAGCTTTCAGAACGCTGTCTTTTTAAAATCAGATGGTTGTCGAGTTCAAGATCGTAAGACACAGAATTTATAGCAAACGTCTACAGTGTGATGTAAGTGAAATTATACATTGAAGGACATCTGGATTGTTTGTTAAATCTCTCAACTTTTAGAGTGACCATGTTGGTTTCAGTTCTTTCATATGTAAATCCCAGAACTTTTTTTGGGAAAGTTGCATTCTCAAGTGAACTTTAATAATAGGGGCCATGCCAGCTCAGATAATGCATTGAAGGTGTGAGGTACTCTGTGAGACGCTGCCTGTACCCCAATGTTCAGACTGATTCTCATTTTTAAAAAAGGGATTTACAGATTCTTACATGGATTCAAAACAGTTTTTGAGCAGAATAATATGTAATTCTGAAAGTACAAATTCACCCCACAAACTTGTGTGTGGGGTAATATGACTGAGAGTGTGTTAAAGGGGTTATAAGTCTGAGAGGATGAGCATATGAGAAACGGTTTGTAGTGCAGTGGGGTCACCTCTAGTGTGACATGAACCCAAGGTCCCAGTTGAGGCCATCCCACGGGTACCAAACTTGGCCATCAGCCTCTGCTCAGCCACTTTGTATTGTTGCCTACCCCGAAGATCCCCTTGGACAATGGTCACCCAAAGGTCCGAGGTCAAACGTTCAGGATCGCCAAAGTGCTCTCCAACTGGGAGGGAACACTCCTGACTGTTGATTGTTGTGTGGTGTCCATTCATCTGTTGCTGTAGCCTCTGCTCGGTCTCGCCAAGGTACCATGCCTCAGGGCATCCTTGCCTGCAGCCTATGAGATGGGCAATGTTGGCCAAGTCACATGAGTACCTGCCACGTACATGGTGGGTGGTGTCCCCACATGTAATGGTATTCATGTCAATACTGACATTTTGCAGCATCTGCCATGACAGGGTTGTATGGTGTGGTCCTGAAAACCAGGCAGTTTATTGTCAGATGAGTCAGTGTCAACATGGATACCGTTACAAGGGGTGACACCAGCCTCACCGTGTATGTAGCAGGTACTCATGTGACTTGGCCAATACCAACTCTCATAGGTTTCAGGCAAGGATACCTAGGCATGGTACATTGACAAGACAAAGAAAGAGGCTAAGGCAACGGATGAAATGGACATCACAACAATCAACAAGGCTTCAGGTAAGGCAATAAAGCAAAGAGATAGAATCAGTCTCAACACTGGGGGATGGACAGACAGCCTCACACCTTCACTGCATTCTGAGCAGACATGGCACCTCTTGTTAAAGTTCACTTGAAAATGTAACTTTAAAATACGTCCTGGAATTTACATGAGAACAAACTGAAACCAACATGGTCATTCTAAAAGAGGAGACACCTAAACAATCCAGGTCTCCTACAATATATATTTTCAGTTACATTGCACTGTCATCTTTTTCTATAAATTCTGTGTCTTACGATCTTATACTCCACAACCTCAGTGGGGGAGCACTTTGGGGCCAGTGACCATAATTCTATTAGATTTAAAATAATGATGAAAAAGGATAGACCAGATCTAAAAGTTGAAGTTCTAAATTGGAGAAAGGCCAATCTTGACGGTATTAAGCAAGAACTTTCAAAAGTTGATTGGAGGCAGGTGTTTGCAGGTAAAGGGACGGCTGGAAAATGGGAAGCCTTCAGAAATGAGATAACAAGAATCCAGAGAAAGTACATTCCTGTCAGGGTGAAAGGGAAGGGGTGGGGGCGGAGAGATCAGGAAGATGATTTCAGGTTAGGAAGGTGGTGCTGAGTTCGAGGGATTTGACTGAGATAAGGTGGGGGAAGGGGAAATGAGGAAACTAGAGAAATCTGAGTTCATCCCTTGTGGTTGGAGGGTTCCGATGCGGAAGATGAGGCGCTCTTCTTCCAGCTGTCGTGTTGCTATGGTCTCTAGTTTCCTCATTCCCCTCCCCCCACCTTGTCTCAGTCAAATCCCTCACTCAGCACCGCCTTCCTAACCTGCAATCTTCTTCCTGATCTCTCCGCCCCAACCCCCACTCCGGCCTATCACCCTCACCTTAATCTCCTTCCATCTATCACATTTCAAAACACCCCTCCCCCCTCCACCTTTTATCTTAGCCTGCTGGACACAATTTCCTCATTCCTGAAGAAGGGCTCATGCCCAAAACGTCGATTCTCCTGCTCCTTGGATGCTGTCTGACCTGCTGCGCTTTTCTAGCAACACATTTTCAGCTCTGATCTCCAGCATCTGCAGTCCTCACTTTCTCCCCTCAAAAGATCAGCAAGGCCGCCTTTGTGTGGAGACACGGAAAATGGGGGAGATACTAAATGAATATTTTGCATCAGTATTTACTGTGGAAAAGGATATGGAAGATATAGACTGTAGGGAAATAGATGGTGACATCTTGCAAAATGTCCAGATTACAGAGGAGGTAGTGCTGGATGTCTTGAACGGTTAAAGTGGAAAAATCCCCAGGACCTGATCAGCTGTACCAGAGAACTCTGTGGGAAGCTAGAGAAGTAATTGCTGGGCCGCTTGCTGAGATATTTGTATCATCGATAGTCACAGGTGATGTGCCAGAAGACTGGAGGTTGGCAAGTGTGGTGCCACTGTTTAAGAAGGGCAGTAAAGACAAGCCAGGGAAATATAGACCGGTGCACCTGACCTCTGTGGTGGACAAGTTGTTGGAGGGAATCCTGAGGGACAGGATGTACGTGTATTTAGAAAGGCAAGGACTGATTAATGATAGTCAACATGGTTGTGTGTGTGGGAAATCCTGTCTCACAAACTTGATTGAGTTTTTTGAAGAAGTAACAACGAGGACTGATGAGGACAAAGCGGTAGATGTGGTCTATATGGACTTCAGTAAGGCATTCAACAAGATTCCCCATGGGACACTGGTTAGAAAGGTTAGATTTCATGGAATACAGGGAGAACCATTTGGATACAGAACTGGCTCAAAAGATAGAGGAATGGGGGAGGAGGATTGTTTTTCAGACTACAGGCCTGTGACCAGTGGAGTGCCAAAAGGATCGGTGCTGGGTCCTCTACTTTTTGTCATTTACATAAATGATTTGGATGCGAGCATAAGAGGTACAGTTAGTAAGTTTGTAGACGACATGAAAATTGGAGATGTAATGGACAGCAAAGAGGGTTACCTCAGAATACAACAGGATCAGATGAGCCAATAGACAGAGAAGTGGCAGATGGAGTTTAATTCAGATAAATGCAAGATGCTGCATTTTGGGAAAGCAAATCTTAGCAGGACTTATACACTTAATGGTAAGGTCCTAGGGAGTGTTGCTGAATAAAGAGACCTTGGAGTGCAGGTTCATAGCTCCTTGAAAGTGGAGTAGTAGGTAAATAAGATAGTGAAGGTGGCATTTGGTATGCTTTCCTGTATTGGTCAGAGTATTGAGTACAGGAATTGGGAGGTCATGTTGCAGCTGTACAGGACATTGGTTAGGCCACTGTTGGAATATTGCATGCAATTCTGGCCTCCTTCTTATCGGAAAAGGTGTTGTGAAACTTGAAAGGGTTCAGAAAAGATTTACAAGAATGTTGCCAGGGTTGGAGGATTTGAGCTATGGGGGAGGCTGAACAGGCTGGGGCTGTTTTCCCTGGAGGGTCAGAGGCTGAGGAGTGACCTTGTAGAGGTTTACAAAATTATGAGGGGCATGGATAGGGTAAATACGCAAAGTCTTTTCCCTGGGGCTGGGGAGACCAGAACTAGAGGGCATAGTTTAGGGTAAGGGGGGAAAGATATAAGAGAGACTTAAGGGGCAACTTTTTCACACAGAGGGTGGTACGTGTATGGAATGAACTGCCAGAGGAAGTGTGGGGGCTGGTACAATTGCAACATTTAATAGGCATTTGGATGGGTATATGAATAGGAAGAATTGGAGGGATATGGGCCGGGTGCTGGCAGGTGGGACTAGATTGGATTGAGATATTTGGTTGACATGGATGGTTTAGATCAAAGGGTCTGTTTCCATGTTGTACATCTCTATGACTCTATAACCACCTGAAGAAGGAGCAGTGCTCTGAAAGCGAGTGCTTCCAAATAAACCTGTTAGACTATAACCTGGTGCTGAGATTTTTAATTTTGTACATCCCAGTCCAACTCCAAATCAGGTTTACAAAGTAGGATGGTGAACCAGCTTGTCTTTTCCAGTCCATCTTTTTCACATAATTGCACAGTATTCTGTTACCCAGACTTGACTTTGGAGTTTGAGGTCAAGCTAAATTAATTCTTCACACAAAGTACAGCCATTCCACTCAAAAGATAAATTGAAATGGTGAAGGCAATAAACAGAAAACTAGTCAATGGTTTTCCCACTTCAAAATATTATTATTCTCTCAATTTCATCCTTTTATTCCAGATTCTCAGTCGTTGTAACAGCTGTGATTTTGAAGATTTGTAGCTCAGTTTGTGAATCATCTGTTTATAACATCTGTTCCAATATTTTCCATAGCAAAGCTTTGAAATATCCAATTTCTTCTGCTAAGGCTTTACCTTATTCAGAGATAATACACCTCAACTATTTGTTGGACTTGACCTTCCTTTCTACTGCCCTCTGCTTGCACCATCTAAAATGTGATCCATGAAACACACAGGCCACTCCCCCTGTCAGACTTCCATTTATTATCAGCATTCCTAATAGTTTATCTTAACACATTAAAATTCAGTGGAGGCAAATACAACACCTGGTCATACAGATTAAGAGTCATACAACGTAGAAACAGATCCTTTGGTTCAACTCACCCACACCAGCTTGACATCCCATTCTTACCTAGTCCCATTGCCAGCATTTAACCTCTCTCTCTCTCGCTCTCTCAATACTACTTATTTGCTAACCATCCAAATGCCTTCCAAATGTTGCAACTCCACCAATTCCTCCAGCATTTCCTTCTGTACACTCACCACCCGGTGTGAAAAAGTTACCCTTCCAGGTCCTTTTTAAAATCCTCTCACTTTAAACCTGCGCCCTCTAGTTTTGGACTTCCCTGCCCTGGGAAACACCTTAGCTATTTACCCTTTCCATGCCCCTCATGATTTTATAAACCTTAGGAAAGTCACCCCTAAACCTTCAATGCTCCAGGGGAAAAAAAAACAGCCTATTCAGCCTCTCTAGTCCTTGCAACATCCTTGCAAACCTATTCTGTACCCTCTTCCTACTGGAGAGCGACCAGAATTTCATGCTGTATTCTAAAATGTTCTTTGCAAACCATTTCTGGCTTTGCCCCACTATCTCTATTTACACAATTCCTCCAATCTAAAGTTGCCTTACTTACTGCTCAGAATGTTGTCTCTAAATAGGGAGCTAAATCTAAAGTTTGCCAAATATCTCCATTCTTGTTGCAACTCTGACTCTGGTTATCCCTGGATTGTCCCTTTAATTCACCTCCAATTCTAACTTTCAGGCTATAATCTCACTACACAATCTTATACAAAAGATTTTAAATGATAGCCCTCTGATCTGAGCCATGATTGAAACAGTCGGTCTCATTTCCCTAATGAGTTTTTAGTTTGCTTCCTTTCATCTGATCTTTATTTAAACTCGCCTTTTGTCTTCAACATGCTTGACTAAACAAGTTGATGAATATGCACATCACCCAGGAATTTTCACCTTTAGTTTATTTTAAATCTATTCCTAAACAATAGGAACATTAGCAGCTGCTCACTGCCAAGTGCAGCAATTTTCTTCAATCAGCACAGTGACTTTCACCCTCACCCTGTCATGTTGTCAGTTCTTCAAACAATGAAAAAACACCTTTCCTTTTCCAGTTGTGACAAAGTCTTCAAAATACTCAGGGGATGTTCCTTCAGTTGCATTTCAACATTTTTTCTGTCAGACTTGCAGCTTTTAAAACTCCTGTAGTGCCATTGGTGATGTTAGCTAGGTTTAAAGTCTTAGTCTTTAAATTTTCCTCTTCCCCTTATTTCTCCCAATCCTGATCCAATGAGATGGCTAGCACATATTGAAATACAATTTCACATGCAAGTAATGCAAGCTAAAGTTTAGTATAGCAATGGAGTATCACAACTCCAATAGTATACTTATTATATGACCCTCTATGTTAATGCTAGGCTTGATTTCAAACAGAAGCAATAAAAATAATCAACATAAGTAATAGTCAAATTAAGTTGACTGTATTCCAGGTTTTTACTGGGGTAATGAAATCACTAAGTATTGCATTCTCTAGCAGGACCAAAATAGGAAGAATTGCATTTTTGCATTGGCTGCATCCTCCGAAGTTGCGTTTAATCTGTGTATACTCAGCCAGGTATAAAATTGACAAAACTGCTTAAAATCCAACATGCTATTTTGTCGTCAAATCGCATTATCCAACCGTTCCAAACTGGCGATGCAAAAATAAATCCTGTCACAGAAACTATGAAAATGTAATTGTCAAAGCTTGAATCAATGAGAAGGTCCCTTTAAGACTCTCTAAAAGGCAGCCAGCCAGATTAAGATGACAGACAGCCTCAACAATAAAACAAAAAAAATTTTAAGGCTCACCAATCTCAGATTTCCCACCTGCGTCCCCCCCCAAAGTTCTGCCAATTTTTATCAACTGGAATAACTTCAAACAACAAATATGATCTCTAGACAGAACAGGTGGGCAGTCTTACCTTGTGTGTGAGTGAGTGCTGTTTCAGGTGATGAGGCTGAGTAAATTCCATGCCACATTCAGTGCAGACATATGGGCGGATATTCTGATGTTTCATCATGTGGTTCTGAAGCTGACTTCGGTAGCTAAAGGTTTTGTTGCACTGTGCGCATTCGTATGGTGTGGGACCTTGATGTGCAACAAGATGTCTCTTTAGCTGAATGAGTGACACAAAATCCAACCCACATTCAATACAAATATGACACCTGCCATTTTCATGCTTTGCTTCATGGGCCTTCAACTCACTGGGATAGGCAAAACCACGCCCACAGACTCTGCAGCTGTAAGGTTTTATATCAGTATGCAACAACATGTGCCGTTTAAGATGGCTTGTCTGTGTGAAAGCTTTGTCACACACCTCGCATTTGTGTGGTCGAATGCCTTCATGAGTAAGGAGGTGCATCTGTAAATGACTAGGCTGCTTAAAAAGCTTATGACAGTGTTGACATTCGTGAGGCTTAATACCACTGTGACCCAATATGTGAGTGACCAAGTTATATTTGGAAGTGTACGATTTTTCACATAACCGACACTGCCATCGTTTTTGCCCTTCCCCAACATCAATACAATAGGAATCATCAATTTGTACATTAATATCCAACCGATCTATTTGAGCTCTTCTGCTACGATCCTCCTGCTGAGGGAGAGATATCTCTGTTTCGTATGCCACTTGACGTTGCCATACAAAATTACGGTTTTCCCCTGTCACTGACTCCTCTGGAAACTGCTCCTCAATTTGGACTAAAGTCGGCGACTTATTAGTTTCAAAATAATTGTTTATCAACTTTTCCCCTTCTGCATCAACTCTCTCCTGCAGATCAGCAGAATTACAATGGAGGATTTCTTTATAGTTAGGAGAAAAATTAACTGTGTGAACATCTTGAGTCCTTTCACGAAGAGGACGGTGCATTTGTTTTCTTTTGAAGTTGCTAATGTCAATCATTTTCATTCCGTGTCTGTACAGAACACTGTTGGACTGATTCTCTGCATCATACTGTGCTTCAACTGTTTCCTCCTTACAATTTTCATCATTTTTTTCAGCATGCACTAGCTTCACAGGCTGTCGTTTCCTCCTCCTTGCTTGCCTTTCAAAAGTTATAAAGCCATTTTCTGCTTCTAAACTTTCCTCCTCTTGTTGCTCAAAACATTCAGATGTGTTAATCATATCCAGTCTAGGGCTTTGTTCTATGGTCATGGGTTCAAGTGCAGTACTCTTATTTATCGATGCGTCTGGTATATGATAAATTCCATTTTCTCTGAATGGAAAATTAAAAGGGCCATTCTGGCCAACAAGTCCCAAAGTTGCTGCTTGTGCAAAGGATAATATCACAACAGGATCTGTTTGAGTTCCAGTATTTACAAGGTGATCCATGACTTTTAATTCATTACCAACAGCTCCACAAAGAGATATCTAGAAGGTTAAAAACAGAAATATGCCCAAAAAAGTTATTTAAATTTTTTTTCTACTTTCAAATTAACTTTAAAAATAGTAAGCATTCCTTGGTTTTAGTCTAAAATGTACATAATCACAAAATCTCTATTTAGTAATACAAAACCCAAGTATAGATACATGGAAAATAGCAGTGGTCAGTCCATTGAGCCTGCTCCACTATATGATCCATCTCAAATGTTATAAATCTTGCACTCTTATTACAGCCCTCAACACCTTTAGCTTTGAGAAATCTGTTACTTTCAAATTTTTTTTTTGACTTTGCCTCCACGGCCTTCTGTTGTAGAGAATTCCAGACTTACCATCTGAGTGAAGCAGATTTGCATCATCTTATCTGGAAATACCTAACATGTGCCCTGAGAGTGATCCAGTGTTCTAGAATTCCCCCACCATGGGTAGCATCCAGTCTGTCCAGTCCTGTCAGAATTTTAACAAGATCCTCATTCTTCTGAATGATGAATACAGGCAGTCTCTCCTCATACAACAAACCTGCAATCTGAGGAAGTAGTCTGGTAATCCACATTGTATTCCCACAAGTAGCAAGTATGCTGCACTAAAGTCCTGTTCAGCTGCAGCAAGGCTTCCTTAAAACCAAACCCTCTGGCAAAGGCCAACAGACCATTAGTCTTCTGAAATGTCTGATGTACCCATATGTTTGCTTTCAATGACTAGTGTACAATGACACCTAGGTTCCTTTACACATCAACATATGCCAAATTATCACCTTTTAAATAATACTTTATAATTATCAACTACAGCAGGAAAAACAGAATGTCATATTTATCACAAAGGACTGCAGTGGTTCAAGGTAGTTTACCACCACTTCTCCAGGGTAATTAGGGATTGTCAATAAGTACTGGCTTAGCCAGTGATACCATACCCTATGAGAAAATCATTTAAACAAAATATTAGCATGGGGGAAAAATATCAAGCCATTTGATTTGGGGAAGAGAACCTGATATGAAAAAAGTCTGTTAGGAAGACAAGAAAAGCCTACTCCACCCTGCCAGAGGTCTGCTACCTCACTCCCATGTCATAGGCTTTTTCTAAAACAAAGCTCTTTCTCAGGCAATTTCCCTTTATTGCATCATGTGGCAAATGATTTACAAGCAAAAGGAACACCTTGGCTTACTACTCATTACTAACATCACAAGTTTCCATTCATATACTAATGTGATTGAATACAATTCAGAGTAAAATCTAGTAATACTAGAATATAAAAGTAAGTGATACAGCTGAAATCATGAAGTTATACCTGATACCATCCATGTCTAGTAATTCAGTTTCACTACTGGCAACTCAGATACCAAATAGTAGGATGCACAAAGAGAAGCATCTTAGTTCAGAACCAATTAAAGCTGCAAATTCATCCCCAGTTGATGGAAGAATGAACACTATTTAGAACTGGTACTTAAATAGATACTCTGATTAAATTAGAAGTGGTGACCCACTTCACTGGTTAAACGAAAACAAATTAAACATGGCTAAAAAAGAGACAATCGTCAAAGCTTCTCATTTTGCACTCATGAGGAATAGGACGCAAGAAACTGACATCGATTTATGCAGCAAGAGGGTGCCGATTGGTTGGGCCATCATTGGCATGGAGATACAGCAGAAATGGACAGTTAACTGTCAATCTTAGTTCTTAGACCAGGTAGATAGCAATTCCCTGACCAGAGTCTATGGGAATGAGACTGGCAGTATCTATGATCCCTTTATTCCACACAAAAGTATGAAATTCTTTTACCTACACAAAGCAGGGTGGTGCATTAATATATGTAGCTGCTACATGTGCAAATATAGGTGTCATTCCACATCAGTGGGGAAATGCGTTCCAAGACCCACAGCAGATGCCCAAACCATGAATAGTCGTGAACCCTATCATTTAAGTGGGAAACTTACCTCCCCAGCAGCCTCCTGGAATGCTCAATGTAATATTTTTGGGCTGCAGTTAACCACAGATAACTGAAAGCACGGAAACCAAAACCCGAGATACGGGGGTCCACTGTACATTATACTGTTAGCACCACCTTCTCATGCTACATAAACTTGGAGGAACACAAGTTAGTTTCTTGCATCCTAAGCCCAATGAAAGTAAGACAAAGCTTTGACTTCTTGCCTGTTTTAAAGAAGTGTTTAAGTTCTGCACCAAGCAAAAGAGATGTAAACAGGGTGGCAGAGACAAGACAATGGAGATGGGAGTGGCTTGTGAATTTATGGAAAAGTGTAATTCTGGAAAACTAGGAACAAGAACCTATAATCAATTCAGCTTTCCACATGCTGTATTGGCTTCAAATTCCTGACCTTGAAGATTAATATCAGACAGTTTGCATATTGACTTAATTGTAAACAACTGACAAGAATTCCAGAGTAGTGATTAGTGCACAGCTGTTCAAACTAACTTGGAAAGACTGATTGTAGCTTTCTAACAAAAATCTGAATATTCCTAACAACACATCATCTTTTTTGAAAAACCTTTTTACTTCTGAAACAAGGCATTTAAAAAGTTCTCTTTCAAAAAAGATACACGTCAGCAAGGCTTAATAAAGCTCCACACTGACATATAAATGAAGATCTAACAGGAAGAGTTTGTGAACTTCCACTTCCTTTGCACAACCCTAGAAAGTTCATACTTCAGTGGACCTTTGATTTATTAGAACACTTGAAATATGCATTTTGGTTTGATATGAATATACTTCCAGTAATATATTATATGTACTTTAGATAGATCAGAAATTAGAAATACTAATTTAGATTAGACTTACAGTGTGGAAACAGGCCCTTCGGCCCAACAAGTCCACACCGACCCGCCGAAGCGAAACCCACCCATACCCCTACATTACCCCTTACCTAACACTGCGGGCAATTTAGCATGGCCAATTCACCTGACCCGCACATCTTTGGACTGTGGGAGGAAACCGGAGCACCCGGAGGAAACCCACGCAGACACGGGGAGAACGTGCAAACTCCACACAGTCGCCTGAGTCGGGAATTGAACCCGGGTCTCTGGCGCTGTGAGGCAGCAGTGCTAACCACTGCGCCACCGTGCCGCCCGTCTCTAAGCTTTACAATAGGTTACACAAGAATATTTAAACTAGCTAAATTATGACTACAGTGGAACTGGAAATTGACAGAAGAACAACTGTTCCAAAAAA
The DNA here is from genome assembly GCF_020745735.1 of Hemiscyllium ocellatum. Taxonomy (NCBI): domain Eukaryota; kingdom Metazoa; phylum Chordata; class Chondrichthyes; order Orectolobiformes; family Hemiscylliidae; genus Hemiscyllium; species Hemiscyllium ocellatum. The sequence continues at coordinate 31,094,707 of NC_083439.1, read as the reverse complement.
AAGTAAAGACAACTGATATGCTGTCAGAGTGTGGATTTCAGGGCATATATTAAAAAGGAAGCAGCTACAACAGTCACTGCAACTTTAGACCAAAGCACTACCAATAACTTGTAAAGAATGAATTCAAAGTAAAAGTTTCAGCATACAGCTGAATGTCTGAGGCCATTAAGAGGTAAGTGCTTCAATTCCTGATGATATCTTCCCTATCGAAGAAAACAGAAAACCATAGGTAATTTATAACACAGGCGCCCATTTAACTCAGAGTCTGTATCAGTGTTTTGCTGAAGCAATCCAAAACAAATTTCACTGTCTTGCTCTCTCCCCTATGTTCCAGATAGTTTCAAACCGGAAAGGAAGCTGCTGGAAACGGTAGGAGAAAGTGTTACAAATTATTTTTACAAGACAGCTGATACAGTGTTAATATTGTCCAAGAAAATTATTCATTCAAAATGGAGGGTTCATTGTTGCCAAATATTCACTTGCATATTAGCTAGTGGTCATATTTTACTCACTTCAATTGAAACACCTATGTAATTTCAAAACAAGTAGGTGACAGTAACTGCTACATCACCAGACGCAACAAACTGAAACAATGAAAATTCAGACTCAGTCCAAACCAACACTAAAAAAAGCTCTTTACAATGTAACTAAAAATGTGCCTTGCTTTGTTATTCCCAGAAGGATTATTTAAATAAATGTTACAATCCAGATTGCCTGCCAAATTTATGTAGACACACTCAGATCCCAGATGCTTCCAAAAGAAAATTAAGCCACATGATTCTCTGGTTTTGAGCAGCTAAACTTTACTGTAGAAAGTTAAAAAAGCAAATTGATCTACCATAGGTACACAACTTATACGCTGATATTTCAGAACTAACAAGGTAAATTATTGACAAACTGGTTTAAATTTCAGAGCTCAAAAAAAAATACCAGCTGCAGCAAGGCAGATCACAGGTATTTCTCAGCAGCTGCCCCCATTATCTCCCCAGATATAAGTGATACTGTGGATAACCAAATCTCTTTAAAATTGTTTCTTCCCATTATTCAATTTTGAAGATCCAGCACTGAAACTCTGTCAAACGTCAGAGATTGTCTCAACCACCACTCAACCTCTGGTAGTTAAATTTCTTCTAGTATAGCGGAACAGTGTTCCACAGCATTCCTGACAGTGGAGTTCCTATTCAAGGGCATAATTTCAACTAGTTTGCAAATAGCTAATGTTGGTCAGCTTTCACGGTCCCTGCATTCTTCCAAGTTCCAATACATCTCACCTGTACCAAACAAATATTTGCTGGTTTCCTTCGTGCACTTGCTATTTTGCACACAAATAGAAAATGGCTTGGACTTCATTATGCCCTCAAAGTCAACTACAGCACTTTAATCACATGAAAGATGGTGAACTGGCCATGCTAAATTGCCCACACTAAATTGCCCATAGTTTTCAGGGATGTGTAGGATAGATGCATTAGTCAGGTAAAACGTAGAGTAATAGTGCAGGGGAATGGGTCTGAGTGGGTTACTTGGACAGTTGGTTTGGACTTATTGGGCTAAGTGGCCTGCTTCCACACCATAGGGATTCTATGATTTTATGAAGATACCTGCTACGCCTAATCTAAAATCAAACTCTACCCACTTAGCCAGTTCTGCCATTCAAGATTATGGTTGACTTGGTTGTGTTCCAAATTCTACATTCTCATCTACCACCCCAACAACTTTTAATTCCATTATCTAATCAGAATCCATCAATCTCCACCTTAGAAGTGATCAATGGTCCCACTTCCATTGCCTAAGACAAGGAGTTTCAAAGTCTCATAATCCGCAGAGTGAAGAAGCTCTTATATTTACCTTATAAAGGGAAGCCTCTTCTTGTTTATGAACAGTACCGTCAAGTTCTGGACTTACCCACAAGAAACATTTTTGCACATCTACATGGTCAAGTCCATTCAGGATTTTATACACTTCAAACAAGTCACCCCACTCTAAATTCTAGTGGAAACTGGTCTTGCTTATCCAAGGTTTGCTCACAAGACCATCTGTTCATTCGAGTCATCATCTAGTAAGCCTTCTTTGAACCACCTTCAAAGTTCTTCCTGAAAGGATCTATTTGGTATATCACTTTAATCTCACCATTGCCCTGTATAAGTGAAGCATACGATTCGTACATTTGTTTAGTTCCTCAAAGGCTAGCGTCCCATTAGCCTTAATTACTTGCCAGAATTGCATATCAATTTGTGGTCACACACACCAGAACACTTGGATTTCTGTAGTTCTCCATTTATGTAATACTTTTTGCCAAAATGAGTACTTCACCTGTTCCCACATTTTAGAGTCAGAGACATACAGCATGGAAACAGATCCTTCGGTCTAACTCATCCATGCTGACCAAATATCCTAAATCAATCTTGTCCCACTTGCAAGCATTTGACCCATATCCTTCTAAACCCTTCCTATTCATATACCCATCCAGGTACCTTTTGAATGTTGTAATTGTACCAGCCTCTTCCACTTCCTGTGGCAGCTCATTCCACATACGCACCACTCTTAGCATGAAAATCTTCCTTTAGATCTCTTAAAATCTTTCCCCAATAATTTAAACCTATGCCCTCTAGTTTTGCCCGCCCCTCCAGCCACACCCCCCCATCCCAGAAAGTACCTTGTCTATTTAACCTATCCATACCCCTCATGATTTTGTAGACCTGTATAAGCTCACCCCTCAACTTCCAACAGTCCAAGGAAAATAACCCCCACCTATTCTGCTTCTCCCTTCAAACCTGGCAACATCTTTGTAAATGTTTCACAACATCCTTCTGATAGGAAGGACACCAGAATTGCACGCAATATTCCAAAAGTGGCCCAACCAACATCCTGTACAAATGCAACATGACCTCCCAACTCCTATACTCAATGCACTGACCAATAAAGAAAAGCATACCAAATGCCTTCTTCACTATCCTCTCTACCTAGAATTCCACTTTCCAGGAACTATGAATTTGTACTTCTAGGTCTTTGTTCAGCAACACTCCCCAGGACCTTGCCATTAAGTTAAGGTTCCCCATGGTAGGCTACTGCAAAAAATACGGAGGTATGGCATTGAGGGGGAGTTGGAGGTTTGGATTAGGAATTGGCTGGCTGGAAGAAGACAGAGGGTAGTAGTTGATGGTAAAGGTTCATCTTGGAGTGCAGTTACTAGCGGTGTTCCGCAAGGATCTGTTTTGGGACCATTGCTGTTTGTCATTTTTATAAATGACCTGGAGGAAGAGCTAGAAGGTTGGGTGAGCAAGTTTGCGGATGATACGAAAGTTGGTGGAGTTGTTGACAGTGAGGAAGGATGTGGCAGGTTATAGCGGGATATAGATAAGCTGCAAAGCTGGACAGAAAGGTGGCAAATGGAGTTCAACATAGGTAAGTGTGAAGTGATTCACTTTGGTAAGAGTAACAAGAAGATGGGGTACTGGGCTAATGGTCGGATACTTGGTAGTGTGGATGAGCAGAGGGATCTTGGTGTCCATGTACACAGATCTCTGAAAGTTGCCACCCAGATAAATAGTGCTGTGAAGGCGGCATATGGCGTACTGGCTTTTATTGGTAGAGGAATTGAGTTCCGGAGTCCTGAGGTCATGTTGCAGTTGTATAAGACTCTGGTGCGGCCTCATCTGGAGTACTGTATGCAGTTTTGGTCGCCATACTATAGGAAGGAAGTGGAGGCACTAGAACAGGTGCAGAGGAGGTTTACCAGATGTTGCCTGGTATGGTAGGAAGATCGTATGAGGAAAGGCTGAGGCACTTGGGGCTGTTTTCATTGGAAAAAAGAAGGTTTGGGGTGACTTGATAGAGGTGTACGAGATGATTAGGGGTTTAGATAGGGTTGGCCATGAGAACCTTTTTCCACGTATGGAGTCAGCTATTACGAGGGGGCATAGCTTTAAATTAAGGGGTGGTAGGTATAGGACAGATGTTAGGGGTAGATTCTTTATTCAGCGAGTCACGAGTTCATGGAATGCCCTGCCAGTAGCAGTGGTGGACTGCCCCTCTTTATGGGCATTTAAACAGGCATTGGATAGACATATGGAGGATAGTGGGGCTAGTGTAGGTTAGGTGGGCTTGGATCGGCGCAGAGGACCAAAGGGCCTGTACTGCGCTGTATTTTTCTATGTTCTATGTAAGTATATACATCCTGCCCTGATTTGCCTTTCCAAATGCAGCACCTCACATTTATCTAAATTAGATTCTAGCTACCATTCCTCAGCCCATTGGACCATCGGATCAAGGTCCTGTTGTATACAGGAGGTAACCTTCTTGGCTGTCCACTATAGCTACAATTTTAATGTCATCTGCAAACTTACTAAACATACCCTCCATATTCACACAATTAAAAAGAAATGGATGCAGCACTGATACTTTGTCACAGGCCTACAGTCTGAAAAGCAACATTCTAGCTTCATACCACTTATGTATCAAAATGGTTAGTTTGCCCTGTTTTATTTCATCTACCAGATTTTCACCCACTCACTGAAACTACTATATCCATTGGACTGTCTCTAATGCCCATATATCTTTCCTTAGAAAAAGGGGACAAAGCTGTTCAGCATTGTAGGTATGATCTAACTAGCGCCCTTTATTGCTCTATCAATACTTTCCTAGTTTCATACTCCATTCTTTTTGGAATAAAGGTCAGAGTTCATACGTCTTCCTTATTACCAACTGAACTTGAATGCTTTGTGATCCATAGATGAGGAATCTCATCTGTGGTGTCACTTTCTGCAGTCTCAATTCATGCACTTTAGAAAAAAAGGGATAAATTTAACCTCAATTTTCCATATCATATTCTGTACTTTACACTCACCTGTCTAAATCTCTGCAAATTTCTTGCATCAGATTCACTACTTGCCTTTTATTTTAAATCTATAAACTTGGCAATAATGCATTCACTTACCTCATTCAAATCATTAACATAACACAAATATTTTTGAGAAATTTGTAGCTCGGGTGCTCGTTGTTGTGGTTCTGTTCGCCGAGCTGGGAATTTGTGTTGCAGATGTTTCGTCCCCTGTCTAGGTGACATCCTCAGTGCTTGGGAACCTCCTGTGAAGCGCTTCTGTTTCCTCCAGCATTTATAGTGATTTGTATCTGACGCTTCCAGTTGTCAGTTCCAGCTTACTTATTTGGTGTCTCCTTTTTTTGGATAAAGGTGTCATAACGACGGTTTTCTTGTCCTCTGGGTCCTTTCTAACTACTAGACATCAATGCGTCTATCATTACTTCCTAGGATGCATCCCATCAGGTCAAGGGATTTTATCTTTACACCATGAGCTCCTATTTTGCACAATAACCTTTTTTCATGTGGCACCTTGTCAAATGCCTTCAGGAAATCTAAGCACAGCACAGATAGAGGCTGTTCTATATCCATAACGCAATACTCAAAAGAATGCCAAATTAGTTAACTGTGATTTCCCATTCACAGAACTATGCCGACTCTTCAATCACCTTGAGCTTTTCTAAGTGCCCAGTTATAAGCAACCTTAATGATCAATTCTCAACTTCCTCATGACCGACATCAAGTTAACTAGCCTATCATTTCCTATTTTCTGCTTCTCTCTCTTCTTGGATCAAGGAGTTATATATGCGGTATTTCCAAGTTGTTCGAACTTTTCCTAAATCAAAGGAATTTTATAAATCTGTAAATTAGCCAGCTGTTTTCAAGACCCTAGTGAAGGCTCATCAGGAGCCAGGGACTTGTCAACTTGCAGTTCCATCTATTTGCTTTAGCACAACTTCCCTGATGAAGGTTATTTCATCAAGTTCCTCTCTCTCTTCTCTCTCTTTCTTTCTTTTCCACTGATATATTTTAATAGTCAAACGTAAATCTATTTTGTTTCTCAAGCATGGCAACCTGTGGATTGGAATGATCAATATTTCAGAACCAAAAAGAATCCAAGAAGCAAATTATCCTCAATACCAACAGATGGCCTGAGAAAAAGCATCTCCCCAAACCAGACAACCACTCAAGAGGTGTTTGCTCTTCAAATGTTAACCGTTTGTGCATTCAGAATGTTAAATTGTTTATAATACTATGATAAACAACTTTGGACTTTTCATGATAAAATAACTTACAAAGCGTAAGTTATTAATAGAAGCAACCTGTTTACTTCAAATAGGTAGTGCATCTTGAAATAAAAGGAGGAATTTCATGCAACTTTATTTTAAACAGGAAGCATGCCCTTGAAATCACAGAATGTGATGTTGTGATATTATACATCGAGAGCTTGTTGCATATGAACAAAAATCAGTGCTCATAGTATTGAAAACCTCATGACATTTCTTACAGCCTCAACACCTAAACACAGAAGCCCTCAGGAAATCAGGCAGCATCTGTGAAGGGAAGATGATATGGTCAGGTCTTTCAAAGTGAAATTTCTGTCAAAGCTCAGCAGGTCTGGCAGCACGAAGTCATAGAGATGTACAGCATGGAAACAGACCCTTCGGTTCAACTCGTCCATGCCGAGCAGATATCCTAACCTAATCTACTCCCACTTGGCCCATATCCTTCTAAACCCTTTGTATTCACATACCTTTCCAGATGCCTCAAGTGTTGTAATTGTACCAGCCTCCACCACTTCCTCTGGCAACTCATTCCATACACGCACTACCCTCTGTGTGAAAACATTGCCCCTTAGGTCACTTTTTAAATATTTCCCCTCTCATCCAAAATCTATGCTTCTAGGTTTAGATTCCACCCCGGAAAAGACCTTGTCTATTTACCCTATCCATGCCCCTCATGATTTTATAATTTTGAGGTGCTGGTATTGGACTGGGATGTGCAAAGTTAAAAATCACAACACCAGGTTATTGTCCAACAGGTTTATTTGGAAGTGGTAGCTTTCAGAATCACTTGAAGGAACAGCATTCCAAAAGCTGATGCTTCCAAATAAACATGATTTTATAAACTTCTATGAAGCTCATCCCTCAGCCTCCAATGCTCCAGGGAGAACAGCCTATTCAAGCCTATCCCTGCAGCTCAAATTCTCCAATCTTGGATAAATCTTTGCAAATCTTTTCTGAACCCTTTCAAGTTTCACAATATCCCTCTGCTAGAAAAGAGACCAGAAGGCGCACAATATTCCAAAACTGGCCCAGCATCCTGTATATGACCTCCCAACTCCTATACTCAATGCTCTGACTGATAAAGGATACGAAACATCATCTTCACTATCCTATCTACCTAACCTATCCACTGTCAATGAACCTGCACTCCAATGTCTCTTTATTCAGCAACACACCCTCAGACCTTACCATTAAGAGTACAAGTCCTGCTCTGATTTGCTTTTCCAAAAATGCAGCACCTCGCATTTTTCTAAATTAAACTTCATCTGCTACTCCTCAGCCCATTGGATCAAGATTCTGTTGTACTCCGAGGTATCCTTCTTCACTGTCCACTACACCTCCAATTTTGGTGTCACCTGCAAAATTTACTAACTATTCTTCCTACGTTCACATCCAAATTATTTATATAAATAACAAAAAGTAGTGGACACAGCATCGATCCTTGTGGCATACCGTGGGTCACAGGCTTCCAGTCTGACAAGCAACCCTCCACCACCACCACAACGTCTTCTGCCTTCGAGTCAGTTCTGTCTCCAAATGGCTAGTTCTTCCTGTATTCCATGAGATCTAACCTTGCTAACCGGTGCCCCATGGGGAACCTTGTTGAACATCTTACTGAAGTCCATAAAAATCAACATCTACCGCTCTGCCCTTTTCCATCCTCTTTGTTACTTCTTCAAAAAAAAACTCAAATGAAGTTTGAGACATGACTTCCCTAATCAGTCCTTGCCTTTCCAAATACATGTAAATCCTGTCCCTCATGATTCCCTCCAACAACCTGCTCACCAGTCTATAGTTCCCAGGTTTGTCCTTACCACCTTTCTTAAATAGCAGCAACACCTTAGCCAATCTCCAGTCTTCTGGCAACCCACCTGTGATTATTAATAATACAAATTGTTCAGCAAGGGTCCCAGCAATCACTTCCCTAGCTTCTTAGAGTTCACTGCTACACCTGATCAGGTCCTGGGGATTTATCCACTTTTAACCAGTGGAAGACACCCAGCACATCCTCCTCTGTAATTACGGACATTTTTCAAGATGTCACCATCTATTTCCCCACATTCTCTCTTCCTTGTTCTTCTCCACAGCAAACACTTATGCAAAATACGCGCTTAGTATCTCTCCCATTTCCTCTGGCTCCACACATAGGCTGTCTTGCTGATCTTTGAGGGGTCCTATTCTATCCCTAGTTACTCTTTTGACCTTAAATGTATTTGTAAAAACCTTTTGGATTTTCCGTAACCCTATGTGCCAAAGCTATCTCATGTCCCTTTTTTGCCCTCCTGATTTCCCTCTTAAGTATACCCCTACTGCCTTTATACTCTTGTGTCTATACCCGACATATGCTTCCTTCTTTTTCTTAACCAAAACCCCAATTTCTTTAGTCATCCAGCATTCCCCACACCTACCAACCTTTCCGTTCACCCTAACAGGAATATAGTGTCTCTGAACTCTTGTTACCTCATTTTTGAAGGCTTCCCATTTTCCAGCCATCCCTTTACCAGCGAACTTTTTCTCCCCCCAAGATTTGAAACATCTACAATATTTTGCTTTTCAAAACCTAACAGGTTGTACAGAGATATTGCTATGACTATGGTCAGGCTCCGAAATTGATAGAAGAGAAAATAAAACAAGATATGATGATTCAGTGCAGACAGATTTATCAGAATGATACCTAGACTCCAAAGGGTTTGTTGAGGAGAGATCACACTAACTGCGGCTGTATTCTCTGGAATTTAGAAGATTGATGGGTCACTTAATCAAAGTTTTTAAAATATGTAACAGAACAATGAGGCTCACTGATGATGTTACCTAGTATGATGATGGAACATCTGAAAACAAACCTTCCAGCTCAGCGAGCAAACTTACGTCCGTGTAACAGATTCCGTGTAGGAATCTAGGATTGGGAACAAGTTCTGAATAAGAGCCAAACCTTTCAGAAGTGAAACTGGAAAACACTTCTACATGCAAAAAGGAGGTTTGGAACTTCCATAAATGGTAATTGTTGTTTGATCAATGACAGATTGTTAACCAAAGCTAGTAAGTCTACAACTTCGAAGTAGAGCATTAAGATGTCTATGAAGTTGACTTGGAGATTGGTCCTTATCTTACTGAAAGGGAGGTGAAATATGTTTGAGGGAACCAAAAGGCCTACTCCTGCTTCCAAGAGCTACATTGGCTTATTCATGAAAAAAAAATGGACGTTCTTCAATATCTGATTGCCCTTATAAAAAGGTGCAGATTTCATGAACCAGAAGTCCACATATTTTGAAGAATTAAGAATAAAATTTCAAATGCAATTCCTTTTTGATGTACTATAACAGCGTTCAACTGGAAATGGGGTTGCCTTAAAACTTTGAGTAAAAAGTGAAAGTGAAGTCTGCAGATGCTGGAGATCAGAGCTGAAAATGTGTTGCTGGTTAAAGCACAGCAGGTTAGGCAGCATCCAAGGAACAGGAAATTCGACATTTCGGGCCAGAGCCCTTCATCAGGAAGGGCTTCCTGATGAAGGGCTCTGGCCCGAAACGTCAAATTTCCTGTTCCTTGGATGCTGCCCGACCTGCTGTGCTTTAACCAGCAACACATTTTCAGCTGCCTTAAAACTTACCCATTTTAAAATAGGAAGAATTTGACAAACTTTTCCATTATCTTCCTCAATTTCCACTTCTATACTGTTTTGATCGAAGTATCACAATCGTAAATGGTCAATTATCCCACTCCACATGCTAAATACTAAAGTATGTATGCATCAGGCCAGAGAACAGTTATCAAAACTGAGTGGAATTCTTGGCAGTTGCCAATCCAATTTGATTCCCATTGACACTATTGTTTTTTCTTTAAAAAAGTTGATTTGAAACATACAACCTATATTATCCACATCTTCCTAAACTCACCCGTACAGAATAAAATAGTTGCTATTTGATAGCACACTGCTTTCTTTTAAAAGCAGTTTACTCAGTTTACAAAAAGCACCCATTAGTTATAAAATTCTGCTCATCGAAGGATTTTTCCAGTTATAGAACCAGACTACCAAGAGATGGATTGATACAATGCTAACTTTAGTTCATTCTCAGATCAACCTCGAATTAGAACAGTTCGAATGAATAGTAACAAGATTCAAAAACGTTAACTCTGCTTTCTTCCCACAGATGCTGGTAGACCTAGAGAGTTTCACCAGCAATTTCTGTTTTTGTTTCAGATCTCCAGCATCCGCTGTTGTTTTAATACAACTCAACTGGAAGAGGAGAGATTGCTATTTTAAAAAGGTAAAAATAAGTTTGTTATCTTGGTTGTGTTTACGCCAAAAAAATCTGAATCTGAAAGCATTAAATGGTAAACAAGTCTTTATAGTATGTTTAGGAAGACACTCCAATGATAGAGCCCTAGGGATAAGGCCATTCCAGTAATAATAGATAGGAAAAAGAAAAAAGCAATGTGGATTAATTCAAAATAATTATTAAGCCAACCAAAACTAATTTCAAAATGCAACTGCATCCTAGTTTACTACATTTAGCAACAGTGCAAGACAGCAGTCCACGTAAATAGTTCTGGTTGTAAACATAGTTAACTTCACTATCAAAACTATTATTCCCACTCATTTGGATCTACAGATATGAACCATCTTAATCAGGGAAGTTTGTTTCAACATTTACTTCACAAATGTAAACATAAAGCTTTGCTTATTCCTGTTTGACTCAAACAGCCATAACAGAAAGAACTTACGATCATCTAGCTGTTGTGTAAAAGAAGAAATGTATCAAACAGGAAATTTCATTTTTGTTTAGGGAGCAGAGCACAAACAAACAAACAAAAACAAAAAAAGAATGATGGTTATCACAATCATAAAGATAAGATTGCTCCTTTATAATCTTCTCCTACACTCAAGAGCTTAGTAGTACTGCAACTCCGATCATCAAAATCAAAAATGAAAGGCAATGGGAAACAACATCCTCTGAATCGAAGATCGCCCTGTCTTGACTGTGCATTTCCATTCATTCTCCACTAATGGGTGAAAAATCTATCATCTCAATTATGAGAGAATCACAAGAACTGATTCAGTAGCGCAGTCCATTAATCACCACCTTCTCAAGCCAAATGGAACAGAAATTAAGATGGCCTTGCCACTCATATGTATCCTGAGAATAAATATCATAGAATGACTTTTGTGGTGCAGGGTAGTATCCCTACCTCTGAGCTAGGAAGCCAGTGTTGAAGACCCACTTGCTCCAGACATGTGTCGTCACATCTCTGAAAAGGTTGATTAAAAATACCAAAGTTTTGAGGGTAAGCACTATTACCAATGCTCTCAATGAGTGGATTAAGACTACATTGTAAGTGATGTGCATCTACAGTGATAATCCACAGGCGATTTCCAAAAGGAAAACATTATCCAGTATGCATGAGGATTCCTAACTTCAGCTGAGTTAAGATAAAATATAAAAGTACCTTTAAAGAACAAGGGAGAGGGAATTTAATTAAAATAAGTTTGTATATTTGAATACAACAACAAGCAATAACAAAACAGGTAACTACTGCTGTTCAAGTGCTTGCAATAAAAACAAAACAGAAAAAAAAAGTGCTTTATGGAATGGGACCAACTGACAGAAGAGCAATTTTCCATCCAGGCTGTCAAGTTATTAAGGACTGAGTGAATTGATGAATGAATCTGCAATCTCTACCTTTGGCTGAAATCACCATTCTTGAAGTATCTGCCGCATGCAGGTAATTATGCATTATTTGCTAGCCTGATGAAGGGCTTATGCTCGAAACGTCGAATTCTCTATTCCTGAGATGCTGCCTAACCTGCTGCCTAACCTGCTGTGCTTTGACCAGCAACACATTTGCAGCTGTGATCTCCAGCATCTGCAGACCTCATTTTTTACTAGCTCATACTCTGGACAATGTTGCATTCTGATTACAAAGATATAGTCTGGAGTCACTTGATTGAGGACACCATTATATTGCCTCTGACAGGCAATGGTTCACAGTGCACTATTCTTAATTACAGTTGAAGACTGGTTTGCTACTGAAATTTGAAAACTCTGATCATTAGAAAAATGTATCGTCATATATCAAGAATAAAAGGTTCAATTCAAAGCAGTTAATTTCAACCTTTAACTCACTTACATATTCTAGTACAACATACTTCCCTTGGAATAGTATATGGACCTTATGTTATTGCTTGATATATTTATCAGTGTATATAAAGCCAATAACCATCATTAACTTGCACATACATAGCACTATGTACACGCCCCAAGACAATTCACAAGAGCATTATCAAACAAAATTTATCACTGAGGCACAAAAGGAGATGCAAGCAAAGGTGATCAAAACATTGGTCAAAGAATCAAATTTCAACAAGCACTGAAGGGGCAGAAAAAGGGTGAAAAAGAAGGAGACATTCTGCACTGAGACTTCAGCAGTCCTCAACTCTCAGAAGATTAAACTTGGGCAATGCAGAGATCTTGGAGGACTGTCAAAAAAAAACTGCAAGAGAAGATGAAGAAAGGTCATCAAGGAATTTGAAAACAATGATGATTTTGAATTCAAAGTACTAACAGTCCAAATGACTACTATTTATCTGTTAAACACCTGAAGTTGACATCCAATGTAATTATAAGCCTGTGAATTCAGCTAGAATGTCATACAACCTTCAACAGGCATGTATCTCCAACTTACTTTATTGAAGTCATTTGATGGATCAGTTTCTCAAGTTAGTTTTCTCTAGTCATGGGTTGCTACGCATGTGTCTTGACACCCTTCTCACCATGTTCTCAGTTTTTATCCAAGGTGAATCCCAACTCTAAGACTTCTGAATATATTTGCAAGTTTCATTAATAATCCAGGTAAAATTTCAGTATAATGGACATGCCAATATTAAAAAAGGCAGTGTTGCATTAGACTTTGCTGCAAAAAATGAATATTTACCTAACATTTACAGTAAATTTTAAGTTGCATACTAACTCATTTATACAAACTCACTTATAATACTGCGCACAATAGAATGATTTCTTATACATTTTCTAAACTCACAGTAGAAAGTATACTCCATCTCAAACTTCCAACAAATTAATCCAATTTTACTGGTTTCAGTTATTTGAAAACTTCCAGCTGTGTAAAGTTGCAAGGTTTCCTTTATTTAAAAAGAATCTCAATTCATATAACAGAGTGCTTGTCAACCCTACAAATATCCATGCATTTGCGTTATGTCTTAGTCCCTTGCTTCAGTCACAAGAACAACTGACATATGCGGCTAGACAACCAGGGACAAGATTTTTGGCTATGTATTACAACTAAATTTTGATAGTTATTAAATTGAGACAAAAATAATTTTTGTCAACAGGTAACATACTTTAAACATTCAAATTACAGCCAATATACATGCAAATAATTGACAATCTCTCTCTCATCTGGACCCCATCTGCTTTAAATGAATGCAGGAGAGCTTTTTCTGGAGTTTCCGCAGCAATTTAAGCACAAGCCCTCCCCCATCCCAAAAATTCTCAATGTTATTCAGGAAAATAAAAAAGGAAAGCCTGAATAGAGAGAGGGAAAGAGCAGAATAGGAACAAAAGAGAAAGAACTACAGAACAGGGGTGAATGAAAGAGGAGAAGCTTTGAAAAGAGAGGGCAGACAGCTTGCAGACAGTGAGCACAAAAGAAAGAGAGAGAGAGAAAGAGACGTAGAAGATAAAAAAACTGCCAGAAATGAAAATGAAAACATTTTTTTAAGGCTGCTTCAAGAGTAACATCACATCACAATCTGAGCCTAACAAAGAGAAACTAATGGTGACAATTTTTTTTTTAAAAATGCAAACATCTTCATGAAGAGACAAAACATCCCAATCTTTTAAATCACTTTATAATGGTACACTTTAGCTATAATAGAGCTTGCAAAAAGTTGGTTTCTTCTCTCTTCTCCCACACGCCTCTGCAGTGAAGTAGAGATGGTGATTTTCTTTTCATCCCCCCCTCTTTCACTTGGAGACGCCATTTATTCAGATTCTGGCAGGAGGGAATGTGGAAGTGAAAGAATGAGAGATGTCGAGGAGGAGTGAAAGAGAGAGAGAGAGAGAAAGAAAGAGACAGACAGACACTGCCCCTAAGTTAAAGCAGTTCCCATGCCTGACACAGAGAGAGAGAGAGAGGGGGGGAGGGAGATGGTGGGGGTGGGGGGAGACAGGGCACACACTGACCTGGTCAACACAGCCGCAGGAAACACCCCCGTCCTCTTGGCCTTGAATTATGAAGCCGAGTGAAGGAGGATCCGCACCGTCTGCCGGAAGGAGACAGGGAGATTGCCGGGCTGGGGGGGGGAGAGGGTGAAGACACCGACTGAGGGAGGGAGGGAGGACCCTGCTCCCTCCAGGGGGGCGGGGGGGGGGTTAATGATGGGGTCTGTCCCCCACCCCCCGGGGCTGATTCACCTCAGCAGCCGGCAGCCCATGTAAATAGCCCCCCTGCCTTCCCTATCCTCTCCCCCCCCCACCCCGGGAGGCCCGCGGGCTCCCCCCTCCTCCTCACCGCCCCCTGGGAGAGGGGGGGGGGGTGGGGGTGAACGACAGCTCAGCTCCGCCCGCCCGGCCTCACGGACAAACCGAGCAGGCTCGCGCCGCGGAGGCCACCGGCACCTTCCCCTGAGGCGCGGCCGGCATAGCGGGAGGGGCGGCCCTCCCAACACCCGTCGTCGCTGCCTGACGGTCTTTTTTTCCCCCTCCCCCAGCCGCCGCCGTCCCGGTCTGTGTCCGTGCCTCAGGCCCCTTCGCCGCCGTCAACTCAAAGCCGTTCGCACGCTCAACCGAACCTGTCGGTCAGACCCCGCCCGATCGACAGCGCTGTCGGCCAATCGCCCCGGCGGCGGCCCGCCCTCGCGCCCGACGCGCTGACGTCACCCGCCAATCAACGGGCCAGGCCGCCCCAGCACGGGGGCGGGGCTTTGGGCGGCTGCAGTCAGGTTGGGTTGCGCGGGAGAGTGTCACTGCGGCTCCTGGTGTGTGCTCACTGACAGTTCCCCAGTGACAGCTCAGTGCATCAGCACAACCAGGGAGGGAGGGAGGGAGGCAGGCAGGGAGGCAGGGAGAGGGAGGGGGAGGGAGGCAGGGAGAGGGAGGGGGAGGGAGGCAGGGAGAGGGAGGGGGAGGGAGGCAGGGAGAGGCAGGGAGAGGCAGGGGGAAGGGAGGCAGGGAGAGGGAGGGAGGGAGGGAGGAGGGGGGGAGAGGGAGGGAGAAGGGGGGGAGAGGGAGGGAGAAGGGGGAGGGAGGAGGGAGGGGGAGGGAGGGAGAGAGGGAGAGAGGGAGGGGGGGGGAGGGGAGGGAGGATAGGAATCGTGCAACAAACCTCACAAGGTACACTGCATGTGGAGAATCACACACCACACCATGTGCTGGGGGGGTCTCTTCCTCTTGTGGGAGAGACTCAGAAGTGATCTCAGAATCAGGTGATGGTCATGACAGAGATTGGGGGGGGATTTCTTCTGTCACAGATCTGTGAAACTGTTGAATTATTTACCGCAGAGGACTTTTGTGTCATTAATTATATTCAAGGCTGAGACAGATTTTTTTTTAATCACTAACAGTTAAGGCAGAATTGGAAATCAGATTAGCCATGAGCTCATTGAATGGCGCAGCAAACTCAATGGGCTGAGTGGCCCACCTCCGTTCCTACATTTCACGGTCACCAATCAAAAGGCCACAATGCTCCCTTGACAAAATGATCACTAATACTGATTGGGAAGCTTACATGGGGTGCTCAAAATCATGAGGGGTCTGGATAGTGAGAAATATAAACCGAAAGTGCTGGAGAAACTCAGCAGGTCTAACATATTCTGTTTCGAGGAAAACAGAGTTAACATTTTCAAGTCTGATATAACTCTTCTTTGGAAGATGCTTTGGAATATTTCCAGTTTTCACTATTTAAATTAATCAGAAAGAAATCAAGTAGGTGGATTCAATAAAATGTGAAGAAATCCATTCAATGACATACAGGACATTTACTTATAGTGCAATTTGTGCAAAAAAACTGATACTTCGATCAAAACTCAAATCATGTGATTTGTTTGATTCTAAATAACATTGGAAGGTGTCCACATTTAGTGCAATTGGCAGTTTTGATCACTCCTATTTTTGCCTGTCGAAATTGTACAAATAAACTCAAATTACAAATTGACACATTGTAATAAATATTTATCCATTTCCATATTTCATATTTAAAAATTAAATAATTCTGGCACAGACCATATGTTATATTGTTACAAAAAAGTAAAAGCTTTGTCTACAGTTATGCTCATATATACTTTACAATCTTATGCTTGACACATTGTAATGAAACAATGAACTCAATGTAAATCATTATGATATTAACTGTTGTCTAAAAGCCCTGAGATGCCCCTAGGATTGCTCTTGTATCTGCATCTGTCGACTCATGCAGTTAAGATCCTTAGATTTGTCTGAGGGGTGAACTTTCAAGATAAATATGGTTTCTTTTCTGCTGAAACTTTCTTCATGGCCTTTGTTTTTTTTCCTAATGCTGCGAGCTTAACTTTTGTTTATCTTCCAAGCTGATAGAATTTATTTCAGTTCTCTAACTACCAACCATTTGCACTGACCTTGAACTGTTCGTTCTGATTCTCTCCCTATTTTCTTTTAAACTACTCCACTGACTTTTTCCCCATCTATCAGGATTTTGGTTACTCTATTTCACTTGTCCGTGTTTTCGATATTTGAGTAAATTGTCTTACGTTGCTTATATTTCTGTAACCCTACATTGCAAAACATACCTTCTCTTTAAAACACAAGTCCAACTGACGGCCATGACCCTCAGATCCAGACAAAGTCCTGATTCAAGCCCGGTCTGCTCTCAGTCATGTTCCCATTGTTCTATTTACCTTGCTGCCATTTGTAAGATCTCTGTTTCAATACTCTAGATGACATTGAAGTGTCACACACAATTTATAGAGGCAGAGAATGGGAGATACAGAGAAAACAAGACTGTGTGTGTGAGTGAGAGAGGGAGGGAGAGAGAGGAAGGGGGTTGGGGGAAGTGGTGAAGGGAGAGACTGAAAGAAAGGGAAAGACTGAAACAATGAGAGCAGGAGAGACTGAAAGATAAAGAGAGACACACAGCAAGAGAGAGCCAGTGTAACTGTGTCAAAAGGAAGGATAGATTGATAAAGAAACAGAGGTAAGAGAGAAACTTAAAGTGGTGGAGAGCCTGGGACAAAAAGACAGAAAGGAAAACAGAGAGGTGAGAAAGTCAGAAACAAAGATACACACAGATTGAGATAGAAAGAAAGAGACTGTAACAAAGAGAGATTAAGAGACAAAGAGAAAAAGACATATACAGAACAGGAGAGACAGAAACTAAGGCAGAGAGAGAATAAGAGACAAAGGCATTCAGAGTGAGAGGGACTGAGTTAGCTAGTGAGAAAGACAGGAAAAGAGGAACACAGTCAAAGAACTAGATAAAAAAAAAACCAAGAGGAACAACTTTAAAAATGCTATAACCAGGGTCTATACATAAAGGATTTTTCCATGAGAAAATTCTGGATCAGAGATAGACAGACAATAAAAAAAGTCAGTCACATTCTCTGGAGCATTCAGGAGAATTTTTGTGAGGAAATGCTGTATCAGTGAGTGGAAGAGAGAGAGAGAGACTGAGAGATAAAATATTTTAAAAACTGCCAATATTCTCGAGAGAATTATGGAATTCCTTTGTGAGAAATTCTGTATCTAAGTGGGGGAGAGAGAGCGAGCAAGAGAAATAGCTAGAGACAATAAAAAATCATTATTATTCTTTCCAGTGTTGGGGAAGTTTCTTTGCAAGGAAATTCTGCATCATTCTGCAATTTGTTTTGCTCAAAATTGGAAGACCCCCCAAAGATTTTTCTTTTGACTGCCTCTCCAGATAACTTCAAGAAATAAATCAATCAATCTCTTCTGATGTTGCACAGGGGGAATTAAGACCACATGTAGCCTTCAAATAAAGTAGGTTTAGAAAACATTGGTCATTGGCTGCGTTTGCAAGCTCATTTTAATTCCATTTATAACACACAACATTTTATAGATCAATTGTAAATCCATATTCTCTTGTTCGGAATGTAATTTGCATCTCTACATCTTGTAATTATGCTCTTCACCCCCACCCCCGCCATGCCTTCATTAGTGTGGAAGGGGGAATGTAATTATTGCGTGACACGTTTACATAGGCACTTTCCATTACAAATAAGGACATAAGAATTTACAACGGAAAATGTTGACAGGAAATGCATAGTCGGCATTACCACATGACAGCTTTGACATACATGGAAAGCAGAATATGTTCATTTGCAGTGGTTTAAAAGCCTCACTAGACTTCTGTAAGTTTTCTTCAATTAAAAAGGAAATTCACAGAACTTCTGTTCACTTTGCACTATTAAATTGTAAACTATGATATGGCAATTTAATAAATCATAGAGGCATCAGCACCAAATCTTTGCCTTTTCCACTTTTAAAGAGCTTTAGTAAATCCAGAATTATGTTTACAAATAATAGTCTTGGAAATCATGCAGTGAGATACTAGAAGTAAAGGTCTCCATGGCCTCGAATGAAATTCCTTCCTGCATTATTTTACCAGAGACCGGTTAATGTATTTGCCAAAACAGTAAAGGAAGGAATTACATAAATAATATGGAATATCTCTACCTTAGTATCTCACAGGTACTGGACACAGAGTAGCCTAGTGAGCAGGAAGGTCATTTTCAGATGTTTCGTTACCATACTAGGTAAGATCTTCAGTGAGTCTCCGGATGAAGGACTGGTAGTGTAGCCTGCTTTCTATTTCCTTGGGTTCACCCAAAGAAACCCAAACACATAAATAGAAAGCAGGCTATACTACCAGTGCTTCATCTGGAGACTCACTGAAGATATTACCTAGTATGGTGACGAAACATCTGAAAACAAACCTTCCAGCTTAGCGAGCAACCTGCATTCAGAACCTCAATTTGAGTTACAAACCTTCTCAAAATCTCACAGATAATTTGCAGGATTGATATGTTTTCAGATTTGCTAAAACCAACGAACAATGGCAAATGTAAACACTATCACTATGATTTGGAATTTCCTTCGATTTGAATTAAATGTTTGAAAGTAAAACAGCTTTCTATGTGCCGTCTACCTACCTCGTGGATACTACTGCACACAAAACAAAAGCTGTTTTCATTTCACGAATTATATCGAAATGAAATAGGAAAATCTAGCAAACATGATCATGTTTTATGTGCATGTTTTATGCAAGTACTCTTTCAATGTGTCTCGTGCTTTTGTCATTTACTCCCATTCTTTAATCCTGTGATTATTTTTAATGATCTATAATAGGTATTTGCTAGTGTTTGTCTAAGTATCTGATACCCTCAACATTTTCTTAGACACAACTGCATATGTATGCTTCAAAACTAATGTAGGGTGATAGTAGGCTATCAATTTGAAATATATAGAAAACACTATGTGGCAAAAAGAAATTTTAACAAGAAATACTAGAATAAAACAGAACAAAAAATTGTGAATGCTGGAATTCCAAAACAAAAACAGAAAGTGCTGGAGAAACTCAGCAGGCCTGGAGCATCTGTGGAGAGAGAAACAAGTTTAAAGTTTTGAGTTCAATAATCCTTTTTCAGAACTGATGTTTCTAAGACACTGGTATTTACCTGGATGACAGGGATTCGCGGGTGGAATGGAGGTTGGAGTAGTGAGGTGGTGAAGGAGTGAGCAAATAGGTGGCAATGGAGCCCAGAGAGCCCTGACAAAGGACCAATCAGGCCTGAGCATTAAAGGATGTCAAGTAACCCTGTAAAAACAGGAGAATAACATGGGTTAGTGGGGAAGCTTTACAGTGGCTACATTCTGAAGTGCCATAAAGTAAGTTGGTTGTCGTTATCACAGGGCAATGACAGTAGTCCCAGAATTACTGTTACAGTGGTTCCTCAAGTTAGTGATGTCAACTGGATTAGTCTCCTAGTTAAGAAGGAGATGAGGATATGTGTTTTCTGTCTGGGGGTCATTAGACTGAGGAATTGCTTTCCCTACAAAGTACTGGTCCTTGAATATTTTTAAAGCTGAGTTAGATTTCTGACTGACAAAGGAGTCAGATGATATAGGGGTAGAGAGGACAGTAGAGATCAGTCATAGAGTCATACACCCTTCAGTCCAGTTAGTCCACATTGAACATAATCCTAAACTAAACCTGCTTGCACTTGGGCCACATCCCTCCAAACCTTTCTGATTCATGTACTTATTCCAAATGGCTTTTAAATGTTGTAACTGCATCTGCATCCACAACTCCCTCTGGAAGTTCATTCCACATACAAACTACTCTCTATGTAAAGGTGCAGGCCAGAAAAATGTGATGGTCTGGCCTTACTCCTAATTCTTAGGTTATGATGGTGACTTCTCAGAACATCACTGTCACCCACAAATCCCTAGCTTGGAGTCTAAGGGATAGCCATCACTTGCCAATAAGGTAACATTCATGAACCTTGAGATAATCCAGCATGTTTGCTTGTTTAACTCTGGTGTTTTTGGATTTATACTTCCTCCTCTCCACTGTGGCAGTTAGTTGTCCCCTCTAGAGCATGGAATACGGGAACTCAATACTGGAGGAAAATACTCCAGAGGCTGGAAACGCAAAATAAAAAGGGAAAATGCTGGAAACATTCAGCTGGTCTGGCAACATCTAGAGAGACAGAAAAAGACAGAGGTAACAATCTGTATCCCATCACCTTTCACAAGAACCTAGGACCTTCAGAAACAGCGATTTTGACCAATAAGGGCTCAAAGATTCTCTCTGAATCAGATACTATGTTTGGTTTTATGTATATTACCTGATCTTCATCATCACTGGACAATGTCCTGGAATTCACTGTTATTATGGGACCGCTATTACCATGTAGCCATGCAAGGTACAGTATAACCTTCTCAGGTAAGGAAGTTTTGTGAGAGAAGATTAGCACTCCTGGTGATAAGGATGGGAAGGATCTTATTCGTCTTAAACCACACAAATGGTTAAGGCACTGATGTTTGCTTTGTGGCATCTAATGATGTTTTAAAAAAAGACAAAGTTCCCTCTAATGCCACTTTGCTGTGGGCAACCAATTTGTTGTGCTGCATGATTCCTTTAAATTTGCTAGAGGGCTGCAAATGTATAAATCTTAAAAGGACCACTTTTTGTGAGTAGCTTGTTGATTCCACGGAAGGTATGTTCTCTTGGCACTCAAGCACCTTCGGATTGGGCAATAAATGCTGACCTTGCTATAAACTCTTTATATCTTTGTGAACAAACAAAAAAAATTTTTGAAAAGAGCTGAGTATTCAGAAAAACATAAATATTCCAGGCTCCCAGCAAAAAAAAAGGTATGTACCATTCTAAATCACTTCTGGAATAAACCTTGTTTGAATTCTTTGCTTAAAATGTCACATTAATTGCAAAAATTTTATTTGAATGTCATTTCATTTAATTGTGCATTCAGTCTTTTTTTATGTTTTAACAATGTTGAATATTCAGTGTGGACCTAGTATATGCAAGATTTATGTGCTGTTTTACCAAAATATCCACGAGCTACTGCATTCCAGATTCATTCATGTCCAGGCCAAGATTTCTGCTAAGTGTGGATGTGGGTGTCTTCAGGAGTGACTAACACCTTTACCCATACCCCAATCAGCGAGAGAGCTGACAGGTGGGCTTCTCGGCCTTTCACGTGCATTGATCTGAAGTCCAGCCCAGTCAGTGGCTGCCAGCCAATCAGAGGCAGGAAGCCTCTGGGAACTGAAGTGCTGAGCCGTTATAAAGTATACAAGAAAGAAGGTGGATGTTTTGTTGGGGGAGATGTTGCTCATTTCAGGTGGACTTTTTGGGGGCTGGAGGCAAGGGTGGGTTGCTGGCCTTCTGTTACCACTCACCTGCTCTCATTCATACTCCCAATCGCCTCTAGGTTGGGGTAAATGGAGGCATCATCACCATGTGGGCAGACAGGCCTCTCTGATTTTCCTGTAGGTAAGGTAATCACATTTGTCTCTTGCTGGGAAGGGTGGGTTGAGGCCAATAAATGGTCAGTAATTGACCATTTAAAAGTCTCCATTGATAGTGGTTCAGGAAGGTCACCTTCCCACTCAGACATTCATTGTTGCAGAGGTGGTAAAGGTGTAAGCATCTTGGCAGTGTCATCCCACTGATTATTTGCACTTTTTTGACAGCTGCGACAGGGTGGCATGGAGGCTCAGTGGTTAGTACTGCTGCCTCACAGCACCAGGGACCTGGGTTCGATTCCAGCCTCGGGCGACCGACTGTGTGGAGTTTGCACATTCTCCCCGTATCTGTGTGTTGTTTCCTCCCGGTGCTCTGGTTTCCTCTCATAATCCAAAGATGTGCAGGTTGGGTAAATTGGCTGTGCTAAATTGCCCATAGTGTTCAGGCATGTGTAGGTTAGATGCATTAGTCAGCGGTAAAATGTCGGCTAGGGGAATGGGTCTGGGTGGTTTATTGTTCGGAGCGTTGGTGTGGACTTGTTGGGCCAGAGGGCCTGTTTTCACACTGTAGGGATTCTATCACCTCTGGGGAGGGAAAAGTGCTGACTTTGCAGTATTTCGGATTTGGTATAGTAATGACATAACATTCATACTAGACAGTGTAAAGAAAGAACAAAGGACTGCAGATGGTGTAAATCAAACAAAACCAGAAACTGCTGGAAGAACTCCACAGGTCTGGCAGCATTTTTGGAGAACAAAGAGTTAAAGTTTCAGGTCCAGTGTCCAGTGGAGTTATTCCAGCAATTTCTGATTTTTGTTTTGTTATTAAAGGGAGCTCTGTATGGTTTTGCTGATTGGTTTGAATCTTTCAGGTTATTTATTCCATTGTTATTTTGGTTCTACGACAGAATTGAGAGCAGCAAAAAAAACAGTGTGTGCAGAATCAAGTTATAAGATCAGAGTGAGTTGATTCCAGCATTCTCTATATCTGTTTACATTTTTTATTAGTAGCTGATGTATGAGCAAGATCAAACTATTTAAGCTATATATATATAAAAAGGCAGACACTACAGTCTAAAATAAAACAGCAACTTGACAAATGGATACATTTGCTGCTGCACTCTCTTTCAAAGCTCTGATTGAACAGATTATCCTGCCACTCCTTAATTTGCTATTGTACGTTCTTTGTTTTTCTGATTTCAGGCACCCAATGAAAGCATTTCCAGGTAAGAGATGGCGTGAGCCAGAGGCAGAGGTTTTCTATGCTGAGAATGCATGTCATTGTTTTTCTTTGTCATTTGAAACACTGGATGCACTCTGAATAAACAAAAATTCAGGCATATTCCAATCCCTTATAAAGTGGCAATTAAATACTACTTGGCTAAATGCTGAGTTTACTAGATTTTGTGGATCTTAAAGGAACTGGAATACTGATCCAACTCATCAGAAAATGATTCTTGTAGCAGCTGTACGTTTTGTGGCATGACGTGTTGTCCTGCTAAAACAGAGTAACGTGCAATGTACTGTGAATTATGTCATGGGGAATCTCTGAATGCCTTGTATATTTGTAGACAAGCAGGCTGGAAGAACACAACATACCAGGCTGCATCATGAGCTTGAGAAGTTGACGTTTTGGATATAACCCTTCTTCAGGAGTGGAGGTAGGAGGAGTTACAGATAGGGAGGGTTTTGGGTAAGGAGAGGGGCAAAATGCTGAGGTAATGAGAGGTGAACACAGGTGGTGGGTACGACCTGGTTGGTTGATGGGAGGAACGAATCCAGTTGGTAACTGGAAGGAAGGGGTTGGTGGGTTGGATGGAAGAGAGGAAGCGGGGTTGGGAAGAGTCAGGGAGTGTGTGGGAAGGTTATTGAAATTGGCGAACTCTGTGTTGAGTCCTACGGGCTGTAGACTGGCCAGGCAGAAGCTAAGGCGATGTTCTTCCAATTTGCAGTCTGATTCATTGTAGCAATGGAGGAGGCCGAGGATGGACATGTCTTAGAGGGAGTTGGAGGGGGGAATTGAAATGGGCGATGACTGGGAAGTCAGGCTGGACCTGGCTGGGATGCTTGGTGAAATATTCCCTAAATTTGTTTCTTCTCACTGATGTAAAGAAGATCACATTGGGAGCATCTGATGCAGTAAACTAGGTTGCAGGAGAGATTGAAGGACAGTTTGGGGCCCTGGATGGAGGTGACGGGGGTGGTGTGCCAGCAGATTTTGCATCTTTTATGGATATGGGAAGGTACTGAGAGAGTTGGTGGGGAGAGTGACATGAACCAAAGTGTGATGGAGGGAATAGTCCTTAGTGTGCTGGGGAAGGGAAGATGTTCTGGGTGGTGGGGTCTAATTGGTGTTGGAAGACGTGTTTGAGGATGATGCGTTGGCTGTGGAGACCAGAAGTGGAAAGGTGAGGATGAGGGGCACCCTATCTTTATGTTTGGAGGGAGCAATTGAACAGGGAATGAAGGTGGTGAGGTGGATAAGAGGGGGAAAAATAGAGTAGGTGGACACCTGGGAAGCTTGGGAGGGGAAGATCTTATCGCCAGAGCAAATACGAAGGAAACAGAGGAATTGGGAAAATATCTGGAGATTTTACAGAATATGAGGTGGGAGGAGGTATAGTCCAGGTTGTTATGGGAGTCTGTGGGTTTATAGTAACATCAGTCTCTAAACTGTTGCTGGAGATGAAAACGGAGATGCTAAGAAAGGGGAGGGAGGTGCCTGAGATAGACCAAGTGAATTTGAGGACTGTGGAATTTATTGATGAAATCAATGAATTGCTCCAGTTCAGCCTGGCTGCGAGATGCAGTGCCGATGCCGTGATTGATGTAATGGTGGAAGAGTTGGGGAACAATACTTGTGTGAAGACTGAAGAGGAACTGTTTGAAATGGCTGATGAAGAGGCAGGCATAGCCAGGAACCAGGGCCACTCTCTGCATTTGGAGGAAATGGGAAGAGTTGAAGGAAAAAGTTATTGAGAATGAGGACCAGTTCGGCGAAGTGCAGGAGGATATTAGTGGAGAGAGACTGGATAGCCCTATAGGAGAGGAATAAACTGAGGGCCTGCAGGCTGCCATTGTGGGGTATGGATGTGTATAGGGACTGCACGTCCATAATGATGATGAAGTGCCGGGGGTCCTTCAAACTAGAAGTTTCTAAAAAGGTGGAGGGAGTGGTTTGTGTCCTGGATGGAAGTGGGAAGTGCCTGGACCAAGGAGGAAAGAATGGAGTCGAGATGGGAGGAACTGAGGCCAGGAACATGCAGAGACAATATGTCAGCTGGGGTAGTTGGGCTTGTGGATCTTGGGGAGCAGGTAGAACTGGGCAGTGCAGGGCTTGGGGACTGAAGTTGGAGGCAGTGGAGGATAGATCACTGGAGGCAATGAGGTCACAGACAGTGTGAGTGAATTTGGCCTGATGGGCCATGGGTGGGTCATGGTCAAGGGGGAGATAGGATGTGGTGTCAGTGAGCTGGTGTTCGGCCTCTGACACAGGGGTCCCCCCCCCCCACCCCCCACCCCCGTCCTTTGTCAGTGGGTTTGATGATGAAACAGGGATTGGTGTGGAGGGAGTGGAGCGCTGCACATTTGGAGGGGTTGAAGTTAGTGTTGGGGGGGTGTGGAGAGGAGAAGTTAAGGCAATAAAGAGACTGGCAGGCGGTATCCAAGTGGAAGAAGAAGGTTGAAGGGGTCCTCAGAGGGTGGTTGGGTGTCTTTATCAAAGAAGAAAGCACTGAGATGGCAGAAGAAGAGCTCCATGTCATGGCACGTATGGAATTTGTTGAGACGGAGGTGGAGGGGTATGAACGTGGACCCTTTACTAAGGACAGACAGTTCGGCCACAGGGTTTGAGGTCTGGGGGGAGGGGGATGGTGGGTATATAGTGGTAAGACTCAGGTGGGGTTTTGTGGGGGTGAGGTTTCTGAGGATGGGGGTGGGGGTGCAGAAGGGTGATACTAGCCAAAGTTATGTTCCACCAAAAAACTAGATTTCTTTGGGGCGGCACGGTGGCACAGTGGTTAGCGCTGCTTCCTCACAGTGCCAGAGACCCGGTTCAATTCCTGCCTTGGTCAACTGTCTGTGTGGAGTTTGCACATTCTCTCTGTGTCTGCATGGGTTTCCTCCCACAGTCCAAAGATGTGCAGGTTAAGTGAATTGGCCATGCTAAATTGCCTGTAGTGTTGGGTGAATGGGTAAATGTAGGGGAATGGGTCTGGGTGGGTTGCTCTTCGGAGGGTCGATGTGGACTTGTTGAGCTGAAGGGCCTGTTTCCACACTGTCAGTAATCTAATCTAAAACAATGGAGGAAATTATTTTCCTTTTCATCATACTTCTGTCCTGCAAATTGTGATATCTGAAATACAGCATCTGCACTATAACAAGTGAAGTGATGCATTCAAAACTTTTCTGCAGATAGATCTGTACATTACAGTCTCAACATGCTGTTGATCATGTTACATATTGAATTACTAGAAGAATGCCATACTTGATAGCCTTTATTAGCTGATGCGAGAGTCTAGGACCAGAGGGCATCAGAATAAAGGGGCAATAATTTAAGACTCAGATAAGAAGGAATTTCTTCTCTCAGAGGGTTGTGTGTATCTGGAAATATTTGCCACAGAGCATGGGGGCTGAGTCCTTGTGTATATTTAAGGCTGCGATTGATTGTTGACCAAAAATAAAAACTTATGAAGAGATCACAGGAAAGTGGGTATGAGGAATGTCTGATTAGCCATGAGCAGTCTCGAGGAGCTGAATATCCTATTCCTGTTTCTGTTGTCTTCATGCGAGTCTGATGACAGGAATCTAGGTGCTAAAGAAAAGCTACAATGTGATAGAGACCAATTTCAGTGATTGGGCAAGAAGGTGGCAGATGGAAGTGTGGAAGTGAGGAATTATTCACTTTTAGAGAGAAAACATGTAAACAGGAACTTTTTAAGGTGCTATGTATGACAGGTTGCTATCCAGGGAGAGTTGGGGATACCTCTAAATGAATCAGACAGTCACAAGCAGTAGGACATCGAATGGCTTGTTCGTAGTTTTCGTTGCATAAAAATGAGAAAGTCTTGCTGCAATTATTTTAGGCTTTTGTGCAGCTGATCTGGGCAGTATGTACAATGTTGGACTCTTATATAAATAAGGAAATGTTTAACCTTGAGAGGAAAGCTGTGATTTCGGGAGGGACTGAATTTGTTTTAAATTCTCTGGAATTTAAAACAATTAGAGGCGGTCTCATTAAAATAGGTAAAATGCGTAGAGGATATGAGAGGATGACTGAGAGGTTGTTTCCTTTCACTATCTGAGGAAAAGAGGATGCGTCTTGAGATGAGGAGCAACTTTTTTGATCGAGGTGCTATGTCTTTGGGATTCACCTCCACTGAGAGCCATGAAGCTCACAATTCATGACTAAGATTGATAGATTTTTTTTTGAGTGCTGAGGGAATTAAGAAAAATGGGAATAGGGCAGAAAGAGCAAGATGATGTTGAAGTTAAGCCATAACCTTATTGAATGTCGGTGCAGGCTAACAAGGGTGTATGACAGAGCTCCCCAAAGTAGGGATCACGACCCCAAGGTAGGTCACAAGCTAAACTGTTGGCATCCTGTGCTCCTAGGCATCAATTGGTAGCTTTGGAGCACTGATCAAGTTACTACAACTGTGCCCCTGCTTGTTCAGGCATCTGCTGTCAAAGTTACCTCCCTCCATCTCACTGCCCTCCATCCTGCACCCACACTTCTCCACCCACTTCCACTCCCCTGTTCCACTCTTCCCCACACTGACAC
This sequence comes from Hemiscyllium ocellatum, assembly GCF_020745735.1. Taxonomy (NCBI): domain Eukaryota; kingdom Metazoa; phylum Chordata; class Chondrichthyes; order Orectolobiformes; family Hemiscylliidae; genus Hemiscyllium; species Hemiscyllium ocellatum. The sequence continues at coordinate 31,066,828 of NC_083439.1, read as the reverse complement.
ACTGACCTCATCTTACTCTATTTGATGTTGAGATCATGTTATTTGCCATGGTAAGAGCTATGGAGGGGGGTGGGGGGTGGGGGGACTGTTGAATAGGCTGAGGCTATTTTCCCTAAAGGGTCAGAGGCTGAAGGGTGATCTTACAGAAGTTTGCAAAATCATGAGGGGCATGGATAAAATGAAGAGTCAAGTTTTTTTCCTCAGATTAGGGGAGTCCAAAAGTAGAGGGCATAGGTTAAAGGTGAGGGGAAAGATTTAAAAGGGACCTAAGGGGCAACTTTTTCACGTGGAGGTTAGTGTGTGTATAGAATGAGCTGCCAGAGGAAGTGGTGGCAGCTGGTACAATTACAACATTTGAAAGGTATCTGGATGGTACATGAATAGGGTTTAGAAGGATATGAGCCAAACGCTGGCAAATGGGACTGGATTAATTTAGTATAGCTGGTTGGCATGGATAAGTTGGATGGAAGTGGGTATCTGTGCTGTACATCTCTATGACTCTATTTGTTTCCAACATTGGTAGCTTTTCTGTTTTCCAATATCAGTGTTCCATTTAGCTTGTGATGTGTTTCATTTAGGGATTCCTACTACCTTTAGTCCCCATTCTCTCAGATCTCACGGAGGATTCACAACAAATCTCGAATCTTGAAACATGATCACGGTGGGAAAATGTTTAGGAAGCCAGACTTACTGCTGTATCTATTTCTGGTGCACTTTCATACTCTTTTGAGCATGTTTTTCCTACTTTATAAACATGACGCTGATGTCATTTTGGTTTATTTTTTATTGAAACTTGGTGGTAAATAATTGAGACTTGAAGGGATTGGCATTTCTACCTGTTACTCCTCATTCCCTTCACAGCGCATACAGCATTTCCTTCTCTAAGTCTTTCCTTCTCTCTAGCAGTTTGCTTTTGTCTCAACTTGTTTTAGCTTTGACTCATTTTTCATTTCTCTCTCGTCTGTTCTTTCTCATTTTACATTCTTGTTTAAATGAAATCCTGTTTTTTTTTCAAGTTTTCCTTCAAGTTCCTGTGCTTCAGTGAACTCTGAATTTGATCAAAATCTTGCCAAGGAGCTCCTAAGTAAACATTAGTACGTGCCTGAATGATTGAAGTATGTTAAAAAAAAACTCAGTCCAGAATAGCTTTCAGGAATGCTAGATGAGTGTTACAAAACTCAAGTTCTGAGCTGTATTTTACTCTTAATCTCAGCAATTACAGTATCATTCTTTAAATAACAATAAGTAGAAAGGACAATCTAAAAGAATGGAACACTTCCATTTCACAGCAGCTTTCACAAGAGGATTTAGCAAGATGGAGACTGAGACCTTAATACTGTTGTCATGTTATGATACAGTGATGATATCATAAGTGTGTCTCTTAATGGTATATTATGTACAATCTGTGAGACAACACCAACAGCTATGGTGACGGCTACATTCCCTATTGTAGGAAGCAACACAGTTCTGGGATAATCTCCAGGATAATACTCAACCTCCTTATATTCCACTCCTGTATAATTTAGTGGGAGGTGCTGGAAATTGGGGTCCCTTTAAGCCTGTGTTCACTTAGTATTCTGTATTCCATATTTTCTGTGTACCATGATAGCTCTTAACTGTGGATAGTAGTAACTAACATTCTACAGCATAAAAAAACATAGCTACGCTATTGACTGCCATGTTTTCAAAAATAAGATGATTTTGTTCTTCGAAGGAACAAAAACTAACTTTCAAATGGAGGTGAACAAAGGAACCATGGTCATGTGGCCACATGTGTAACTATCCCATGGTCATTGGTCAAAGGATCTCAGACAATTGATTGACACAGTGTTTGATACCTGCCCTGAGAAATAAAGTGTACCAACAAGTTATCAGGGGCTGAGGAAAGCCTTCATCGGGTGATGGTCTTCAGGTAGTCCTCAGCTTGCTGTTTTCTCCAGATAGAAGATTCTCTAGAAGAGGAGGAAAACCCAGGAAAGAGTTCCCTAACACCTTGCCTAGATAGCAGGATGCTGCTCCCACAAATTTAACGAGACTGACAAATTCCCATGACGACAGTCTGTTTGTCCTCTGGTTCCAGTCATAACCATACAGAATGGAAACAGACCCTTTGATCCAACTCATCCATGCCAATCAAGTTTCCCAAGCTAAACTAGCCCAATTTTCCTGCATTTGGCCCATATCCCTCTGAACACTTTCTATTCATGTGCCTGTCCAAATCTCTCTTAGATGTTGTAACTGCATCCATCACTTCCTCTTAAAGTTCATTCCACATATGAATTACCCTCTGTGTAAAAAAGGTTGCCCTTCAGACCCCTTTTAAATCTTTCTCCACTCACTTGAAAAATATGCCCCAAGTTTTGAAGTTCCCCCCCTCCTCAAAATGCATCTCCGATTAAGAAAAGTGAACCATCCCTAATTGTCAGTTATATACTTTCCTATTACTAATTAACTCCTACCTTATCTAAATTGCTGCTTCTCAACAAACCTGATAAACTATCAGAAAATTGCTCCAAATTTCTGACTGCCAATATGAGGGCAACTGGAATCGCAAAACCCCCAAAGCTGGCAGGAGGAGAGAAGGTTACTTCCTTAGTGGTGTCTCTAATGCACATGATGCTCCACCTGCCCCATGAAAATAAAACCTCATTGACTTCACACATTCTGGAGGATACAGGAACTAACATAAAGGCCAGAATTCTTGCCTGAGTAAAGTTGATCCCACTGTTCTTGCAAACCTTCATCAAGATTTTGAATGGAATCTCTTAGGAGTTCATGGATTACACTTTGTAAGAAATTCGCTTAAACTTGGATGACATAATATTTCTACCTGACCATGTAAAGGTGGTTTTTCTGCTTTTTTAAAAATTGAGATGTTACGTATTCCATCTTTAGTTTGATTCTGCTGCTGAATCGAGACTAACAAAAAGAATTGTGCGCAGAATCCACTCATAAGTCCAGAGTGAATAGATCCAAGAACTTTGTTTTTCTGTTTTCATTCATGGTTACTGAAGAAGGGGAGGCAGATGAGAAAGTCTGTTTATGTAAAGAGCAGATCAGAAGCCAAGAGAAGATCTAAGAGAATGGACAAATCCCCTTTTTCAGCATGAAATGTATTTCCTTTGATCTCTCTTCAGACTATTACTGTTCCTCCTGTTGGTTGCTTCATCATCTGTCAGGGTCTTTTCCCCTATGGAACTACAAGGGTGAGGTATCTTTGCACAGCTTCCATCAAATATGCCTTACCTATTTCCAAAAACAACATACTAGGCAATTACCAATGATAATTCATTGGAATTGGGGACAAAACCTATATGAACTGGGCCTTTACTGCTGCTCCCTCACCACCCGACGCCTGGAGGAAGGACACCTCATCTTCTGCCTCGGAACACTTCAACCCCAGGGCATCAATGTGGACTTCACCAGTTTCCTCATTTCCCCTTCCCCCACCTCACCCCAGCTCCAAACATCCAGCTCAGCACTGTCCCTATGACTCGTCTAACCTGCCTATCTTCCTTTCCACCTACCCACTCCACCCTCCTCCCTGACCTATCACCTTCATCCCCTCCCACACTCACCTATTGTACTGTATGCTACTTTCTCCCCACCCCCACCCTCCTTTCAGTTATCTCTCCACTCTTCAGGCACTCTGCCTGTATTCCTGATGAAGGGCTTTTACCCAAAATGCTGATTTTCCTGCTCCTCGGATGCTGCCTGACTGCTGTGCTTTTCCAGCACCACTCTAATCTAAACTCTGGTTTCCAGCATCTGCAGTCATTGTTTTTACCTATATGAACTGAGGCCAATACCTGTAGGAAATGGACCAATGGAAACATTGTGACCAAAAATAATTTGATTACTTCATTGGATGTGGATAATTTCGACAAGTTGGGACTGCTTTTCTTAGAAAAGGAAAAGCTGAGAGAAGATTTATTGAAGGTACTTAGAATCATGAAGGGCCTGGCAGAGGTAGATAGAGGAAAGATTGAGTGGAGGGATCAAGAGCAAGCAGGTGTAGGTTTAGGCTATTGGCCAAAAAAAAACTTTTTCATGCAATGTGTGGTTAGGATCTGGAGTATGCTGCCTGACATTAAGAATATAAGATCATAAGAAATAGGAACAGGAGTCGGCCATCTGACCAATCAAACCCACTCCGCCATTCAATAACAATGCCTTATCTTCTGCCTGGGCACCCTACAGCCTTGAGGATTCAATATTAAGTCTCCAATTTTGAATAACCTCCCTCCCTTACATTGCTCCCTGCCACCCATTCCTCCCATTTACAAACCAGGTTTTACCCTCTACCTGTCTTCACCTATCCCCACTTCACCACCCTGTCTCTGCCTCTCCCTATATCTGCAGCTCCTTCCGTACCCACCCCCTGTCCTGAAGAAGGATTACACCCAAAACTTGTACTTCTGCACCTCCTGACGCTGCCTGGCTCGCTGTGTTCGTCCAGCCTTCTACCCGCCATTCAGTAAGATCATGGCTGATCTTTTCATGGACTCAGCTCCATTTACCCACCTCCTCATTCTTAATACTTTTACTGTTCAAAAATTTATCCATCTTTGTCTTTCAAAAACATTCAACCGAGGTAGCATTAACTGCTTCACTGGGCAGGGGATTCTAGAGATTCTAGAGATTCTAGAGATTCTAGAGATTCACAACCTTATACCTCGACTCTGGTATAAATCTGCTCCTCCTTATTTTGAGGCTATGCCCTCTAGCTCTAGTTTCACCTACCAGTGAAAACAACCTCCCTGATTCTATCCTAGCTATTCCCTTCATAATTTTAATGTTTCTATAAGAATCCCCCCATATTCTTCTACATTCCAGCGAGGACAGTCCCAGTCTACTTAATCTGTCCTCATAAGGCAACCTTCTCAATTCTAGAATCAACCCACTGAACCTCATCAGCACCCCCTCCACTGCCAGAACATCCTTTCTCAAGTAAGAAGAACAAAACTATACACCATACTCCAGGTATGGCCTTGCATGCACCCCATACAGCTGTAGCACAATCTCCTTATTTTTAAATTTCATCCCTCTACCAATGAAGGACAATATTCCATTTGCCTTCTTTATTACCTGCTGCATCTGCAAACCAACATTTTGTGCACAAGCACACCCAGATCCCTCTGCACAGTGGCATGTTACAACTTTTCCCTTTAAATAATAGTTCATTTTGCTGTTATTCCAACCAAAATGATGACCTCACATTTACCATTGATGTACTCCATCTGGCAGACCCTTGCCCACTCATATATCCCTTTGCAGACTTTGCAATACCACTCATTTTAGTGTCATTTACGAACTTTAAGTATGTTTGAAATGCTGGGGTCTGGTCCAATCGACCTATTCAAAAGGAAATGAGGTAATTTTCCAAAAATGGAAGAATGTTCAAGGAAACGGGAACAAAGTCGGGGAATGGTATTAGTGAATTGCTTCTTCCAAGAACCTTCACAGACACTGGGCCTCTGGTCTCCTCTATGTTGTAACCATTCACTGAATCTGTGAAGTTCTCCTTCACCAACAAGCCAGAACTTCTAACACATGTTCTAGATGTCAATCTTTGGCATCCTAATGTCACTTCCACTATCTGGAGGGTGACTAACATGACCGGAAAAAGCGAAAGGTACAAAAGAGATGGAAATGATGAATAATGGGACAAGTGTTGTTTTGGTAGCACTTGGGGGTGGAACTATTGACAAATGAAGGGGGAACTCCTGCGGCCAGTGAAAAATTATGGTTGGAAAATAGAATAAATGCAGCAGATAGAGGGAATGTATCTGTGCAAGTGTAATGGAGCACTGATGAGGCAAATTCAGTTGGAAAACTAAGGTGACTAAAGTCCACATTTGGTAAGACAAAAATGAAAAAGCAAAGAGTGAACTGAAGTTTTATATACTTTTTAGCCGTCATTGAAAGTTGTCCCTAAATAGATCAACAGCAATCCTGTCATTTGTCACAGAAACAGAGACAAATAGATTTATTTTATTGATTGTATGGCAGTATCTTAAATTTTGCTTGAAAGAAATTGTATCTCCTTTAATAAAATTCCAATCCTGCTTTAAGGAAAACTTGTGATAAATTGTAAATTGTCAAACAACAGATTTGGCAAGGAGTGTGCAAGGTGCCAATGAACCACACCCTATTTACTCAGAAAATGGTTCGAATTTGGAACTTGCTACTTTATGACAGAGTTGGGATGAATAGCATTACTACATGTAAGAGGAATCTACATAAATGCACAAAGGACTGCTGAATTGAAGATTATGCTGTTCCGGTTAGGCATAAAGAAATGGGAGGAAGCTTATGTGAAGCAAAATCCCTGACAGACCACTTTGAATGCACATCCTACTTCTGTGCTGTACGCCTGATGTGATTGATCAATGTCAAACCCCGCAGAAAATGAAATTGCAACAGGAGCGTGCAAACAATACAATTTTCAGTACCTTTTTTTTAAAGCAACCAGATTTGTTTGGAAAATCCTGCCTGGCCTCTCTCGTGTTATCTAGTGTGGGAGTTAAATAATTATACATCAAAGATTCCTTTTAAAGAGAGCTTCAGTTACACTTTCAATGCCCTTTCCCTCCCAGTTAACTTCATAAATTCCAAGTAAGGTAAGAATAATTCAAGGCAGCATCTGAAGCACGAGTCCCTTTGCTCACATCTTAATGAAAGCTGTCTTTTTAGAAATTTGTAATTTGATAACTTCTAACTTAAAGCAGAAGTAAATGTGGCCATTACATCTAAGGTTATAGGGCCAAACTATTGACACTAAGGCAAAAAACTGAAACTAAACATTTCGTGGAAAGCTTTTCTATTCTGGGAAGCATTTATGTGGTTCGACTTACTACAAAGTCAGCCGATGATTTGGATGGCAAGGAAATGGGGCAGACTGTGTGAAGCTGGCTTAATGAAAGAAGATGAAGATCGTATTAAAAGGTTTCACTTGAATATTATAAATCTGCATATCAATAAATCCCTGTCATACTTACAAATGCTACTTAATTAGAAGTTGAGTCATTGAGTTCTATTCCTAAATTTTAATTGGACTCAATTCCAGCTGCTTAGTGAAGCGGAGGACAGGTGCCTGGGAGTTAATTTACTAGAAATTGGGTGGGATCAGACTGTACTGTATTCTCATCCTATGAAAAGTATTGTTGCAATTCTTAATAAGAGAGGGAAAATATTGTTCCACCCGTCCTTTCCTCTATCCTGATGTCAGTTTGGGAACCTCCTTGAGAGCTTTCTGATTTCTATTTGAAAATCCTATTAAATATGCCAGAGATATGGGCACCAGAAAGCAAATGTGCATGTGATTCTGGTGGAGAAATGGGAGCAATTTTTCAGCAACAACACCAGCTTTTCATTTGTATCACATATTTAACATTACAAAGCATCACAAAGTGCCTCAGAAGAATGCTGACGCTGTTATTCAGGCCAGTTGGGGAGATGGTGGCATAGTGTTACTATGATGGGATTCATAATGCAGAATGCCAGGCTAATGTTTTGGGGACATGGCTTCAAATCCCACATTGACGGCTGTTGCAATTTCAATTCATTGCAGTTCTGGAATGAAAAGGAAGCCTAATGTTGATGTACAGTTGGTTACTTATAATATTATTAACAAACACCATTGTACAGCTAAAGTATGTGAGTCAATATTAAGAATTAGTACATTTCCACAAACAGCTCTGGATGCTGGTTCAGTTGTTAATTTTAAATCTGAGACAGATTTTGATAAGCAAAGGTGTTATGGGATATGGATGTCCATATGGAGTTAGGCCACAGATCAGCCATTATCTCATTGACTGATGGAACAGCTTTGAAGGGTTGAATGCGCTACTCCTGTTTCTATGTTCCAGTTCATTGTATCTTCCCAAACTGAACCCTCACCCCACCATTATTTAGTTTAAAACTAGTCTATCACCCTAGTTATAAGGCCAGTCAGAATGCTGGTTCTAGCACGATTCAGTTAAAGACTGTCTCAATTGAAGCAGAGCTAGAGGAAGAGCTGAAAATCAGTAGAGGAGAGTCAGCAAAAGTAAGGATGAACAAGAAGCCAGTGGGACAGCGCTAGAGACCAGTGAAGGCAAGCTGGATGGTAGTGGAGTAATGTCAGCGGGGGCAGAGGCAGTGTAGAGGGGCAGATGTGAGATCACAGTGAGGGAAATAATATGAGAGAGCAGAAGACAAGCAAGCGAATGGGTGGGAGAGCAGGAGGACAACAAAGGAGTGGGTGAAAGTGCAGAAGCCTGTGATGGAATGTGTGAGAGAGCGGAGGATATCAAGTGAGCATCTGGGAAAGACAGTTGCCAGCCGCGTGGCACTGACACTGGGGATTAGTGAACAATGAGTTACTGTGAGCAAGTTACACCCTTGACCACCTAGAAGCTGGGACAAATCAGCCTCTGGGTAATGACAGCATATTGATACAGTGTTTGCCAATCCCAAAGTGCACTTGGAAAGGTCATTGGACATGACCTACCTCTAATCCATCAAGCAGCATGAGGAATATTGTCTGCAAATTCTCTTGAAGCATAGTACGTTCACCCGTATTTCACATTGACACATTGAAAGGTTTCCCACTTGTAGCATTGGGTGCAAATAAAATCTTCCACACCCGATATACATTTGCTAGTTTCCATTGTGTGGGGGTTCTTCGAGTGGTAGTGTCCCTACCTCTTTGCCAGAAATCCTGGATTCAGTACTGCATGCTCCGGAGATTAGATTCCCTACAGTGTGGAAACAGGCCCTTCAGCTCAACAAGTCCACACTGACCCTCTGAAGAGTAACCCACCCAGACCCATCTCCCTCTGACTATTGCACCTAACACTACGGGCAATTTAGCATGGCCAATCCACCTAACCTGCACATCTTTGGACTGTGGGAGGAAACCAAAGCACCCAGAAGAAACCCACGGAGACACAGGGAGAATGTGCAAGCTCCATACGGTTGCCTGAGACAGGAATCGAACCTGGGTCCCTTGTGCTGTGAAGCAGCATTGCTAACCACTGAGCCACAGTGCTGGATGTGTGATATTTTCCCAGATGAATGCTGCTGGTACCTTGAGTTATTTGCCATCTTTATCGTTGTGGAGTACTGGTTAAGGGTTATGATTTGGAGATGCTGATGTTGGACTGAGGCGTGCAAAGTTAAAAATCACACCAGATTATAGTCCAACAGGTTGAATTGGAAGCACTAGCTTTCAGAGTGCTGCTCCTTCGTCAGGTGGTTGTGGGGTATAAGATTGTAAGACACAGCTGTGTCTTAATAACTAGGACCTTAGGAAGTTGGTGTAGATGCATCTACTTCCTTTGGAAGAGTAGAACCGTTTGTGTCCACCTCTGATTGTGTATGACATCAGTTGAATGGATGGTGTCAATGTATCATGATCATTAGCCGCTTCAGAACATTACTTAGTTACTTGAATCTGATGTTTGTTGTTTGTTTGATGTAGAGCAACACAGACAATTGCCATTCAATCCTGAACAATATCAGCATTATTACACTTTCGCCTACATAGTTGCAGGCTCACTTCAAATTGGGACATTCATTCAAAATCTTCCTGATTCTGTTCCATTCACAATGTGATTTATGTGTAAGCTTTTGATTCTAATGGTGAGCCACAGTTTCTGTCCCAAGCAGTATTACCATATTGTAAAGGGACTCTTGAATTTAGCTATCCCTTCAAAATCTTTGTAATTTCTCTTGGCCTTGAGTAAATACATGTGCATATTTATATTCATAGAATCGAGTGTTTACAGCATGAGAAAAGGCCCTTCAGCCCATTGTGTCCACACTGTTAATCAAGGATATATTTGTTCTAATCACATTTTCCAGCACTTGGTCCATAGCCTTGTGTGAGTTGACATTTCAGGTGTTCATCTAAATGATTCTTAAATGTCTTGATGGTACCATTTTAGCAGTGAGTTCCAGAGACCCAAAATACACAGAAACCAGAATCAAAAACCATCTATTTTTATTATCAGACAATTAATGTTACGTGATTCTAATTACTGAACAGAACATTTCCCCTGGGCATTGTAAAGTGAAAAATAATTTTATGGATGTTTTCCATGATGTTAAGTTTTTTTTATTGGCCAGAAGAAAACCAGGATTTGATTTATTTTGTCTCCTTTGGTTTCTGAGTTCTGCATCTCTTTGTCATGATTTCGATCTGTTTGTCACACGCTTTGCTCTGTCTCTCTCAGTCAGCTTGAAAGTCTCCATATCTCATTGCACCTGTCTCTGCCTCCTCACAATCTGCAGATTCTCAATCTTGTCTCTTGCTGTCTCTCCCCCAGCTGTGGTTTCACATCAGCATAGGAAGGTTATTTAATAGAAAAAGGCAAATCTGAAGCATATGGCAGCCATTCTGAATTTTCAAAGAATGCTAATAATTCAAATGTATATTGATGACATTATGATGTAAGCAGCCTGAATATTAAGCAATGCTCATCTATGGAATAGCCTGAGAGTTTGTATAAACCCATTGCTTAATGATAACTGTATTTAAACCCAGTTTTGTGACAGTTACTTTACATCACAAGATTAATATTAGATTAGATTACTTACAGTGTGGAAACAGGCCCTTCGGCCCAACAAGTCCACACCGACCCGCCGAAGCGCAACCCACCCATACCCCTACATATTACCCCTTACCTAACACTACAGGCAATTTCGCATGGCCAATTCACCTGACCCGCACATCTTTGGACTGTGGGAGGAAACCGGAGCACCCGGAGGAAACCCACGCAGACACGGGGAGAACGTGCAAACTCCACACAGTCAGTCGCCTGAGTCGGGAAATGAACCCGGGTCTCAGGCACTGTGAGGCAGCAGTGCTAACCACTGTGCCACCGTGCCGCCTACATTCGTGGACATTGGAAGCTAAGCATCATAAAACCTGGAGTTAAAATCAATTGTGAAGCCTGAAGTTACTCAAATATAAAGGCGAGTGAAAACTATCTTCTAATGATTCCTTGTTGTTAGAAGTGTGTGTGAACTGTTCAGGGGGATGTTGTGCTAACCATGCTGCCAAGTGAAACTAATCTCTTCTGCCTGCGTTTGGTTCATATCCCTTGCATATTAATATCCTTACCTAAAAGTCTCTAAAATGCTCTATGGTATCTGGGTCCACCACCATCCCTGGCAGCATGTACCAGACTTCCACGACTCACTGTGTTTAAAAAAAAACTTGCCCCTTACATTTACTTTGAACTTTTCTCCTCTCATCTTTAAATGCATGCTTCCTAGTTTTAGACATTTCCAATTTGGGAAAAGATTCTGACACTAAATCTGTCTATGCATCTCCTAATTTTATAGATTTCTGTCAAGTCTCCACTCAGCATCCACTGTTCCAGAGAAAACAACCTGAGTTTCTCTAGCTTCTCCTGATAGTTTATACTCTCTAATCTAGACAGCATCCTGGTAAACCTCTTCTGCATGCTCTACAAAGCCTCCACATCCTTCCTGTAATGTGGCGACCAGAATTCAATGCAATACTCCAAGTGTGTCCGAACCAACTCTTTTAAAGCTGCAACACGATGACCTGACTCTTGTACTCAATTCCCTGACCAATAAGTGCAAGCACATCATATACCTTCTCTACCATCCTGTCTACTCATGGGTCACTTTCAGGGAGTTATGGACTCGAACCCCAAGATCCTTCTGTATATCAATGCTGTTCAGGGTCCTGCCATTAACTGATTAACATTTGATCTCCTAAGTGCAGCACGTCACACTTAAGTAGATTAAACTCCATCTGCCATTTCTCTGCCCATATCTGTAACTGATATATATCCCACTATATCCTTTAACAACCTTCTACACTATCCATTCTCCACTGCTCTTTGTATTGTTCACAAATTTACAAACCCACCCATCTACATATCTGGTTGGCATGGACTAGTTGGGCCAAAGGATCTGTTTCCGTGCTTTACATCTCTATGACTCTGACTCTTTTTTTCATCCAAGTCATTTATATATATATCACAAACTGCAGAGGTCTCAGAACAGATCCCTATGGAACACCACTAGTCATGGACCTCAACCTGAAAAACACCTTCCACTACTATCCTCTGCTTTCTACGGGTAAGCAATTCTGAATCCAAGTGGCCAAGTCACAGTGGATCCCACGCATCTTAATCTTCTGGATGAGCCTACCATGACAGACCTTGTCGAAAGCCTTACTAAAATCCATGTCAGCAACATCCACTGCTCTACCCTCATTTATCACCTTCGCCACCTCCTCAAAAAATTCAATCAAGTTAGTCAGACATTACCTGCCCTGCACAAAGCCATGCTGACTGTACCTAAGTAGGCTATGCTTTTCCAAATGTGCATAAATCCTGTACCTAAGAACTCTGTCCAATAGCTTCCCAGCCGCCAATGTGAGACTCCCTAGTCTACAATTTCCTGGATTATTCCTATTTCCCTTGCTGAACTGAGGAACAACATTAGTTACTTGCCAGTCCATCAGGATCTCTTCAGTGGCTAGTGAGGATACAAAGATCTTGGTCAAGGTCCCAGCAATCTCCTTTCTTGCCTTTCTCAATAACCTGGGGTAGATACCATTGGGCCCTGGGGACTTATCCACCTTAATGCTCTTCAAGAGATCTAGCACCACTTCTTTCTTGATCTCAAAATGCCCCAGCATATTAGCATGCTCCATACAAATCTCACTATATTCCATATCTTTCTCCTGGGTGAATATTGATACAAAGTACTAATTTAGGATCTCATCCACATCCTCTGCCTCCAAGCACAAGTCCCCTTCTTTATCCTTGAATGGTTCTACCTTCTCCCTATTGTCCTCTTGTTTTTAATATACGTACATACAGTTTATTTTGAGTGTGTGTTTGTTTGATTGTGTGAGTGCATTTATTTTGTGCGTACATATAAGTCTGGATATTTTTGTGTGTATGGAGCTGTGTATATTTAAGACACTTGTAAATGTGCGGCGTGTATATACTTAGGTGCTGGCGAAAGGATTTATCTAATCAATGCATTATACAAACATATAATGTATGGTGTTTGTGTGCGTTTATGGACATTTTCAATGAGGACAAGATTTGCTTTGGCTCTAATCCTACTGATTTACAGTATATGCCACAAAGAAAATCTTTGATTTGTATTCCTTGAGTTGAAAAGATGAAGATGCACTTTCAAGGTGGCAACCTATAACTAGTGGAGTGCCACAAGGGCCAGTGCTGGGACTGCGATTATTTACAATATGTATTAATGATTTGAATGAGAAAAGTGGGTGTACTATAGCCAAGTTTGTCGGTGGCATGAAAATAGATGGGAAGGTAAATGTTGAGATTGACTCAGTCCACAGAGAGATATACACAGGATGAGTAAATGGGCAAAAATTTGGCAGATGGAATATGATGTTGGAAGATGAGGTTTTGCAGTGACAGGAAGAATTGAGAAAGGGGATAATATTTAAAGAGAAGAAAACTGCTGAAAGCTACAGCACACAGGGATTTCAGGGTCCTCATACATAAACCATAAAAAGCTAGTATACAAGTTCAGCAGGTACTAGAGACGACAAATGGAATGTTGGACTTTGTTTCAAAGGAATAGCACATTAAAGTAGAGTAGACTTGCTAAAACAATGCATGACACTAGTTGGACCATACTTGGAATACAGTGAACAGTTTTGTTCAATCTATCTAAGGATAAGTATGTTGACATTGGAGGCAGTGCAGAGAAAGCATCTTATTGAAAGCCATTTGATAATCTAAGTATTCTCCATCTACCAGTTCTTCTTTATCTATCCTACTCGTTGTCTCCTTAAAAATAAATTCCAATTGTCAAGCAAGATATCCCTTTCATAACATACAGATTACAATTTCCTGATAACTATGGCCTGTAGCTAGCTGGTCTGCAGTTCCCTGTGTTTTCTCTCCCCCCTTTTGTTTGAATAGTAGGTATCCAGTTGTTAACTTCCAATCCATTGAAATCATTTTGGAATTTAGGAAAATCATAACTAGTGCATCCAAATCTCTGCAGCTACCTCTTTTATTAACCTACTATTATTAACCTACTTGGATGTAGGTTAATAATACTGGAGTTGTCAGTTTAGGCCTTTAAGTTTTTTTTTTCAGTACAAGCTCTGAGCTGATATTAATTGCCTTGCTTGCTCCTCACACTTATTACTTCCTCATTTTAATCTTTATTTCTGGTATGTAATTTGTGATTTCTACTGCAAAGGCAGACATAAATAGCAGTTCAATGCTTCTGGTGATTCCTCGTTCCCCAGCATAAGTTTCTGCTGTCTCTAAGGGATCTAAATCTACTGTAGCTACTCTTCCCCTTTGTATATACTTATAACAGATCTTGCAATTTGTTTTTATATTGCTGGCTAGTCTACTTTTAATATTCCATTCATTTTCCCTCTTTATCAACTTTTTGTTCCTCAAACTTATAATTATTCTTTGCAATATTGTAACATTTTTTATCCAATATTATTCATTATGATTTCAGCTGGACATGTCAGATTCCAGATTGAAATTTGGATTGAATTGTTTTTTGTTTAATTTTAATGAAACATTATCTCAATGCTGCAGATTTGATTTTAACAATAAGATGGAAGTTTATTCTACAAAAGAAATAAAGATAAAATAGAATAACCCAAATTGTTTAGATGTAAACAATTCTAAAAATGTTCAAACATCCAGTAAATACAATCCCATTAATCTCAAAAGCGCTCCTTTATAGTACACACACCAGCCCTTCTTTTGCACATCTGTGGGGTTTAATTTAACCATGGCTTTAACTCCATTTTGAGAATCTGATAGCCACTTCCTGGAGTCTTCACACAACTGAGCTTAGATTGTCTCAACTTCAAGTAACTTCTTTAGGGTTGTAACCAGACATTTCTGGCCTGGAACTTCCAAGCGAAACCATTATCACAAGCCACTGTTCGACACATTCCGTTTCAGCTACGACCTCTGTAAAAGTGCAAACTGAAAGCCTTCTGCAAGCTATGGACGTTTCCCCTAATCTAAAGGAAGAAAATCAATCTCTGACATTCTAAACTGAAAGTCTAATACACAACTGTTTATTTAGTTTGTTTATAGAAGCTCTCCCAATGGAAATAAAATTCCACCCCACACCAGGAGCTCACTCTTCCAAACTTTGTTTAAAAGAAGTGTCACTCTGGCTACAGACAGACATACAAATTAATCATTGAACTCCTTTAGATGCACAAAACTAAATCCACAGGCTACTAGCTTAAGTCTAAACTCTAAAATAAATGTCATTAAAATATATATGAATCAAATTTGCATCATATTACATTTAATTTTCCTACTCTGCCATTAATGGATCTTTCCTGGTGAGTATTTGTTTTTAAGAGTAATGCGATTTTGCTCATTTTTTCAAGTGGTTTCAGAGAATCCCTACAGTGTGAAAGCACGGCTAGTCTACTTTAATATTGTATTCATTTTCCCTCTTTATCCACGTTTTGTTCCTCAAACTTAGAATTATTTTTTGCAATATTGTAACATTTTTTAGCCAATATTATTCTTATGATTTCAATTGAACATGTCAGATTCCAGATTGAAATTTGAGTGCACACCAACACCCTATCCCTGTATTTCCCATGGCCAATCCACCTAATCTGCACATTTTTGGACTGTAGGAGGAAACTAGAGCACCCAGAGGAAACCCACGCAGACACAGGGAGACTATACAAACTCCACACAGACAGTCACCCAAGGCTGGAATCAAACCTGGGTCCTTGGTGCTCGGAGGCAGCTGTGCTAACCACTGAGCCACCATGGTTTCCTTAAAGGTTTTCCTGTTTATTTGTCATTTTAACTTTTAGTCTATTAACCTAAGCAACCTCAGTCACCTCTCCTCTCATGTTTATGTGATAACTTTAGTTTATTTGAAGACTTTTGTTTGGGATTTGAGCTTTTAAACTCCTATTATTGTGCTGCCTCTAGTTGCAGCAACCTTTCCTGCAATAGGACAAAACAATTTAATTCAAAATGACAAATAGACACCGACGGCTGCTCATGATCAAGTTGGTGGACTGCAAGATTAATGAAATTTTAATGAATTTCTTGCTCAAATGATATGTTATCAAACCAGTTAACAGCAATAGTAATTTAGAAAAATGTGGCAGCTCATATGTAAGTGCAACAGATGTGTAATAAATAGAGGCCCTGAGGTGAGGGCAGAGATAGAAACATGGCAGTATAGTATTATTCGTGTAACAGAAACATGGCTTAAAGGGGGGTAGAAATGGCAACTCAACATCTCTGAATAGAGTTTTCAGAGTGGAATGAAAAAAAAAGTCTAGACTTATGGTTAAGGAATTAACTACAGCTGTGAGGAAGGATATGTTAAATCAGTGGGGTTTGGGATCGCAAGTGGGCTCACAAATGAAAGCTTTTGTGGTTGTGTGATCTGAGACGTATCAGTTGTTGTGGAGTTCAGACCAAGATACAACAGCAGTGCTCCCATATTTAGAGAACCACTGTCTCATAGTTCTCCCTGAGGGTTGTAGCAAATTGTCTGCCTTGAAGTGGGCGGCTCAGTGGTTAGCACTGCTGTCTCACAGCGCCAGGGACATGGATTTGATTCCAGCCTTGGGCAACTGTCTGTGTGGACTTTGCGTATTCTTCCCGTGTCTGCGTGGATTTCGTCTGGGTGCTCTGGTTTTCTCCCACAATCCAAAGATGTGCAGGTCAGGTGAATTGGCCAGGGGCAATGCAGGGTTCTGGGATAGGGCTGGAGTGGGATGCTCTTTAGAGGGGTTGGTGTGGACTCAATGGGCCAAATGGCCTGCTTCCGTACTGTAGGAATTCTATGATTCTAACATTTGGAAAACATTACGGCAGCACTTTGCAAAATGAAACACCAAATGAGGGTATATGGATTGAGCTGAGAATTAAAAATGAAGGGGCAGACCACACTCCTATGAGACTACTAAAGATCCCCACATAGTGGGAGGGAGTTAGGATGGTAAGTACGTAATTACATTTCTAATTATATAAAGAAAAAAAGGCAATAATAGTTGGCATTGTCAATTGAGGTATGAACAATGTGAAAGGCACAAATTCTTGAACTACTTTTGAGACAACTGTTTTTAGCTGACAAGTAACAACAAGAGGGGGCACATTTCTAGATTTAATCTGAGGAAATAATGCTGGGCAAGTAGGTGAAGCAGCAGTGGGTAACATTTGGAGATGTGACTACCCTATGGTTAGATTTAACAAAGATAAAACTGAGGTAAAAGTTCTAAACTGGGGCAAGGCAGTTTTACAAGGGTGAGAGGTGATCTGGTGAGGGTAGACTGAATACAGCTACTTATCAGTGACAAAATGGTTGGAGGCATTCAAAAGCAAAATTCTGTGTAGACAGGTCTCCAGAAAGGTAAATTCAGAGCTGTCTAATTATCCAGAAGAATGCAGGGTAAGATGAAGCAGAAAAAGAACATTTATGATGGTCACAAAAGTTAATCCTGTAGAAAACTGAGAGGAGAATAGAAAATGGAACAATAAAGTAGAAAAGGAAATAAGAAAAGCAAGGAGAAAGCATGAAAACATATTAACAGGAAAAATCAAGGCAATCCCTGACGCATTTTATCAATACAATGAGAGCAAAAAGATAACAAGTGATAGGATAGCACCTATCACAGGTGTACATGGTAACATGTTGGAAGCAGAAGATGTGAACAATACAAATGTGATCAGTACTTTGTCTCAGTGTTCACAAAGGACAGGGATGATGCAGATTGTCCAGTGAAGTATTAGATGCAATAAGTGTAGTGCAAGAGGAATTACTACAGGGACCAAGGGTAATGGATCCTAGGATTGTATCACAGGCTGTTAAAGGAAGCCACGGAGGAAGTAACAGATACTGAGAATCATTTTCTAATCCTCACTAGATATTGGCAAGGCACTGGAGGACTAGAGCTCTGTGAATGTTGCACCATTATTCAAAAAGGTTGAGAGGGATAGGCCAAGTAATGGTAGATTGGTCAGTCTGACATTGGTGGTACATAAATTATCTGAACCTGTTCAGAGAGACTGGATGTGCTGTTACTTAGAAAGGCATGGATTAATTAGGGGCTTCCAGCATGGTTTTGCAAAGTGAAGTTTGTGTCTTACTTGCTTAATTCTTTCTTTGGGACCATAACAAAGAGGATTGAAAAGGGCAGTGTCGTGGATGTGGTCTGCATTGGATTTTAACAAGCATGTGACAAAGGTCACTTGGTGAGATGTTCAGGGTTTGGGAAACATGAGAATGTGGTGAGCTGGATACAAAATTAGCTCAGTGACAGGGAATAAAGGATAATGGTTAATGGATGGAGGTAGGTGCTGGCGTTGTGTTAGTGTCACTGGACTAGTGATCCTTCCCAGGTTAATGTTCTGAGAACAGGATTTCAATCCTACCATAGCAGATGGTGAAATTGAATTCATTTTTAAAAATCTCTAGAATTAAAAGCTAGCCTAACAGCTACAGTGTGATCACTGTCAATTGTCATAAAAACCCATTTGGTTCGTCAATGTTCTTTAGGGGAGAAAATTAACCATCCTTACCTGGTTTGGTCTGCATGTGACTTCAGAGCCACAGCAATTTGATTGAATTGCCCCCTGGGAAATTAAGGATAGGCAATAAATGTTGGCCTGGCAGTCACACCTATATCCCATTAACAAATTCAAAAATGCTTTTGCGAATGGAAAGCATTTTCCAGTGGCATTCCACAGGCTCTGCATTCAGCCCCTCACTATTTGTTCAATAAATTAATGAATTGAAGTTAAAGGTGTGATTGGAAAACTTGCATATGACATACGAATTGGCTACGTAGTTGATAGTGAAGAGGATTGCTCTTAACCCCTGAAGGATGTTAGAAGGGAAAGACATACATAACAAAGGAATACACAATAAATAGGAGGGTTTTAGGAAGAGTACAGAAAGTGAGAGACCTAGAAAGTGCATCACCATATTGTTTGAATGGGGTAAGACAGGTCGATGAGGTGACAAAGAAAGTATATACTTTCCTTCATTGAACAACATACAATTGCAATGGTAGGTCTGTAATGTTGAAACTGCTTAAAATATTTCGTAGGCCACAGTTCAGATTTTCTGCACAGTTCTGATCATGGCATCATAGGAAAGAGGTAACTGCTCTGGATGGAGTACAGAAGAAATGTACAAGAATGTCACCAGGGCTTGAACATTGGAGCAATGAGAGAAGATTGGATAGGTCAGGGTGGCAAACCTGAGAATAGAAGAGACTGAGGGGTGACTTAATTAAGGTGCGTAAAAATATGAGAGGCCTAGATAGAGGAGACAGGAAAATCCTGTTTCCCCTCACGGAGAGTCCATTAGCAGGGGGCACAGATTTAAGGTGAAATATGGCTGAAAGATTAGAGTGGACATGAGGAAAAGCATCTTCACTCAGAGGGTAGTGGAAATAGCTGCCTGGCTTGTGGTGGAGGAGGAATCTTTAATCGGTCTGGAAGGTACCTGGGCCTGCATCTAAAATGCTGTAGCCTGCAATACTGTGGGCCATATGTTCACATGCCTGATGAAGGGCTTATGCCCGAAACATTGACTCTCCTGCTCCTCGGATGCTGCCTGACCTGCTGTGCTTTTCCAGCACCACACTTTTCAACTGTGGACCATGTGTTGGATAGTGGGAGCAGATAGACAGCTAGATTTGTTTCTGGCTGTACAGACAATATGGTCTGAATTGTCTCTTTCTGTGACATTATATATTTATGGTTTCTCTAAGCAAAACTTTCAATGTGATCACTCATTTCCTATTTAAGGTCAGCCAAAAGGAATTGAAGTCAGTGGTACTAATCTGCCTTGCCCAACGCATACTTGAAAGTTGTTCTTTATATTCACTCACAGAATGTGGGTGCTAGCATTTATTGCACATTGTTAGTTGCCCTAAAAGGATACATGCATAGTCCAGTGTATTTTTGTCAATCTGACAGCTTCCAAAAAGTTTCAAGGCAGTCCTGTGCTGTGGTGTAGTGTCCCTACCTCCAGGCAGAAGGTCTGTGTGAAAGACCCACCTTAGACCTTTAGGCCCTGGAAGTTGTGCCTTAAAACAGTCAACTAGGTTGCTTATCAGTCCAGAAATCCTTCTGATGTACCATGGTGAGCTAGAGCAAGTGATAGGTGCAGCACAATGGCCTCCCAGTGTTAGAAGATTCCACTTGGACGTTACTGCCATGAGCAAATGTTATCCTTGTTCAAAGGAACTGATAATTTGTCAGATTCTGAAGTTGCGGAGGGAGGATTAAAATTTATCTCCTCAGGATTGCCCATCCAGTACCATGACCGCATCACAATCTGAATCAGAGCACAGCTATCTCTCGATGGTGTTTTTGTTCAGTACTTTACTTCTCTGTTTCGGTTCCTGTCCCTCAGATTTGTGCTTCTCTCACTTCCTCTATATCTCTGATTCTATCTCAGGGGTTCCTTATTTCCCAGGGGTGGTTTCATCTGGGTTTGGCATTGTTTCACATCTGTTTCTTCTCTTGCTGCCCATTTATTTATACTGACGCCAATTCCTTTCATATCCATCACATGAATATTAATTGATTGCCCAGTTTCTTTGTGTCTTTATCTGACTTTTCGATCTTTATTTATCCTGCCCCCACCTTGCTCTTGTGCTTGTACTTTTGGTTTTGATGAAAGTACAAAACTTTAGTTTCCACTTTACTTCTCATTTTATTCTCTTGATTTTTCTCACAAAACGTTTTTGTCTTTTGATTCCATTTTCTATATTCTGTTTATGTGGTCTTGACTTCTAAAGACACCATTCTGTATGAATTTCCTGCCCCTCTCTTAATGCCAGAGTGACAGCTCTTTGATTTCTGCTTTGTCGTTTCATCATCAGTATCATCAATAATAGGAAGGTATAATCTAAAATGTAATGAATTTAACTGAATGTGCTATTCTTCACCTTAACCCTAGTAATTAAAATGAAGGTGGTTCCAGTTCCTACATCAATGACAGAGCGCATAAATGCACTAAAGAGAAATCCTTCCAGAAATTTATCCTACTTCACTATCTGCTCTCCCTTTTCACCTCCTGACTCACCAATGTACAAATTAGGACTAGGCCATTCAGCCCCTTGAACCTGATCTGCCATATAATCTGCCATATAGATGGATATATGAATGGGAAGGGTTTAGAGGCTTATGGGCCAAATGCTGGCAATTGGGGCTTGATTAGTTTAAAATTTCTGGTCGACAATGTCGAGTGGACCAAAGGGTCTGTTTCCATGCTGTACATGTCTGACTCTGTGTGGTCTTAGCTGTACTTTGTATAACTGACGTATAACTTCCATTCTTTTGTATTCAATTCCCCACATGATAAATGAGAACATAACCAGCAGATTCTCATGTTTTGTTGGCTAGATCTGAATTGACTTGAGTATCTTGGAAGGTTTTTTCTCGGTAAGGTTCAATGAGTTTTCTTACCAAACTTGCCTCATTCATTACCTACCATACCCCTAAGGCATCTCTCACAACCAGCTTCACACCATTTTGCTATGTGCCACTTCCACAACAACTTACTACTCCATGGACATCTGCCCAAATGACTGGCATCCGCACCATTGTCTTTGTACACAGTGCAGCTCTGGCATTCTGAGGCTATCCTGCACAGTCTTGTTGATGGAGAAGGGGAGGATGGCACTGTGATTGTCATATGGGGACCAGGAGTTCCCTGGTGGATGGGGTAGTTCTTTTCCTGGAGGATTAGGAGAGGCTGTGCTATCAGACTGTGCCAACATGGTCTGAGGTGACTGTTACTGTCAGTGTCATCTCCAGGGTGCAGAGGAAAAGCCAGTAATGCTGCCAGAAGGTCATTGACCTTCTCTACTCCACCAAGATACATGCCACACTCACCACCTCACTCAGTCTGTCTCTGCTCCTGTATTCATTTACCACCAAGATTCAGGCTCTGCTACCTGCCACATCTTCCCTCACCTGCTCTCACTTCCAAACTCCCACACAACGAACTGTATGTTATTTGCACCTGCTTATTCAGCCCTTTTGAACACCTCACCACCTTCCCCCACACATTGCACTAAGCATTACCTGCCATACTGCCCACCATTCTCTCATTCAATCCCCTACTTTACAGGAGAAATGTACCCATAACAGGGCAGAGAGAGTGTGCCCCCACTGCCGACAAGAAGAGAATCCTGGTCCTTTCAGGAGAGAACAGGAACTGTACATATTGGGGCGATGAAACGTGCAAGTACTTAAGGAGGAAATTGTGGGCCCTTAGCAGAAATATTTGTATCATCTATACATACAAACACAGTGCCAATTGACTGGAGAGTGGGTAATGTTGTGTCTTTGTTCAAGAAGAGATGTAAGGAGAAGCCTGGGAACTGTGGATTTGTCAGTCTGACTTCAGTGGTGGGTAAGATGTTGAAAGTAATTCAGAAAGGTAGGATTTATATGCATTTGGAGAGGTAAGGAATGATTAGGGATAGTCAGCATGGTTTTGTGCAAGGGGAATCATGTCTCAGAATCTTGATTGAGTTTTTTTTGAGGTAGTAAGCAAAAAGATTAATGAGGGCAGACTGGGAGACATTAGTAAAGCCTTTGACCAGGTTCCACACGGTAGACTAATAACTAAAGTTAGATCACATTGGATTCAGGGACAACTTGCCAATTGGATATAAAACTGGTTTAATCGCAGGAGACGATGGTGGTGGAGGGTTGTTTGTTCTCAGACTATTGAGTATAGGAGTTGGGACGTCATGTTGAGGTTATAGTTTGTGAGGCCTATTCTGGAGTACTGTGTCCAGTTCTGGTCACGCTCTTAAAGGAAGGACCTTCTTCTGAACCCTCTCCATCTTAATAGATTTACCAAGTTGTTGGTGGGATTGGAGAGTTTGAGTTATAAGGAGAGGCTGGATAGGCTGGAATCTTTTTAACTGGAGCACATAAGGTTGAGAGGTAACCTTATTATTGAAGTTTATAAAATTATTGTGGGTATAGATGAGGTGATTGGCAGGTGTCTTTTCCCTAAGGTGGGGGATTTCAAGACTAGGAGGCATATTTTTAAGGTGAGAGGAGAAAAATTTCAAAAAACATGAAGGGCAACATTTTTACACAGTGAAATTAACTTGCAGAGAAAGTGATGATTGAAGGTACAGTTATAATGTTTAAAAGGCATTTAAGTAAGTACATGAATAGGAAATGTTTGGGAATGTTTGCAAGAAGGTGGGACTAGTTTAGTTTGGGATTATAGTCAGCATGGACTCGTTGGACCGAAGGGTCTGTTTCTGTCCTGTATGTCTCGATGACTCGACTGCCAAACAGGTAAATTACTCTTAATCATTGTACATGTCTAAATGCAGACTGCAATGCCATCTCTCTCCTGTATCGTACAGATTCCATGAACCTGCCAATAGCCTCTGCAGAGAAATGGCCAGCTCCACCAAAAGGGCCTCCTGGACTTTTGAGGATTAGGATCTTGAGGCCTTAGAAGAAACATTGGCCAAAGTTGTCTTCTGCAGCCCCCACCCTGGGTATTCAAGGATCTTGTCCACACACTCAGGAAGGACCAGGAGCAGCAGGTAGGGATGTGGGACACAATGGCCCCCATTGCCCAGGATCTGCAAATATGCAGTGAGTAATGCTTCCTTCATGTACAGGTTGGCAGTGCCATGGAGAGACAGGTCCAGCAACCTGAGGGGCTGTAGGAGAGAGGCCCATCCCCAATCTCCACTGCCCAGGCATTGGCCCTCAGGACTGAAGGTACTGTGACAGTGGGTGTGGAAAGCTTCACTCCAATGCAGGTGCCTGCTCAACACAAGGGGACAAGGTGGTGCCAGGAAAGTATCCTCAGGCAAGATGTGCATAGATCCCTGATTTGTGCCTTTATATCTCTCCGACCACAATAACCTTAACTCCCCTGACTGGCTGCTCTGGATGTCAATGAACTGATGTAACCCATTTCCTGGACTGCAAAGACATAGACTCCCCCCTGACTGAGAGCACCCCCAACCAACCTCTGGACTGGTATGGAAAGCTTCCCTTGATTTACTGTTCCAGGACCCCCTGACTGACGGTGCTTAAGAGATTGATAGATGGCTGCTTGCTTACCCCATATGCAGTGTGCTTACTGTGTACTCTGCTAGCATATGGTACAGAGATTGATATAGCACCCTGCTGTGTTAACAAGGTGATATATGCCTTAGGCTGAGGGCTGAAGACTGCTGAACATCAAGGCCTGTTGTATGACTGAGCTAATTGTCAATATCAGGGAAGCTGGGAGCATGCAGCTCAGTACTAAGTGATTGGTTTCAGCAGGTGAGCAGCTCTGAGATGGAGCCTGGTCCAGTTGGAGAGCTGGGTGCATCTGTACAAAGTATCCCCACTGCACGTTTTTTGTAGTGCAGTGAATACAGATCTATGCTTCCAGCATACATTATCAGTGCTGTCCAAGTGTAGTAATTACAATGCAGGAAACTCAGCAACCAATTTGCATGCAGCAAGCTCCCACAAACAATAGTTTACCATATGATCTGTTTTTGATATAAGTAATCCCTAATAAATAGTTAGCAGGACATCAGGAAAACTCCTTTCCTTTTGAGTTAGTATCATGGGAATTTTTTTATACTTTCACCTAGTGATGAATCACCATTCAAATGACAGACACCTCCTCCATTTAATCTCTCATCCAAAGGACAGAACAGCACATCCCTCAGCACAGCACTGAAATGCCAGTATAAATAACTTGCTCAAGTTGAGAGCTCTGGACCCATAGCCTTCTGACACAACACAACCCATTCAGCCAAACAAAAGATTTGACAATAAGCCATACTCTGCATTAATTTAGTTTCATGTCTGATCTTTTGTTAACTACACTGTAAGTTATTATATCATATATCATCATGTTCAAATCCTACAGAAAAGTGGAAATATAGCTGACCTTGCCCATTTCACTATTGTATCATTCTCATATAAGCTGCTTCTTTCTGCAGGTTCCCTATATCCATTCATCGAAAATGACAGAATCCATCTCTTTCTATTGTGTGCCTGTTTGATGACAGCTGTAATCATGTTTTTTTCTCTCTTTTAAGGACATGCCATCTTTGTCACCTGTAGCTATAGCAACAAGATCTTTTCAATCCTGTTGATTGAACGTGGAAAAGGCAACCTCTCTATGTGATGTTGTACAGCATGCACAATATTGTTTCCATTTAAATCAGAACGACCTCGGAAAATCAAACGTGCTGTGTATTCAATGTTGTACTTTTCAAGTGTCATCACTATTCTAATGTGGAAACATGGCAACCAGAGTTAGCACAGCAAGTTCCTGCATCAGCAACAGGCAAATGACCAGATAATCAATTTCTCAGTGATGATGGTTGAACAAAAGAATGTGCAATACACAGGCAAAAAGTCCCTATTTCCTCTTCAAATAATGCCGTGGGACTATTGACATCCACCTGAGAGAACAAGTAGTGCTTTAGGTCAAGCAAGAGATAGCACATTCAACTGTGTGATAGGATTAAGATCAGCATTAGGGTTACTGTAATACAGTGACACTTGTTACAAAATCTTGAGGGGCATAGATAGGGTAAATAGACAAGGTCTTTTCTCAGGAGTGGGAGAGTCCAAAACTAGATGACGTCGGTTTAAGGTGAGAGGGGAAAGATTTAAAATGGATTTAAGGGGAACTTTTTCATGTGGAAGGTGGTGCATGTATGGAATGAGCTGCCAGAGGAAGTGGTAGAGGTTTGTTCAGTTACAACATTTAAAAGGCATCTGGATGAGTATATGAATAGGAAGGGATGTGGGCCAAAGACTGGCAAATGGGACTAGATTTCTTTGGGATGTCTGGCCAGCATGGACGAGTTGGACAGGAGTGTCTGTTTCCATGCTGTATGACTCTATGACCATACCGTTCTATGTTAGTTCACACTTTTTTTTCCCAATAACCCTAATGATTCTGCCATCAGTTCACTCATTACAGGCTTACTAAAGCAGGGCAGCGGACCAGTTTGTTATTAAACTAAGAACTGCAGTTGCTGGAAATCTGAAACAAAAACAGACATTGCCGGAGAAACTCAGGAGGTCTGGCAGCCTTTCTGGAGAGAAAGCAGAGTTAATGTTTTGAGTCCAGTGACCCTCCTTAAAAGGGTTCCGAAGATGGTTCACTGGCTTCAAAATGTTAACCCTGATTTCTCTCCGCAGACGATGCCAGTTCTTTGAGTTTCTCCAGCAATTTTTGTTTCTGCAGTGAATGAGTATTAAGTCAATACTGTCACTGCCCCCTGGAGAAGGGGATACATTTGGATGTAGTCAGCCAATTGCAATTTTATGATTTTACCACTCCTAGAATGGGTGAGTCACCATCAATGATCCCTTTTTTTGTAGTGAGAACAATTGCCCCTGAAATCTTTTATGCATACAGTTATATTAAGGGACCAGTTTGTTTATGCCTCTGTACAATATCCTTTGGTTGCTGCACAGTTTAGAGGGAATGTTGGTCACTGTTAACAGCCAGGCATGGGCCTCTATTTGCAGTGGGTGCCTGATGAAGATTGCATACCTCCTCAGCATTTCAATCTGTGCAGAGCTCTCTTTCAACATCAGGCATTACTTTGATAGAATGTAATCATTACACGTGTCCATTGGTAACACTTCCCTTTGTGTTTTTTTTCAGCAGGTGTCACAGAGGAAGCTGGCTAGCAAAGAGCTCAGCAATTACTGGCCTATTCGCCTTGCCAGAGGGAGTGAGAGGTTTTATTCTCAACCATGACAGTTCATGGGGTGGAGGTAGTCCCATTATGCTGTCAGGTAAGGAACAATAGATGTCCCAAGGCAGGAAGCTGTGACATCTGAGGAAGAACCTGGTGTTCCTGTGCACTACTACTCCCGGTCCTGCTGGATGGTGGAGTGCTTTGCTTCCCAAGGGTATGGCAACTGGATATCTAAGCTGCCCGAATCTCCACTTTACGGGGTTGACCAACTATAAAGTTACTCTAAAAATGGAAATGGTGGGAAAGAGAAAGCAATTCCACTCTCATAAACTCCTCCAAGAATGTCATATATGAAGATGTCCACTGCATCTGGTAACCTTGCTATACTCTAAAAGTTAAGTGGTGCAAATCCTCCTCAACTCTTAGTGCAGGTTGACCAACTTTTCGTGCTTGCTGACATGTAAATTTGATTTGGAAGTTGATTTACTTTTGTAGATTACTGACCAATAGAAAATCCAAGTTGATCTTTCAGCCCATACAGGTTTAAGGAATGTAAAAAGGAAAAAGGAATAAAGTGGGTGATAGTGAAATGGTGAGGGAACAATGGCTAATGAGATAACACAAGTAATAAGGGCTATATCGCATATGACCATTCAGCTCAATTGGTCCCTGCTTGACCCTCTTCCAATGCCTCTTCACCTAACCTGATTAACATATTTTTTTATTCCTTCCCTCTGTGTTTTTCTAACTTCCCCTTAAATGCTACATGCCTCAGACTCCTGTTGTAGCAAGTTGCCATTCTAACCACTATCTGGCAATATTTCCCTTTTAGATTGATGAGCAATTACATTGATTAGCTCTAACCATCCTAAAGAAGGGTTATACCCAAAACGTTGACTTCTACACATCCTGATGCTGCCTGGTTTGCTGTGTGCTTCCAGTTTCCTGCTTGTCTACCTTGATTCTAGTCTCAATTCAATAAATGGCAGCATCTTCTGCACACGTATCTGCTGTCAAGCCCCTTCATAATCCCCAAAATCTCCATTACATGGGGCAAAGAGCTGCTGGAATGAAGAGGGATTTGCGTATGAGCAAGCAGGAGAAAAGCAGAAAAAATGGTTACAAAGGAAGAAATATAAAACTGAAAGAAAAGGTGAGAAGCTGGAGAGAATGGAGATATCCACATGGTGGTGTGACTATCTGGAAATGGGTAAGAGAGAGAGTTTCTGTGGAGTTTTATTAGGAGAACCATGATTCTTGTGTTTCATACACATTTCCTGCATCTTACACTTGGTTCCTGTGTCAGAATGTTAAACCATGTATTTGGTTTCGACACATGAATCACTCTTTGTTAATGTTGATAAATGTTCCCAATTTTTTTAAGCTGTGTATTTTTACATTACAGCATTCTCTAATGTTGGCTGTAGAGTTCTTTGGACATTCTGAAGTCATGAAAACAAGCAATTGAAATGAACTGTTCTGATCAGGAACGGACTGTGTAAAGTGGTGATGAAAGCAGGTTTGATTGTAACTTGATACATAGTTGAAATGGAAATATTTGCAGTGTGTGGGATATCAACAGGGGAGTGGGGCTAATTCGATAGTTCTTTCACAGAGCCACTAAAGATACAGTGATCCAAAGGACCTCCTTCTGTGCGATGTGATTTGACAATTCTATTGATGCAAGTCTTCCTTCTTTTAGGCTGTCACTTGTATTCTCTACTGGCCCTTGCCTTTTAGACTTCCCAAGTCTAGGTGGCACTGTTCCTGATGAAGGGCTTTTGCCCGAAGCGTCGATTTTCCTGCTCCTCGGATGCTGCCTGACCTGCTGTGCTTTTCCAGCACTACTCTAATCTAGACTCCGGTTTCCAGCATCTGCAGTCCTTGTTTTTACCTAAGTGGCACTGTTGCCATTTCAAATACCAGTTCACTAGATGGTGCTGCAGGTGCACAGATGGTTTTTAAATAAAAGGTTTACTATATTAAATGTTTATGATTCTCTCCAGCATCTCGGCGTAGTGTAGAAAAATACTTAATGTTCTGACCAGGCCCAACAAGATTTCTCTTCAGGGCTGTATTCTGTGGACAACCTTGCTGACTCCTACTTTAGCCTATCCTTCCAAGGAGCTTGAAGATGCCACTTAGCGGTTTGAGCAAATTTTGTCTTTCAGTTAGACCATGGCTGATCCATATTTTAACTCCATTGCCCAAATAGATTCTATATTGCTTACTAACCTTTCCTTGCTAAAATGTATTCATAATCAGTTTTTGAAATGCTCAAATGACTTAAAATCGAGTGGGTTTTGGAGCAGACTCCCTCAAAGCACTTTGTAGCCAATGAAGTGCTTTTGAAGAGCAGGAAATTTGGCAGCAGATTTGCGCACAGCAAGATCCCATAACACAGCATCATGATAAACCATGTGATAAGCAAGATATAGAAAATGCAAAATAAGAGATTGAAGGATCTTGGGCAAATTTCTGCAGTACATCTTATAGATCATTCACCTTGCTGCTACTCAGCATTTGGTGGTGGAGAGAGTGGATGTTTCGTGCACCACATCCACAAACATCCAGCTCATCTGCCACCAATGTTCACTAGCAGCGAGAATTCATCCAAGACTCGTAGGCAGCTCAACTTCTTACATCTAGAAGGGCAATGGCAGCAGATACATGGGAGCACCACGACCTACATGTTCCTCTCTGAGCCACTCACCATCTGAACTTGGATATTTATCACCAATCCTTCACTGTCACTGGGTCAACATCCTGAAATTCCATCCCCAATGGCACTGTGGCTCTACCTGCAGCATATGATCTGCAACAGACCAAGAAGACAGTTCACCAAAATGTTCTCAAGGGCAATTAGAGATGAGTAATAAATGCTGGCCTGCGAGTGACAATTATGCCCCATGAGAGAATTTTAAAAATTTGCAATGTAAATTCAATTGAATCTGAAATAATACATAGATGTATTTTAAATGACTAGATTTTTTTTTGGTAATGTGCTGTGCTTTAACCAGCAACACATTTTCAGCTTGGAAATAAATCCCCTGCTCAGTGCCATGAGATCTTTCATTTGCACATGAAGAGCAGATGGGGCTTTGGTTTTGGATCTCAGCTCCAAGGCAGCACCACCAGTAGTACAGGCCTTTCTCGGTACTGCACTGGAGCCCCAGCCTTTGGCATAGTCTGAGGTTATGAAAGGCATTGTGTAAATCATTGTTTCTGTGTGTTATAGATGCAGCATGATCCTTCTTTTCATTGTGGAGCTACACTGAACACATCACCCACTGCATTGCCATACACTCCTCAATCGAGTGAGTTGCAATTTCTTAGTTCATATAATGCAGCGCCAATACACTCTAGCTGCTGTAACACTCCTTCCATTTGGTCTCGTGATCATGCTTTTTGCTTAGTGCTCCTAAACACAGATGTGAACTTTTCCTTTGCAAGTTTCCCCTAACTAGCTAGGCCATACATTAATTTGAGTAAATGTTTACAGCGGCAGTTGAAGTGAGTTGAAGTAGCGAGCACGTGACAAAATAATAGCATACAAAAATGTAACAGTGTCAAATGCTAACCGTCAGAAGGAAGCAATCAATGAGGATGGAGTTGAGAATATTTTCAGGATATTTAACTTGCCGCTCACTGATTAGACAGGGAGCAGACAAAGGGGATGGCTCAACTGAACAAGCTTGTACAAATGATATTGTAAAGTAAATAAAAGGGAAGATAGTGGAGTAATAGACAGACGGAAGTGGTGATTTTTATACTACAGGTGAAGAGCAAAGTAAAAGTAATTCAACCAGGAGAGGGGAATTAGAAATGACTGAGTGAAAATTTAGAACTCTTCACAGCAATGTTATTTAATGTGACACTGGACCAGATTGCTGAACAAAAAGGGTAACTTTTAAAGAGAAAAACCAGGAGTTTGGATTGGAATTCCAGAGTTTAGAGACCCAACAGCTAATGTATCACCAACAGTTGAAATAGAGGAACCTAGATATCTCGGAGACTTGTAGGGTTGTGGGAGGTTTGGAGGCATAAGGCAATGCAAGTGTTTGTAAACAAAGAAGTTTTAAAACTGAGGTTTACTTTTTGGAATGGAAGCCAATATAGGCTAGTGAGTCAAGCCATACTGTGTGAATGGGATTTGGTGCTAGTTATGATATGGGGAGTAGAGTTCTGGACAAGCTCAAGGGGGGGTGTTAGCTGGGAGGCCATACAGGAGAGAAATGCTATAAGAATGGTAAATCTCAAAACTGCCTCAAATACTGTGCAACACGGAGACACAGACTCAACCAATCAAACTGCAAATTTAAAATGGATGTCAAGGTGTTTTTCACATGAAGACTTCCAAGAAGAGTGATGGAGTTAAAAAGTCTGGAATAATTGCAGCAACATTCTGTACTGGATAACTGTGGGGATTGTATACATTGTATATGGGTTCTGAAGGGGTTAATGTTTGTGTTAGATTATCTCCACCATTCTACTGATGGCACACAAATTCTGTGGGTGAATACAAGGAGTTCTACTTTAGCTTTTGGAGCGACCATTAGTATCTCTACCAGCTCTTTAAGGTGCTCGTAACTATAGCTGTACCTATGCTATCATGCTTCTTGTAATCTAAACACAAAATTTCTTTTGTAGATTTTTTATGGCAGTGTATTCTCTACTATTTGTCACTAAATATGTCCAAGACAAAGAAAAGCCAAAGAAAGATTTGTGGCCACTATCCAACTTAATAACCCTTACCTGGTATTACCTACAGTATAGGTGGCAAATACCACAATATGTCAGAAGTGGTCATCAGAGAAATTACCCCATGGTTGCAGTGATGCAGATCTGACCCCCACCTGAAGGAGGAGAAATTAAAAAAAACTCAGAAGAAAAGGAAAAATGACAAGCAAGGGAGTTTATTATTTTAGGAACATTTCCACTTTAAATAGCTAGCCGTTGAAATGTGATCATGAATGGAGAATGGAGCAACTATGGAAGCTGGCCAATGATACTGGGTCATGGGTGTGGAAGTGACAGAAGCAAACAACTCTTTGAAAGTACAGAGGCCTCAGGGAAGGAGACACTGAAATGGGCAAAAGAAGGCTCCAAGAGGTAAAAGTAGAGATCCTTAAGGGGAAAGGCAATAAGTTAACATAAAAAAAGACACCGACCAGAAAGAGAAGGCAAGGGAATGTCAAAAAGAGTTCTCCCCTCTTGCAAAGAGTATCGTCACACTCAGCATAGGGCTGTACGGGACTCGGTTGCAAGGAATGATGGAAGGGCCTACAGAATCAAGTGAAGGCCTCAGAATTTATTTGAGATGAAAATGGTTAAATTCAAGGGAATGTAATGAAAGATTCCAGCAGCTGAAGAAGAAAATTCAGGAAAATTTCATGATTAAGGACTGGGACTCAGTTAATTAAGCTGTAAGTTCAGTGGGACATTTATAAAGGTTGAAACCAGAGAACTTTATTTCAAGAATTTTCGAGAAGAAAGAGCTGTGTGTTCATGAAAGCAAATGATCAATTTAACTGGGAAGAAGTGAGAAAATTCTAACTTGACAACAGAAGGGAGGAATCTGTATTTTGATCATTAAAAATGGCACGAAAACTCTTTTTTTAAAAAAAAAGTGTGGGGAAACCCAATAAGGAATCAAGAGATATAAAGATTTGAAAAAATGCCCAATAGCAGTAAATCAGTATAGAAAAGCCAGTAAATACAATTTAAAATTTGATGGAAGAATATAATGGTCATGCAGTAATTAGATTAGATTCCCTACAGTGTGGAAACAGGCCCTTCGGCCCAACTAGTCCACAACGACCCTCTGAAGAGTAACCCACCCAGACCCATTTCCCTCTAACTAATTGACCTAACACTATGGGATAATTTAGCATGGCCATTTCACCTGACCTGCACATTTTGGACCGTGGGAGGAAACCCACGCAGACACAGGGAGAATGTGCAAACTCCATACAGACAGTTACCTGAGGTTGGAATCAATTTGGCACCCTGGTGCTGTGAGGTAACAGTGCTAACCACTGAGCCACCATGCCGCCCTCATACAGAGGCTAGAAAGAATGGCAAGTAAAGAGAATGCTGCATTGTGTCAAACACATTCTGTAGTAATTCAGTTTAAAGCAACATTTGTGAATATAAGTTTAAGGAGCAGCAGATTACAAGCAGTATTTTAATTGTACAGATTTAAAATACCTTCCAG
Source organism: Hemiscyllium ocellatum (assembly GCF_020745735.1). NCBI lineage: Eukaryota > Metazoa > Chordata > Chondrichthyes > Orectolobiformes > Hemiscylliidae > Hemiscyllium > Hemiscyllium ocellatum. The sequence goes on along the minus strand of NC_083439.1, from coordinate 31,033,886 downwards.
TAATAAGATTACTGGGCATTAAGAAGAAATTGCAAAATATTTAATATTTCCTCGCAGATTCAGGGTTAGAGATGTAGAACACTCAACTGTCACCCCATGAAGTTATCAAGATACAGTACCATGCCAAAATCAATCACTAAGCATACAAAATAAGACACCTTTACAAAACTGTAGGAAAGAGGAAAGTTGTTTATGCAAAGACCTCAATATAATATATCAGTCTATGTTAGAAAAGATACTGAAGGCATTTTTGAGGAAATTGATGGTCCCAATGACCTGAGTTTCACAGAAATATATATACCTTGCAAAATTTAATCTCTATACGAATGCTGAGGTCCCTGTCTTGTCAGACAAAATACAATTCCTTAACAAACAGAAGCTACTGACAATAGAGATCAGTCCAATGCTGTAGGGCCGTAGAGAATGGTCCAACTCATTCATGCCGACCAGATATCCTAGCCTAATCTAGTCCCATTTAACAGCACCTAGCCCATGTCCCTCTAAACCCTTTCTATTCATATATCCATTCAGATGCCTTTTAAATGTTGTAATTGTACTAGCATCCAGCAGCTCATTCCATACATACATCACCCTCTGCGTAAAAAAGTTGCCCCTTAGGTCCCTTTTAAAGTTTTCCTCTCTCAGGTGGCATGACTGTCAATCATACAGGCGTGCTAAAAGTTACAGAGATTTGAAATGTTTATATAGCTCAAAATCAATGCTCCTCACTTTTGAGACAAGAGAACTGTTTGCACCTCAACTTCTTTAAGAGGTCAGAAGGAATCCCACTAACTCTAACAAAACAACTTGTCCAGAAACAAAGTTGTGAAGCCACTGGTCCAGAATACTGTAACCAGGTGAGGAGGCATTTCATCTTCCTTCTTTTTAACTCCCTTTTGGTCATTCACAACAAATATCTATATTTCTTTTAACATGTAGATATATTGTACATTAATTAAAAACGTAGTTAATTTTATCCAAATGAAGGAGCCAGATACAAGGTTTAATTCAAGAAGACATTGTCTGTTACTGACAGGAAGAATAATGGCTATGTGATTTCAAACTCTTCAGAGTCTGACTGTTAGATATTTTTACTTAAGACCACAGTTGTTTAATTGTTGACTCATATCCTCAGCAATGGCAAAGCTTGGAGATATCTCGGAGTTCTCAAAATATAATTGTTTCCTCATTTTTCTTTTTCACTACATATTGTCTTCAGCAAGGCTGAAAGGGTCAGGGAGAAACAAATAGGGGGGCTTTTCACTCATGTTACCAAGTCAATTTTTTCTTCCCTCTGCTCTGCTTTGCCAAGCAGCCACTGAAATATAGTTTATTTGTATATCTCCAAGTTGGGCTCCATTGTCTTTCTAAGTTGAAGACAACCTTTTATGTCAAATACCTGCATTCATGCAAGTATGAATTGCTATAGGAGATACTAATTTCTTCATGCTGTCTATAGATAAGGCAGTAATTTCAGTAAAGATACTTCTGTTATTTCATATGGGTCTCCTGAACTTACCTCAGTTTGTAGTTTGATGATCACAGCTAGTTCCTGATGAAGGGCTTGTGTCCGAAACGTCGAATTTCCTGTTCCTTGGATGCTGCATGACCTGCTGCACTTTTCCAGCAACACATTTTCAGCTCTGATCACAGCTAGTATCTAGGTAAGTATCTGTCCTTTTTAAAACTATTTTAGACCATGCTAGATCTCAGATATAACAATCAAATAAACAAAGTTAAAATTCAATAATTCACATTTAACATTATTGTAACAAGAAGCAAACAGCTGTTGAAACACTGATTGAACAACAAACTGTGATCAACCGATTGGTCAAGGGGCAATCAGTTAAAGATCTAATTGACCTTCTTAGATTCATGGCCGAATCCCAAAAACAGGGAAGAATTTGCTAAGATAACATAATTGCAAAACAAGAAATGTTTCAAAGGGTTAAGAGGAAACAGTGGCCAGCAAGCCAAGAAATACTTAATCAAATTCAACAAAGGCAGAAGAAGACAAAGACTGTGCTACCATTCACTGGTATCTGTGTTAAAGGATGGTCAGATTAAAAGAGCCCAATGAGAATATACAATTTGGACACTGGCAGCATTCCAAAATCAAGGAAGATTAACTATGGTATGGCAAAGGACAAGTTATTCCAGCTATTTGTATCGATTGCACTCACTCCCTAGGGTCTTATTAACTATGCCTGACCAAATGTAGTTATACTTATTGCTAATATGCATTAAACCTTATTGTTATTACAAAACAGTGCCTCTTCTCATAGTGTCATAGAAATATACAGCATGGAAAGAAACCCTTCAGTCCAACTCATCCAGGCTGACCAGATATTATACATTTATCTAGTTTCATTTGCCAGCATTTGGCCCATATTTGTCTAAACCCTTCCTATTGATGTATCCATCTAGATGCCTTTAAATGTTGTAATTGTACCAGCTTCCACCACTTCCTCTGGCAGTTCATTCCATGTACGCACCACACTCTGCATGAAAAAGTTGCCCTTCAGGTCACTTTTAAACATTTTCCCCTCTCACCTTAAACCTATGCCTTCTAGTTTTGGACTTTCCCACCATGGCTAAAAGACCTTATCCATTGACTTCATCAATGTCCCTCATGATTTTATAAATTTATTTAAGGCCACCTCTCAGCTTCTAATGCTCCAGGGGAAATACCCCAGGTTTTTCAGCCTCTTCCTATTGCTCAAACCTTCCAATCCTGGCAACATCCTTGTAAATCTTTTCTGAATCCTTCCCAGTTTAACAACATCTTGGCTATGGCAGGGAGACAAGAATTGAATGCAAAAGTGGCCCAACCAATGTCCTGTAAATTGCAACATGACATCCAAATTCCTATACATAATGCACTGACTAATACAGGCAAGCATACCAAATGCTGCTTTCACTACCCATGTCTACTTGTGACTCCACTTTCAAGGAATTAAGAACCTGCATTCCAAGGTGTCTTTGTTCGGCAAGTCTCCCCAGGATCTTACTATTAAGTGTATAAGTCCTGCCCTGATTTGCCTTTCCAAAATGCAGCACCTCACATTTATCTAAATTAATCTCGATCTGCCACTCCTCAGTCCATTGGCCCATCTGATCAAGGTTCCATTGTACTCCAAGGTAACTTTCTTAGTTGTCCACTACACCTCCAATTTTGGTGTCATCTGCAAACTCATTAAGCATCCTCCCGTATTCGCATCCAAATAATTTATATAAATGATGAAAAGCAGTGGACCCAGCACCGATCCTTATGGCACATTGGTAGGTAATTTACTGTGGTTTGGCTTTAACACTGACATTGTTCCCTCAACCATGTTTGAACTCAGGCTGTTATGGGGTTTGGAACACAATCTGTGCATCAATGAATAGACTATTGCAAATACATAACTAACTTAGAGAGGAGGCTCCATAGATATTTTCTCTTTCAACTATAGCAAAGGCCAGTGTGTGACAAACAAGGCTGAAGTGTTTGAAATCCTCCAATTTCAAGTTCCCGAAATGTATAATAACAATATCAGTATCAAGTGGATAATCCAGTCTGCCCTCCTGAATTTCCAGCTTCGGAGAAGACAGTCTTTAGCTTAATTCACTCTGCATGGAGTTGAGATTTAACTGAGTATGCTGTGAATAGCCAAAGCTATGAGTCCTGCCCATATCCTGGCAGTGGGAATGTAGACTTGTGCTCCAGAATTAGCTGTGCCTCTGGCAGACTGGCATTTTTTGGGCAGAACGGGAATGGATTGTTTTTCTCCCAATAGGTTTGGAGGCAGGATTGCATTGAATTGTGGGAAGGTGGCAGGTAGGGGCACTACCATCAGCCTGCCTCTGTCCAAATGAGGTCCATGGTGATAAAGCTTAAAAATGGCGATCCTGCCCTGCCACCATTTGAAACTCTTAATTGAGCAATGTGCCACCATTGGTATCCAGCCAGCAGGGGACATGCAAGTCACCCTGTGGCAAGCCTGCAGAGCAAATGCCATCAGGATAGATTATGAACTTGTAGATGGGGAAGCCTTGCTCCAAGATATTCAGTGCTCAATCAAGGAATTTGACTTTGGGAAAGATAGACCTGCTAAGAACCACAATCTTCTCTTTCTGTCATTCCCCTTGCTCCCCCGATCCCTAGGGAACCTCATTGTGATTCCTACTCCTGCCATCCATCACCTTTGTGCTGGAAACCGCAACAATCCCAGGCCAGTAACTCTGCCAGGCAATGAAGAGGTGCCAGTTCCCAGTGGCCAATCAAGTGTTGACATGTACAACCTCTGTTCCCAGGTCCATTGATCATGGGGTAAGGCCCTCAGGTGCCCATTCAAGTGTCTCATTGGCTCTCCAGCAGTCAGAGCCTCATCACCCATATAAAATACTGTCCACAAAACCAAGACACATTCAACTTGGCCATTTACTACTCCATTAATCTACTCTCAATCATTGGTAAAGTAGTTTGATTCTATGATAATTCTATGAAAACTGAACCCCAGCGGTGTGGGGAGTTTGACAACCCTTGATAGCAAAGCAGCATTTGACCAAGTTTGGCATCAAGGAGTCCTATCAGAATTGAAATCAATTGAAATCAGGGTCTCCATTGGTTGGAGTCATAACTAGCAGAAAGTAACGTAGTTGTGGTTGTTGGAAGTCAATTATCTCACTTGAAGAATTCCTTTGGATAGTGTCCTCAGACCAATCATCTCAAGGAGCTTCATTAATGACCTTCCCACCATCATAAGATCAGAAGTGAGCATGTTTGGTGAAGACTGCACAATGTTGAATATCACTCAAGGCACCTCAGATTCTGAAACAATCTGTGTCCAGTCCATAAAACTAAACCACGTTCAGATTTGGGCTGATAACTTTCAAGTGATATTTGTCACTTGTGTGGTGCAATCACCAATGATAGAATCTAACTATCTCCCTTTGACATTCAACAACATTTCAAGTGCTCACCCAAACATTTTATAAATATTGTGAAGTGACTGTTTCAAATACTCTATCAGATAGTGCATTCCGAAACCTACGTATCCTCAAATGCACTCTAAACCTCCTATCTGTCATCTTAAAATTATGCCCCTTATTATTGACCCTTCAATTAAGAGTCAAAAGGTTAGTGCTGGAAAAGCACTTGATGAAGGGCTTCTGCCCAAAATGTCGACTCTCCTGCTCCTTGGATGCTACCTGACCTGCTGTGCACTTCCAGCACCACTGTTTCCGACTCTGACTCTCCAGCATCTGCAGTCCTCACTTTCTCCCACCCTTCGATTAAGGGGAATGGCTGTTATCTATCCACCCTTTCCATGCCCTGCATAATCTTATACCCCTTACCTCAATCAGGTTCCCACTCAATCGTCTCTGGCCTGGACAGCTGAAGATATGTCTCGCCAGTGACAGGCTCATGGGAATTGGAAAAGTCAATGGGACTGCACCTAAGAAGCAAAAGTCTGTGGGATGGAAAATTCATGTGTTTGTAGGCTATTCGAAGTTAGCAATCAGGCGGGTTGATTTTATACATAATATATTTTATATAGGTTTGCTCGCTGACCTGGAAGGTTCGTTTTCAAATGTTTCATCACCATATGTTTCATCACATCTTCAGTGAGCCTCCGAATGAAGCCCATTTTATATCCATTTTAACTATTTATCATCAGTACATTTCTTATCTATTGCATATAACACAATTCCTCCATTGTACAGCAAAGTATGGGATAAAAGCTGTACTTACTAACATTACACTATGTGCATCTAAATTCTAATACTGAGCCCATTAAATTTGACAGTATGGTGATCGTTGTTATGGAAACTGGGTCAGGCTGTAGCAGCAAGATATTGTGCAACTGTGTACTTGTATTCCCTTCAGCAACGTGAACTGAAGCAGAAAAAGACATTTCTTCCTTGTTCTCTCAGTTAAACAAAAATTTGTTTTTGTTTTAAATGTGAAGATGTTAGAGACACACAGCTGCTCCTGTTCTGTGTAAAGTGAAAAGACATTTTAACCTGTCACTGATTTTCAGTATTGCTATTTTTAATTTTTAAGCTTTGTTTGGTTGCTTTAACACAACATTGATGATCCATACCAACTACTCGGAGAAAGACCAATTACTGGGCTCAACTAATAATTACAGAAATATACAATTAAATAACATGCAGCATGACAAAATATTCTGGATAAAATCTGATATTTAATCCAATTTGCTGTGAATATGGACTCAGCAAATGTTTGTCACTTCAATTAAAAAAGGATTCATGTTAAGAGTACATCAGGGCAACACAAGTAAAATAATTTTTTTCACATGCTGTGGGCATATCTGGCTGATTCAGCATTTATTTTCATCCTGAATTGTCCCACAGAAGGCAATAGTGAGCCACTTTTAGTTCCTCTCCAGTCCTTGCAGTGTAGGTACACACAGAATGCTATCAGGATGGATTGACCTCTCCTCATTTCACTACAGAAATACATTTATTGTCTGGTTTAACTGCAACTCAATATTTCACCCAAATCCATACACGACATAGGTTAGGCCACTGTTGGAATATTGCATGCAATTCTGGTCTCCTTCCTATCGGAAAGATGTTGTGAAACTTGAAAGGGTTCAGCGAGGATTTACAAGGATGTTGCCAGGGTTGGAGGATTTGAGCAATAGGGAGAGGCTGTACAGGCTGGGGCTGTTTTCCCTGGAGTTGAGAGGTGACCTTATAAAGGTTTACAAAATTATGAGGGGCATGGATAGGGTAAATAGGCAAAGTCTTTTCCATGGGGTCGGGGAGTCCAGAACTAGAGGGCATAGGTTTAGGGTGAGAGGGGGAAGATATAAAAGAGACATAAGGGGCAACCTTTTCACACAGAGGGTGGTACGGGTATGAAATGAGCTGCCAGAGGAAGTGGTGGAGGCTGGCACAATTACAACATTTAAGAGGCATTTGGATGGGCATATGAATAGGAAGGGTTTGGAGGGATATGGGCCGGGTGCTGGCAGATGGGACTAGATTGGGTTGGGATATCTGGTCGGCATGGACGGGTTGGACTGAGTGGTCTGTTTCCATGCTGTACACCTCTATGACTCTATGACTGTAGCAAGTTGCATTCAGCAGCCTGATTCTGTTCACACTCAGCAGCCATGTGTGTGCAATTCCTACAATGATATGTATTGAGAGTTGTAGTGCTGGCTATTTGTGACTGTGAATTTCCTTAGATCTGAATCAAATATGTTGCAATAACGTCTCATCACTGCATTGAGATTCTATTCAAACCAATAAAAAATTGGTATTGATATACAGTGGTAGCCTTTACACCATAGCATATGGTTAAAAACAACTCACAGCTAAACTTTTGAAAATTAATTCGGGGAATGTGAGGGTCACTGGATAGGCCAGCATTTATTGCCCATCTTGGTTTCCATCATAAAGATGGTGGAGAACATTCTTGAACTGCTGCAATCCGCATGCTATAGTATACCCACAATGCTAAAGGGATGGAAATGCCAGGATTCTGACCCAATGACATTAGGGTGGTGATACATTTCCAAATCAGGATGCTGTGTAGTTTGAGGGAAATGTTTAAATGGTGTGATTTGCATGTATCTCCTGCTCTTGTCCAGCTAGTCAGATATAAATCCTGGGTTTGGAAGGTGGTATCTAAGGATCTTGGTACATTACAGTCATGCACCTCATTAACAGAGTTACCACTGTGCCTTCTTGGTGGAGGGAATGGATGTTTGTGGATGTGGTGTTCATCGAACTGTCCTGGATGGTGTTGAGCTTCTTGAATGTTGCTGGAACTGTACACATCCAGGCAAGTGGAGCATATTCCACCACACTCCTGACTTGTGTCTTCTTGATAGTGGGTATGCTTAGGTCAGTAAAGAAGTAAATTACTTGCTGCAGGATTCTCAGTTGTTGAGCCATTCGGGTATCCACAATATTCGTACAACTGGCCCTGATCAATGTTAACCTTCAGGATGTTGATGATGGGGGATTCAGTGAAGGCATTGCCATTGAATGTCAAGGGGCAATGCATAGTCCATCTCTTATTATAAACGATCATTGTCTGGTATTTGTGTGACATACATATTGCTTCTGGATATTGTTCAGGTCTTGCTGTGTTTTGAACTGGACTGCTTCAGTATTTGCAGACATCCCCACTTCTGATCTTATGGTGGTCAATGATGAAGCAGCTGAAGATGGTTGGGTCCAGGATGCTGCCCTAAGGAACTCCTGCAGAGTTGTTCTAGAGCTGAGATGTCTGATCTCTAGCAACCACAACTATCTTTCTATGTGCCAAGTATAACTCCAATGGAATACTTTAGAGGCGTGGTCATAGTTAGAATGCAAAAAACAACATGGTGATGGTTACGTATTAAGCAGAGCATTAAGAATAATTCCTTCACTCTTTTTTCTAGTAGTGATCATGGGATCTTTCATGTCTGCCTGAGAAATTAATATTATACTGTGAAGATGGATCTATAAATGTGAACAGGATTTCCACTGTACATTTGAGAATTGCAGGGCAGTGAAACAAGAGTGGTTCCCAGGATATTCATTGCCATTGTGTTCTTCCCATAAACCTGACTCAGATCAGTCAATCCTATGCAGCCCAACTCTTGAACCTAGGACCTTGCTTGTCTCCATGGCTTTAGTCTCCAGCTGATTTGAAAACCTTGAACCTTTGTGAAGTACAAGGCTGTACCTCTGCAACTTAGCATGGCCAATTCACCTGACCTGCACATTTTTGGACTAGCACCCAGAGGAAGCCCACACAGACATGGGGAGAATGTACAAACTCCACAAAGGCAGTCACCTGAGGCTGGAATCGAACCTGGGTTCCTGGCACAGAGAGGCAGCAGTGCTAACCACTGAGCCACCGTGCCACCCTGGTCTTCTTTAGGAGCATCATTAACAATGCATTCTATTTAGACCAACTTCTCATAATTACCATAGATTAAGGTAGACCACTGTATCACATGTTGGGGCAAGGACTAGATGAATGTATCTGCATTATGGGATCACCTACTTCCTTCTCTCACAGGACATTGAGAATGGCGGTGAGACCTTGGTCACTTGGAGTATTGTGTACAGTTCCTTATCTATATGCAATTGAGGTTCACCAGATTAAACTCTGAAATGGCAGGATTATTTAATAAGGAGAGATTGAAGAAATTGTGTCTTTATTTTCTGGAGTTTTGAGGAATAAGAGGTGATTTAGAGTCATAGAGTCATAGAGATGTATAGCATGGAAATAGACCCTTTGGTCCAATCCATCCATGCCGACCAGATCTCTCAAACTAATCTAGTCCCACCTGCCAGCACCCGGCCCATATCCCTCCAAACCCTTCCTATTCATATATCCATCCAAATGCCTCTTCAATGTTGCAATTGTACCAGCCTCCACCACTTCCTCTGGCAGCTCATTCCATACCCGTATCACCCTCTGTGTGAAAAGGTTGCCCCATTGGTCGCTTTTATATCTTTCCCCTCTCACCCTGAACCTATGCCCTCTAGTTCCGGACTCCCCGACCCCAGGAAAAAAACTTTGCCTATTTACCCTATCCATGCCCCTCATAATTTTGTAAACCTCTTTAAGGTCACCCCTCAACCTCCAGCGCTCCAGGGAAAACAGCCCCATCCTATTCAGCCTCTCCCTATAGCTCAAATCCTCCAAACCTGGCAACATCCTTGTAAATCTTTTCTGAACCCTTTCAAGTTTCACAACATCTTTCCGATAAGAAGGAGACCAGAATTGCATGCCATATTCCAGCAGTGGCCGAACCAATGTCCTGTACAGCCACAACATGACCTCCCAACTCCTGTACTCAATACTCTGACCAATAAAGGAAAGCATACCAAACGCCTTCTTCACTATCCTATCTACCTGCGACTCCACTTTCAAGGAGCTATGAACCTGCACTCCAAGATCTCTTCGTTCAGCAACACTCCCTAGGACCTTACCATTAAGTGTGTAAGTCCTGCTAAGATTTGCTTTCCCAAAATGCAGCACCTCGCATTTATTTGAATTAAACTCCATCTGCAACTTCACAGCCCATCGGCCCATCTGGCCCAGATCTTGTTGTAATCTGAGGTAACCCTCTTCGCTGTCCACTGCACCTCCAATTTTGGTGCCATCTGCAAACTTACTAACTGTACTTCTCATGCTCACATCCAAATCAGTTCTGTGAAACCTATAAAATTCTTCCAGAGCATTCCAGAGTAGAAGCAGATAGAATGTTTCCCCTGACTGGTGACTCTAGAACAAGGTCAGGATTAGGAATAGGCCAATTAAGACTCAAATGTGGTGGATCTTTGGAATTCTCTGCCCCAGAGCGTTGTGGAAGCTCAATTATTGAGCAGGTTCAAAATAGAAACTAATAGGTTGCTGGAGACCAATGACTTTCAGAAGTATGGCGATAGTGTAAGAAAATAGCTTTGAGGTTGAAGATCAGCCATGATCTAATTGATTGGCAGAATATGATAAATGGTCTGAATGGCCTCATCCTATTCCTATGTTGCCTATCAGTTTGAATGGTATTTCATTAATGAAGTAAGGTTTGCCAGAACCACTCCCATACTCTCTAAATAATTTTGAAGAATCTTTTATAGCCACTTGATAGGATAGAAGAGTCTTTGATTTCATCTGAGACAGTGTATCCTTGATGGTGCAGCACTTCTTCAGTCCTATGTTGAAGCATGTGTACTTCAAGCTCTGAAGAGAGGTTTGACCGTGCAATCTTCTGAACTCAGAGCCAAGACAGTGGTCATGAATCAATACTGACAGCTGAAAACCATTCACAAAGTTACACGTTTCTTCCATTAGATGATAGACCATAAGATGTAGGAGCAGCATTAGGTCATTCTGCTCATCAGATCTGCTCTGGTGTTCGATTATGGTTGGTATCTTTCTCAATCCCATCCTCTTACCTTCTCTTCGTAACCGTTGATCCCTTACCAATCAAGAGCCTATCTGTGGCTGTCTTAAATGCACTCAATGACTTGGGGTCCACTGCCTTCTGTGGCAATGAGTTCCACAGGTTTACCACCCTTTGAAGAAATTCAGTCTCATTTCAATTCTAAAGGCTCATCCCTTCACTGAGGCTGCGCCCACAGGTCCCAGTCTCTCCTACTGGTGGAAACATTTTCTGTACGGAAATGACAGTTCAGATTCAATCATGAAATGGCATAATTCTGTCACCATTGGCCGAATAGAAAATGAAACTCAATTGAATGGGGTCTTCCACATGAGATTCATCATTACATGCATTACTTACTGATAGGAGTTGGCTAAACGCTAAAGAGAATTTTAAATTTCCTCTTGCATTTCTGAAAATTTAACTGCTATTTCCTCAACAGAAGACTCACAGAAATTTAGGCAAAATAGAAAAAGCTGGGAAAGATATTTTATTTTTCTGTGCAGCGTTGTTATTTCCTTGTTAAATGGATGGATACAACAAGCTCTCCATGTCATGAGTAGCAAAGTATTTTTTAATTCACTTTTGGGTTCATGGGTGTTACTAGCTGGGCCAGCATTTATTACCCATTCTGAACTGCTGTTCAGAAGGTGATGCTGAGCTGCCTTCTTGACCCACTGCAGCAATCGATTCAGTGTACATACACCCACAGTGTTGTTCAGGACTGCCCCAAATGGACCTAATCTGAAATGTACAATAACTTGTTTAGTTGCCTGAATAACTGAAGCAAAGCCAACATTTTACATCCTACCCCATTTCACAGGTAGCCTTGATTTGATTACTTCTGTGTCCTGCATCCTGACTCACACCAAGACCCAACCACCTGATTTCTCTGTGATGTTTGAACAACATTGCCTCCCTCCTCCACCAATAATCTTCAAAGCCTCTTTAAAACTTTCAAACCCCTCTATGAAGTGACCCTCCCTCTTTTCATCACCTCCTCCAGCCATCCAGCCATCCAACACTCCTTAAGTTCTAGTCTCTTTATCATTTACAATTTTAATCTCAGAATGTTTGACGGCTACGCCTTCATCTTCGAACCTCCAAACTTTGGAATTCCCTCTTACAGCTTTCTCTCTCCTTCTTTAAGTTAATCATTAAAACCTATCTCTTTGACCAATATGATAGTGAGCTGTGCTAATATTTTCTTCTCGGTCTGGTGATCAAGTTTAACTTGCTAAAGCTCTTCAGGGTGTCCTACCAGGTTAACAGCATTATACAAATGCAAGTTGTTGATTTTGTTTTGACTTGTTTGTATAGATGACAAAAAATGTATAAGCTGCCCTGATGTTTGTGGAAATATTATTTATGATCAGTGTTTCCGTGAGATAATTTTGATTCCATTTGCTTACACTTTCTGTCCAGCTTGCTACAGTGGCTATGACCAGGCTTGAACAGCAAGGGGAGCTCCAGTCTAGTTGAAGACACTGCTGTCAAGAAGGAGGGGGGAGTGGATAAATCATAGAAATCTCTGAGGGGCAGTGATTCCTCGCTCTGGGTCTAGAGGTGGGTTGTTGCAGCTTCACCTGCCCTGTCCCACCTCTCTCTCTCTCTCTCGTCATCGCTGAAGGTTGGCTTGCGATCGACATTTTTACGAAGCTGGACGGTGCAAGAAAATAAAAGGGAACAGCACTTCAGCATCCAGCCGCTGGGCGAAGAGGGCGGAGTCGCTCCGCCAAGAAGCGAGAGGTATGCACAAGGGAAATTGCAAACTTTGCCCTGCATGTGGACTGTGTTCATTTTATTTGCACTGATATTTCCTGGTAGCGTCACAATAAATAAATGAGATGCAATCGCGGATATAAAACGACGGGTTACCGACTAGAAACACGCCCAATATCTGGCTCGATCTTTTAAAATTTGACATGCAATTTTGCACTGCACTTTTGCTGCAGTTGGCTTTGGAGTGGATTCGCATTCATTGTTCTTGAAATGATTGTACGGTTCTCCGCAAATGCACCGATTTGCAAACACGACATTCATATTGCAAGCAGAGTCCCTGCACTGCAATTAATATCGTTTGGAGTCGCAGCCGAAGCTACAAAGGTCTGGGTCCAAGTGTTTGGCTTCACAATACAAGATATGACAGAGCGTTGAGATGTTCTGACTGTTCCTTCCCCAGTCTCTTGGGGATCTATCTAAAGCAAGGGACACATATATCAGACAATGGAATCACAGAACGTTCAGGAGACGTTAAGGGTCAGAGCAAAACCAAAACCCTGTGCAATGAGCCATGTGAAGGAGCTGAATATGTTGTAACTCAAACCAGTCTGACAGAGTGTACATCTTTGTATATCATAGAGCAGAGGTGAGCTTTCAGCTAGCTCACAATATAAATTATTCAAGTTTGAGGTAAGTCTTTGGGTAATAGCCTGGATCTAGAAGAGAAAGAACCTATTCAGCCTAATGTGCCAGTGATTCTATTTGCTGACCTACTTCCCCAGGCCTTGGAACTGTTTTCTCTTTAGGTGAGTGTCCAATTCTCAGGCAATGGTGTTCCAGATACTAACACTCTGCGTAAAGAGAGATTGTCCTCATAGAACCCTACACTCAGCCCATTGAGTCCACACTGACCGTCTGAAGAGCACCCCACCCAGACCCACCCTATCCCTGTAACTCTGCATTTTGTATGGCTAATCCACCTAGCCTGCACATAACTGGACTCTTTAGCATGGCTCATTGACCAAACCTGCACAACCTTGGACTGTAGGAGGAAATTGGAGCACTCAGAGGATACCCACACAAACATGGAGAGAATGTGTAAAATCCACACAGATACCCAAGGCTGGAATTGAACCTGGGTCCCTGGCACAGTGAGGCAGCAGTGCTAACCACTGAGACATCATGCCACCTCCTAGTGGTGCCTTTGTTCTGCTGGGGATGGGTGAGTGGGTATCACACCCTCTTCTTTCAAAACACTGTAGGCTGAAATCCCACACCAGACACTTAGCTCAAACGCTGTGTGGAAGTCCTTGAGGGGTTGGTACTCTGCTGGAGATGTCATCTTGTGAAAAGAATGTTAAAGTCCAATCTTGTCCTGCTCCCTTGGGTGGAGGTAAAAGAGCCTTTGGTACTACCCAAAGAGGAACACTCTTTGGTACTACCCAAAGAGCTGTGTTCATTCTACATCCTGACCAGTATTAATCCTCCAATACTTAAAACAGACCAACAGGTTGCTGCTATGTGTTGGAGCTTTCTGTGAGCAAATTAGCTATTGTGTTTCCCACAGCACAGCACTTTGGAGGTTTTAAAACACTTTGAGATGTTGTGGAGGTGCTATGGAAATGGTAACCTTTCCTTTCATAAAATTACATGAGTTCTGAGTTCATGTTGTACTATATAAATTAAAGGAAAAATGTCTTCCCATTTTTATTTTAAATAGGATTAGTTTCTCATGAAGCTAACCTTTTGGACTCCTAGAATATCCAGCACATAGGAAATAGATACAGAGGTTGGAAATTCAGCCCTTCTTTGAGTCTTCTCTCCCAATTAATTTGTGCCATTTTTCCATCAAATCACTTAATATCGTTAATATCTAGGAATCTATTGATTCCTATCTTGAATATAATGAACGAGTGAACTTTCACAGAACTCTGGTTTAGACAATTCCAAAGGTTCACCACCCTCTGAATAAAGAAGTTTTCCTTATCACAGTCCTAAGTGGCCTGACCCTGTGTTGCCCAAGTCTTGATCCTCAGTATGAGGAAACCCTCTTCCTGCACTGATTGAGTTGAGACTCGTGAGTTTTGCATCACTCAATTGGATCATCTCTCCTGGATCTAAATGCTATGCTTAGAGCAGCTTCACTAGACTTTGCCAGTGGCAATTGCTGAAGCACAGCTCCTGGCATGAGCTTTGAACCCATTTTCGTACTTCACCATTTTGGAAAGCACTTATCTTCTGCAGCATCATTACAACAGCATTGAGTCCAGATAATCAATGATGTGTGTGAAAAATGGACAGGGTTAACCACCAGGTCAACACCAGTCTAACTCACATTTCATATTTCACATGTTCTACTTTAGAATAATGCTGACATCTGTTCCATCCCATCATGCTATTTCTTATTATTAAATCCGGTCATTATTTCTGTAAATTTTCAACTTTTCAAAACCCACTGAAATCCTGGATTTTTCAGCATGGTGCTCATTGTGATACACCTTTTGTCTTTTTTCCCAAGTGATTTCCCAATTTGAGTAGCCAAACACCGAACCAGAAGGAATCTTATATTTAAGCCCCAGAACCCCTCAAAAGATGCTAACTTATTTCAAATAATGGACTTAAACCTCTGCTGAATGAAGAGACACTGACGTATAAGTGATTCTAACTCCATGGTCATTGGGGGCTAATTGGGATAACCCCTGAAAAGGGGTATGGCAGTCATGATGTGTGACTATCCCATGACTGTTCAATGTCATTGCAGACTACACAACATACTGTCTTCCTATCACCTGCCCAACTGCTATAGGCAGACAGCTGTAACTGGGTGTTTGCTGGTAAGGACATGCGAGCTGCGTAAAGCTAGTGAACACCTCCTAATGTAAAGGAAAATTGTGGCTCCTGGAGATGTTGGCAACGTTGGGAGCGCTGCTGTGAGTCGAGACCAGTGGCTGACCATGGGAGTGAATGGGCGCTGACATTTTTCTAACATCGTTCTGGACATCTTGATGGAAGATACACAGAGGAGATGAGATGCCAACCAGTCTGTGTTTGCACACTTCTCAACATAATGTCCAACATGAGATGGGATCCAGCAATAGACAGCACTAACTGAACAAACCTGAATGCGCTAACCTGCCAGTTTAAGATTATCAGTCAGGCTAATGGTATGGCTTACCTAAACTTGCTGGAAGCTGCCTATATTCAGACACAGGTTTCTTCATGCATAAAGGATATGCCTGTATTCAGGCCACTTTATCTTTTTAAAATAGACAAATGCATAGGGGACAACTATCCCTGGGTGTATTATTCATGGGAATGGCTCAGCCATTCAGAGTCAACTTGGCTGTTTTGAATTTAAGTAAAGCTTGGGAGCAGAACCATTCCTATTGGCATTCCTCATTACAATGGCTCAATCAATCAGAGTCCACTCACCAATTAATCATCACCCTTTTCCTCCTGCTGTGTAAATTATAGTTCCCTTTGAAATTCCTGCATTTGTCCTGATGAAAGATGAAAAGCTTCAACAGCATGTCTCTCATTTCAGCGTCCTTCAGGTTCTTTACTCTAAGTGACTGCTTGTAGAGAGCTATCCCATAGGCACGAACTCATGGTCCATAAAGGCGCATGACAAGAAGACAGGGGGAGCAGATCACCATGGAATTCAATACTAGAAGAGTTTTTTCTCTTATATTCATTCACGGGATGAGGGTGTCACTGGCTAGGCCAGCAGTTATTGCCCATCCCTAATTGCCCAGAGGGCAGTTGAGAGTCAACCACATTACTGTGAGTCTAGAGTCACATGTAGGCCAGATCAGGTAAGGATGACAGATTTCCTTTCCTAAATGACATTAGTGAGCCAGATGAGTTTTCCCAATAATGGGATTCTTAATTCCAGATATTTATTGGATTCAAATTCCACCATCTACCATGACAGGATTTGAACCCAGGTCCCCAGAACATTATCTGGGACTCTCGATTAACAGTCCAGCAATAATGGCACTAGGCCATTGGCTCCCCACAAATCCCTCAAGGATATAGTTTTGCAAAAATGTTTAAAATGCTTAGAAGTGGTTTAAATTGGTGAATGGAACTCCCTGTTCCATATCCCACCAGCTCCACCAATAACCTCAGCTCCTGTTCAGATCAACACATCTATTCTCCTTTCCCCCATCACTTATCTAATACCATTCTCTAATCAAAACTCATAACTGACTGTTGTGGCTTCACATACTTAGCACTAATGCAGGCTTCCCACCCGCATTTCACAACTTTCACATACTGACAACTATTCAACCATGTCATGACTTCAATTCTCTTACTGAACCAGGGGTGGAGGCATGGGTCCAACTGAAGGCGAGATTTCCAGCTACTTGTTCTAACTTGATTAAAGTAAGAGCCATTCCTGAGACTATGATCAATGGCATGGCTGAATCCATTGGCGATGATAATATCCTCACATGAAATCCTCCTTTCATCCTATGCCCCCTCACTCTTTCCTAACTGGAAGCTGAGGGTGGTTTATGCATACTCTACCTACACTCCCCTCTCCTCACACTACAGCCTTACACCTGTACTGCTTTCATTTCAGATACCCCTGAACTGTAACCTGGCCAGATGGTGGGGGAAGACCAAGACAACAGTGATGATGAAGACACACAGTCACTTGATTTCACATTCACAGCCACACGTTCAATTATTCATTCTGTGTCTGTCTTGAAAGACAGCATGGAAAGGGCGTCTATATTTGGGAGCCATAGGCATAATTGTCCTGCTGCCAATATGCTGGAGGGTGAGGCCATGTATAGGTTTGGCTGTGGAAGACTCAAATGCGGGTTTCAGTGTGCTAGGCTGGAGTGAGCTGCTCATGGATGCACATGATGAAATGCTTCTTTCATTAAAGTTCTTGCCAGAGGGGTATAGCCAATTCCAGACTTGTTGGGCATTCTCTCTATTGTGAAAATGATAGCTAATTTCATCAGTATATTGGCCGGACCCACCCTGACACAGTGTTTGATCAATGTGCCCATTTGCGTTGCAACACCAGCAACAGCCACTCTCTGTCTGAGGGCTCCAGTGGAAATACAGCTGCTGTTATTCCAACTCACATAGGGGAGCTGACAGCCAAGTGGTATTATCTCTAGACTATTAATCCAGATACCCAGCTAATGTTCTAGGTACTCAGTTCAATTCCTGCAGAAGGTGGAATTTGAATTCAATAAAAATGTGGAATTAATGGTCTAACAGTGACAATTGTTGAAAGAAAACCCATCAGCACTCTAACTCATGTGGTTTGGGGAAGGAAATCTGGCCTCGCAGTGATACTAGACCCATAGCAATGTGGTTAGCTCCTAATTACCCTCTTGGCAATTAGGGATAGCAATAAATGCTGGCTCAGCCAGTGATGCCCACATTCTGTGAGTAAACCAAAAGTATTATTGCCACCAGGGCTGTAGATTACAGAGTGCAAGCAGGGATATCTAAGATGGGGTGGCAGTTCAGGAATCTGTCCCTTAACTAGATGAGAGATCCCACCTACCAATAGCTGCTAGCCAATCACAGGCTACTGCTATGTTCAGCAACACAAATAACGAAGGCTGTGGCCACTGCTTATAGGATATAGGAGCAGAATTAGGATATTCAGCCCATCGATTCTGCTTCACCATTTGATCATGGCTGCTGTATTGATAGGCACTAGAATGCTACGGTCAAGGAGCGACCCAGCCACAGGATCATAGCATCCCTACAGGGTGGAGGCAAGCCATTCGGCCCATTGAGTACACACTGATCCCCTGAAGAGCATCCCACTCAAACCCATCTCTGCTGGAGGTGTGGAAGAAGTAGGCTTCAGGTACACCATAACTCCATCTAATTAATACCCTTCTTGCCTCTAAACCTATCATGACAGCAAATGATCTGCCCCCAATTCGGAGAATATTTTCTTTGTGTTGATGTGCTCTGGTCTGAGCAATTACCAAGTGCAAGAGCTTTTCAAAACTGAAATGTTATTGTTGAGTTGTTTCATCATTGCAAGTCTGGTCACTAGGTAAAACTTGACATCAGAGTGAGATCCAATTTGTAGGAATAGCTTTGCGTTGTCGTGGAACCAGGTCCCGGTTCATATTGCATAAATATGGCCGGAGAGCACCTCACAAAATCTGACCTAGTACCTGTTAGAGATGATGTAGAGCAGATTGACCAGAGAATGTTTACAGGAATGAGGGATTTTCACAATGAAGTTAGGTTAGAGAATCAGAATTTGTTCTTGGAGTAAGGCATGGTGATTTAATGGAGGTGTTCAGAAATATGAATGACTTTGATGAATTATGACAGGTTTAGATAAGTTTGTCAAAGTAAACTCTTCCTGTTAGGAAAGTAGAAACAGGTGTAAACTATTCAGTCAGTCAAGCCGGCCCCATCATTCAGTTAGTTTAAGGCTGATCATAAGACCATAAGACATAGGAGTGGAAGTAAGGCTATTCAGCCCATCGAGTCCACTCCGCCATTCAATCATGGCTGATGGGCATTTCAACTCCACTTACCAGCATTCTCCCCGTAGCCCGTAATTCCTTGTGACATCAAGAATTTATCAATCTCTGCCTTGAAGACATTTAGCGACCTGGCCTCCGCTGCACTCTGTGGCAATGAATTCCACAGGCCCACCACTCTCTGACTGAAGAATTGTCTCTGCATTTCTGTTCTGAATTTACCCCCTCTAATTCTCAGGCTGTGTCCACGGGTCCTAGTCTCTTCGCCTAACGGAAACAATTTCCTAGCATCCACCCTACCTCATCTACCTCATCTCCCCTTTCCAGTACTATCTCGATATCCCTTGATGTCATTAATAGCTAGAAATCTATCAGTCTCTGTTTTGATCTTTTTCAATGATTGAGCTTCCACAACCCGCTGTGGTAGAGAATTCCAAAGATTAACTAAGTCAGAAGTAACGTGACACCAGGCTATAGCCCAACAGGTTTGTTTATAATCACAAGTTGTTAGAGCGCTGCTCCTGCATCAGGTGAAGTTGTGTGACGTCTGGTTTTGTCCACCCCAGTCCAACACTGGCATCTCCACATAAAGATTAACTACCCTCTGAGTAAAGAAATTCCTCTCTATTTCAGTTTAAAAGGGTCTACTCCTTAGCCTGAGATTATATCCTCTGGATTTAGACTCACTGGCCGGGAAGAACATCTATATCTACTTCTGCCAAGCCCTGTTAAGATTTTCTAGGTTTCATTGAGGCCACCCCTCATTCTTTAAAGCTCTAGGAATACAAGCCTAATTTCCTCAATCTGTCCTCATAAGGCAATACTGCCATGCCTGTGATTTAGCGGAGAACCGTCATCGCACTCCCCTTTTCTCAAGTATATCCTCCTTTAGGTAAGGTGACCAAACCTGTTCATGATACTCCAGGTGAGGTTTCACCATGACTCAAGACAACTGCAGCAAGATGCTTTCACTTCTGTACCCGGCTCCCTTGCAACCAAAGCAAGCATACCATTTGTCTTCCTAAATGCTTTCTGCACCTGAATGTGACTTATTAACAAGGACACCCAGGTCCCTTTGAACACGAACATTTCTCAACCTCTCACCATTGAGGAAATTTCCCACCTTTCTGCTTTTTTTTCTACATTCTACATTCTAGTATGTTCCAGCACATATCTAAGATGTCTTGAATCCTTCTTGCATCATACTCACAACATACATTCCTGCTCATTTTGGTGTCATCGGTAAATTAAAAAATGTTACAATTGGTCCCCACATTCAAATCATTGGTGTAAAATGTGAATAGCTACGGTCCCAACACTGACTTTTGCAATACCCCACAAGCAACAGCCTGTCCTCCTGTTCCTATTTTCTGTTTTCTGTCAGTTCCATACAAGTATACTTACTCCAATCTCATTTGCTTCCATTTTATACTCTAGTCTCCTTCAAAACCCTTCTGAAATGCCAAATGCACATCATTGACTGGTTCTCCTTCATCAATACTGCAAGGAATATCTTCAGAAACTTCAAGTTTGTCAAATATGATTTCCCTTTCACAAATCCATGGTGACTCTGCCCTATTCTGCCGTTCTTTTCTAATTTCCCAGTTATTATATTCTTGATAATAGATTGTTTGCTGTTTTAATTTCTGACATCAAACTGACAGGTCCAGAGTTCTCCAATCTCCCTCTTCCCTCTTTCTTAAATCTTGGAATTACATTTTCAACTTTGTAGTCCACAGGAACTTTTCCAGAATCTGTAGAATTTTGGAAGGTAGTCACAATGCATCCACTTTTTCTCTAATCATCTCTTTCAATATTTTTTGTGAAGCCTTCCTGATTCGGAGACTTCAATTGAATTAACTTGCCAAGTACTATCTCCTTACAAACAATAATTACATTTACTTCTCAGCTTCGTATGTCTGGGAGATATTCTGTATTTTCTTCCATGAAACCAGACACAAAGTAACTGTTTCGGGGGTTTCTCCATCATAACCCTGCTCTCCGCCATAAACTCTCCTGTAGCCATCTGCAATGAGCATAATTTGCTGAAGCTAATCATTTCCTTTTCACTTCCTTAAAGAAGCTTTTACAGACCACATTTATGATCTTTGTTCATTTGAATTCATGTTACATTTTCACTTTCTTAATCAGTACCCTGGTCCTCCTCAAAATTGCTCCAGTCCTTAGGCTTACCCCTTTTTCTGACAACCTCATAAGCCACTTCCTTCGATCTAATACAGTCTTTAATTTCTTACATTAACCACAGTTGATTTACCTTTCCACTGTTGATAACCTTAGAACAATGCGTATCTGTTGCAGATAGTGTGGTATTTCTTTAAATTCAAGTGTATGCAGGTAGTAATAACTCACTACCCATTACACTGGTAGAAACAATAATTTTAGAAGAAAATTGGATTTGCATAACATAAGAACTAGGAGCAGGAGTAAGCCGTCTGAACCATCGAGTTGCTCCGCCATTCAGTAAGATCATGGCTGATCTTTTCGTGGACTCAGCTCCACTTACCAAGCCACACACCGTAACCCTTAATTCCTTTACTGTTCAAAAAATCTATCTTTGTCTTGAAACTATTCAATGAAGTAGCCTCATCAGCGTCACTGGGCAGGGAGTTCCACAGATGCACAACCCTTTGACTGAAGACGTTCCTCCTCAATTCAGTCCGAAATGACCCCTAGGAGTTGGGTCGCGGACCGGGGGGCTCAATGGAAGGAGGCAAGTCCTGTATTGGGAGGTCATTGGAGGAAGGGGAAAACCAGACGGAGACCACCATGGGGGAGACAAAGCCCAGACTGGAGACCACCGTGGGGAAGACAAGTCCCAGACTGCAGACCGCGGTGAGGGAGACAAGTCCCAGACTGGAGACCACCGTGGGGGAGACAAGTCCCAGACTGGAGACTGCAGTGAAGGAGACACGTCCCAGACTGGAGACCACAGTGAGGGAGATGAGTCCCCGACTGGAGACCACCGTGGGGGAGACAAGTCCCAGACTGGAGACCGCAGTGAGGGAGATACGTCCCAGACTGGAGACCGCAGTTGGGGGGTGGGGGGGGGGGGGGGGGGGGGGGGAGGGGAGTGGGGGGAAGGTGAGGTGGTTGGGGGGTATGGGATGTGGCTGCGAGGCCTGGACTGGAGACTGCTCTGCAGTGAGGGAGACGTAGCCTTGAGTTTTGAAGCCCAGCATGACCTGGAGGTTTGGCCTGGTACGGTTTGAGGGTTTGGCACTGGCATGGATTGGGGTGAAGGGCCTGTAATTCAAGTACGTATTAAGAACTTTTTATTCTTATGCTGGACTTTTATGTATTATTCTGTCAATTCTGTAACAAATACAAGTATCCGTACCAAGGTATCCTGTGTCTTAAGACGGCGCTATAATCAGCGACACTGCAAACCTTTCATTGCACTCATTTGAATGCACGTGGCATTAAAACTCATTCTAAGTTCATTTAAAACAGTCCTCCCTCCTCGTATCATGTCTCTTCCCTTCATAATATTATATGTTTTCATAAGGTCTGCCTGCTCGAGGGAACTAAACTTGCCAGTTTTTAGAGATAGAGATAAGGAATGGGAACCTTTGAAATTTTTCCATAGTGAGCTGGCATCAACTTAATGGACCGAATGGTCTCAGTCGGTGCTGTAATGATGCGTTAACTCTACAGCGCCACGTAAATTTGTACAGTTATCAGGTGAGATTAAAGTCACAAAGGAGGTGTTTGCTTGCACTAATTTTAAAAAGCAATGTTCATTTGTCCCTGGCTGAAAGGTAATCTTCACAACACATCTTTTGAGGTTTGGAAACATGGGTCGTTTTGATTATTTGCTTGTCATGTTGTTATGTAATTAAAGCTCTAATTGTGCTGCTGTTGTAACAAAATAATCAGTACTTTAAGGGCAACAAAGAAAGTATTGTGAATGCAGCCAGTGAGGATTACAGCTGCAGCATGTTGAGCGTCTGTGGCTGGACAGATGCTCACTTGCATTTGCATGTTTCAGTTTTATGTCACACCATCCTGACAGCTATTGAGCCAAGCCAATAGGGGGAAGAAAATCACACCTTCGCTGGCCACGCATAAATCCAATTTAAACTCAGGGCATGAATGGGATTGGCATGAGAGCTGAAACTGGGGGAGAGGCCTGTGGGTTCACAAACCTTTGACCCTCAAACCCCTGTTGCCCTGAGGCCTGGACAATCTTAACTCCTGACACCTTAACTCCGGACACCTCACAGCATATTCCTATACCTACTCTGATCCAAAAGCTTTGAAGAATACTGACCATGATTTGGAGATGCTGGTGTTGGACTGGGGTGTACAAAGTTAAAAATCACACAACACCAGGTTATAGTCCAATAGGTTTAATTGGAAGCACACTAGCTTTCGGAGCGACGCTCCTTCATCAGGTGATAGTCACTATCACCTGATGAAGGAGCGTCACTCCGAAAGCTTGTGTGCTTCCAATTAAACCTGTTGGACTATAACCTGGTGTTGTGTGAAGAATATTACAAAGTTCACCAGATAATGGACAAAGTCCAGACTCTGAAATTGTAAAAACTGACAAAAAAACTGCAGATGCTGTAATTCAGAAAGAAGAACAGAAATTTCTGGAAAAGCTCAGTAGGTCAGGCAGCATCTGTGGAGAGCAATCAGTTAAGGTTTCAGGTCCAGTGACCCTTCCTCATGTTCTGAGGAAGGGTCACTGGACCCAAAATATTAACTCTGATTTTTGTCCGCAGCTGCTGCCAGAACTACTGAGCTTTTCCAGCAATTTCAGGTTTTGACGCTGAAATTACAGTTTGACTTTTTTCTATCAAATTTATGGTGTATCTCTCTACATAATCTGGCCCACTGAGCATTGTTATTTAAAATGTTTCATTTTCTTTGCCATGTTTATGCAGTTTCACTTTTCTATTCTGGATTCTGTTTTTGTCCCTGTTTCCAATTTTATGTTCCATTTCCTAACAATTCGATGTGTGCAAAGAAATGAACTCTCCTCATCAGTCTCTATCCTTTTCATTGATAAAAGCCAAAAGCTGCAGATGATGGAAATGAAACACTGGAAATACTTGGCAGCTCAGGCAACAAGTGTGTGGAGAGAAGCAGAGTTAATGTGACATTTCGTCAGAACCAAGGAATGATTTCATCATCAAAAAGCCAAAGGGGGGGCTAATAGTTGAAGTCAAGAAACAAAGGATATGTCTAGATGAAGTGTAAATGGCTGGCTAGCAGTCTTTCGTCAGCAGACGGTGGTCAGTTGAATAAGGAGGTTGGTGAGGTGGAACGGGAGGACAAGAGGAAGTCTCTAGTGGTTCTGGGAGGGAAGGCAAAGGGTGAGAGAAGGAGTGTGTGATATAAAAAGGTCATGGTGGAGGGCCATGTCAACTTGGTGGCATCTTTGATTCTCATCTTGAAACGGCAGGTGTGGAAGGTGGTGTCCTCTTCCGATTCTGCTATCTGCAGCATTGTGCTATTACCAAACAGACCTTGGATTAGATTCCTTACAGTGTGGAAACAGGCTCTTCAAACCAACCAGTCCACATCGACCCTCCAAAGTGCAACCCACCCAGACCCATTTCCCTCTGACTAATGCACCTTAGCCATCTCCTTCTTACAGTTCTGTCCATGAAATATTCTGGTCCATTCCTTGCCTTGCTTTCCCATGACAGATTTCCACATGAGTGCAGGAGGTGTAATAGACCTATTTACCTACCTTCCCTGCCATCACCCTACCACAGATATTCCCTTTAAGTTCTTTCCCCAGCCTCCTTTTCACTTGCTCAAAACCCATTGGATTTATAAACTTCTCCATCTCCGCACTCAACTGAAACATTAACTCAGTGTTGTTTTGGTGAAAGCAACTTATCCACATATCGACTGACCACTGTGATCATATTTTCCACTGACCCAATCCTTTGAAAACCCATGCTTTATTTTCATTACTTCCTCTTGCCTTTATCAAAATATTGTGACAGTCTTGTGATTAAATTTCGTAGAGTTTATGGATTTAGAGAAATCAGTAAAAAAATGTAAATTTCAATAAAATTGATGTCACTTCAAAGGAAAAAAACCAACAAATGCACTGAAAAACATTACATTGAAACCTACGGATGAAATAATTTTGTAATATCCACTCACAGCTGAAGAGACATGAGATTTACAATGCACTGGAGAGGGTCCTGTCAATCATTATAATGCAGGATTGTCTGTAAAAGTGGCTCCATTAATGAGCCAGATACTATGGAAGGATTTTTGCATCAGCAGTTGCCTGTTTGGGATTTGTAACCACTCTTACAATCACATCGAAATTATGGGCTAAAATGAGATTTCAAAAGCAGGATTTTAATCAAAATGAGATATAATCCAAAATTTTGAATGTACATGTTTAAAAATCATCCTGCTCTTAATTAAACTGTGCCACTGAATTTATTTAAATTGCTACAGTTCGACAAAGCTACAAAACATTGTGAACCTTTGCACATATTCTGCGTATTTGTTCCTTTGTGTCTGGTTCTTGCTGCCTGGGGTTCAGCTTTTAAGTTTAAGCATTGGGAATCAGTGCACATACATCTTACAGGATGAGGTTGATAAGCTGAGATTGCATTTCCTACATTTACTGTTGTACACCTTAGTGTGATAAACAGAGAGGCGGATAGTTATTTAGATGGTGACATATTGGGAAGTGTGGATGTACAAGGGAATCCAGGTGTCCTTGTTTAGCAGTCAGAGAAAACATAATAGCAGGTATAGCCAGCAATTATAAAGGCAAATGGCCCATTAGCTGTCATTGCAAGAGGAGTTGAGTTCAGAAACAGGGTGAATCAAAAGGGTGGTGCTGGGTAAGGGATGAGGGTCTTGTCCCTGAAATGTTGACTCTCCTGTTCCTCGACTGCTGCCTGACCTGCTGTGCTTTTCCAGCACCACACACTCCAAGCTGAAACCACTGTCCTATGAGGAGACATTGATTCGATTGGATGTGTATTCACTGGATTTAAGAAAGGGATCTGAAGAAAGGGGATTTGATTGAAATGCATAAAATTCCAACAGAGTTGAATAGACTGGATGTAGGAATGATGTGGAGGAGCCAGAGTTGGACTGGGGTGAACAAAGTTAAAAATCACACAACACCTGAGGCGTGGTACTTTGGCGAGACCAAGCAGACGCTATGAATGGACACCGCACAACAATCACCAGGCAGGGATGTTCCCTCCCTATTGGGGAACACTTCTGCAGTCAGGGACACTCAGCCACGGATCTTCAGGTGACCATCCTCCAAGGCGGACTTCAGGATACGCAGCAATGCAAAGTGGCCAAGTAGATCTGATACAAATGTGTTGCTGGTCAAAGCACAGCAGGCCAGGCAGCATCTCAGGAATAGAGAATTCGACGTTTCGAGCATAAGCCCTTCATCAGGAATAACCAAGTTTGGTACCCATGGGGATGGCCTCAACCAGGATCTTGGGTTCATGTCACATGACAGGTGACCCCACTGCACTATACGCGCGCACGCACACACACACACACACACTCCTACATACTCACACACTCATGCAGACCCTCTTTCATACATATGCTCTCTCTCATACAAACACACACATACACCTCCCACACTCACACTCACGCACACACCCTCTCATGGGCTTATACTCCATCACACCCACATATATACTTTACTAAGCTTTCATACACGTAAACACACACTCTCTCATGTGCATGCAAACAATCACATGCTCTCTCTCTCTCTCTCACTCATGTACACACATAAAAATCCAAGGGTGAATTTGTATTTGCAGAATTATATTTGCAGATACATTCTGTTTGGCTCAAAAAGTGCACAATCTGCAGGCAGTCAATCCATACAATATTTAGTAAATTCCACTTTGGAAATAGAACCAGTCTGACTCAAGATTGGGATACAGACAGACTCCAACCTTACACCTTTAATGCATTGTCTGAGCTGAGATGCCACCTTTTGTTTTAAAACCTCAAGTTATCTCGAGAAGGTGACTTAAAAGAAGTTCTGGGATTTACATATTAATGAACCAAAACTTGCAACCCATTCTAAAAGATGAAAGACTTAACAATCTAGGTTTGTTCAATATATCATTTCAGTTGCATGACGTTGTAACCTTTTGCTATAAATTCTGTGTCTTATGATCTTACACTCCACAACCACCTGATGAAGGAGAGGCGTTCCGAAAGCTAGTGCTTCCAAACAAACCTGTTGGACTATAACCTGGTGTTGTGTGATTTTTAACTAGATGTAGGAAGGATGTTTTCCCTGGTTTGGGGAGTCTAGAACCAAGTATCACAGTCTCTGGATACAGGGTGGCACGGTGGCACAGTGGTTAGCACTGCTGCCTCACAGCGCCAGAGACCTGGGTTCAATTCCCACCTCAGGCGACTGACTGTGTGGAGTTTGCACATTCTCCCCGTGTCTGCGTGGGTTTCCTCCGGGTGCTCCGGTTTCCTCCCACAGGTGAATTGGCCATGCTAAAATTGCCCGTAGTGTTAGGTAAGGGGTAGATGTAGGGGTATGGGTGGGTTGCGCTTCGGCGGGTCGGTGTGGACTTGTTGGGCCGAAGGGCCTGTTTCCACACTGTAAGTAATCTAGGGTAGTCCAGATTGGACTGAGATGAGGAAGCACTCTGTAATCAGTAGATAATGCATCAGTGGAATTCTTTATTACAAACGGCTGTGAAGGCCAAGTTAGTGAATATATGGTGAGGCCTCTTCTGGAGTAGTGTCCAGTTCTGGTCACCCTGTTATATGAAGGGTATTATTAGGCTGGAGAGGACTCAGAAAAGATTTACCAGGGTGTTGCTCAATACAGAACTTTTTTCACTGAAGTATAGGAAGTTGAGGGGTGACCTTATATAGGCTTACAAAATCATGAGGGGCAAAGATATGATGAATGGCAGAGAAGGGGATTTCAAGACAAAGGGGCATATTTTTAAGGTAAGGGGGAATGATTTTTAAAAGACATGAGAGCCAACCTTTTTTACACAGGGAGTGGTTCGTGTATGGAATGAACTTCCAAAGGAAGGGGGCTATGCAGGTACTGTCACAACGTTTAAAAGACATTTGGGTAAGTGCATGAAAAAGAAATGTTAGGAAGGATATGAACCAAGTTCAGGAAGGTGCAACTAGTTTAATTTGGGATTATGGTCAGCATGGACTGGTGGGACTGAAAAGTCTATTTCTGTGCTGTATGATCAACAACTCTATGTGCAAGGAAGATATGGATATATTTTTAGATCAAGGGGCAATTGACATTGAGGTAGTGGCTTGCCCATGATCAAATCAACTGGTGGAGTAGGCTTGAATGGTCAAAACACTTACTCTGATGCCAGTTTCTGTTTTTTCTGATGTTGCAACAGTGACTTGAACTTCGAAAGTATCTCAACAGCTGGAGAAAGCTTTGGTGCTGTCATTGTCACAAACAGGATGTATAACTGCAACCCATTCTGTGCTTTCCTCGGTTTCTTCGTGATCTTGAAGATTAAACCATTGTGTAAATGCTCTCCCTTGTATGAGGTGACCTTTCTGTTAGCTAGGTGGACATTTACCTTCATTTGGGCTGGGCCAGTGTTAATAATCGTTATGCAGGCAGTTTGCTTGATAAATAGGAAGAAGATAGTTGAGTAAAGCAGAAAGAAGAAAGTCTTCAATAAAAAAACTGGTATTTTTTGGAAAAACTCAGCAGCTCTGGCAGCAGAGAGAGAAGCAAAGATAGTATTTCATCTTATCATATTTCTTCACTTTTGATAATATCCTACATTTACATTTCTGTTCACTCTTCTGCACATTCCAGCTCAATACCATAGAACTATAGAAAAGGTACAGCACAGGAGGGGGCCATTCCGCCCATATTGTTCATACCAACCTAAAGACATCCAGGTGGTCTTCCTGATCCCATCGTCCTGCACATGGCCCATAGTTCTGCAGAGGAGCAAGTGAGGACTGCAGACGCTGGAGAGTCAGAGTTCAAAAGTGTGGTGCTGGAAAAGCACAGCAGATAAGGCAGCATCCAAGGAGCAGGAGAGTTGACATTTCAGGCATAAATCCTTCATCAGGAAGTTAAAAATCACACAACACCAGGTTATAGTCCGAAAGCTAGTGTGCTTCCAATTAAACCTGTTGGACTATAACTTGGTGTTGTGTGATTTTTAACTTTGTACACCCCAGCCCAACACCGGCATCTCCAAATCATCAGGAATGTGACATTGATGTTGAAGGGTTTATGCCCAAAACATTGACTCTGCTGCTGTTCGGATGCTGCCTGACCTGCTGTGCTTTTCTGGCACCACACTTTTTGACTTAAGGTGCAGATCCAAATACCTTTTCACTTGTGTTAAAGTTGAGATTTTTAGAGCAATTTATCAGTGAAAAGTAGGGGATCAACTTTTACCTGAGTAAAAGCTTGCAGGGTTTGAAATCCATGCTGGGTTTTGGCACTGCCAGTATTGACACTAACACCGGTTGCCTGCCGTGGTTCTGAGCTCATCAAGGGCCAGCAACTATCCTGGACTGCATACCGGGAATCCCGACATTTGAGTGAGAAAGGATCAGTTTTGAAAAAGGCTCAGTTAACCAGTATTTCCCAAACCTTTCCCCACTATGACCCCATTTCAAGGCTCAAAAATGGTCCCGACCTCTCAGCGTGAAAGTGTGGATGGGGATGGGGTGGGGGATGGAAAGCTGTGTGAGCTGAGGTCTGTTCCTGCAGAAGGGACCACTCTTCTAACTTGGTCAGAACATTATGGTGGTCATTGCTGTCCCAGAGCTCATAACCCCACTTGGGCTCCTGATGCCCACTTTGCTAAGCCCTGCCAGACTGTCCCCTACAACCCCAAACCGAAGACTAACAAGATATAAGAGAAATTAATTATATTTGGCCAAAATGTTAGGGGTCAGACTCATATTTCTAAATGCAAAAAGGTAGTGTTTTGAGGGTCAAAGGTCAATGGTTAGCACTCTCACATGATCGACCATTATTTGAGTATGTACGGTAATTAAAGTCATCCAAACATCTGCCATGTACATTTCTAAGCCATACTTAGATTTGATGCCACATCATATATTATTGCTGTTATTCTGACTGATTTAAATCTCTCCTTTGACAATTGAATTTGAATCTCACAGAAGTGCTGTCAGTGTGAATTAGCTAAACACCACAGTGTTATTGTGGCTGAGCTGCATGTTCTTCCTGAAGCTCAGTGATTAGTTGCCCACTCGTCTACTATGCTGTAAATACCCTGACATTGATGTAATTCCATGTATCGTCTATTGGAAGTTGGTACATTTTCATCTTTGAACCGTTTCACATTAGTAAGGCTGGTAAGACTAATGATCAGTGTTTAGGACGAATGTTCTGTCGCAGTGGTTGTATGGTTCAGCCAGCTCAAAATACTGTGGATGCCACAAATGTAAAGTATCAGCACTGAATGTTGGAAATACTCAGCAAGTCAGGCCAAAGCCAAAGTGGAGAGGGAAACAGGGTTAATGTAGCCTTAATAGTAGCCTTTCACCAGAATGAGGAGGTTTTAGAGATGGCCAGAGAACTGATTTGAAAGAACAAGAAAGGTCAGCAGTACGGTGGAGAGCAGGCACAGTTACATACGAAAGACATGATGGTGCTAGTAAAATAATAAGGTAAGCATAAGAAACAAGACTAGGTCACTTGATCCTTCAAACCTGTTCTGCCATTCAATAAGTACATGGCTGATCTGAGTTTAACCTCATTCTGGGTCAGTGGTGCTGGAAGAGCACAGCAGTTCAGGCAGCATCCACCAAGCAGCGAAATCGACGTTTCGGGCAAAAGCCCTTCATCAGGAATAAAGGCAGAGAGCCTGAAGTGTGGAGAGATAAGGTAGAGGAGGGTGGGGTGTGGAGAGAGTATCATAGAGTACAATAGGTGAGTGGAGGAGGAGATGAAGGTGATAGGTCAGGGAGAAGAGGGTGGAGTGGATAGGTGGAAAAGGAGCTAGGCAGGTCGGACAAGTCCGGACAAGTCATGGGGACAGTGCTGAGCTGAAAGTTTGGAACTAGGGTGAGGTGGGGGAAGGGGAAATGAGGAAGCTGTTGAAGTCCACATTGATGCCCTGGGGTTGAAGTGTTCCGAGGCGGAAGATGAGGCGTTCTTCCTCCAGGCATCTGGTGGTGAGGGAGCGGCAGTTAAGGAGGCCCAGGACCTCCATGTCCTTGGCAGAGTGGGAGGGGGAGTTGAAATGTTGGGCCACGGGCGGTGTGGTTGATTGGTGCGGGTGTCTCGGAGATGTTCCCTAAAGTGCTCTGCTAGGAGGCACCCAGTCTCCCCAATGTAGAGGAGACCACATCAGGAGCAACGGATACAATAAATGATATTAGTGGATGTGCAGGTAAAACTTTGATGGATGTGGAAGGCTCCTTTAGGGCTTTGGATAGAGGTGAGGGAGGAGGTGTGGGCACAGGTTTTACAGTTCCTGCGGTGTCAGTGGAAAGTGCCAGAATGGGAGGGTGGGTCGTAGGGGGGTGTGGACCTGACCAGGTAGTCACGGAGGGAACGGTCTTTGCAGAAGGTGGAAAGAGGTGGTGAGGAATATATATCCCTGGATGGTGGGGTCTTTTTGGAGGTGGCGGAAATGTTGGCGGATGATTTGGTTTATGCGAAGGTTTGTAGGGTGGAAGGTGAGCACCAGGGGCGTTCTGTCCTTGTTACGGTTGGAGGGGTGGGGTCTGAGGGCAGAGGTGCAGGATGTGGACGAGATGTGTTGGAGGGCATCTTTAACCACGTGGGAAGGGAAATTGTGGTCTCTAAAGAAGGAGGCCATCTGGTGTGTTCTCTGGTGGAACTGGTCCTCCTGGGAGCAGATACGGTGGAGGCGCAGGAATGCATGGCCAATCCACCTAACCTGCACATCTTTGGACTGTGGGAGGAAACCCACACAGACACAGGGAGAATATGCAAACTCTACACAGACAGTCATCCAAGGCTAGAATCGAACACAGGTCTCTGGTGCTGTGAGGCGGCAGTGCTAACCACTGAGCCATCTGTGGAGACAAAGCAGAGCTAACATTTCTTCAGAACTGAAGAAGGGTTACTGGCCTTCAAAAATTAATTTTGCTTGCTGTCCTCGGAGTTTCTTCAACAATTTCTGTTTTTGTTTCAAATTATAGATTCATAGAGAGGTACAGCATGGAAACAGACCCTTCGGTCCAAATTGTGAGGATTTATTTTAATATTGTGATTTTCTTCCTTTAAAATGTTTGAACTTCTTATTGCCGTATGGTCCCTGCTATGTATACTGCTACGTCCCTGAAATACAGAACATTCAGGTGCCCTCGTGGTCTTGGATTGAGGGTTTCTTTTGGTTAATTGATTGTGAGGATCATCAGAACAAATGCTAATCCTGACTCACGTTCTAGTTGGAGTGGTCAGATAACTATCCTGGGAAAAAGGAGCTATCTGATAAACTCCACAAGAGTGCTAAAGCTAATTGTTAAGTGCTCATTCCTGCCCTGAATGGGATTAGCTAACTGAGTACAGACTAATTTTCACTTTATTGTACAGGGTGTTTCCAGAATGAGCTACAACCTTTGGGCTTCCCATGATCATGGTTGTGGTGAGTGTAGGTTAGGAGTGGTTGGATGATTATAATGTTATCTGTCTGTTTGTTTAAAGGACACAGATTCATCATCACAATAGCTTTAAAGATATTGAACTATTTAGTTATCAAACATGCATCCCCGCCCCCCCCCCAGCTTCCAAAGGCTGAAGTGCACATGGAAATCATATCATTAAATGATTTCAAATCAAGTTTGCCATCATTTGATTTTTGATTGATGGAATTAACAATCTTACAGTAGTGTAAGAGACAAAATAATCAAGAGGATGTCATTTATTGTATCCGTTGCTACCGATGCGGTCTCCTCTACATTGGGGAGACTGAACACCTTCTCGCAGAGCGCTTCAGGGAACATGTCTGGGACACCTGCACCAATCAACCCCACCGAACATTTCAACTCCCCCTCCCACTCTGCCGAGGACGTGCAGGTCCTGGGCCTCCTCCACCACTGCTCCCTCACCACCCAACCCCTGGAGGAAGAACACCTCATCTTCCGCCTCGGAACACTTCAACCCCAGAGCACCAATGTGGATTTCACCAGTTTCCTCGTTTCCCCTTCCCCCCACCTTACCCGTTCCAACCTTCCAGCTCAGCACCATCCTCTTGACCTGTCCTACCTGCCAATCTTCCTTCCCACCTATCTGCTCCACCCTCCTCTCTGACCTATCACCTTCATCCCTACCTCCATCCACCTACTGCACTCTTAGCTACCTTCTCTTCAGCCCCACCCCCCCTTCCCTTTTATCTCTCTATTTCGGAGGCTCCCTGCCTCATTCCTGATGATGGGCTTTTGCCCGAAACAGCAATTTTCCTGGTCCTCGGATGCTGCCTGACTTGCTGTGCATTTCCAGCACCACTCTAATCTTAACTCTGATCTCCAGCATCTGCAGTCCTCACTTTCATCTAGTCCTTAAGTAGGCCTGTCCTATGTGACTCCAGATCCACAGTAACGCGGTTGACTCTTAACAACACTCTGGACAATTACTTATGGGCAATCAATGCTTGCCTGGCAAGCCACACCCACATCCCACGAATAAATTCTAAAAAGGCAATGGGCATCTTGCCTGCCTGATTAAATGGCCAGAGGTGTACCTTCCCTTGGGCAGCAGAGATCCCACCCAAAGAGATCCTGGCAAATCAGAGGCTGGCAGGATTCACTTGCAGGCAATGCCACTGGGAGTGCAGTGGCCGCTGCTGGAAATGCACCCATGTCATCAAGGGATCGGGTTTACAGGTGAGTGAGTGATGTGGAGGTACAGGGCAGGTATGGTTAAAAGGGGGCTGACAGTATGGGCAGAAGGGCTGGCTCTCAGCAAGCTCACCCCCACTACCCGATGTCTGTTTCACTGAGTGTTTTTGAATGAGGGACACTCCCCACCACCTTCTTTTGTATGTTGGGGTTTCTGTATGAGCGTTCTGGGCTCCCTCATGCTGACTGCATTGGTTACTCACTTAAAGGTTGGGTAATTCGTGCTGGGGCTGGAATTCCAGCCTTGACCCTATTTGTAATTGAGGTAATTCTAGCGAACCTCAGTGCAAACTGGAAGAACAGCACCTCATTTTCTACTTGGGAACTCTTTCGCCTTCTTGACTCTATATTGAGTTCAACAATTTTGGGCTTCAGCACTTTTTCTCATGTCTTACCCTAACTCCATAGACAAGACCTTGCAATCACATGAATGGCTAACACACACAACTTATTGTTAGGTACTAGTAGTCCCCACTAACAGCCATTCATTCTCCCAGGTTGACCATTATCTAATCCTTTGTCTGCACAATTGTTCTTTTCTCTTTTGGGCTCTATCTCCACCTATTGTGCACTCCCGCCTACACCCCCCCCCCCGCCTCCCACACACACACACACACACACACACAAACCCCAACACCCCTTCTCCCCAACCTATCTTCTGCATAAATGCCAGCCTTTTCCTAGCTACCATCAGTTCTGAAGAAGGGTCACTAGTCCCAAAATGTTAACTCAGATTTCTGTCCACAAATGCTGCAGACCTGTTGAGGTTTTCCAGGAATTTCTGATTTTATTTCAGTTTTCCAGCATCCATAGTTCTTTTGGCTTTTTGTTTGTATTTGCAGTAAAGGCAGAAAGGCAGGGTACCCAACTGGCATCTTTTTGCAAGAATAAATGCTCTCCCATTCTCATAATGCCTCCAAACTTGCCTTTGAGGAGGGCATTAAATTATACTCTGCTTCAAGATTCAGAAGTGTTTAAGTGTGCTTTGAGAGGCAAGTAAGGCACTGTCTATCACTTTGTCCAGAACCCAAGCAGGATGAGAGTTGGTGAAGGATTGCTGAGCACAGTTGCTTTCTCAACTTCAGTTTGCATCGGTTGCTTGCTCGATCTGAATATGCATTGAGGTTAGTTTCTTTGGTCAACTTACAAATCGTGATGACTTGCCTGTGACCCCACAGCAATGTTCTCATGAATGGTACGGAAAGAACTGAGGGTTAAATTGTGGCACATCTCGTGTTTTGACCATTTTGCAGCTCATCAGGTTATCTAGCTTAAAGCTACACATAACTAGCTCATTAGCTAACTAATGGCATGTCAAATTATTCCCTGTTGGAAAACAATTAGCATATATATTACTGGGAAATTTATTTAAGAATTGAGTTTAGGTTGTGATTTTCACTTGCAAACTGACTTTTATTGCCCTTGCCCCTCTTGTCCTTGGGAAGGTGGTGAATCACCTTCAACGATTGCAATTCATTGGCTAAGTTGCTGCCGTGATGCTGATTGGTGCTTCACGGGCTTTGGCCCAATGTTGAGGAAGGAATAGAACATAGATCATTACAACACAGTACAGGCCCTTCGGCCCTCGATGTTGCACCAACCTGTGAAACCAATGAAGTCAAATGTTCCAAACAGGATGGTGTGTGACTGCAAAGGGAAATTGGAGCTCATGGTGTTGCTATGAACCTGCCGTTATCCTGGTCTGTTTAGCTGGTGGAGGTTGTAGTTTGTAGAAAGTCTTGTACATCTTAGCAGGTTCCCAGAGAGTGTTTTGCATATGGTAGTAGAGAGATTTATAGTATTGGGAGAATGACAAGGTATGCATTGCTAAGAAACTAGCAACATCCAGAGTACTGGGCAATCCAGTGTCCTGGCCAACAATACCCTGTCAGTCAACCTCACAAGAACAATTGGATGGGTCATTCCTGTTTGTAGGACCTTGTTTGCAGATTGGTTGCTACAACATCTACATAGCAACAGTGACGAGCCTTGATTTGATTTGATTTATTATTGTCACGTGCTGAGGTACAATGAAAAGTATTGTTTTGCATGCTAATCAGACAAACCATACCTTACACAAGCACATGAGGGTAATAGAACCAAATGTAGAATATAGCATTATGGCTGCAGAGAAAGTGCAGAGAAAGATCAACTCTAATATATGAGAGGTCTGTTCATAAGTCTGATAATAGTCGGGGGAAAGCTGTTCTTAAATCTGTTGATATGTGTTTTCAAACCTCTGTAGCTTCTGCCTGATGGAAGAGGGTGGAAGAGAGTATAACTGGGATGGGAGGGAGCTTTGATTGTGTTGATTGCTTTCCTGAGGCAGTGGGAAGTGTAGACTGAGTCAGTGGATAAAAGGCTGCTTTGTGTGATGGACTGGGCACAACTCTGCAATTTCTTGTTGCCTTACTAAGCTGTGATGCATCTGGATTGTGCGCTTTCTGTGGAGCATCTGTAAATATTTGTAAGTGTCATGTGGACGTGCTGAATTTCCTTAGCCTTCTGAGGAAGTAGAGGTGTTGGTGTACTTTCTCAACTGTAGCATCAATGTGGATGGACCAGGATAGATTGTTGGTGATATTTATTCCTAGGCACTTGAAGCCCTCAACCACATCTACCTCAGCACCATTGACACAGGCATGGGCAATGTCCTCTGTTTCCTGAAGTCGATAACTATCTCCTTCATTTTGTGGTGACATTGAGGGGGAGATTGTTGTTTTTTCCATCATGCCACTAAGCTGTTTATCTCCTTCCTTCTACTCTATCTTGTCGTTGTTTGAGATCCGACCCACTACAGTTGTGTCATCAACAAATCTGCAAATGGAGTGGGAGCTGAATTTGGCCATCCAGTCATAGAGTATGACTGGTGTGCGTCGTCAGTGTTGAGGATTGTTGTGGGGAGATGTTGTCACCTACCCTGACTGATTGCACTTTATAGGTCCAGAAGTTGAGAATCCATTGAATGTAAGTAGAATTATTGAATCCCTACAGCCATTTGGCACACCAACCCTCCGAACAATCCAAATGAAACTCAACCCCTCCCATCCTATTCCTGTAACCCGCCCCCCTCCCACCCCACCCCATTTCCCATGGCTAGCCCACCTAGCCTGTACACCCCTGGACACTATGGGGAATTTCCCATGTCCAAACCACCTAAGCTGCACATCTTTGGACTGTGGGAGGAAACCGAAGCCCCCGAAGGAAACCTAGTTGCAAAGGGGGTGCGTAGAGTAGTAGATCTTGGAGTTTGGAGAGGAGTTTTGCTGGAATGGTGGTGTTGAAGGCAGAGCTAAAGCCAATAAATAGGAGTCAGATGTAGATGACCTTGTTATCCACATGTTCAATGGATGGGTGTAGGGTCAGGGATTTAGCACCTGCTGTGAACCTGAACCTGTTGTGATGGGAGGCAAATTGTACTGGATCAAGGCAAAGTGGGAGGGTGGAGTTGATGAGCCTTGAAGTGATTGGTTCTGTAGCCTTTCTAGCATGTGTGAAAATGCCACATAAGTCTTTTCTATATGTAAGTGACAAACATTGAGCATGTTCTTCATCCATTATTGTCGGTATTATCTTTGTTGACAGCAGAGCCCTAAAACAGTGAGGGGTGGGGGGGGGGGGAGGGTGGTGTGGTGTGAAAGGGGAGGGAAGGTCTCTTCACTGATTTTGTGGATGGCCCTGGTCTGGATGAGGTTTAACTACTTTCCACTGAACACAACTGGCGTTGCTATTCAACCAGGCAATCTTATGGACTAGCCCAAGCTTACCCAGACTCTGAGCTCTGGGTTGGTGCCAGTTTTTCTGTTGGAAGGGAGAAGTTGGAAGTATAAAATTCCAGTGACAAACAGTACCTTTCTTGGAAACAGATTTCCCAAAACACATGCATTGGACTCTTCTAACTATTTTGTACGTTTGCATGCTTAATTAATAAAGAATGAGAGAAAAGGTTGTGACAAGAGTTTTCACCTGTTGAAGCACTTACCATAATAGTTTCCCCTCCTCTCTGTTCTCAACAGTTCTGAATTAATTGATAACATAATAAGAATCCAGGTTACATGAACTTTAATGGCATCACTTAAAGGTCAACGTTTATAAAATCAACACTCCTGGCCAAACATTTAGTTGAAATGTTCAGGCATCAGGGAGATTGGTGAATCAAACATTTGAATCAAGTTTAGAATCATAGATCTATGAATGATAGGCGAAAATCATTTGGCCAATTATCCTTGTGCTGACCATCCAATTAGCCCCACCATTCCTCATCATGGAATGGTGGGGCTAATTGGAAATTAGCCATAATGCTATATTCTACATTTGGTTCTATTACCCTCATGTGCTTGTGTAAGGTATGGTTTGTCTGGTTAGCATGCAAAACAATACTTTTCATTGTACCTCAGCACATGTGACAATAATAAATCAAATTAGCCTCATCATTCCCCATAGCTCTGGTGCTTACTTATAGAGTCAGAGAGATACACATCACGGAAACAGACCCTTCAGTCCAACACGACCATGCCAAACAAATATCCTAAGTTAATCTAGTCCCATTTGCCAGCCTTGGCCCATATCCCTCTAAACCCTTCCTATTCATACACCTGCCCAGCTACCTTTTAAATGTTGTAATTGTACCCGCTTCCACCACTTCCTCTGGCAGCTGATTTCATACACGTATCACCCTCTGCGTGAAAAAGTTATCGTGTAGATCCCTTTTAAGTTCTTCTCCACTTACCTGAAACCTCTGCCCTCTATTTTTAGACTCCCCTACCCTGGGGGGAAAAAACCTTTGGCTGCTCACCCTATCCATGCCCCTCATGACTTTATAAACCTCTATAAGATCACCCCTCAACCTCCGAAGCTCCAGGGAAAACAGCCCCAACTTGTTCAGCCTCTCCCTATAGTTCAAACCCTCCAACCCTGGCAACATCCTTTGTAAATCTTTTCTGAACCCATTCAAGTTTCACAACATTTTTCCAATAGGAGGGAGACCAGAATTGTACACAATGTTCCAGTAGTGGCCTAACCAGTGAACTGTGCAGCCGCAACATGACCTCCCAACTCCTTAGTCAATGTACTGACCAATACAGGTAACTGAATGTTGGTGTTGAAACTACTTCCTGCTCACTTTCAGGCAGAGCATTCCCGATCGTCATAAAATGCTGTGTAAATAAAAAGTACCCCTCATAGCCTCCTCTGGTTCATTTCTCAGTCGTTGCCCTGAGGTTGTTCTCTCTTTAGTTAAAACAGGTTCTTCTTCTATCCTCTAACAAAAGATGTTGGATTTTGAACACCTCTGCCAAAGCCTGCTGGAAACTTCTTTGTTCGAAGGAGAACGAACACAACTCCTCCAGTCTCTCCATATGAAGTCCCACATTCAATGGTACAATTCTATTACTGGTTGGCTACCTACAGAATTGAAATAGATGCTGAAGTATCTGAGATGCAAGATTTAGTTTCAGTGAATGAGAGAGCAAGTGAAAATGCTTAGCTGTCAGTATTGCTGCTCTATGCTACGCTGAACTTGTACATGTGAAGAAGGATTGGAGATTTCCTTAGACCTTTCAATGTTGTGCTATCGAAGAAATATGGTTGATTTAACCACTTCATCCTAATTTCTTCTGACAGTTCATTAGGTCTGCAAATTTTTGTGGTCGGCTGATTAAAATGCCAGCTTTGTTGGATCTTTTTCTTCTCAAACAAGTTTTTGCCCCCTCAGCTTCACATCTTCTGCTTTTTCATTCCTCAGCAACCCACTCCATTTCCTGTCTGTCCCTGGACTAGTCACTGCCTTGGCAAGACAGAAAGGAAGAGGGGTTTGTCTCTTTAATTCATTGCAGCTTTTGCTCGTGTGTTTTGCTGCAATTTTCACATAAACTGGAAAATCGTCGAATTTTGAATAGTTGATGTGGGACAGTTGGAAGCAGTAAGCATTCTTAATTTAAATGAGTTAAACGTAAACTCTGCCACCCAGCTAAGGAACTGAAATAGAGGGAAGAGTAGGTTCACATGATATCTGAATGGTTACATTGAATATCAAGGATATAATCAAAAATAAGCTATATCCAAGAGCAGTGACAACTATTTTTAATGGCTTTCCTTTATTTTAACAAATAATGACAGAGCTATTTAGGGGAAGAGGAGTCATGTGGTCCATGAATATTATGAACCAAATGGACTGACTACTTACTGCAAATCCGATGGACTTTTATATGTATTTTACTCCAGTATCACACATGCTAAGTTCTTTGTTTCCTTATGATGTGATTTTATAACTTCAAAACTAATTTCCTGGTGATATCCTGCTGTGAGTCAGGATTTTATTCTGTAGTGATGATAGAAAATACACCATGCAGCCTTTGGTTGTAGCTTTAGTTGTGATCTTTGCAAGTGATATTCAGATTATTAAAAAGGATTGATGATATATTGCACATTAAATTCGAGCAGGAGTGTAGGATTATGATTCAAAACTGACAGTCGCCAGCCATGAAATGCAAGAGCTTTGTTTTTTTATTATTTAATATAAGTTGTGCAGTAAATTACATTGCAATTACTCACTCCCAACCACAATTCAATCAGTATATGGAGAAAGTAGGTAAATACAGGAGGGAGAATGTTATGTTTGACAGGGTTAGATGAAGAGGGTTATGAGGAGATTCAATGTGGAGTAGCAGTGTTTGCACATTCTCCCCGTGTCTCCTTGGCTTTCCTCTGGGTGCCCAGGTTTCCTCTCAGAGTCCAAAGATTGTAGGTTAGGTGGATTAGCCATGCAGGATGCAGGGTTACAGGGATAGAGTTTGGGTGGGATGCTCTTCGGAGGGTCAGTATGGACTTGATGGG
Source organism: Hemiscyllium ocellatum (assembly GCF_020745735.1). NCBI lineage: Eukaryota > Metazoa > Chordata > Chondrichthyes > Orectolobiformes > Hemiscylliidae > Hemiscyllium > Hemiscyllium ocellatum. The sequence goes on along the minus strand of NC_083439.1, from coordinate 30,993,070 downwards.
CCGGATGGCCTGCTTCCACACTGTAGGGTTTCTGTGATTCTTTGTCAAGGCTTTGTCATGCCAAGATTTGTAATGCCCAGAATTGGGACACGATGCTCCAAATATGCGTAGCCAGTGACTTTTATAGAAAGACTTATCATAACTGCATTGATTTTCCACTCAATAGGGCTGGACTTTCATCTTAGAGATAGGGGTCTATAAAAGCAATATTTAAAAGAATGTTATGAACAAATTATTTTTTTAAAAATAATCACACGTACCATTGTCATTCTCCAGTTCATTTGTTGTTTACAGGACGTATCCTGTATGGAAGGACAAGATGAATGCCAAGAGTTGTTTGGGGGGGAGAGAGGAGGGTTGGATATGAGGGTCCATGGAGTCGGGGATTGGGGTGGCGAAGTGTCTAGAGTGGAGTACTTTGGTGTGGAGGGTACAGGGAGACAAGTAGGGGGAGATTGATTCAAAGTGTTCCCTCATTGAGATTATGATTCTTGACATCTTGGAGGTGACTCTTAAAAAGTCACCTATGGGGACTCTTAAAAACCTCCTATCCTATGGGGATTGCAGACCATATGGAGCTGGCCATGTTGGGAGTGATGTGATTTTGCCTTCAGCAGAGTGCTTTACCTGATGCAGCATTATTCGTATCGATTCCCTGAAATGTGAGAAATTGGGCTTGGATGTTGTGATGTAGAAGAATCCAACCAGTGAATCTTACAGCTAATTACTATCTTCAAACGTTCTTTTTCTCAGACACCTATGTATCTGGGCTATTGTTAAGCCTACCGCTTACAACAGAACAGCATGCTGTCGATAGCATCACATGCTTCAAGTGATTCCAGAATAAAATGGAGTATGAGACGCTGATACCCTGAGGTCACATACAGAGATGACATAATGAGCATATCTCCTGAAGTCATACTCACGCATTGACCATGAGGTATAACAGAGAAGGGGTGCAGGTTCTAGGCTTGAACCAGTTGGCACCCTAATCCCAGAGCTGGTGAAAATTGGGGGTGATGGGAATGTGGCTGGGAATCTCGTTTATAAAGATCTGCAGAGTCTCCCCAATCCTGGAAAAATCCAGCTTTGCACCTGTATTTAAAATGCCTGGACTCCAGTGTGCTTTTTTAATCAGCCATAATAAATTGACTTGCTTCCTTCAAAGATGCCCCTCAGTCTGCTGCGACTGCTAATGAGCATTTAATTATTGATATGTTGTGAAACTGCGCACAGAAAAGATTTGATTCATTGCCTGTGGTTTTGAGTTCGGCTGATTCAAAGTCATTTTGCCCTAAATAAAATTCCACACTTCTTCCGACAGTGTTGGATTCTAACTTGCAAACCCCTCGTGTGGCCAGTCATGATCCAGATGTTCTGAACTGCCTGTGGTTTGCCAGCACTTAGACTTGGTGCTCCACAGGTTGCGTTCCCAAGACGGAGTGTATGAGTGTACCAGCTGGACAGAGCCGCTCAGAAATAGCTCGCTGCAGCAAAGAACGCTGGAGCTTTGTTTCAGCTGATTATACCAGTTTGTTGCCAATTTGCTGCATCACTGCTCAGGCCGAGTTGAGGTCAGGAAATTAGATTTTGTCTGCACCACGCAACAGAGGGTAAATCACTGGATGTGAACTGTGCCACCACCACATTGTGCGATTCAGCTGCAAAGAAAAACACCTGGCATTGTGTAAGCTGTGTTCCAGGCAATGCTTCAGTAACTCTCGCTTTACCTGATGGTGGTCCTGATTTTCATGTGAGCCTGACACGAAGGGTTCGCAGAGCCACGGAATCGTCTGCAAATGGGGAGATACAGCGAGGCAACGGTTGGGAACAGGGCGTTGCAGGGGCCAGGTTCATCCACACTCAGGAGCACCCTGGCATCAAGGAAGGGGACAGTGTTTGACCAGACCTGGCACGGTGACTGTTTTTGCCAGGGGGCTGGCATGGATGAAAGGTGGGCAGATACAAGTTCATGAAGATGGGCTGGGGTGAGGAACCAGAGAGCTGTGAAATCGATGGTGTTCTCAGGAAGGGGATCTTTGGATGATCCAGACCTCATTGACCTGGAGAGGTGAAGGCTGGAAGCCACTGTCCAAAAAGAGCTCGCTGTCACCCTCCATTGTGCAGGAAGTCAACAATTACGCAATGGGAAGGAAAATGGCAGTGACCATACTTAGAGTGGGCAGAGGAAGTGTCTCAGCCTGAGGAAGGGAGCTGCAGGACACACTGAGCCCATTGAGAGGGCAAAAACATTACATTCAGACCCACTCTGTGTGCTGGACACAGACCTGCAAACCCCCTAATCCATGGTAATCCTAATGGACTAGCTCCCTGTGTGCTATACATCTCCCTGCCCCACACATCGCTGACCACTTCATTCAGCATTAACACTTTTTGACATAAAGGCCCAGGAAAGAGTAGGGGTGTTTCAGTATGAGGGGCAATGGTGCCAACATTATCCAGGCCAGGCTGCAACAATCTGATGGCATGGCATCCTTTGCCTATTCTCAGAGAAAACCTCTCCTCTAGCTCCTGCAGCAGGACGTCCCAGTCCCTGTCGGAGAATTGTGACACCATCTTCCCCTTCTCCAGTGCCTAGTGTCCATCACCGAGCAGGGCACCTTTGGAATGCCAGATCTCCTCTGGGTTGACATGGCATGGGTGCCAGGGTCTTTCGGTGGATATACGCTGAGGGGTGAGTTGTTTTGGGAACGTGCGTGCCAGCGTGGGACTAGAATTGCATAGGATAGGTGTCACAGGGGCAGGGTATGTAGTTACTGAATCGTCTTGTGTAAAATATGGCAGTAAATCTTGCTGGGCCTCACAGCGAGGATCCCACTGAAAAAAATAGACACAATTTGCCATTAAATGTAAGATTCAGCCCTAAGTGTTTTTCAGGAGTAAGTGTAAATACCAGAGTAATGAACAGTCCTGACACAGTCAGAATCAAAGTGAGCTCTCAATCTTCCTCAATGATTCATTTACAAGTCACACTCACATTTCCTGAACTGTGTCCCCCATTAAAGTTCTCCTCAGCTATTGGCCTCAGTAATCGAAGGCGAGCATCTGGCAGGCACCATACAAAACTCTTTGTTTTAAATTCCCTGGTCCTTTCTTTTCCAGGAATGTAGATAGCTGGACAAAACACCCGGTGCTTGAAAGCAATGAGCCTATTCATTAGAAGTGGAGAAGGAATGAGATGCAAGCAATCTGCAAAGCTGTATCCAATTTGGTAATTTCATGTAATCACGTCTGCTCTGGCACACATGTTGACCCGATGCTTTGTTGATACTCAGTCCTTTCCGAAACATAGTCCTCACTCTTCTCCCCGCGCCGTTCAAAAACAAAGCACAGACTTCTTTACACCAGGTTTGAGGATTTTTCAGATGGTCTCCTTAGCGCCAGGGATGTCATTAATAACACAGCTACCAGAGCATCGAGCCGATGTCCTTCTTCACTTGTCTACCCCAGGGCATGGCTCACAAGGACCACCACAGCCATAGCAGCCATCAAACCGCACACTGTTGGTACCAATCTGCTCTATCCCAGCCGTCCAGATGATCAACCACCCCCTTCCGCCAAAGAGACTGTGTTAACATGGCAGTGTATATTTTTGTATGCACAATGTAGTCCAGAGCTATGAATAGTGATGGTAGAGACTCTACCTTTCATTCCTTCACATGGTTGACAGCCTCTCTGTCTCTCCTGCTCTCACCGCCCTCCATTACCACGTGCAGGAAAGACTTTACAGTCTGTTCAGCCACATTATGAATGCACAGTGCTTGGCTGTCAAATCCTGGAGTGAGGATTGAACCTGGATGTTCCAGCCCCAGACGCATTATAGAACTAGGGTCAAGATTAGAGTGGTGCTGGAAAAGCGCAGCAGGTCATGCAGCATCCGAGGAGCAGGAATATCGACATTTCGGGCAAAAGCCCTGATGAAGGTCGTTGAAGGATGATGACTCTAATCTCCAGCTTCCACCACATTGAAGAACTAGTCATGCAAACAGCCAGGGCTAGTTATAGTTGTTAGGACTAAAAGGATCAAAGGGTATGAGGAACAGGGGGCTGCGTTGGATGATCAGACATGATCCTATTAAATGGAGGAGCAGGTGTGAAGCACCAAATAGCCTACTCCTGATCCTATTTTCTTTGTTTCTATTTGGCACAAATTCAAATTACACTATGTCGGCTGTGGGAATATCAATTTGAATAAGGAAATCTGATATAAAAAGCCAGTATCTGTAACAGTACTATGTAGCTACTGGATAAAGTCATAGAGTTGGAAACAGCACGGAAACAGACCTTTTGGTCAGACTCATCCATGCTGACCAGACATTTTAAATTAATCTCATCCCATTTGCTAGCATTTTGCCCAATTGTTTTAAATGAAATCTGGTTTATTAATCTCCTTTCTCAACATCAGTCAGTCACGCTTACCAAGTCTGGCGGATATGTCACTCCTGTTCCATAGCAATACAACTGCTTTTGAACTCCCCTGTAACACTGCTTGATTGTATTCAAGAAGGCCACTCTGTAGTATTAGGGATGGACCATAAATGCTGTCCAAAATTTAAAAATAAAGATTAGCACATAAAACATCCCACCAGCTCTCAACCGGCAACCTCCTCCTAACCACCACTCACCTTCCTGTTCAAACAGGACTGTCGCAACCCCATGCCAACCTCTTTCTTTGTACCCATCCTCTGCCCTTTTATAGCCCTTATGTAAAATTAGTGCCAACTCATGCTAGTTCATGCGTCCACACTCAATCCTACCATGCCAACCCAAATTGTATCCACTATCAAGGTCATGCAGCATCCAAGGAGCAGGAAAATCGACATTTCAGCAGAGCTCAGTATCTATATGCAGATGAGAAAGAATAAAGTTCTATTCAATTAAGTACATGTATTGCAGACTGTATTAAGAAAACCACTCACTCATTCATAAAAAAATACATATACCACATTTAAGTTAATTCACTACAATAAATTCTGATAAAAGACAAACATTTTGTTTATTTGCAAGCATTGGAACTCATAGTCTCACATCAATCAAATTGTGAAATGGAAGACATCCCACTGTGATAATGAATCACTGTGAAATCAATCAGGCAATACTAATCCAGTTATGGAAATTTTCAGGCTTACCTCAAAAAAGGAGTGAGATAGAGAGCAATCATTTTTGAAGCTCTCTGGTCTTCCCCCCCCCCCCCAAGGTTGAAGGGACTGCATTAATCCTGAATACCTTGACAGGTCCCTACGACAGCTTGACTATTCTTTGACAGATTAGCAATTCTTTGATTGCTTGACAGGCCCATTGAATTTATGGATTTTTAACAATAAAAGCCATTAAAGGGCACCTAATCTCTCCCAAAGTGTTCCTTCCCTCTCAAAAAGAGCAGTTTAACTCCTGCAAACATGTGCAAGAACCACAATCTTCTATCTCCAAAGCTCTGGGTACATTGGCTATCCAAACAAACTCTCAGAGTTTCAGACATAACCTGGTCTCGTTTGTAGACTTTGGATTCAGGCATCTACTTGGCCAAAGTCACTCCAGACTGAAGGCAGCCTCATGATTTAAGCAGCAAGCTGTCTCTATAAATTTAGCATGCATCAATCCCGAACTAACGCCTTTCTCACCCCCTGCAAATAGGAGAACTACCATGTTAGAAGGAGGGACATATAATTTCCAATCACTACAACAGAGAGGCTGTTCCATGCTTGTGAAAGTCTAGGCCCTTGAGAGCTAGATCCATATTCCCAACAATTAATTACTTTTTAAAAAAAGCTGAGCTTCAAATCCTTACCAGAACGTTCTATGTGGATGTCGACTGTAGGGAATATTAAGTAAGGAATATAAGTCATTTTCACAATGTTCTGAAACTTGCTTAATATATTACATTACATCAAAGCAATGTTAAATTTGAGCTTAATACAAATGTTGATGACAAATACTGTCAATATCATTCCATCTTAAGCAAACAGTGCTCTGAATTGGCAAAGGTCATTGCTTATAATAATCAGTTTGAACAAACCAAAAATGGCAAACAGCAGCTGTTGAGATCAAACATTGAAATGTCACTTCAGTCTAGACTTGAAACATTGCAATGCAGATCAAACGTCATAAAAAGCAACAACACGTTGCAGTTTAATATTTTGAGGCAATGAGTTTCGCGTACAAACAGAAAGTACTGGAAGAACTGATCAAATCAGGCAGCATCTGCAGAGAGGGAAATGCAATTAATGTTTTGAGTCTTCTTTGGATTCACCCCACTTTGGGAATGAAGGGGTCTGGAAATGTAATGGGTTTATGCTGTAAAAAGTGGACGAAGGTGGTGCAGGAGTAAGGGTACACACACTAAAAAGCAAAAGGTGGTGCTGAAGCAATAAAAAAGAAGAGAAGGTGTTAATGCCAGAAAATACATCAGGTCGGCTGAGACCAAACCCATGTGAATAAGAGACTAGGGGGATGTGGAGTTGGCAGGAAGAACGTTGTGAAGATAATGGAGGACAACATTGGCTAGCACGCTGTTGCAAGGATTTCAAAGCCTTGAGGAAATACTGGAGAAGATTTTCTGCTGTAACACCAGGATTGACAGATTTCCATTATCTGGACGACAGAGGTAGTAGGAATTGTTTCCTTTGGGCAGAGAAGAGAAGATTGAATAGAGGTATTCAAAACAATGAGGGGTTTTGATGGAGAATAGAGTAATGAGAATTACTGCACTGTTGGAGATGCTCTCTTTCAGGTTTGATGTTGGACTGAGACTGTATTTGGTACAGTGAATCTTTAACCTTTGGCTAAGGGGACAAAACACAGAAAAGCAAGGCAAGGCAAAGATTGAGGTGCAAAATGCACCAGCGCAAAGAGACAACACATGAAGAGCCCTGAGATGGGATCTATTGGTAGGGTGCCTGTTCCTGTGCACAGATTGTCCTGGCAGCAACATTGCCATAGAGGGTGCTGGCTGCTCCAAAGTGCAGTGTTCACATGCAGAAGCCTGGATTGGAAATGTGCCGTGAGTGTGTGGTGAGGCTGGTTCATAGAACATGGAACAATACAGCGCAGTATAGGCCCTTCAACCCTTGATGTTGCGCCGACCTGTGAAACCAATCTGAAGCCCATCTAACCTACACTATTCCATTATCATCCATATGTTTATCCAATGACCATTTAAATGCCCTTAAAGTTCTCGAGTCCACTACTGTGCAGGCAGGGTGTTCCATACCCTTACTACTCTGATGCTGATTTGTGTGGATAGGGGTGTGTAGGTGATTGCTGCCAATGGCATGTCCCCTAAGAGGTTGGGGACTGGTGTGAAAGATGGAGGCTGGGGTGAGCAGGCAATAAACTGGAGTTACCATGTACCTGCTTGGACTTTCACATTGGGAATTGTTGCTGCCCAGCTTTTATCCAGCGGGTGAGAGATGGGAAACTGCATAATAATGAGGTGAGATTGGGAAATGATCAAATACTAATGACTAAGAAAATGAATGCAAACAGGTTCTTGCCACTCACTCACGAGATTCTCATCTGACCATTCAAATCTTGGTCAGAGACTCAAACGGTTTCCTCTCAATGTTGACATCATGCATCTGGTTTCTTCTGATCATGCCCAAATTTCCCGACTGAGTCCCCAGTGCCGTCATTGTTCAGGGGCTGGGAAGGTTCTACCCTACATGCTCATACCATGGAGTCCGTCTTGAACCCAGAAACTTACAACACAGAAGCAAGAATGCTACATTTTTAAAAACGTATTCTTTCATGAAATGTGGGTGGCATTGGCTAGGTCAGTATTTATTGCCTGACCAAAATTAGACCCTCAAACTGAGTGGATGCTAGGCCACTTTAAAGGGCAATTAAGATTCAGTCATATTACTGCAGATCTGAACTCTGAGGTGGCATGGTGGCCCAGTGGTGAGCATTTCTATCTCACAGCACCAGGGACCCGGGTTTGAATCCACCCTCGGGTGACTGTCTGCGTAGGGTCTGCATGTTCTCCCTGTATCTGAGTGGGTTTACTCTGGATGCTCCAATTTCTTCCCACAGTTCAAAGATGTGCAGGTTCAATGAAAAACACAGGGTTACAGGGATGGGTCTGGGTGGGATGCTGTTCTTCAGAGGGGTGCTGTGGACCTGATTGGCCAGTTGACCAGCTTCCACACTGTTGGCATTCCATCATTCTACATGTGGGTCAGACTAGGTAAGGACATTGGTTTCCTTCCATGGATAGGGTAGGTAGACATCTGGTCATTTGGTCACAAGGCTGATAATTTATTCGTTTTAAAGAATGCTTGCTGATCTAAATTCAACTTTATTTCAGTGTTGTTGATAATCGGTGTATGAGCATTTGGAGTCATACAGATGTATAGCGTGGAAATAGACCCTTCATTCTAACTCATCCATGCCAACCAGATATTCTACCTTAATCTAGTCCCATTTGTCAACATTTGACCCATATACCTCTAATCACTTCCAATTCATGTACCCGTCCATATACCTTTGAAATGTTGTAATTGTGTAGCCTCTACCATCTCCTGTGGCAGCTCATTCCATACGCGCACCACTCTATGCATAAAAATGTTGCCCCTTTTAAATCTTTCCTCTCTCAACTTAAACCTATGCCCTCTATTTTTGGACTCCCCTACCCTGGGAAAAAGACCTTAGCTATTCACCTATCCGTGCTTCTCATGATTTTATAAACTTCTATGCTTCTAAACTGTATGTAACTTTTAAACTTCAGCCTCTGACACTCCAGGGAAAACAGTCCCAGCCTATTCAGCCATTCCCTATGGCTCACACTCTCCAACCGTGGCAACATTCTTGTAAATCTTCTTTGAACCCTGTTAAGTTTTACAACATCTTTCCTATTTATAATTTGATTGAAGATTTGTAGCTCGGGTATCCGTTGTTGTGGTTCTGCTCGCCGAGCTGGAAGTTTTTGCTGCAAACGTTTCGTTCCCTGGCTAGGGAACATCATCAGTGCTGTTGGAGCCTCGTGTGAAGCGCTGCTTTGAAGTTTCTTCCGGTATTTATATTGGTTTGTTCTTGCCGCTTCCGGGTGTCAGTTTCAGCTGCAGTGCTTTGTATGTGGGATCCAGGTCGATGTGTCTGTTGATGGATGTTCTTGCCGTTTCCGGGTGTCAGTTTCAGCTGTAGTGGTTTGTATATGGTGTCCAGGTCAATGTGTCTGTTGATGGAGTTTGGGAATGAATGCCATGCTTCTAGGAATTTAGGAATTCTCTGGCTGTTCTTTCCTATAGCAGGCGGACCAGACTTGAATGGAGTATTCCAAAGGTGGCCTAACTAATTCAAAGTGTTCGACCTGCAAAAGTTGACTTGTGACTAACTTCGAGATAATTTAGACATCACCATCTTACTCAGATGGTGATGAATTCAAATAACATCCCAAAGACTAGGGCACATAAGTAAGGCAGACACCCCAGTGTATGATCTTCAGGTAAAAAATGAGGTCTGTAGATGCTGGAGATCACAGTTGAAAATGTGTTGCTGGTTAAAGCACAGCAGGTTAGGCAGCATCCAAGGAATAGGAAATTCGACGTTTCGGGCATAAGATTCCTGATGAAGGGCTTATGCCCGAAACGTCGAATTTCCTATTCCTTGGATGCTGCCTAACCTGCTGTGCTTTAACCAGCAACACATTTTCAACCCCAGTGTATGATGGCCCACGTGCTTTTGGATATCAAAAGAGCTATGTTTTATAATGGGGTGATTGTCCCTTTAAGAACTAGATTACTCTGGTAATTGATCATATGACAGGCTGCCTGGGAGATATTAGTAAAGCAAGGAGTCAACCTCAGGTTTATTACAGGGGAGAGGAAATGAAAATAGTTTTAACTTAGGACAGTCTGGCTGCATTTCTTTCAAGCACAATTCAGTTGAAGTCTTGTGTGCTGGCTAAACAGATTTAAACACATTGATTACTGGAGGTTACCAATGTGAGTGGGATTTCTGAGCTAGCCAAGCTGAGAAAGTTCTTAGATGCAAGGTTCCAAAGTTAAAGAACATTACTATCAGGAAAGTTTGAACTGACGTGGCACTAAGATGACGGTGATGTCACTTTAGTTGACAACCATGAGACAAGACTTGAAGAGACAACCTTGCTGGAAATAAATAGAAGCCCCATTTTTATAGATGCGCCATAGAAAGCAGTCTATCCGGATGAATCACAGCATAGTATGGCAACTGCTCTGCCCAAGACCACAAGAAATTATAAAGAATTGTGAACGTAGCCGAGTCCATCACAAAAACCAACCTTCCATCCGTTAACTCCATCTACACTTCCCACTGCCTCGGGAAAGCAACCAACACAATCAAAGGCCCCTCCCACCCCGGTTATACTCCCATCCACCCTCATCCATCAGGCAGAAGATGCAAACGTTTAAAAATGCATTCTGACAGATTCAAGAACAGCTTCCTCTCCACAGTTATCAGATTTATGAATGGACCTCTCATATATTAGAGTTGATCTTTCCCTGCATCTTCTCTGCAGCTTTAACACTCTATTCAGCTTCTGTTCTATTACCCTGCTATACTTAGGTATGATTGGTCTGGATGACACACAAAGCAATACTTTTCACTGTATCTCAGTACATATAATAACACATCAAATCAAATCAATATATTTTAATACTTGTATGAATCTTTGAACTGGCAGCCAGACCAAGTACATAATTGTTTAAATTCTGATTAATATTAGACTTGTGTTTTTCAGGTCAGCTGGGTGTAGAAGGAAATTTGATTTAGAATGTTCAGTTTGTTGTTCATTGTTCCTATAATATCTACAAAATAACTGCCTGCTTTGAGATATGGTTACCTGTATTCGTGTTATTTGATTTTTGTCTAACAATGTGTTCTTGTTGTAACGCAGTGAACCTTGTGGTCTCATCCATTAAGTAAGTATCTGGGTTTTTGGAATTCCCTGAAACAATTAAATTTGGAATTGGTCTATTCTGAGGTCATAGCGGGTTCAGTAATTGGATGGATGGTTAATCTGAGGCTGACTTTTCCCTCCATATTTCCCTGTTCCCATGGTGCAATCAAACAAGAATAAGGCCATTTTCCCTGAATGTGCTGGCCACTAATGGGTCATTATCACATTGTTGTGGGCTCTGGCTGCGCATGCTAACTGCTGTGTTATAACGATGATGCTGACCTCTCCTGTGAGACAAGGAGACAGGAGCCAAGACTTGGATAACAATTGCATTTTGGCATTTTGGACTGTGGTATCCCATAATTGGGCAGACAGATAGATACAGATTCGGTATCCATTAAGGGGAGTGGGTGAGCTCTAGAAGCATTAATGATTGGTGTAAAGGTGAAGTTATCAAGTGGGTGCCTTGACATGTTTAATAAATAATTGAATTAAAGAGTAGAAAAGATTCTGCCAGCTTGATGGGTTGGAAGGGGCTGAGGAAAGATTGCCCCCACAGGATAGTCTTTGACAATATTCCCCCTACCCTGGTTGGCAGGAAAGCACCAGCCTGCTGTTGGGTGCCAGTCTCGTGGCTGGTGAACTGCCCTACATTCTGCCCATGCTCCCCACCAACCCCGCCAATTGGAAAACTGCTGGCATTGTATTTCCCTCCCCCCCACTCTTCCAGCATTGGGATCAGTTAAAAGAATTGGCACACTGACCAATGCAGGTGTTTGTGCCAACTTCCTCAAGGATGAACAAAAGGTATAAAAGGGATCTAAGGGGCAACTTTTTCACGCAGAGAGTGGTTCATGTGTGGAATGAGCTGCCAGAGGAAGTGGTGGAGACTGATGCAAGTACAACTTTCAGAAGGCATTTGGATGGGTATACGAATAGGAAGGGTTTAGAGAGATATGGGCCAAGTGCTGGCAAATGGGACTAGATCAGGTTAGGATATCTGGTTGGCATGGATGAGTTGGACTGAAGGGTCTGTTTCCATGCTGTACATCTCTATGACTCTATGACTGTGGCTGTAAGAGCAGATCAGAAAAATCCTGTGATAAATTATTCACCTCCTAACTCCCCAAAGCCAGTCCACCATCTCCAAGGCACAAGTCAGGAGTGTGATGGAATACTCCTCACTTGCCTGGATGGGTGCAGCTCCAACAACACTCAAGAAGCTTGACATCATCCAGGGACAAAGTGGCTCACTTGATTGGCACCATATCCACAAGCAACCACTCCGTCTGAGCTGCACCGACGCTCAGTTGCCGCAGTGTACATTATCTACAAGATGCACTGCAGAAATTCACCATGGCTCCTCAGACAGCATCTTCCAAACCCACAATCACTATCATTTGGAACATTGTTTCTCAACCTTTCCGTATTCAATGACCCCTTCTTATCCTTGAAATCATGCAACGCCCCCAAATCACCAAACTCTATTTTTGCCCATGTAACTGCAATACACTGCAGTGCTGAAAATGGAAAATGTTTGTGAAATATGTTTTATATACAACAAAAAATAAATGTTATCATTTATGACTGTTCTTACCGTCCACCTACCTTTGGCTCATTCTGTATAAAATTTAATCTGTGATAGCAACATAGTCAGTGCGATCCTTGTGGTTCATGTTGCCTTGCTAAATCATATACATCTGGTTCAATGTTTGTCAAAAGCAATCTCAGGTCACCATGCTGAACAACATCCATGCGATGTAACTGCTTATTAGATGGAGATTGAATAAAGCCATATTGCAAACAGTCCATGCTACTGCCTGCACTTTTTCTTGCTCGATGAGGCCATTTTTACACTGTTGCTCGAATACCGTGATGGAATCATGGGAATTACTGTATCACGATAATTTTAAGGTGCTCAGACAAGTGGCGACATTTGATTGGCTAATTAGCTGTAATGTGCATTCATTCTGCCACCTGGTAGAACAGCTGAAAAGGTGCGTTTTGTCTTTCTAGAAGCGACCTGAGTTAGGTGATATTGATCTCGGCAGTAGAATCAATGCCAACTGCGAACGAGTTCAAATGGTTTGCCATTCACAGAGAAGACAATCAATAATAGCGCAGCAACCAATCAGAGCGCATGCCTCCTTGGGTGCAGGGAAAATAACAGACTCGAGTTATGTGACTATCCATCTGCACACAGCAATGTCCTTCAAGGACACGGCAGTCTTCCAAGTGATTGGTAAGCTCTCTACAAAGTCGTTCAGTGCCCCCTTGCTGCCCCCTTTGACTTCAACGCCCATTGAAGGAAGGCAAATGCCCCTTATGGGGCGTTTCTGCCCGCGTTGAGCAACACTGATTTCGAAGGACAAGGGCAGCAGATACATGACAAAACCACCACCTGCAAGTTCCCCTTCACCTGTAAATCTGACTTAGAAATATATCGTCGTTCCTTCATTGTCACTGGGTCAAAATCCTGGCATTCCCTTCCTAAAGGCATTGTGGGTCCACCTACAGCACATCGCTGCAGTGGTTCAAGAAGACAACTCACCCCCACCTTCTCAAGGGCAACTAGAGACGGGCAATAAATTTTGGCATAGCTAGTGATGCCCACATCCCATGAACGAATAAAAAAAAGTGCCAACATCCTTTGCTTTGTTTTGAAGGAGGTTCACTTGCTTCAAAAAACTTTAGGATGTGTTGAGGTTATGAAAGGCGCTACATGAATTCAAGCTTGAACTCCATTTGAAACCCAAATGAAAGAGACCAGTAAAGCCAAGGCACGTTATCATTATGCTGTGGGCTGAGGTTTCAATGTAAACAGTTCGCTCACGTGCTAGTATGGTGGGATAAACACCGAACAAACTGCTGGCAGCATTGTGATAAGGAATGTGTCTTATTAGGGTCAGGCATCGGTCTAACTTGTTTGTTTGACAGAAGAACAAATTCCTTCTGGTTAATGTGGGGGAGGTTGTGAGATGTGTTTACTTTCTCGCTCTGCAGTCGGAAAGCAGGGTCCCCTCAGAATTAAGCTCATCTCAAGATGCAAAGTGCTTTCAGATGTGGCCTCCTTCTTTCTAACACTGCTCTCGAGATGTTGTTCCTGCACATGGAGGGTGGAGGGGTGGGGGGGGGCGGAGTAGGGGAAGGTGGGGGAGCGGTGAATACCCTCGAGCCATTCAACAGGAAAATTATGGTTTAAATAACGAGTGTGTGTAATCCGTGTCCAAATCCTTCCAGCATCCTCCAGGGAGGGGAATAGCATCCCTCATGGTTACCATCCCCAGACTGGAGAACTAAGTTCAGACTTACTTGCCAGCGCAAGCCATGAAATTCAGTTCAGTAACTGTGGCCGAACAGTGAAGAATTCACCTTTGTTTTTGAGACTCATTCATGGGATGACGGTTCATTGGGTAAAAACTAGGACTGAAAATGTGTTGCTGGTTAAAGTGCAGCAGGTCAGGCAACATCCAAGGAACAGGAAATTCGACGTTTCGGGCACAAGCCCTTCATCAGGAATAGAGGCGGGCAGCTTGCAGGGTGGAGAGATAAATGAGAAGGGGGTGGGGGTGGGGAGAAAGTTGCCATAGAGTACAATAGGTGAATGGGGGTGGGGATGGAGGTGATAGGTCAGAGAGGAGGGTGGAGTGGATAGGTGGGAAGGCAGGTAGGACAGGTCACAGGGACAGTACTGAGCTGGGTGATTGTCTACTCTATGATGGTGCACTGGCCAGGCCAGCATTTACTGCCCATCCCTAATTGCCCAGAGGGCAGTAAAGAGTCACATGTAGACCAGACTGGTAAGGATGGTAGTTTCCTTCCCTAAAGGGTGTTAATGAACCAGATGAATTATTCCTCCCCCACACTCCCTAACAATGGTCATCATCAGATTCTGAATTCCAGATTTTTATTGAATTCAAATTCCATTATCTGCCGTGGTGGGATTTGAACCCAGGTACCCAGAACATTACCTGAGTTTCTAGATTAACAGTCCATCGATAATACCACTAGGCCATCACCTCCTCCATAACTGCTTAATGCCTTCCAGGGAAGGAAGACAACTTGGTTTGGTCTGTATGCAACTCTGTATTGACAGGGATACAGGAATATTGGTGTAAGGTGGCTGTAAGTTAGGTGATCAGCCATGATCTAGAATGGCAGAGCAGTATTGGCGGGGGTGTGTGGGTGTGTGGGTGTGTGTGTGTGTGCGCGCTGAATGGCCTACTCATGCTGTATGTGTCCTCACTTGCACTACGTTATTTGGTTGTAATTATGGAGGATGCCACAATTAAGGTCAACAGAGGTGACTGCACAGAAATGCAGCGTTGCAGTTTGACATTGTCTGACGATTATCTTCTTTCAGTTTTGCTTCAAACTAGAACTCTCCTACAGAGCTGATCACACTAATCTCAGGCTCAGTACTGTTACAATACATACAAGGAATTTGTAAGAGGAAACAGTGAGGCTGGCTGATTTAACTCTGTTTGCTTTCCCCACTCTGCAAGGTTTGTGCTGGACAAAATGTCATTTTCTCTTACTTCCAAGTTTTATGTGATCAGTAAAAGAACTCAAAATGTCACAAGCAAGTCGGATGCAGCACTGGTTTTCCACTTCCAAATTTGGGCAGTGCATTAAGCAATGGGGGTTACAATCTGAGGAATTGTGTGTGTCCAGATTGCACTGTGATTGCATCTGTGTAGGTGCAGATGGATCTTGGTGATCATTTTTAATGGCAGCTTGCTATTGTCTGCGTTGGGAACACACACTCCAATATTGTTATTCTTCGATGCCCTCTGAAGAAAACTGGCAAGAGTGCCAGTTACTGAAAACCCTCTTTCAAGTTCAGTATTGAAAGGTCCCATCACTTATGGAACCTGCACCATCTCAGAGCAATGAAGGAGACAACCCCAGAACAAACCAAGAAATAAATGTATCCCCAAATTCCCACCGAAAACAGCATCCCATAACTTTAAAAATAAAGCACAATTCCTTATACCTTTGAAACAAACAGCACATCACAAGGTTTATCTGATCGAAGACGTGTTTTTTTTTATCCTGAGGAAGCTTTTTCTAGTTGATATGAGGCCAGCAGCAACCAGTTAAATGTCATTATTAATGTCAGCAGACTGCCATCTTCCCTCCAGAGCTGCTGGTGCATCAAGAGGCTGGCAGCTCAACTGCGCCACCACTCAGTTGTGGCCGCTGCAGAGACTGCAGCCGGAGCTTGATGGAATGTACATGGCGAGCGACGGAGAAACCACGTTCTTGGGGTCTGGGGGTGTCAGGGCCAGCCAGGAAGGGCCCCAGCGAGAGGAACAGGTCCACTGTTCCAGTGAGTGTGGCCATTGCCAGCATATGGAATGCTCCAGGGCTTTGGCTTAGTCAAGTAGGAGGCCACCAGGGTTTATCCCCTCCTGCCACTTGTCAAATGTCAGTGGAGGTGTGAAGAGAACTTTAACTGGCCATTTCAGTTTTCGAGTTGGGCTTCCAACAGATGACCCACCACCTCACTCCCCCCCACCTACTTCCAGGAAAGGAGCAATGCCAGCAGGAAGACTCCTCTGCACCCCAAAACCAATGCCTTCATAGGCTATTCTGCCAGCCTGCACCCCCCTTCCAACCCCACCAGTCAATCATCAATGAGTCCAGAGAATTCTGCCCACCCATGTTTCAGGACTTCTCTCAACCATGAACCCGAGTCAGGACCAACCTCATGTCTCTTTTGACTGAAAGCAGATGCCGATATGGCAGTTTTACATTGATCCCAGGGTTGTAGGGATGGCACGGTGGCTGTGTCCCATTTGCGTTCTGTAAGGCATTAGTACGAAGACGTGGTCTCACTGTCTGCTCGGGCTCTACTACAACAAGTGAGCTGTCAGGCAGGATTGTTGTTACAAACCTCAGGCTCTACAGTGGCTCAAGGGTGGCACAGTGGCTCAGTGGTTCCAGGTTCAATTCCAGCCTTGGGTGACTGTCTGTGTGGAGTTTGCACACTCTCCCTGTGTCTGCGTGGGTTTCCTCCGGGTGCTCCGGTTTCCTCCCACAGTCCAAAGATATGCAGATCAGATGAATTGGCCATGCTAAATTGCCCCATAGTGTTAGGTTAATTTGTCAGAGGGAAATGGGTCTGGGTGGGTTACTCTCCAGAGGATCGGTATGAACTGGTTGGGCCGAAGAGCCTGTTTCTACACTGTAGGGAATCTAATCTAATCTAACCATAGGATCAGGCTCTGGAGTGCAGAAACAGCCAATCCCTTGTGATTTTTCCCAAATTGGCCAGTTAATGTCCAGCTGGCATCCAATCAAAGTGGACAAGACTTTGAAGATGGAGGCCGCAGTAGGAAGAGTCTCTGTAGCTCAGAAGGAGCAGATGTGGCCTTTCAGGTCATGAGAGGGACAGGGGTTGCCTTAAATGGAGGAGTCTTTCCCTCTTTTTAAAGTGTTAAAGAAATTGACTGAGCAGACAAGCTGCTATTGTGGAGGAGAAAGCCCCCTACAGACCTGTCTGGAGACCATGTCCTTCAGCTGCCCTGTTCCCCATGCCTCCAAAGGCCAATGGAAAAATTCCAGTCCGTCTCCACTGTAGCAGACCCATAACGAAACCAATTGGTTGTACCACCACGAGCGGGTATGGAGTTACTGCTGCGCTCACATGCCAACTCCTGGGAATAGGCCCAGGGGTGTGGGTAGAGTCCAGGAACATGGTGTGCCACCTGTCGATCTACATCTACTGACCTCTGTGCCCATTCCCATCTTGGCTTTAAATGTCAACTTGTGATGTCAAAGCCAAATAGACAGTTCACTCTTTAAGCGGAAATTACTCTGAGAAAGTTCTCTCGAAACATTTCAAGTCTACCAACTTTGTGTACAAAGCTGTTTCCCAGTGATTGGCATCTTGAGCTTCCTGCAGAATAACATGAATTGCTCCTGACTGGTATAAACATGACCTAAATATGGAGGAATAGGCATTTTGATGCTTTGAACAAGCTCAGCTATTTAATCTGATCATGGCTGATCTGTATTTGAGCAAACTTTGCTTGCCTTTATTCTATATCTCATCACTTGACCAGTCTATCAACTGCAATCTTAATCATTCCAGTAGAGTGAGCCTTATGAGGCAAGGAATCCCAGATTTCTGCAACACTTTGTATTCAAACACATACTGCCTGGTTTCATTCCTGAACCGTCTCTTTTAAGGTTATTATGGAAGTTTGTAAAAGCATGAGGGGCATGGATAAAGTGAATAGCCAAGGTTTTTTTCCCAGGGTAGGTGAATCCAGAACTAGAGGACATAGGTTTAGGGTGAGAGGGGAAAGATTTAAAAGGGATCTAAGGGACAACGTTTTCACACAGAGGGTGGTGCATGTATGGAATGAGCTGCCAGAGGAAGTGGTGGAGGCTGGTATAATTGCAACATTTAAAAGGCATCTGGATGGGTACATGAATAAGAAAGGTTAGAGGGACATGGGCTAAGCGCGGGCAAATCAGTTTAGGATATCTGTTAGGCATAGATGAGTTGGACCAAAGGGTCTGTTTCCATGCTGGACCACTCTATGACTCTATGACACTGTGTCCCTTGTTTTTGATTCTCCCTCAGCAGGAATATTGCTTTCTCCACACCCAAGCTTTCAAATCCTTTGAATACCTTGATCCGATCAAATCTTGTGTTCAAAGGAATATAAACCGTAATTCAATGCTCTGAGCCCCATTTCACAAGACCTATGCTGCACCCCCTCAGCACTCAATAAATCCCTCCAGAGATGCAGTATTCAAAACTAAATACAATACTCCAGATGGTGTGTACCCTGGGTTCGATTCACAATGCATGAAATATATGTTTAAAATCAAATTAAAGTGTAAAAATAATTGCAAATGTAAGGCAGTAGCAGTTGTATTTTCCTTCTGAAAGTGTCTGTCGTATTAATTATCTTTAGCATTTACCTACCTAAAGGAAAGGCTAGCAATCATAGTAAAATCAATGGGGTGTTGGAAAAGTTTAGATTAATGCGATTTGATGTAAATTTGATTCTAATCTTTATTTCTTTCAAACAGTGAGTCCTTTCAATGTGATGTCATTTTTCAATATGAGGAGAAACTCAAGGGTGAGAAAACCATTTGTCTCATTGAAATTTATTCCTTGAGTGCATCGCTGCTTTCAGTAAAGCCCCTCGTTTCAATAAGGCACTATTTCAAAAGGCCCCTCATTTAATAGGCACCTTATTGTATTGTGAATGCAATACTTTTGAAATCTCCTTGTCAGCTATTCGTCAGCTGGCCATTAGGGGGAATGCAGTCATTCATCCTTCTCTGTGGAAGGAGGTGCTCTGACCTATCTCCAGAAGACAGGCCATTCTACTTTAGGGCTAATGTGGATCTAGAGGTAGCCCTAGCAGTTAGTGCCATAGGGACACTGTTATATTTGGATACTTGGCTACAATTTGAACCATTTGAGTTCAGTTCCAGAAAAGGAACAAGTGACTTGGACTGGTTCTGTTGTGTGTATCTGAGTGTGTGTTGGGAGTAAGTTTTTGTAGCCTGCAAGAGGCTGTGAATGGAAGTAAACTCTCACACATTGTCTTCTATGTTTGTTCGTTCCGTAGTCTTCCTTTGTTAGTCAAGAATATATCTATCTCTTGTCTTAAAAATGTTGAATGACCCCATTTCCAACACCAGGGAGGACAATATCATATCACCCTCAGAGAAAAAGCATTTTTCTCACCTTCATTTGAAATGAAAGACCCTTTATTTTTAAACTGTGTCTCCTAGTTCTAGCCTCTCTGACTAGGAGAAACATCCTCTCAACATCCATCCTTTCAAGTCACCTCAGAATCAATAAGTGTCAGTAATATCTCCTCTCATTGTTCTAAACTCCAGTGGTACAAGCCTAAATTATCCATCCTTTCCTCTTAAATAAACACCTTCATTCCAGGAATGTTCTTTAAAGATGAATTTATAATTACAGCGCCAAGTCCATTTCTGTTGGCTCTTTATACATTTAACTGTGGAAGGTCACAATTTTCACAGAAATTCAGGAAGCAGAAGCAGATAATAATTTAACATATTTTGTTATTTTCCTGGTGGTTTTTGCGTTATAGATACGTGAAGCAATTCTGTAATGTTTTTGGACAGCTGCGTTATTTACCGTTTAGGGGAATTTTGACCTAGGTCAAGTTATAAAGCTATGATTGAAGCTGCTGATGGAGGTTAGGAAAGAGGTAGCAGAGATATAAGCATGTCTTATTTCCCTTGAGATGGAAAAGCTGTGCCGAAGGACTCAAGGGCAAGAAAGGGCAAGCTCAGCTCTAAGCAGTGGTAGGAACGACAGGGGTTGGATAGGGAGGGTTGGGGGTGGGGTTGGGGGGGGGGCGGGCGGTGGGGAGGGGGAGGTGTGCATGGGACAGGGAAGTGTTGAAATTGTTGAAAGTAAAGATTAAGTTCCTGTCAGCCTCAAAACAGTGGTGTAAAACTTACTGAAGACATCATAGAGATCCAAAGTAAATGAATAAGGAGAATGACAGTGGCTGGTTGGGGATTCTTGAATCAGTACCTAGAGGCTGAGGCGATTTCTGAAGGAACAACAGCAGATATCGACAGGGTTGTGTTGGATATCATTCGAACAGTTGGCATAAATGTGTGTACATGCTTTGGCATGAACTGACTGGAGCACAAGGGCAGTTGTGTTGTATAGGTCTGAATTTTCCCACATTCTGGCCATGTGCCAATTTCGGGAAGTTGCTTGGAGGATTTGTCTCTGTAATTCCCAGTGAGTCTTCTCACACAATCCTCTGCTGCTCACCTCATTAATTATGTTTCCTGCCTCCATGGTGTCACCACTTGATCTGGCATTAATCCAGCCAATGGTGGGGGCATACACCTCGCTGCCCACCCTCACTACGTGGTGGTACAGGGGGCCCATGCCCAATCCGGGACTGACAATTTGCATGATGTTGGTCTGCATGGCACCTCACCCCATGTGACTAGAAATGGCACCCACTGCCTGTCTCAAGTCTGGAGTCACATACGTTTTCTTTAACCTTCCCGTAGCATAGGGATTGGTCAGATTCCCACAAGAAGGTCAGAGAGAGATTGGAGTGTCAAAGAACTTCCTTGATCAGTTCCTAGCAGCTGACTCAAGAGTGGAGTGACACTGACCAGAGCTTGAATCTCGTGTGTTCACCTGACCTGGATAACATGTTAAGGAAAAAACAAATAATTCTGATACGCCCTCCCTAGCCTTGAACCAAAAACAATCCTTTTTATGCGTAAACCAGAGTGTTTCTGCACTTTCAAACACAAATGCTTGACAAATGTTCACAGTACACTTGTTAGATGGATATGTTCTGTCATCTTTAATCCTTTGTTTTGTGGCAGCTAATTCTCAGTGTTGGCACTTTCACCTCTAAGTTAAAAGGTCACAGGTTCAAAAGTTATTTTGGAGACTTCAGAACAAAATCCAGGCTGATGTTCCGATTGGGTGTAGAGGGAAGGTGGCTGTGTCCCAGATACCAGCTTCTGGTTAAGATGTTCAGCCAAGGCTCACCTCAGATGTAACAGTTTCTCTGACATTATTGCTCTCAATCCAAATCACTGCTGATCTGGTCACTTGCCTTATCGCTGTTTAAAGGAGTTGGCTTTGTACAAATTGCCTGCCACATTTCCCAGATCATAAAATAACTACACTTTAAAAGTACTTGTTTGGATTTTGATTTGATTTGATTTATTATTGTCATGTGCACCTAAATACAGTGAAAAGTTTTGTTTTGCACACAGTACAGGCAGATCATACCACACAAAGATTACAGGGCAATTGAACACAACAAAGAATGCATAGTTACAGAAGCAAAGAAGGTGCACAAAAAGCAAGAACACCATTATATTTGAAATTTGAGAAGTCCATTCAGAAGTCTAATGGTGGGATATGAAACATCCCTGGATAATCTGAGGTTGCGAAGGACACTATATAAATGCAAGTTTCTTATTATTTGTTAAAATGACATAGTGCAGATGCTGGAAACCTGAAATAAAAACATGAAGTGTTGGAAATGCTCAGCCAGCCAGGTGGCCTCTGTAGAGAGAGTGAAAGAGACAGAGTTAACATTTTAGTCAGTGGTTTTGCACCAGAACATTTATTTATTTTTATATCAGTATCTGAGTTCTGTCAAAATGTTATTGAGCTAAAATGTTAACTGTTTTTTTGCTTTCCGCAGAGATCTGCTCGATGTTCCCAGCATTTTCATTTTTAACATCTTCTGTCTGTCTGAACATATGATATGTCAGCTCGGCCAGTAAAAGAAAACTCCCTTTGTTGCTCCGATACAGTAAGATATCCGTCATACAACAGCGGCAGTATTAAGTCAGACAAAAATAGCACGCATGTCCCATTTAACCCTTGAGAGAATGTAGGGTCACAAAGGAAGTATTACATGGTAAATCTATAATGTGTGTCACTGAAGTTGAATCAAGCTTTTTTTTTGGGTGGAGTATATATTTTTTAAAAATCACCCGCAACCTGTTAAAAAGATGAGTTGTGTCAAGATGGACATTATAATTGCAGCCAAAACTCTGCTGAATACATAGAGCAAGCACAGTGCAAAACCCACAGCGCCAGTTAATTCAGGAGGATCCTGCCAGTTCTGTTGTACTGAGGCTTTGAAAATTTACCAGCTCCTTGTAAAGGCTGCCTTTAGCTGCACAGTGATTAGCTTCTCTCGCCTGTACTGTGCAGAACATGAATCCCCACAACAACAAATCTTGTGCTGCTTTCTGAATTCTCAGCACAGCTTTAATGCTACAATGAATTTGGTAACACTTTTTGACAGCTTTAAAACAAGAACTGATGAATCAGCTGTGGAATGCTCATGTAGACACAGCTTCATAGAATCCCGACAGTGTGGAAGCAGCCATTCAGCCCATCAAGTCCACACCAACCCTCTGAAGAACATCCCACCCAGACCCACCCCCTA
Organism: Hemiscyllium ocellatum; assembly: GCF_020745735.1. NCBI lineage: Eukaryota > Metazoa > Chordata > Chondrichthyes > Orectolobiformes > Hemiscylliidae > Hemiscyllium > Hemiscyllium ocellatum. The sequence continues at coordinate 30,970,210 of NC_083439.1, read as the reverse complement.
CCCCACCTCTGTAACCCTGAAGGAGGAGGCTGTCCAGTCTTCTTACCTATTCCACCACTCAATTAAATGTTACCTGATCTGTATATTCATTTCCATGCTCTGGTACCATATTCCTTGTCTGTCGATCAGTTTAGATTTTGAAGTGTTCAGTTAGTACCCTGCAATTTATTTGATGATGGGATGTTGGCAGTGTCAGCATTTGCCCATCTCTGGGGTTTGCTGGGTTGTTTCTGTGGGCAGCCAACAGTCATATTTAGACCAGAGGATTTCCTACCCTGAAGGGTGATAAGCAGCGACATCAATGATAGTTGTTATGGTCACCTCAGTTAGACCTCTCTTATATTCCAGATCTATTAATTTCATGTCAAATTGCACCAGCTCCTGTCGTGGGGATTTGACCTCAGATACTGTAGTGCGCTAGCCTTACCTTCTGGATTACCTGTCCAGTGACGTTTGCCACAATACCAGTGTCCCATTGAGGGCGCAGAGTAAGCATTGTGAGATTCCTGACATGATCTTTTCAACAGCCTAACAGCCCTCATTTTAAGTTTATCATCGAATCCCAACAGTGTGGTAGCAGGCCATTCAGCCCATCGAGTCCACACTGACCTTCTGAAGAGCATCTCACCCAGACGCAACCTCTCCCTGTAACCCTGCATTTCCCATCTACATGGCTAACCCATCTGGCTTGCACAGCCTTAGACACTATGGAAAATTTAACATGGCCAATCCACCAAACCTACACATCTTTCGACTTCGGGAGGAAACCCACGCAGAAACAGGGAGAACATGCAAATTACACACAAAAACAGGGAGAACGTGCAAACTACATACAGACAGTTGCCTGAGGCTGGAACCGAACTCAGGGTCCCTGGCGCTGTGAGGCAGCAGTGCTAACCACTGAGCCACCATGCCACCCTCATTCTGGAATCCTACGCTACAGGGAATAGTTTCTAACTGTCTACTCAATTAAATCCTCAGTCATCGTAAACACTGGAGATTTTGCCACAGTGTTAATCCCACAGACCATCAAACTCAGCTGCCATTCCCCTGTTGGTGACAGTGCAGTGCCCTCCGAGTAGGCCCAGTGAGGTCCAGGCTCAGTGTCTATTCATGGTGGAACTGCTACAATCAGAGCCATCAGTTCCCTTAGGGCCATTATGTATTTTAATGTTCATCAGAGCATCACCATAAGAGTTACTAAATTGGAAATGAGCATGACGAGCAGGAGGTCTGACAGATTTGACGTACATAAGTGAAATTGTGTTTGAATCACTAATGTTCTATGTCAGAAGTGGTCAATTATTCGAATAATTCTCATGGATGTGCAGGTTTCTCCATGACCTTCCTTCCTTATCCAAGGAACCTCTTCCAACCCACAAGCCTCTGAGATATCTGGCTTCAGTTCTGAGATCTTGCACAAACCTGAGTTCCTTTGCCCCACCTTGTCTTCAGTTACCAATGTCCTAAGCTCTGCAAGTCCCTCCCTTAAACCTTTCTATCTGTTCCCTTGAAGATACTTTTCAAGATCTACCACTTTGGCCAACCCATCAGTCACACTTACATGGTTCCCTGTCAGTTTCTTGTCTAGTTATGGTGTCAACTCCATCTTCGTGTCTGCTCTCCATACTGTCAACTCCTCATGTTTTACAACTTTAAAGGTGCTATTTAAATGCAAGTTGTTGCTGTGGTGTGAACACGTCCCCGTATATTCAATTTGCTGACAACGTCTGCTCACACTCTTCATCATAATTTATAGTTTGCCCTTGCATTACATAGTCAACACTTGTCTTTGGCAAGATGGACTAGTACACTAGTACACAGAAAAGTATCCTGTGCCAGCTACCTTGGCTTTGTTAGTGTCCAAATCCAATGCTGCATACCAGCTTGACATTGTCCTAACTATGTACTGATCCCAGTGTGTGGGCCTCACGAACATCTGGATCCCAGCCCCAGCTAGGTTCTGTAATGAACAAACGGTGAGGAATTTTCCCCTTTTGCAATCATTTCACCAGAAATGCTCCTCGTGGCTTGGTCCTGAATCTAGAACTCAAAGTGTTTTCGGAAGGAACGGATCTGTTTTGTACAATACGCTTGCACTGAGGAACAATGTGAAAGAACCAAATTTTCTGTAGAATGCACTCCTCAAGGAGTGTCCCCTACCAGAAGTTGCAACCCACTCTGATCCTGAGAAATGACCACAATTTCACAATAAGACTCTCTGTGAACAGTACTCAAAAGTTTAATTCTTGAAAGAGCAGATTTAGTGAAGGGGCAGGATTAACATCGATAGAGAGGTGACAATTCTTGTTTGAAGAGTTTCTTCAATGGTAAATGAACAGCTGTAGGTACAAAAAAAAATCAATGACAATGATTAATGAGCAGTTTAATTTTAACAGCATTTACAGTCTGGTTTCCCAGAACCATCAATATTATGACAAGGCTACCAATGGTATTTATTTTATTTACTTCTTCCCAAAAGTGCACGCTAATAATTTTTAGTCCACTTCCAACATCAAATGTTCTTGTATTCTGGAATGATTTTCTCAATTGTTGTATTTTTGTGCCAATTTATTTTCACTTTGTTCTTTTCTATTTTACCATTTCTCTCACTTTCTCCCTCTCCCCTTCTCTCTCTCTCTCTCGTTGTATCTTGTGCTGTTCTTCTCTCTGGTAAATTTATGAATTGATTAACCTTGATGCCCTTCTTTGAGGTTTTTCTTCAAGTTATCTCAAAATCCTATGTTTCACTTGATCTATTCCTCAGTGACCTGTATTTCAATTCCTTCTTCCTCACTTTAAAGCATCTGAACTCCTTCCCTCCTTCTAGCCGTCAGTATTTTACCGATTTGATGTTAGCTGTCACCTTGCTTCAGAATCGGATTCATTGCACTTTGTTGTGCAGTAATTAGGTCTTTGAAATTGTATAAATCTCCAGTTTGCAGAGCTGCTGAAATTTCCTTACAAATGAAAAACATATCTTCAGAATTCAGTGACAGATTTATCTATATATATAAAATCTGCCAGCAATGGAACATAATTACAGGAATGCTGCTTTTAAGAATGTAAAATCTCTGTTTTAATCCTTGCACCGACAATGATATCTTAGACTAGCAGTCTGCTTCTGGGACTTTGTCAGTCTTTCCCCAAATCATCAGATTTCTCCTCCTTCCCCCTCCAGCTCCCAACGCCCCCCCCCCCCCCCCCCCCCCCAGCTCCTCCTTTACAATGCAAGGTAACAAAAACAATGATTTATTTCGACAGGGTTTCAGTCACATTTCTTCTGGTGTTCTGTGTACAGTTGTGAGGGCCATGTCTCTGAAATGATATACTGGCCTCAGGGAAGGTGTATTGTAGACTTATCCGAACGATAACAGTGTTTCAAGAATTGTGTTCAGTAATGAGAACAAGCTGCAGATACCCAGCCTGCGTTCCCTTGAGTATAGAAGATTGAAGAATGATCTGATTAAGGTGTTTAAACTCTTTAAAAAGGGATTTGATAGGGTGGAGACAGAGAAATGATTTCATCCAGTTGCAAAATCAAGAATCTGTGAGATGCACAAGATAATACTTCAAAATTAGAATCGGATCATCTGTAAAGCAATGATAGAACTGCAGAAGCTGTAAATCAGAAACAAAAATAGAAATTGCTGGAAAAGCTCAGCGTATTTAGCAGCATCTGTGCAGAGAAATCAGAGTTAACGCATTCAGTCAGAATTCAGTTCAGTTCCAAGGAGGGGTCACTTGACCTGAAACGTTAACTCTGATTTCCCTCCACAGATGCTGGCCGACCTGCCGAGCTTGTCCAGTAACTTCTGTTTACGTCCATAAAGGAAGTGCTTTTTCGCATAAAGAGTAGTGGATATCAGAAATGTTTTGTTGGGGTGTAGAGCACTATCTGAAGCTGTCTGGTTTTATAAAAGCATGTGTCTGCGGTCTCTTTTAGAAGCATTCTTCAAGGCTGCATACATATTGAATTCCCAAGCAAACTTAGAGATTCTGCTCACTTCCAGAAGATCTGCAGCTAGCCATTTGATCCGATGTAATGACATGATTATCATGTAGCTCTGATGGTAACACTCTCCAATAATTCACTCCCCCAAAACCACATGGATGCTGGTCCAACTGAAGCTTTATGGACTCAGATAATTGGATTGTTGTTAGACAAGAATATCAAATGATGTTGAGCTAAGATGGGCAAATAAGGTGAGGTCTCTCAAATGTAATATTTTATTCATTATGTGTGAGATGATGTGCCTCTCAATCCTACCTCCAACACATGACAATAGTGGACAGGGAAAAAAAGCATCTTTATGCTCAGTCTGTCCAGTCCCATACAATCCTAATGGCTCATAAATCAATGTGTACACTTATAGAATACAAATACATCAAACATTGAAAGGTGCACCATTGGTTAGCACAAATTCACTGGGCTAGTGCTCCAGAAACCATAGAGTCATAGAGATGTACAGCATGGAAACAGACCCTTCGGTCCAATCCGTCCATGCTGACCGGATATCCTAACCCAATCTAGTCCCACCTACCAGTACCCGCCCCACATCCCTCCAAACCCTTCCTATTCATATAACCATCCAAATGCCTCTTAAATGTTGCAGTTGTACCAGCCTCCACCATGTCCTCTGGCAGCTCATTCCATACACAATCAATTCTCAATATATTCCGAAAATTGTCACAAATGTTAAAAATATTTTAAAATTATGCAAAATTCCTCAATTTACCAGTCTTTTAGACCAAGGTAAGCAGAAAGCATGGACTATGTTTTTGCATTTAACAAAAGCTGTGATTTATTACAAAAAATGTAGATTCTAGCTATAGATAAGCATCTGTGAACCATTTGGCACATTAATAAATCCACTTATTAAAATTCAAATTTCCTTATAAACTCCCTCTACCATAAACATGCAGGTTGGGAAGATCTTGGAATCCCTAAAGTGCAGAAAGAGACCATTCAGCCCATTGAGTCTGCAACAACCCTCCAAAGAGCATCCCACCCACATGCAGCCCCCTACCGTTTCCCATAACCCTGCATTTCCCTTGGCTAATCCAACTGGTCCATACATCCCAGAACACTATGCACAATTTAATATGGCTAATCCACCCAGCCTCCTCATCATTGGACTGTGGGAGGAAATCAGAGCACCTGGTAGAAACTGGTGCAGACATAGGGAGAACTTGCAAACTCCACATAGACAGTCACCCAAGGCTGGAATTGAACCCAGGTCTCTGGTGCTGAGGCAGCAGTGCTAATCACTGAGCCACCGTGCCAACATAATGGCTGATGTGCCACAGGGATCACTGTTGGGACCTCAGCAGTTTCCAATTTATTTAAATGGTGTAGACCAAAGGGCAGAAGGTACATTGTTAAATTTACTGATCAGGGTAGGTCAGTGGGTGTGGCAGTAACCTGTAAATGGGATTTGGTTTGGACAGCATGGATTTAAGTAATCAAAAGTTTAGGAAAGGTAGAGGTCAGTCAAGCCAGCCTAGAGGGAACAATGATGTGGATAAAGGCTTTCAGCAGTGGAGGAGCTGTCCAGGAGTGAAGTCAGATGATGTAATATGGAAATAGGTGCCGTTAGCAATGGTGCAGTGTCCTGATGATGAGCTTGTGCTTGAAACATTGACTCTCCTGCTCCTCGGATGCTGCCTGACCGGCTATGCTTTCCCAGTAGTGCACTTTTCAACTCTGACCTCCAGCATCTGCAGTCCTCACTTTCTCTGAGTCAAGTATGGCGTCAAGAGGTTTGCGAACAGATCATCAGGCAAGGTGCAAGATTAAGTCAATGTGTAAGGGACAGAATTTGTGATGAGGATTGAAGACACTAGCTTTGGTTTCCTCAATGTTTAGTTGAAGGCTGTTTCTGCTCCTCCATTTCTGGATGTTGATTGAGCTATCGGGTAACTTACAGCCAGCGAGGTAGGTCTGAAAAGCATGATGGTGAGGTGAAGATGTGGGTTCAAAATTACGCATGGAAACTGGTTTTGGGATGACGTTGCCAAGTAGCAGGAAGTGGGTGAGAGATAGGAAAAGATTGAGGACAAACCCTTGGAAGACATCAGAGATAACTATGAGGGGATAGCAAGACAAGCTATTGCAGGGGGTTAGCTCATGACTACATGACTGAGAATGGAAGCAGGAGAGTGCAGACCCATCCAGCTGAATGAAGATGGAGAATGATGCGTTGGATCATATCTGAGCCTATAGGGAGGTGAAGAGAAATGAGGACGGGCTCATTTACTTTGGCCACAGTCACATGGGCTATCATTTTTGAGATTAATAAGTCATGAGAGGCAGAAAACAGATAGAAACATGTGGCTTGGATTTTACTGCTGCCCATTGGGTGGCCTAAGCACCCTGCCCCACCCCCCACCCCCAGCCTTCATTGTGGGGACGTTCAATGGCATGACGCCATCAGTTTGGCAATTTGCCACTATCAAACCAGTCCCCAGCGTTAATTGAAGGGGAGCAGGCTGGCAAATCAGAAGTCAGTCTGTCATTTTTCAAATGACCAGTTAACTAGGTATTGAGCCTGTTAAAGACCCAATAGTTCTCAATTTCTCAATGCCCACTCCACTTGTGGACTGGAACAAATGTTAGCAAGTCCTTTATGGTAGGTAAGAGGCGGCAGCACATGGGGCAGAGGAAGGGCCTACTGCTGGCTTTGGGGCTTTCCCAGAGGCTGCTAGTGAAGGCGGCAGGCTCTGTATGCTTTGGGTTTCACAGTTTTACACTTGATTTGTCGATCTGGGACAGGTCTGAACAGACCGCTCGCTCTCCATCCCTCCTTCTGGCAACCATCAAATCAAGTCCGTGACAGATAGAATAGTGAAGAATGCGTTTGGTACACTTTCCTTTATTGGTCAGTGCATCGAGTATAGAATTGGGAGGTCATGTTGGGCTTTGGTTCGTCAACTTTTGGAATACTGTGTGCAATTCTGGTCGCCTTCCTATCGGAAAGATGTGTGAAACTTGAATTCAGAAGGATTCAGAAAAGATTTACAAGGATGTTGCTAGGGTTAGAGGGTTTGAGCTATAGAAAGAGGTTGAACAGACTGGGTCTATTTTCCCTGGAGCGTCGGATGCTGAGGGGTGATCTTATAGAAGTTTATAAAATCAAGAGGTGCATGGATAGGGTAAATAGACAAAGTCTTTTCCTGGGGGTGGGAGAGTCTAAAACTAATGGGTGTACATTTGGGGTGAGGGGGGAAAATTTAAAAGGGACTTAAGGGACAACATTTTCACGCAGAGGGTGGTGTGTGTGTGGAATGAGCTGCCAGAGGAAGTAGTGGACAAGCAGAAAACTGGAAGAACACCACAAGCCAGCCAGCATCAGGAGGTAGAGACGTCAATGTTTCAGGTGTAACCTGACTTCTCCACTTTCTGATGCTGCCTGGCTTGTTGTGTCCTTTTAGCCTCCAACTTGTCTATTATGGATTCCAGCATCTGCAGTTTATTTTGGCTCTAACAGAGGACGTGGTGCAGGCTGGTACAATTGCAGCATTTAAAAAGGATGTGGATGGGTATATGAATAAGAAGGATTTAGAGGAATATGGGCCAAGTACTGGCAGCTGGGCCTGGATTAGTTTAAGATATCTAGTCAGCGTGGATAAGTTGGGCCGAAGGGTCTGTCTCCGAGCTGTATGCCTCTATGACTCTGTGACATTCCCGGGAATAAATTTGGAAACGCATGCACTTTCCAGGTGCTGGCAGAGAAAAGTGAGGTGTGAGATGGGGAGGCCGATTTGCTTTCTTCCCCAAAAAAAGAGTCATCGCAGCCAGAGAGTGAACATCTGGCGTGCAATCTGAAAATACTGTGACTGAGACTTCAGTTCGCCTGGCAACATTGAGTGGAAAAACTGTTAACGTTTTACATTTGATGAACTCCCATCAGAATCAGGAGCTGCTGAAAATACATTTCCTTTAATTGAATGCACAGAGCATATTTGTGTTTTCAGAGAGGGACATCACAGCAACATGAGTGAATGAATTCATTTATAAATGATCCCTGTACTTACTGGAAGTGTGCAGACCTGCAACACTCACTTAATTAGATATTGTATGTCACTGTAGTTGTATACAATAAAATGCCAAGCCCCTTAGTTACTCAACATCTCCTTCACATTCCATTATTTGGCTTAAGAGGTCTGCACTGCTTAAAGGTGAGTGCGGGCCCACTGGAACTCCCAACAATGAATCTTTTCAACAGTTTTTATTTTATTGTGCGTGCATTTGGTAAGATGTGGATTGTGAAAGTTTTTCAAGATGGAAGATTCTCCCCTACTATTTCCTTGTATTGTATTGTGTGTGTGTGTGTGTGTGTGCGCGTGCGTGTGTGTGTGTGTGTGTGTGTGTGTGTGTGTATGCGTGTGCCTGTATGTATATCTGTGTGTGTGTGTGAGACTGTGTATATCTGTGTGTGTGTGTGCATGTGTGTATATGACTGTGTGTATATCTGTGTGTGCGCGTGTGTGTATATCTGTGTGCGCATGCGTGCCTGTATGTATATCTGTGTGTGTGCACGCGTGTCTGTATATCTGTGTGTGCGCGCATGCCTGTCTGTATATCTTTGTGTGTGTGCGTGCATGCCTGTCTGTATATCTGTGTGTGTGTGTGTGTGTGTACATGCCAGTGAAAGGCATTGCTAAACTGGGTGTGACAATGAAATGGTTCACAATGACCAATTTCAATCAGAGTTTTGTTTATTGTTAGAAAGAATTGAAGATAAAAACATGCTGAAGGACCAAAGAGAGGTCACCCACCCTCTTGTCTAGAGTAGATTTAAACTGAAGTCCTGGAGAGAAATGAAATCACACTGAAAAAACATCCATGGGAAAAAAAAATTAATGAGTTACAACAGAGAGAAGGAGTAGATGTGATCTAGAGAGAACAAAGAACAGGGAAGGATAAGTGAGATCATGGAATAATGCTTCATACTACATTGCTGCCCTTTCTGATGTTTATCATATTTTAATGGTCTTGAAACCAACTACTCTCCACATCCTTTCACATGAAGGACTGTGAGGGAGCACAGCAAATAAAGAATTCACTGTTTGAACAAAGAGAGATCCTGTGGTATGTACCCCAGGCTGAATGGATGCTGTTTGATGATAACTACACTATAAAATATGGGAGGTATTTTCCCAATTAAATGTTGTGACTCATTGCTGGGCAATATCCTGTGAAAAATTCTGAGATTCTTCAGCAGAATTGCAGCTTGACAGAATCTTGCTCAGACTCAAGTTAGAGTTAGTCTGGTCCTAGAAGTCTTGAGAGTCAATATGAACAGGCTTTTTGAAGGTAATTGTATACAAGTGTTGGCTAAGAGAAGTAATCTCACTGGAACTCTTCAAACCCAATTCCAATTCCATGATTCAGCTGTCACAGTTCTGAATACCCATGTTCAATAGCTATTTTTTGAGTAAAAGTTATAACTTACTTTACTCCACACCTTCCCAGAATCTTACACAATGCTCCTTTTAATCATTAACATTTAACCATGAGGATTTAATTTTGATTCCCAGATCCCTCCCTCAAGTTGGTCTCACCCAAGGCATTGATCTCCAGCAATACTCTTGGCCCATTTGGCCCACATATAAGAAGGGCTCATGCCCGAAACGTCGACTCTCCTGCTCCTTGGATGCTGCCTGACCTGCTGCACTTTTCCAGCAACACATTTTCAGCTCTGATCTGCAGTCCTCACTTTCTCTACATATTAGACATCTGTGCTTACTTATCCTTGTCTTGGTAGGTATATTGGATTGACAGCTTCTCATGACTGCTGGTCCCTGAGTTGTACAGCAATGAAGACCAGTTGAGGAAAACCCGATTGAAGGGGCAATCTTTCTTTACTAAAGCTATTGCAGCCGCTTGAAGAGGAGGACAATGAATTGACATTCTCACTCTCCCATCTGCCCTTAAGGAGAAGAACAAAGAGGAGTCTGAAGACAATTTTACAGATGAAGGGGGTGAGGGCTTCTTTATTGCTTCTAGGATAGGAATTTCATTTTTTTTAGGTAGTTGCATCGGTTCCACACTTGATTCGGTGTGAGGCTGTATCTCTCACTTTGCCTTTAATATCTCTTGCGCCCCAAGCTTCAATGGGAGACAGTCTGAGGATCTATGGTCTCAATCATGGTATTACAACTGAGAGAAAAGATAGAACATCTCCCATATCCAGTTGCAGATTTAGTTTTCATGCCATTAATCGTGATATCTTTACTTTATTCCACAGTTAGTGTTCAGAAGCGATTTACCAGGATGTTGCCAGAAATGGAGGGTTTAAGTTGCGGGAAGAGGCTGGATAGGCTGAGACTTTTTTCAATGGAGCATAGAAGCCTGAGGGATGACCTGATAGAGGTTTATAAAATTGTGAGGGGTATAGGTGAAATGAATTGCAAAGGCCTTTTCCCTAGAGTGGAGGATTTCAAGACTCGGGGACATATTTTTAAGGTGAGAGGAGAAAGATTTTAAAAAGTCATGAGGGGCAATTTTTTGACACAGAGTGGTTCTGGAATGAACGTCCAGAGGAAGTCGTGGATGCAAATACAGTTACAATGTTTTAGATTAGATTCCCTACAGTGTGGAAACAGGCCCTCCGGCCCGACCAGTCCACACCAACTCTCTGAAGAGTAACCCACCCAGAACTATTTCCCTCCGACTAATGCAACTAACACTATGGGCAATTTAGCATGGCCAATTCACTTGACCCACACATCTTTGGACTGTGGGAGGAAACCGGAGCAAACCCACATAAACATGGGGAGAATGTGCAAGCTCCACACAGTCACCCAAGGCTGTATGGAATCTGGGACCCTGGTGCTGTGAGGCAGCAGTGCTAACCACTGAGCCACCGCACCGCCCACAATAGATAAGTACATGAATAAGAAATGTTTGGAGGGATATGGGCAGAACATAGGCAGGTGGAATAAGTTTAGTTCTGCTAATCCAGCTCCAGTATAGTCTCTACTCTCTGTAGTACTGGCTGGCCAGGACTCCAGCAGCTTGAGTCTCTTAAGGTTGTGCGCCTTTTCCTCATTATGTTCCCACTGCTGAGTGCTCTTTCTTTCACCATTAATGTTAAGATACCTGATCTATAAAAATCTATTACTTACTGCAGGCTAACCAAAAGAGTGAACCTTAACAAGCTTTAAAGATCATAATTATAGACAGCAGATGATGAGAGATGACCAATCTCTGGAACCCTTTAGATTCAGGTCCTAGTTCCATGTGATCTGATGGCACTATGACACAGATGTTCAGTAATGATTCTCAGAGTTAAAGGATAGTTAACCCTTTACACCACAGTTACACTGTTCAGTTCTGGCCACTGGAACTCAGGAAGGGAAACTGCCAAAGCCTATGCCAGGGGGTTAGTTATTTCCTACTGTGCCAGTAGGAAATGGCAGAAAGGTGAACAGCAACGTCTCCTTGAAGAACAGTTGAAGGCAGCCGGGAAGGTTTACTTTGACAGGCCCTCGTTGGACAAGCTACAGAGGATTACGGCACTGCAATCTGCATTGAATTCCATGCTCACGAAGACAGCAAAGAAGGAGCTTACTTTTGCAAAACAAAGGCTGTTTGAGCATGGTGACAAGCCAGACAAGCACTTAGCATATCTTGCCAGGAAAAAAAGTAGACCCTAATCCATTATGTCTATCAGGGAATGTTCTGGAAAGCTAACCTGTGATTCTAAAAAGATCAATGCGGCATTTCAGAGACTTTACTCTGAGTTATACCAGTCTGAAGGTTGTGAGGATGGACTGGCCAGGATGGAGCCTTTTTTTTCAAGAATTTGGAGCTTCTGGGTGTAACCCCTGAATAAGAGTTTTTTCTCAATGCTCCCTTACTGGAGTAAGTGGTGCAGGAGACTGTGAAGCAGCTTCAGAGTGGAAAGGCGCCTGGACCTGATGGACTTCCCAGTGAATTTTATAAGGAATTGTTAGGCATATTGTTAGGCCCAATGCTGAACATGTTTAACGACTCATGCAGTCATAATCACCTCCTGCCATCTCTAAGAGATGCCAATATTTCTTTTATTGTTAAAAAAGGGAAGGCCCAAGAAGGCTGTACTTCCTGTAGGCCCACTTCACTTTTAAATGTTGATTTTAAAATCCTTTCGTTGCATTAAGGCTGGAGACTAGTTGTCACCTTCTATTATTAAAGAGGGCCAGATGGGCTTTGTAAAGGGCTGCAGATCCTCCAATAATGTTGGAAGGTTACTTAATGTAATTCAAGCATGTCAACAGCAGTCAATAAAGGGATTGGAGATTTCTCTAGATGTAGAGAAAGCATTTGGCCAGGTTGAGTGGCCGTGTCTTTTTTATACTCTGGAGCGTTTTGGATTGGGCAAAGTCTTTATAAGATGGGTAAAGGTTCTCTATAGTGACCCTCTTGCCGCGGTCTCACCAATGGGGTGCGATCAAGCAAATTTAATATCTTTAGGGGCAGCCAGCGGGGCTGTCCCCTTTCTCCATTGCTTTTTACATTGGTGATTGAACCGCTGGCGAAGGCCATCAGTAGGGATCCTAACATATCGGCTCCAGAATTGGGGTCAAAATCATATAGGATTTCGTTGTACACGGATGACGTCATCATCTTTTTGTCAAACCCAGCAGTTTTAATGCCTCACCTGATACAACGTATCAATTCGTTTGGCACCTTTTTGGGATACAAGATCAATTTTGCAAAATCAGAGGCTATGTCTATGGGTGGTCTTATGAAAATACTAGGTCTTGAGGACAAATCTCGATTCCCTTTTAAGTGGTCACAGGGGTTCTTTTTTATTTGGTTATATTCATTACTCCAGTTTTTGATCGACTAAAGCTAATTTTGTTCATTTATTCGATAATATCAAACAAACCCTTCAAAGATGGGAGGCATTTCGTTTCTTGGTTAGGTTGGATGGCCCTCATTAAAATGAAAATTGTCTCTCGTTTATTGTACCCCATGCGCGTGTTCCCCTTGATTTTCACGAGGCAAATATTTAGGAGACTGAAAGGCTGGTTCATTGCTTTTATCTGGCATCGTTAGCAGCCCCTTATTAAGTTAGCTAAATGCCTCATGGATTGGGGGGAGTGGATCTCCTGGATATTGATAGCTATCAGCTAAGCTCTCCTTTATCTTATGTGAGTGACTGGGCTTCTGGGGATTCTCATTCAATATGATTGGTTATTGAAACTTCTCAAGCAAGGTGCCCCCTTACCAGCTTGCTGTTCCTGGACAAAATGAGGACAGTTAAGGAATATTGCCACAGCCCGATAGTTATTAATACTGTTAAAGTGTGGAGGGCAATGCAGCAGAATGAAGGCAATATTGCCAAAACATCTTTCTTTTACACCTATATTGGGTATGCCGGGTTTTCAACCAGGGTGGTGGACTCAGGGTTTAAACTTTGGGCAGTTAGGGGTATGTCATGCATGGGTAATTTAGTTGATGGGGTCACAATGATGTTATTTGACCAGTTAGCTTGGCAATACGAACTATCTAGCAGGGATCTCTTTTTTTTCAAAGTAGTAGTTGTTCCAGTTCTTTCAGCAGGGTCTTTAGTGTCCTCCAATAGAACGATTCGGCTCGATCACCCTGATCAATTGGACCCAAACAGGCGTTGACATGTCCATGGCAGGGTGGACCTTAGGCATCCATTCCTGGAGGTGTTAGGTACACATGGGTCAGGTAACCCTCTCCAAATATGGGCGTGAGGCACCCCTGTGTCAAGCAAACAACTGGAGGTCCCGATTATAGAACATAGAACATAGAAAAGTACAACACAGCACAGGCCCTTCGGTCCACGATGTTGTACTGAGGATTAATCCTAATGTAAAATAAAATAACCTAACCTACGCACCGCTCAATTCACTGCTATCCATGTGCATGTCCAGCAGTTGCTTAAATGTCCCTAATGACTCTGATTCCACCACCACCGCTGGCAACGCATTCCATCCATTCACAACTCTCTATGTAAAGAGGAGAAAGTGAGGTCTGCAGATGCTGGAGGTCAGAGCTGAAAATGTGTTGCTGGAAAAGTGCAGCAGGTCAGGCAGCACCCAAGGAACAGGAGATTCGACATTTCGGGCATAAACCCTTCTTCAGGAACTGATTCCTGAAGAAGAGCTTATGCCCGAAACGTTGAATCTCCTGTTCCTTGGATGCTGCCTGACCTGCTGTGCTTCTCTATGTAAAGAACCTACCTTTGACGTCCCCTCGATACCTCGCTCCTAATATCTTAAAACTATGACCCCTTCTGCCAGTCAATCCTGCCCTGGGGAAACATCTCTGGCTATTGACTCTATCCATGCCTCTCATTACCTTGTATACCTTGAACAGGTCACTTCTCTTCCTCCTTCTCTCCAGAGAGAAAAAATTCCAAGCTTAGTCAATCTCTCTTCATAAGACAAGCCCTCCAGTCAGGCAGCATCCTGGTAAACCTTCTTTGCACCCTCTCCAAAGCCTCTGTATCTTTCCTATAGTAGGTCAACCAGAACTGGACACAATATTCCAAGTGTGGTCTCACCAGAGACTTGCAGACCACTAGCAAAACCTCGCAGCTCTTAAACTCTATCCCCCTATTAATGAAAGCTAAAACACCATATGCTTTCTTAACAACCCTATCCACTTAGGTGGCAACTTTGAGGGATTTATGCACTTGAACACCAAGATCATCCCTCTGTTCCTCCACACTGCCAAGAATCCTGTCTTTAATCCTATATTCAGCATTCAAATTCGACCTTCCAAAATGCAACACTTCACATTTATCCAGGTTAAACTCCATCTGCCATTTCTCAGCCCGGCTCTGCATCCTGTCTATGTTGTGCCGCAGTCTACAGTAGCACGAGTAGTATAGAGATGCTATCGATGGCACCTCCAACCTTTGTGTCATCTGCAAATTCACTAACTCACCTCTCAACCTCCTCATCCAAATCATTTATAAAAATTACAAAGAGCAGAGGCCCAAGAATACTTTCCATCTCCAACCACTCTCTGCCTTCTGTCAGTTCTGAATCCAGACAGCTAAATCTCCCAGTATCCCATACCTGCTGACTTTATTCTTGAGCCTACCTTGGGGAACCTTATCAAATGCCTTGCTGAAATCCAGATACACCACATCCACTGCTCGACCTTTGTTGACGTATCTTGTCACGTCCTCAACTAACTCAATAAGATTAGTTAGGCATGACCTGCCCCTCACAAAGCCATGCTGACTGCCTTTAATCACGCTATGTTTTTCCAAATAGTCATAAATCCTATCCCTCAGAATTCTTTCCAAATCCTTGCTGACCACCGACATAAAACTGGTCTGTAGTTGCAAGGGATTTCTCTATTACCTTGCTTGAAAAGAGGAACAACATTCGCCTTCCTCCAATCCTCCGGTGCGACTCCCATGGAGAGTGAGGAGGCAAATATCCTCGCCAGCAGCCTAGCAACCTCCTTTCTCGCTTCCGGAGCAACCTAAGATAGATCTGGTCTGGCCCTGGGGACTTATCAATCTTAATGTTTTTCAAAATTTCCAGCAGATCAACTTCATCAATCTCGATCCAGTCAAGACTGTATCCCAGCTCCTCTAAGTTCTCATTCACAACAAGGTCCCTTTCCTTGTGAAAACCAAAGCAAAAAGCTCATTTAGGGCTTCCCCTATCTGCTCAGACTCCACGCACAGATTCCTTACACTATCCCTGACCAGCCCTACCTTCTCCCTGATCATTCTCTTATTCCTCATGTATGAGTACAACGCCTTTTGGTTATCTCTAATTCTTCTTGCCAAACCTTTCTCATGCCCCCTCCTGGCTCTCCTAAGCCCATTTCTGAGCTCCTTTCTAGCAAGCCTGTAATCCTCTAAAGCTGTGCTAGATCCTTGCTTCCTCCACCTTACGTAAGCTGCCTTCTTCCTTTTGACGAGAAGCTCCTCTATTCTTGTCATCCAAGGTTCCTTAATCTTACCCATTCTTACCTGTCTCAGAGGAACAAATTTGTGGATCACTTGCAACAACTGCACCTTAAATAGCCTCCACATGTCTGCTGTGCCCTTTCTGTAGAACAATTGCTCCCTGTCTGTTAGTGTCATAATTTCCTTTTCCTCAATTAAATATCTTCTCTCGGTAACTGCTCCTCTCCCTCTCCAAGGCTATTGTATATGTGAGGCAGTTGTGGTCACTGTCACCAAAGTGCTCTCCCACTGCGAGATGTGACATCTGTCCTGGCTCATTGCTGAGCACCAAATCCAAAATGACCTTTTCCCTTGGCAGCCTGTCTACCCACTGAGTAAGGAAACCCTCCTGAACACACCTGACAAAAACAGCTCCATCCAAACCATCTGTACTAAGGAGGTTCCAGTCAATATTGGGAAAGTTGAAGTCACCCATAACAACCCTGCTGCATTTTTCCAAAATCTGCATTTTCCCGAAATCCGCCGAGCTATCAGTTCTTCAATCTCCCTACTGCTATTAGGGGGTCTGTAGAAAACTCCCAATGAGATGGCTGCTCCTTTGCTGTTCCTATCTTCCACCCATACTGACTCAGAAGACAAACCTTCCTCAACAACCTTTGTTTCTGTAGCTGTGATGCACTCTCTGATTAGCAATGCTACACCCCCTCCTCTTTTTCCACCCTCCCTGTTCTTTTTAAATGTTCTAAACCCTGGAACATCTAGCAACCGTTCCTGCCCCAGTGAAACCCACGTCTCTGTTATGGCTGCAACATCATAGCCCCAAGTACTGATCCATTCTCTAAGTTAATCACTCTTATTTCTGATTATCCTGGGGATGGCATTCAGGTTGATTCTGTTCAATAGAAATTCAGTTGTATATTGTATTGTCTGCAGCTACTGGGTCAATTGCATACTGTCTGTCTGTAGCTGCAGCCTGTCTTAATTCTGCAGCATGTTTATTAGCACAATCACTTTGTTCAAGGCCTGTCTCAACTTCCCAGCATGCCTCATTTATTGTCTTGATTTGGAGATGCCAGTGTTGGACTTGGGTGTACAATGTTAAAACCACACAACACCAGATTATAATCCAACAGGTCCATTTGGAAACACTAGCTTTCGGAGCGCCGTTCCTTCATCAGGTGGTTGTGAAGTATAAAATCGTAAGACACAGAACTTATATCTAAAGTTGAAAGTGTGATGCAAATGAAATTATATGTTGAAAAAGACCTGGATTGCTTGTTAATTAGATTACTTACAGCGTGGAAACAGGCCCTTCGGCCCAACAAGTCCACACCGACCCGCCGAAGCGCAACCCACCCATACCCCTACATTTACCCGTTACCTAACACTACGGGCAATTTAGCATAGCCAATTCACCTGACCTGCACGTCTTTGGACTGTGGGAGGAAACCGGAGCACCCGGAGGAAACCCACGCAGACACGGGGAGAACGTGCAAACTCCACACAGTCTGTCGCCTGAGGCGGGAAATGAACCCGGGTCTCAGGCGCTGTGAGGCAGCAGTGCTAACCACTGTGCCACCGTGCCGCCCACAAAGTTAAGTGTCTCATCTTTTAGAATGACCATATTGGTTTCAGTTCTTTCAATATGTAAATCGCAGAACTTTTTTTAAAGTTACATTCTCATGTGAACTCTAGCATTCTGGGTGGCACGGTGGCTCAGTGGTTAGCACTGCTGCCTCACAGTGCCAGGGACCTGGGTTCAATTCCTGCCCTAGGCAACTTTGCACATTCTCCCTGTGTCTGCGTGGGTTTCCTCTGAGTGCTCCGGTTTCCTCCCACAGTCCAAAGATGTGCAGGTGTGGTGAGTTACCTGCATTTGTCAGGGGTGAATATAGGTGTGGATGGGTTGCTCTTTGGAGGGTCAGTGTGGACTTGTTGGGCCGAAGGGCCTGTTTCCACACTGTAGGGAATCTAACCTAGTCTTTAGGTATGTCAGCTCAGATAATGCATTGAAGGTGTGAGGTTAAAGTCTGTCTGTCTGTGTCCCAATATTTAGACTGATTCAATTTCAAAAAGATTTACAGAATCGTACATTGATTCATGCAGATTTTGAGCAAAATAAAATGTAATTCTGCAAGTACAAATTCACCCCACAAACTTAAATGTGTGGGTGTGTGTTGGGGTGGGGGTGGGGGGGTGTGTGGTTTTGTGAGGGAGTGTATGTATTTGTATGTGCATGAGTGTAAAGGAGTATAAGTCTGTGAGAGGGTGCAGTGTGCATGTGAATGTGGGGAGCAGGTATGTGTGAGCATATGAGAGGGGGCCTGTGTGAGTGTATGGGTCTGTAAGAGAGAGAGAGTGTGTGTGTGTGTGTGTGTGGTGCAGTGGGGTCACCTGTAGTGTGACATAAACTCAAGGTCCCAGCTGAGGCCATCCCCATGGGTACCGAACTTGGCTATCAGCCTCTGCTCGGCCACTCTGTGTTGTTGCCTGTCCTGCAGTACACCTTGATCGAATGTCCCGGAGCGCTGAAGTGTTCTCTGACTGGGAGGGAACATTCCTGTCTGTTGATTGTGTGCAGTGTCCATTCATCCGTTGCTGTAGCCTTTACTCAGTTTCACCAATGTACCATGCCTCAGGCTTCCTTGCCTACAGTGTATGAGATAGACAACGTTGGCCAAGTCACATGAATATCTGCCGCATACATGGTAGATGGTGTCTCCAGTGTAATGATGGTCTCCATGTCGACACTGTGATATATTTTGTAGCGTGTGTCATGACTGTTTTGTATGGTGTTGTCTGAAAGGCCGGGCAGTTTGCTGTGAACAACGATCTGTTTGAGGTTTGGTGGTTGTTTAAAAGTGAGAAGTGGAGGCATAGGGAAGGTCTTGGCAAGGTGTTCATCCTAATTGATCATGTGTTGCAGACTGCGAAGAACATAGTATAGTTTTTCGGCTCCTGGGAAATACTGGACAACGAAGGGTACCCTGTCGGTTGCTGCACGTGTCTGTCTCCTGAGGAGATCATTACGGTTTCTTGCTGTGGCATGTTGGAACTGGCAGTCGATGAGTTGAGCATCGTACCCAGTTCTTATGAGGACCTCCTTGAATACTTCCAGTGTCCATTTATTATCCATTTTCATAAATCCATCGTTTTGAGCAGCCCATCTGGCCACACTACCCGATAGGAAGGGGTTAAGCACAGATTCATGTGTATTACACCAGGGCATTAGAGGAATATGTGAATGTGCTGTGTAAACCTGTTGAGAAGGTAGGGAGATGATCTGATCAATGTATTTAATAAGATTCAATAAGGTGGTTGCAGAGAAACTATTTCCTCCGGTGAACCAGAAGAGCAACAACAATTTGCATTTATATTGCACCTTTAGCTTAGTAGAACATCCCAAGACACTCCTCAGCAATGCAATCAGAGAAAAAGTGTGACCTCTTCTGTGAACTAGCTGCTCGTACAGTCAGTTCGTGCTGAGCTCAGTGGCAGTTTAATCCAAATGCTAATTTGAAACAATGCTAGTGTCTGTCTACAGTGACTGGCTGGAAGCCTAATGGAGTGTTAGATAGGCTGAGGAGAGCAAGATGCAGTCAATTAAACTCAGACTGTAGATTAGAATTGTTTCACTGCTGGAGAAACACACACTGGCTTGCAAGTTAAATTCCTCACAATAGCCTTACAATGAACAACCACCATTGGTGTTGCAAAACATTTTTCCATAATTATAAACTATATACAGCTCAAGGCATTTCAGCACAGATTGCCCTGTCCTGCTTCCTTTTTGTCCATCTATCTTCATAGCATTGCCACGTCTCTATCTCTGGAATATCAAACTACAAAACTATCCCTGATTGTTGTAAAGTCCCTGCCCTTGTTTCAGGGAAAAGTGAATAGAACTTTTGCTGCTACTACTCTTCAGAGGGTCG
This sequence comes from Hemiscyllium ocellatum, assembly GCF_020745735.1. NCBI lineage: Eukaryota > Metazoa > Chordata > Chondrichthyes > Orectolobiformes > Hemiscylliidae > Hemiscyllium > Hemiscyllium ocellatum. Next base: position 30,950,373 of record NC_083439.1, on the reverse strand, counting down.
GTGTGGACTGGTTGGGCCGAAGGGCCTGTTTCCACACAGTAGGGAATCTAATCTAATCTAATCTATTTCCAGTCAATATTTGGAAATGGGTGGCACGGTGGCTCAGTGGTTAGCACTGCTGCCTCACAGCACCAGGGTCCTGGGTTTAATTCCCACCTGTCTGGTTGGAGTATGTATGTTCTCCCTGTGTCTGCGTGGGTTTCCTCCCACAATCTAAAGATGTGCAGGTCAGGTGAATTGGCCATGCTAAATTGCCCACAGTGTTAGGTGCGTAGTCAGGGGTAAATATAGGGCAGGGGAGTGGGTTTCTCTTCAGAGGGGCAGTGTGGACTTGGTGGGCCGAAGGGCTTGTTTCCACGCTGTAAAGAATCTAATCTAATCATGACCAATATCACTAAAGAGAAGTGCTGCTCATTTATTTCCTGATTTATGGAAGGGACATTGGTTTCTGTATTTCCTGCATTACAAGTGACCTTCAGCGATATTTAATTGACTGTAAAGTGCTTTGGATTGTTTTGAGATCTTAACAGAAACTGCACAGTAAAAGGCTTTCTTTTTCTTGCTGTGTCTACCACAATAGATGATTAATTGATAATTTAGTGTTATGTCTACAACTGAGAGGGAGGATTTCTGTGCTTCTTGCTCCAATGTTCTGTTATATCTTCGGCAGAAAGGCAGGGCAAATGGCCACTTAGCTGGTTAGGTCTTTTCGTAATGAAGTGGTTCCAATAATTTTGCATTGGAGAAGCCCAAAGAGGGAATTCCAAATGAGAGACTGAATTTATTACCTGGGTGATGACTGCAACAACAAATTGCATTTATGTAGCTGTTAATGTAGTCAGGCCTCCTAATGTGATTCGCAGCGGTGAGATGAAACAAGATTGGGAAAAGTGATGTGGGGACAGGTGAGTAGATGTGAGAGTATGGTGCTGGAAAAGCACTGCTGGTCAGGCAGCATCCGAGGAACAGGAGAATCGATGTTTCAGGCATAAGCCCTTGTGAGTAGATGTTTGGTCAATGGACCAAAGAATCTGATCGAAGGAGGAACTTAGAGAGGCACAGAGAGATGGGGAGAGAATTAATTCTAGAGTCCAGAACCCAGCCTGATGGAATTGCAGCTGCCAATGGTCAGGCAGTGAAAACGTGGATGTGCAAGAGGCCAGAATTGGATGAATGCAGAGACGCAGAGGGCTATGGGCTGGGCAAGTGTATGGTATTAGGAAGGGATGAGGCCATGCAAACACAGGTGAGAATTTGTAACTGCTGTACTGTGAGCCAAACTAAGGCAACAACAAAATGGGAAATAGTTTCCCACAACTGGAGGACACTGTTGGTAAAGCTTTTCTGTGGCTGAGGTCTCTTGGAGAGCAAAGTAAGTGGATGACACATCAAAGACTGTTGAACTTCTAATTTCGTCCTTCATTTTCTGGTTTAAATTAAGAAAGACTTCAATGTAAGCGAATTCTTTATTGTTTTATTTTCTACTTATTCTATGAAGTAATGCTTAACTTTTTAACTCTGTTTCTCTAACTACTTTGTATCTAAGTACTTTGCTACCTAAGATGGCACCTTGTGTGGTGACATTATGCACTTCTCACTGTACTCCTGCACTTCTGTACTCGACTGCATGTAATAATGAATGTTAAAATCTAAAAATTTAGATCAAAGTTGCCTGCCTTCCTGGCTGTAGCTGTCCATTTATTTATTGCCCGGATGTTGAATCTAACTTCCAGGACTAACTGCTCCTGCATGCAAGCTGCTGGGAGACTGATCCAACATCAAAGGCAGATCTTTCAGCTCTCTAAAGCCTCACATGGTGTTTACTCTGAGAGCTAAGCCTGATTGAAGACCATGATTTGGAGATGAGATTAGATTAGATTAGATTACTTACAGTGTGGAAACAGGCCCTTCGGCCCAACAAGTCCACACCGACCCGCCGAAGCGCAACCCACCCATACCCGTACCCCTACATTTACCCCTTACCTAACACTACGGGCAATTTAGCATGGCCAATTCACCTGGCCTGCACATCTTTGGACTGTGGGAGCACCCGGAGGAAACCCACGCAGACACAGGGAGAACGTGCAAACTCCACACAGTCAGTCGCCTGAGTCGGGAATTGAACCCGGGTCTCAGGCGCTGTGAGACAGCAGTGCTAACTGCTGTGCCACCGTGCCGCCCTTTGTTGGTGTTGGACTGGGGTGTACAAAGTTAAAAATCGCACAACACCAGGTTATAGTCCAACAGGTTTAATTGGAAGCACTAGCTTTCGGAGCACTGCTCCTTCACCAGGTGGTTGTTACAGTTTCCACACAGCAGCACCATTGACTGTCCTCTGTCAAGGCAGGCAAGTAGGTAGCTGTGAATGGTTGAAGAACCATAATCTTAGAATGTTAGCTCAGACTCTGAATTATTTGATGAGGAACAATTATACACAACAGGTTTATCTGAAAGTTTTAGCTTTTGGAACACTGCTCCTTCAGGTAACTACCTGATATCTTTTAAACTTGCTATCCCTTATTCTAAAGCTATGATATCTCATTTTTGAATTACCTCACATGAGGAAACACCTTTCCTGTGTCAACATTATCAATTCCTCGTAGCATCTTACATATCTTGATTAGATACCTCTCATTTTTCGAAACTCTAACAGGTATTGGCCTATAATGCTCGATTTTCCCTCCCTAGTTGTTGCTGACGCAGTAATTTAAGGAGGGGGTGTCCATCAGAAATAATTTACCTACTTGAGATTAGATTTGATTACCTACAGGATGGGAACAGGCCCTTCGGCCCAACAAGTCCACACCGACCCTCCGAAGAGTAACCCACCTAGACCTATTCACCTACCCTATATTTACCCTTCACTAATGCACCTAACACTATGGGCAATTTAACATGGCCAATTCACCGGACATGCACATCTTTGGATTATGGGAGGCCTTTGACAAGGTGCCACACGGGAGGCTGCTGAGCAAGGTGAGGGCCCATGGTGTTCGAGGTGAGCTGCTGGGATGGATTGAGGATTGGCTGTCTAACAGAAGGCAGAGAGTTGGGATAAAAGGTTCTTTTTCAGAATGGCAGCCGGTGACAAGCGGTGTCCCGCAGGGTTCTGTGTTGGGACCACAGCTATTCGCATTATATATTAATGATTTGGATGAGGGGACTGGAGGCATTCTAGCGAAGTTTGCCGATGATACGAAGTTAGGTGGACAGGCAGGTAGTACTGAGGAAGTGGGGAGGCTACAGAAGGATCTAGACAGGTTGGGAGAGTGGTCCAGGAAATGGCTGATGGAATTTAACGTGAGCAAGTGCGAGGTCTTGCACTTTGGCAAAAAGAATAAAAGCATAGACTACTTTCTAAATGGTGAGAAAATTAGTAAAGCCAAAGCACAAAGGGATCTGGGAGTGCTAGTCGAGGATTCTCTAAAGGTAAACGTGCAGGTTGAGTCCGTGATTAAGAAAGCGAATGCAATGTTGTCTCTTATCTCAAGAGGGTTGAAATATAAAAGCAGAGATGTGCTACTGAGACTTTATAAAGCTCTGGTTAGGGCCCATTTGGAGTACTGTGTCCACACCTCAGGAAGGACATACTGGCACTGGAACGTGTCCAGCGGAGATTCACACGGATGATCCCTGGAATGGCAGGTCTAACATATAAGGAACAGCTGAGGATACTGGGATTGTATTCGTTGGAGTTTAGAAGATTGAGGGGAGACTTAATAGAGACGTACAAGATAATACATGGCTTGGAAAAGGTGGACGCTAGGAAATTGTTTCCGTTAGGCGAGGAGACTAGGACCCGTGGACACAGCCTTAGAATTAGAGGGGGTCAATTCAGAACAGAAATGCGGAGACATTTCTTCAGCCAGAGAGTGGTGGGCCTGTGGAATTCATTGCCACGGAGTGCAGTGGAGGCCGGGACGCTAAATGTCTTCAAGGCCGAGATTGATAGATTCTTGTTGTCTCGAGGAATTAAGGGCTACGGGGAGAACGCTGGTAAGTGGAGTTGAAATGCCCATCAGCCATGATTGAATGGCGGAGTGGACTCGATGGGCCGAATGGCCTTACTTCCACTCCTATGTCTTATGGTCTTATGGAAACCCACACGGGGAGAATGTGCAAACTCCACACAGACAGTCGCCCAAGGTTGGAATTGAACCCAGGTGCCTGGTGCTATGAGGCAGCAGTGCTAACCACTGAGCCATCGTACCGCTCCCAATTTTTGGAGTTCTAATGGAGTTCCAGTTTCCTTTTCTGGATGAGGTTAAAATGAAGTTAAATAAAATGTCTTTGGCCATCATGTTCTTCATTAAAGAGAAGCAGAATCCCAGACATATGATGGCCATTTCAGATGGTGGCCTGGTGGTTAATGCCACTGGACTAGTAATCCAGAGTTCAGATTGTTGCTCTGAGAATTTGAGTTCAAATCCTGGCAAAGTTGCTCAGTGGTTGGCACTGTTGCCTCTGGGTCCCAGGTTCGATTCCATCCTCAGACAGCTGTCTGTGTGGAATTTGCACAGTCTCCTCATGTCTGCATGAGTTTCCTCCGGGTGCACTGGGTTCCCTGCCACAGCCCAAAGATATGCAGGCTAGGTGGATTGACCATGCTAAATTACTCATTGTATTCAAGGATATGTTGGCTAAGTGGATTAGCCGTGGAAAATGCAGGGTTATAGGGATGTGAATCGGGGTGTGTTGCCCTTTGGAGGGCCAATGTGGACTTGATGGGCTGAATGGCCTGCTTCTACACTACAGGGATTCTATGAGCAGCCCAAAGAACTTAAAAACTAAAGAGCTGATCTCAGTCAAGGTGACCTTGTAGCTACCATCAATTATCATAAAATGGTTCACTAATGTCCCTTTCCTTACCTGGTCTGGGTTACAAATAAACTGCAGATTCACAGCAATGTGGTTGACTCTTACCTGCCCTTTGAAATGGCCGGAAAACATCACTTAAGCTCAAGAGCAATTAGGGATTGACAATGACAGCCATGTCCCATGAAGGAATAAAGAGGAAACGTAACAATGATGAACAATCTCTCGATCTGATATTGCAAAGATGTCTTTCAGCCATAGGGTTACCCCATTGTTAGACCAGGCAAGCCCAATTGTGTATATAATATCATATGATATCATCGAGTAGGAACTCCAAACCCATGAACTGGTTTATACCAAGAATACATGCAGCCTGCTGAGAGAGGTCAGCAGTGAGATTTGCTCATACTCCTACTGCATAATCAATTTGCAATGGCCTGGCAAAGTGTCTCACAGAATCGAATTTCATTTTCAATCCTGCCATTCATTTCCTTCTGTGCAAATTGAACCAGTGTCATAAATGAATTTTAAGACCCTTCTATTGCTTCCAGAGATGAGGCAAGCTATTATTAGCTGTGGCTTAGTGTTATAATTCTTGCTACTGAGGTTTGTAGTTCAAATCCTGCTCCAACACCTTAATCCAGGCAAATGACGCAGTATAGTGATTAGATTAGATTGCTTACAGTGTGGAAACAGGCCCTTCGGCCCAACAAGTCCTCACTAACCCTCCGAAGAGCAACCCACCCAGACACATTCCCCTACATTTTTTTTTAGATTAGATTAGATTACTTATAGTGTGGAAACAGGCCCTTCGGCCCAACAAGTTCACATTGACCCGCCGAAGCGCAACCCACCCATTCCCCTACATTTACCCCTTTACCTAACACTACGGGCGATTTAGCATGGCCAGTTCACCTGACCTGCACATCTTTGGACTGTGGGAGGAAACCGGAGCACCCGGAGGAAACCCATGCAGACACGGAGAGAATGTGCAAACTCCACACAGATGGTTGCCTGAGTCAGGAACTGAACCCAGGTCTCTGGCGCTGTGAGGCAGCAGTGCTAACCACTGTGCCACCATGCCACAACCCACCCAATCCCCTACATTTACTCCTTCACCTAACACTACAGGCAATTTAGCATGGACAGTTCACCTAACCTGCACATTTTTGGAATGTGGGAGGAAACCCACGCAGACACAGGGAGAATGTGCAAACTCCACACAGACAGTTGCCTGAGGTTAGAATCTACCCTGGGTTCCTGAGGCAGGAATTGAACCCAGGTCTCTGGCACTGTGAGGCAGCAGTGCTAACCACTGTGCCACTGTGCTGTCCAATGAGGGAGTGCCTCTCAACCACAGCTGTTTGTGTGATGAACTGTTAAACTGCAGCATTTTGTCTTGTTCCGTGGAGTAAATGGTCCCATTTCAAAGGAGTGAAAGGATGTTCTGGCTGGTGTTTGTTCCAGCAGCCTTCATCACAAAATTAAACAGATAAGAGCAAAATATTGCTGTGCTGGAATTCTGAAATACAAAGAAAAAGTGCTGGAGAAGCCGGTTTCTGTGGAGAGGGAAACAGATAATGTTTGAAGTGTAAAGCACATTCCAACGAAGAATTAATATTTGACTCAAGACGTTAATTCTGTTACCCTGTTCACGAAGTCTGCCAGAGTTGCTGAGTTCCTCCAGCACTTTCTATATTTAATTTCACTAAATAGCTTTGCTAATTATGGGATCTTGATGTGTGCAAAGCTGTGTTGTGCTTTCTATGGTACACCAGTCACAGCAATTTGAAAGCACTGCATTGACTGTGAAGCACTTTGGGATATTCTGAGATTGGGAGAGACACAATGCAAACATCTTTTTCTATTTTGATTCAGATGATGTAGTAACAGAGCAATGTATTTGTCTTCTATGTCGGTCTGTTGGTAAAGTTGTGGAGAATAGATGTAAAGTGATTAGGAATGGATTAACACAGCAATCAGGCAAGCAAGCTTAAACATATGTGTGTACAGCCCTTCTTAACATTCCTATCAGGTATTTAAGGTTGCAAAGCTATTTTGCTGTCTCTGTCATGGAGAGGATGAATGATTTCGGGTTATTTTTCACATTTCATAAATAAAGCAGAGGGAAAGACGAGTCTCATTGGTGGAAGCTTGGTGCCAGTCATCTGTGTCACTGGATAATATTCCCATCTGTGCAGAGAATAAGGCTGAAGCGAATGTAATCCAAAAAGATTCAAAGTAACATTGTTAGGAATCAATCTGAGCTTAATTACAGTGAGTTGATGTTAGCCCAGCTGCATAAAAATTGTAGAAAGCCCTGCCAACATTTGGCAACTTCCACAACCTCAGGATGTCTAAAAACACTTTGCAGCCAATTAATCATTGTCTCGAAATCCAGTCACTTGACTGTGTCAGAAATGCAGTGGCTCATGTGAACATAGCAAGATCCCATAAATGGCAAGGTGCTAATGTTCAAATAATCAGTTTGTAGCTGTTATTAAAGGCATTAGTATTGGTCAGGGCTCTGGGACAACACGGCAGCTTTTCTTTGACATAGTGCCATGAGATCGTTTCTGACCACTCATGAAAAACAGACAAAGCTTGGTCCAACATTCTGTCTGACCGTGTTATACTCCTTCAGTATTTCACTGGAGTGTCAACTGCAAGAGCTCAAATCCCTGAAGTGTAGGGCTGATGGATAAACATTTTGGCCAAATATTCTTCTCTTGTTGCTGCAGTTCTGTGTGGATTTTTGTTTTATTTGACATTTTGAACAGTATATGTGTCATAAGCTTCTTTGATCATCTAACTTTACAGAACCATATATCATTATTACTGCTCTCTTGTTTCCCACAGTTAATGTTGAACTGCAGCAACCATTAGACACTGGGAGATTCCACAATATGGTAATACTCAGCTAAAAGCAGGAGTGGCACAGTAGCTCAGTTGTTAACGTTGTTGCTGCATGGCACCAGGAAACTGGGTTCAATCCCATCTTCAAGCAACTGTCTGTGTGGTATTTGTACATACTCCCTGTGCCTGTGTGGGTTCCCTTCTGAGTGCTCGTCTTCCTCCTATGGTCCAAACGATGTGCAGGGTAGATGGATTGGCCATGCTAAATTGCCCGTAGTGTGTAGGCTAATGCAGGGTTACAGGTGGGTCTGGATGGGATGCTCTTTGGAGGGTTGATGTGAACTCAATGAGTTGAATGGCCTGCTTTCACACTGTAGGATTCTATGGAAAGTGATGATGATTGATTGATAAAGATAACACTGGGAATGGGGCGACCCCCTTCAAAAAATGTTTCTATGTCCACCTGAGAGGGCAAATGATTTAATGTCTCCTCCTCAAGTTGGCATCTCCAATAGTGCAGTACCGCACTGGAGTATAATACTCAAATCCTGAGCCACTGCTAGTGTAGAGAATATGAAATTAAACTGATTCACAGTGGGAAGTCTTCAGATCATGATCATGAGTTTTTCATGTTTTAAGTGCAATGGCCTTAATTTCATCCCGTCACTGCTCTTCATAGTCTGTGTTCAGGGGATGGGGTGCTCTGCCTGTTCCATACGTTTCAACCCCCGCCCAGTTGCAATTTTACCAGCTACAGGTGAGGCCATTCCAAGCCTCCAGTCTGGTGTCTTTGTTGCATGAGTCCTGATGGGCAGAGACGTGTGAGAACCCACCTTACCAGTACCCCTTGGCCCACCCGAAGGCAACCCCAGAATCTCCCTTCCCCATACTATCTCCTTCCTCACCAACTCTCAGTCTCAGTCATTCAAACCACTTTCCCCATTCACCAGCTATGCTAGTCTGGCCTCAGCTACAGTCCCCACTTTTGACTTACCTCTGACCCTGTGTCTAGCACAGCTGCAGTACCAGCAGTGGCCACCATTCCCAGAGGCACTGCTGGTGCTGGAGAGCTGCTGACTTCTGGTCAGCAACTCTTTGAGGTGGAACCTCCTGTTACATGATCCAGTGAGTCATTGGAGTCCCACGTTTGTTGGAGAGAAGACAGTTAAGAGGAGATCTGACAAAACATTTTCAAAATCATGAGTGGACTTGAGAGGGAAAAGTTGTTCCCTTTCATAAAAGGATCAAGAGCCAGGGGGCACAGATCTAAAGTCTTTTGCAAAAGAATAAAATGTGATGGGCAAGTTAGTGGTTAGGATATGGAATGCACTGCCTGGGGATGTGGTCGAGGTAGATTCAATTGAAACATTTAAGAGGACACTGGATGATCATTTGGAGACTAATATTGTGCAAGGGTGTGGGGTGAGAGCAGAGACAATGGTCTAAGTGACTTTCTTCTGTGGTGTAATACTTTGTGATTCTGTGATTGGTTGAGGAAGGCACTGTGAACACACCAAGAGGCTTCTTTGGGAAAATGCAGAGGCAAAGCTGAGGTATCAAAGGGAGCGCCCAAAACTCCAAACCTCTCATTCACTACCAACCTCCCGCCGCTAAGCACTACCTGTCCCAGACATGGCAGAGTCTCTAGATCACAGTTGGATATCATCCATCAACCATCTTAGAATCCAATAAACCCAACTAAAAAGTCCATCCTTGATCTGGGGAGACCACCTAAGAAGAAAATTCTGAGGAGGAACAGGAAAGTTACCTTTGGTGTTCTGTCCAGTATCCCCTACTAAACAAATGGACATTATTTGGTCACCGTTACTGTTTGTGGGAATTTATTTTATACGAGCTAGCAGCCAGATTTCTGACATAACCACAGTCTGAAAATCCTTCATTGGCAGCAGAACACTTTGGGAAATGTAATGGGCAATAAAATTTTGAAACTTAAGAAATATGGAGAGCAGTTCATGATAGTTTAAACAGTCCCTATAGGAAAATATTGAGAGACTTCATGCCTAATTGTTGACAGCATTATGATCTTGTATATTCATGCTGTGCATTGAAACTAAGGTTCTCCATCTTCATTCAATATATTTTTCAGCTGGTAGACCTCTGCTGTTTTCAAAATGTTTGAGAACTGGGAAGACAGGCCCATTTATGGAGTTTCTTTTTTCGATAAAAAGCTGATTATGTATAGGAACAAATGATGAAGAATCATCTAGACTCAAAACATTAACTTGCTCTCTCCCAATGGATGCTGCCTGATTGCTATGATGTCCAGCATTTATTGTTTTCAGCTAATTATGTGTCTTGGCTTTCGAAAGTGCGTGCAGTAAAATGCTTCTCCTTCTGCCAGTCTCTCATTGCTTGAAGGGATTTAACGTGTGGTCCTGATCAAGCAGCCCAGAGGCTGTTGTTCCTAAATAATCTAAGCCTAGTCAAACTGAGCTGGGCCCTGGGAGTGAACCAAGCTGTTGCCATTATTAAAATGCTGTTTTTACTCACAAATCACTTGTACTTGGATTGTTCAGTGTGGCGGTTTTGGTGTCTTTAGGGACTGAGACATCTCTATCTTCAATGAACTTCTTTCTAGGTGTGGGGATGGACACGATGTGGAGTGAGGAGCATGGGATAGTGAAGCAAGTCAACAATTGGTATTCAAAGAAATGTGGCCATTGAAGCACATTCGGAGTTGCCTGTTGCCTGTGTGGGGCACAGGATGTGGAATGGGAAGCAGTAGGAGGGGGATGAAGACAATGGGGAGAGAATCTGAACTTGGATTGGAGCTAGATAACAAATGATATCAATAGGAGAGGGAGAACAGGGTTAGAAACTGCTTCACAGTGAAGAGTAAGGTGTCAGGATTTGTAAGCAATATCCATAGGTATGCACAAAGACAGCAATTAGCCATATTCATAGGAAAAGGCTGTTGAACTGTCTAGGGGTGTGGAGGATGTGTTAGCAGAAACCATTCCCTGAACAGCAGGAATGTTTTCAAAGCCTTTTACTCTGGAACCACCTGCAGATTTGATTCCTTCAAGATAAGCCTGAAGAAAGGTCAATTCCAGATTGGGGTTTGAATCCATGACTTTCTGACCTGGGCCAGAGACCTAGCAACTGGGCCACAGCTGAAACCTCATCATATAGACCTCAGCTGAAAGCTTGAGATTTTGGAAAAGATTTGTAGCTCAGGTTGTGGATCAGGTTGTAAGTTTGCTCACTGAGCAAATGGGTTTGTTTTCAGACGTTTTGTCACCATGCTAGGTAGCATCATCAGTGAGCCTCAGTGAAGCGTTGGTGTTCTGTTCCACTTGCTGTTTATCTGTCTCAGTTTGCTGTAGGGTGATATCATTTCTGATTTTGTTTCTGAAATGTTGGTAAATGGGTCCAAATCTATATCTTTGTTAATGGAGCTCCGGTTTGAATGCCAGGTCTCTGGGAATTCCCGTGCATGTCTTTGTTTAGCCTGCCCCAAGATAGATGTATTGTCCCAGTCAAACTGGTGACCCTCTTCATCTGTGTGTACGGATACCAGTGATAGTTGGTCATGTCTTTTGGTGGCTAGTTGGTGCTCATGTACTGTCTCATTTGAACCTACCTCCTCTACACTTCCAAGGATTGCATTCAATACCTGAATTACTCACTCTGTGAAAAGGTGCATTTGCTCCTTTTGCAAATCACTATAAGTTCACACCCTGGTTCTTGATCCTTTTGTGAAGGATAACAGTATCTCTCCACTGTAATTCCAGTCAAAACCGGGTCATTTCAAGTCTCTCCTACAGATCCCTAACTCACGTCGCCTTGTCTTACCAGACCATTGTTAGGGACAGACAGCTGGTGGTGATTTAACCTAAGGGGGACCATATCTCAGGCAAGGGGAAGAATTATTCATGGTAACCCCAGTCAGTGCAAGAATTGAACTGAACCTATTAGTGTTACATTGGTTTTGCAAACCAACCATCCAGCCAACTGAGCTAAACCGATCCCAAACTAAGTAGTTGGATGGTCAGTGGAAATCTGTGTGTTGATAATTTACCAAGTTATAGCAGTACGGGGATTGAGTATTTTTGCTGATGCCTGTTTAACTTGTTCCCTTTGGGAGTGTGCACAGTGGTGCAGTAAATGTGAACCACATGAGGTAGAGACCTGGATAATGCTCTGGTCGGTCCAATACTGTGCCCAATTCTGGTCACCGCACTTCAAGAAGAATGTGAAGATCTTTGGCAGTGTACAAGATATCTGAATGGTTGCAGAGACGAGGGATTTTAGCTACAAGGTTAGGCAGGAGAAGCTGGGATTGTTCTGCTTGGGGTAAAAATGCTGGAGAGAGAACTTGGAAGTGGAATGTAGGATCATGACAGTTCCAGATAATATAGACAAAGAAAAGCATTAGCTCATAGTGTAAGGGCTAGAGAGGGTTTCCAAAATTTGAGTTTTTAAGCAAGGGAATATTAAGAATACTTGTTTTACACAGCGAGGATAATGAATTTGTTGCCTATGAAGGTGATAGAAGTGGAACTGAGGAATGATTTTGAAAGTAAATTGGATAAGCACTTGAGTGAAATATACTCACAGGACGGGGAGAGGAGAGTAGGCATTGGGACTTATGAGATTGCTGTACAGATAGTCAGTATGGAGACAATGAGTCTGATTGGACTTGAGGGCATTAACATCTCGGAAACATAATGGACAAAAGTCGTTGTTGAGTTCACTGCTAAGTACGTCCATTTATTCAAGCAAAGCTCCTCCCGATTAATGTATGTGTTGGCAGTATCCAAAATAGTGCATTCCTTGAGTTATAGACAATATAGTCTAACGTCCAGACCAGCTGGAGGGTCAGTACACTATACTCCACACAAATATCAAATTCCATTCAGTTTCGGGTGATCTGTATTTAATTCACCATTTCATAAGAAAAAAGGACATAATTCTCATAAATAGAAGTCTCTAACAATCTGGGAAGGGTTTTGAAGTAAAATGATGAAGGGATTAAAATATCTACAGCATCCTGCAGACAAATACCAATGACATAATTGAATAAGGCGCATATAATGAAATGTTGTGTAATGAATGGCGGTACTATTGTGCACAGCAATGTATTGCGTTGACCGTGTAACCTCAGAGTGCAGATACTAATTTGGGCAGTCATTAACTGCAGCTTCATTATCTTTCTACTGAGATCATCTAACAGGATTCGGGAGCATTCACTTCAAGAAGTCCAGAGGATGGTCCTTTGATGAAGGGCAGACAGCATTGATACTGTGTTGACAGAGAACGGCAGAGTCATAGAGCTCTCACTGTTATGTTGCAGCGTTCGTTGACTGTAATCATTATCTCACACAGACAGCAAAAGATTAGGCCTTTGCCACATCAAATTAATCCCAGTAATGGAGCTTTGTTGACTGTGAAATCTGAACTGGAAAAGCTGATTAGCACAAGTGAGAAAGGATGAAGATGTAAATCTGAATGAGCTTTGATTCAGAGCTCCCATTACAAACTCAGCTTTTCCAAAAAGCCAATTTGCAAGTTAGTTTTATGTAGAACGGCATAGAATTTACTGCATGAGAATAGGTCATTTATTCTGCAGGTGTTTATACTCCACACAAGCCTCTTCCCTCCCTACTTCATCTCACTGGCAGCATATCCATTTATCAGTGAGAAATTCTGTTATTTTTGTGAGTGAAACTACAGAAAGATTAATTCTGAAAATAAAAAATGCTGGCAATCACAGCGGGTCAGGCAACATCCATGGAGAGAGAGCGAGCAAACATTTCAGGTCATCTATACTCAAAATGTTAGCTTGCTTTCTCTCCATGGATGCTGCTTGACCCACTCTGATCTCCAGCATTTTTGGTTTTCAGTACAGATTCCAGCGTCTGCAGTAATTTGCTCCTGAAAGATTAATTCCACCATGCCTTTAGAGATAAAATGACACTGAGAGGTAGGAAAGTGGAAAGTGTGAGGGAACAGAGCATCATTTCCAGTAACAATTGTTGAGTATTACTTTTCACCTTGAATATCCACCAAGAAAATCAATGCATCCATTGATTAAAAGTAAAATTTTATAATGGAATGTTGGAAATGAATTTTGGTCAGTCAGAGCTATTCAGTCTCAGCAGGATTGATTCTGGTAGCTACATAAGCTGGTGAGTTGCAAAATAAATCATTAATGCTAATTAAAATGATGAAGTAGGCATTTCAGTTCAAATCAGAGCTACTTTTTGACAGATGTATCTGTAAAATAGGTGAGATGTAGATATTTGGTATAATGGGCTTCTATAGTTAAAGTTCAGTGATCAAAGGTTTTTTGTTATAGTTATTAATGATGCATGATAATTTAAGAAACTTTATAACATATTTGCACTCCCATTCACAAAACTGTATTTTCTTCTGCCAGCTGTCAACTTCTATAAATCCCTAGCATGCACTTTTATAATGGAATGCAGGCAGTCCCCTGGTTGGGAAGAGATTCCATTCTGGAGCCCGTTTGCAAGTTGATTTGTACACATGTCAGAACAGAATGCAGGGCAGTTTGAAGCAGCCGTTCATAAGCTCAGAAAATGTTCATATGTGGGGACTTGAAAATTACTCCCCTCTATAAGATTGCGTTCGCAGGTAAACATGTTTGTGAGTCAGTTGTTCATAAATTGGGGACCCCCTGTACTTTGATAAACTTTGTCTCCTGTTTTTATACCTTCCACCCAGTGTCAGTGCTGTAGCATCTCAGATTTGCTGCTGCCAGCTCCTCAAGGGAAAGACCTAGCTTCTAATCATCTTTGCTACTTTGCTTCCAAAGTTATCTTCTTGCTAAATTGAACTACAGGTAATTGTTTGAGCTCAAAGGTATTAAGTGTTAGATCAAAAAGGACTCCAGAGGGTTACATCGTTGAGAACCAGAAGAATAATTACCAACTGCACTAATTATGGGAATGTGGGAATTGAAGTGCTGAAAGGCAGAAGAATGGGATCCTTATAAATTCATTCCTGAGTTGCCATTTCTATGATGGAAAGAATGCTGGAGGGCTGTTTTGACTGAAACCATGGTTACATTTTCTGTTTTTTGAAAGGGAAACCCTTTGCCTGCACTGTTTTTGGCTGGCAAGGGAGGGGGTGATATTTTAGGTAAAGGTGCATCAGAGTTAGAGCTCTTTCCAATGTTTACAATCTAAGTTAGATAGCCTTCCAACTTTCCAAACTAATCCCTGTTCCCATCTGATGCATTCTGGGTTTGCTTGCCATCTTCTGGTGAGCACATACTGCTTGATAATCAAGCAGTATGATAAGTTGGGTTGCTTAAGTACAATTTGAGCCAACAATCTATTTGATAATGATTATTCATTTACTATGGTCAATGGTGTCAGCATACAATGAGTGAGTTGAGGTCCTGAAAATGGGAATGCAGGGGATCATAGATCCCATTGATCAGTACTGTAGCTCAATGGTACATACATCTAGGGACCTGGGTTTGATTCCAGCCTCAGTCAGCTATCTGTGTGGAGTTTGCACATTCTCTCTGTGTCTATGTGGGTTTCCTCCCACAGTCTAAAGATATGCAGGTTAGGTGGAATGGCCATGCTAAATTGCCCCACAGTGTTCAGGGATGTGCATATTAGGTGGACTAACAATGGGAAAATGCAGGGATAAGCTAGGGGGAGGGTCTGGTTGTCTTTATGCCAAAGTTAAATGGGTGTCTCTTCCATTAGGACTCTCTCAGTGTCTCAAATACAGGTCAGTATAGTCTTGTACAAATAAGCAATGTCTTTGGTTTGTTTGTTTAATTAGGGGCAAACTCCAATATTTGTGTTTTTTTCATATACTACTGTACAGAACCAAACTGTTTTAGTGACTATGGAATATATATAAAAATATTTTCATGAATAAATTATGATTTTAAAATAAGACTTTGCCGAAAGCCTCGCATCACCATTTTGGGTGTTACCATTGATCAGAACCGAATATGCCCAGCCATATAAATACTGTGGCTACATGAGCAGGTCAAAGGGTGCAAATTCACTGGTGAGTACCTTGCCTCCTGAGTCAACTGTCACCACAAGTCAAAGGTGATGTCTATTACCTGGTGCAGGACCAGAGGCCCAACACCATCCAAGCCAGAACAATCTGCTTGATAGATTCCTCATCAATGTTCACTCCCTTCACCACAGACATCTACAAGATGCACTGCAAAAATGCACCTTAGAAAGCATGTACCAAACAATTATTGGCTAAAATTGTTATAGAGTTGTAGAGATGTACAGCATGGAAACAGACCCTTGGGTCCAACTTGTCCATGCCAACCAGATATTTTAACCTAATCTAGTCCCATTTGTCAGCACTTGGCCCATATCTCTCTAAACCCTTCCTATTCATATACCCACCCAGATGTCTTTTAAATGTTACAGTGATATCAGCCTCCAGCACTTCCTTTGGCAGCTCATTCCATATACGTACCACCTCTGCATAAAAAAGTCCCACCTTAGGTCCCTTTTATATCTTTTCCCTCTCGCCTTATACCAATGCTGTCTAAGTCTGGACACCCCCACCCCAGGGAAAAGACTTTGTCATCTATTTACCCTATCCATGCCCCTCATGATTTTATAAACCTCTATAAGGTCACCCCTCAGCCTCTGTCACTCCAGGGAAAATAGCCCCAGCCTATTCAGCCTCTCCCTATAGCTCAAACCCTCCAAGCCTGGCAGCATCCTTGTAAATCTTTTCTGAACCCTTTCAAGTTTCACAACATTCCTTCTGATAGGAAGGAGGCCAGAATTGCATGCAATATTCTAATAGTGGCCTAACAATGTCCTGTACAGCCACAACATGACCTCCCAACTCCTGATACTCAATACTCTGACCAATAAAGGAAAGCCACTTAGTTAAGCAACCTAGCCACTTAGTTAAGCAACCTAGCCTGTCATACCCTACTCCATTGACAAGGACAAGGGCAGCAGATACATTAGAGCACCACCCCCTATAAGTCACCTCCACAAGCCCCAATCTATTCTCATGTGGAACTACATCAGCGAGAGTCAGAGACCTGGAAATCCCTTCCTAACAGCACTATGGGTATCCCATTTGGACAGCAGCCAGTCCAAACATGGCTCCATATGAGCTTCTTGAGGGCAACCAGGGATGGGCACTAAATGCTGGCCTCACCAGCTGCACTCATATCTCTTGGGTAAACCATTTTTCAAACCAGAAACGTATAAAAACGTGCAAGGTGTTTCAGAGAAATGTGAACCCTATTTTAACTCACTGTAAATCCATTTGCTTTAGCAGCAGTAAAATTCATAGAATCCCTACAGTATGGAAGCAGGCCATTCAGCCCATCCATACCAACTCTCCAAAGAGCATCCCAGCACAGCTGTATGTACAAACCCTCATAGGTACTGCAGCAGTATGCTGATCATAATATTAATATTATGCACAGACTTCAGATGCCTATCCAAGGTCGACATGATGGCTCAATGGTTAGCATTACTGACTCACAGTGTCAGGAACCCAGGGTTGATTCTAACCTCAGGCAACTGTCTGTGTGGAGTTTGCACATTCTCCCCGTGTCTGCGTGGGTTTCCTCCGGGTGCTCCAGTTTCCACCCACAGTCCAAAGATGTGCAGATTAGGTGAATTGGCCATGCTAAGTTGCCCGTAGTGTTAGGTGAAGGGATAAATGTAGGGGAATGGGTCTGGGTGGGTTGCTCTTCGGAGGGTCGGTGTGGACTTGTTGGGCCGAAGGACCTGTTTCCACACTGTAAGTAATCTAATCTAAAGTAATCTAATCTAAAAACTATCTATGTGAAGTTTCCCTGTTTCTGCAGAGTGCTCTGATTTCCTCCCACATGTGTGCAGGTCAGGTGTATAGGACGTGGTAAATTGTAAGGTACCTGATTTATTGTTGTCGAGATTCAATGGAAAGAATAATTTTGCTATCCACACAAATCATACCTTACAAAAGTACATCAGGTAACAGAACAGAGTGCAGAATATAGTGCTATAGCTACAGAGAAGAAAGATCAACAGGGAAGAAACGGTTCTTGAATCTGTTGGTATGTATTTTCAAACATCTAAATCTTCTGCCCGATGGAAGAGGGTGGAGGAGAGTATAACCGGGGTGGGAGGGTTCCTTGATGATGTTGACTGCTTTCCCAAGACAGTAGGAAGTGGTGATGGAGCCATTGGAAGGAAGGCTGGTTTTCATGATGGACTGGGCTGTGTTCACAACTCTCTAGTTTTTTGTGCTCTTGGGCAGTGCAGTCCCTATATCACACTGGCATCCATCAGGATAAGATGCTTTCTATGGTGCATCTGTAAAGATTGGTAAGAGTCCTTGTGGATATGCCAACTTTCCTTAGCCTTCTGAGGAAGGAGAGGTGCTTGGTGTGCTTTCTTGACTGTAGCATCAACGTGGATGGACTAGGACAGATTGTTGGTGATATTTACTCCTGGGAACTTGAAGCTTTTCGACCACTCCACCTCAACACCATTCATTTAGACAGGCAGGTGTCCACCTCGCTGCTTCCTGAAGTTGATGACCAGTTCCTTCATTTTACTGACATTGAGGGAGTGATTGTTGTCTTTACACCATGCCACTAATCTCCCTATTTCCATCCTGTACTCTGTCTCATCGTTGTTTGAGATCCCAACCTACTACGGTGGTATCGTCAACAAATTTGGAAATGGAGTTACGGCTGAATTTGGTTAAACAGTCGTGAGTGTATAAGGAGTACTCTAGAGGTCTAAGTACACAGCCTCACAGAATAATGATGTTGAGGATTATTGTTGGGGAACACAACAGGGAACACAATATATTGTCTAGCTATCACCATTGTTAGCAGCTAACCTGAGAATGCAACTTTTAAAAAAGGGTTTTGTGATTTACACATGAAAGAAGTGGAACTATCATTGTATTCTAACAGATGAAAGGCTTAACAGACAATCAATTTTTCAATGTATAATTTCAGTTACATCACACTACAAATTTTTGCTGTAAATTCTGTGTTACGATCGAGCCCTCCACAATCACCTGATGAAGGAGCGTCGCTCCGAAAGCTAGTGTGCTTCCAATTAAACCTGTTGGACTATAACCTGGTATTGTGTGATTTTTATCATTGTTGGGGAAGGTATTATCGCCTATTCTTACTATCTGCAGTCTGCGGGTCAGGTAGTTGGGGATCCAATTGCACAGAGAGCTGCTGAATGCTAGATCTCAGAGTTTGGAGATGAGTTTAGTTGGAATTATTGCGTTGAAGATGGAACGAAAGTCATTAAATAGGGGTCTGACATAGATGTCCATGTTATGTAGGTGTTCCAGGGATGAGTGTAGGGCCAAGGAGATGGTGTCTGCTGTGTACCTAATGCCCAGAGATGTGCAGGTTAAGTGAATCAGCCTTGGTAAATGTGGGGTTCCGGGGGTGAGCCTGGGTGAGATAC
This sequence comes from Hemiscyllium ocellatum, assembly GCF_020745735.1. NCBI lineage: Eukaryota > Metazoa > Chordata > Chondrichthyes > Orectolobiformes > Hemiscylliidae > Hemiscyllium > Hemiscyllium ocellatum. The sequence goes on along the minus strand of NC_083439.1, from coordinate 30,931,270 downwards.
CTTTTGGTGGGTCAGTATAGATTTGTTGGGCTGAATGGCCTTGATCTGCATTGTAGGGATTCTTTAAAATTTAAATTCGACCAGTGGAATTTGACCCAGTGTCCCAATGATGTTAGCCTGGTCCTTCAAAATATTCATTAGCAGCACAGTATTCCCATTATGGCCAGTTCAAAAGATCATTCCTCTGACATTTCAGCACTCCCTTGGGACTGATGTAATAGATTACCTAGATCTTCGGCTCAAGACCTGGAGTGGGACTCAGTGTCAGCAATGCTGGCATGGTGGACTGTGAAATATAGACCTAGTTCATCCCATTTTAAAATCATGCATTGTGTCCTTATTTCTGCCTTAAATGTCTGTATTTATAATTACGGTGGATGCAGGGTAGAAACAGGCCAATGTATGATATATTCTCAAATAGCTAAATGTTGCATAATTTACAGAAATGTTTCAGGACTTTTACTTTACCTGCTTAAAAGTAAACTAAATGTAATTGCAAAGATGTGAGAAATATTTAGGCAGGAAATCTCTCGTTATTGGAAGTTACTCAAGCTTAGAGAGTCCAAGAGCTCCTCATATTTGTGGAGTAAAATCAGGAATAATGTTAAAAAGTCAAATGGATATATGAACCCAAACATGGATAATACTTTTACTTCTGAATGGCACGAAAACATCTTTGAAAAGATTGGAAATTATTATGTTCAATCCTTATTCAAATACTGATCATTAACTGAACAGCAATTCAAACATGATAGCACTTTGCTAGACTTTACATCCACAATATCTGCAGAACGTGCTGTAGATAAATGTTCAAATCAGCATAGAGGATTGATTTCTTTTGATTGTCATGTATTCCTCCATTCTATACCTCCAATGCCTGATTCAGTGTTGTATACAATTAAAGTCAACTTAGTTGACAGAAGAATAGGATTCTAATTGGAAATTTTCACTGCATCAATCAACAAATGATCAATCTAATTGGAAAAAGGCTCTTCTGGGGTTTGTCCTGAAGTGAAATGCAGCTCGATGTTGTGTTTGTACCATTTAGAACTGACAATCTGCAAGGAAGGCTCATATTTATTGCAGTTGGATTCAGCAAGTGATATTTTTTCAGGACTGCCATGTCTAGTCTTCTGACAGATAGAATAGAATCTGTACAGTGTGGAAAAGGCCCTTCGGCCCAACAAGTCCACACCAACCCTCCGAAGAGTAAATCCTCCCAAACCTATTCCCCTACTACTCTGCATTTAGCTCTGACTATGCACCTAACCTACACATCCCTGAACACCATGGGTAATTTAGCATGGCCAAGTCATCTAATCTGCCCATTTTTGGATTGTGGGAGGAAACCAGAGCACCTACAGGGGACCCACACAAACAGGGGCAGAATGTGCAATCTCCACACAGACAGTCACCCAAGGCTGGAATTGAACCTGGGCCCCTGGCGCTGTGAGGCAGCAGTGCTAACCACTGTGGCACCTTGGCTAACAATCCAGATTCTCCTAATGGGTAAGAAATAGAAAATAGACAATAGACAATAGGTTCACGAGCAGGCCGTTCTGCCCTTCGAGCCTGCACCACCATTCATTATGATCATGGCTGATCATCCTCAATCAATATCCTGTTCCTGCCTTAGCTCCATGACCCTTGATTCCACTATCCTTGAGAGCTCTATCTAACCCTTTCTTAAACGAATCCAGAGACTGGGCCTTCACTGCCTTCTGGGGCAGAGCATTCCACACAGCCACCACTCTCTGGGTGAAGAAGTTTCTCCTCATCTCTGTCCTAAACGGCCTACTCCGTATTTTTAAGCTGTGTCATCTGGTTCGGCACTCACCCATCAGCAGAAACATGTTTCCTGCCTCCAGAGTGTCCAATCCTTTAATAATCTTATATATCTCAATCAGATCCCCTCTCAGTCTTCTAAACTCAAGGGTATACAAGCCCAGTCGCTCCAATCTTTCAATAAAAGATAGTCTCGCCATTCCAGGAATTGAACTTGTGAATCTACGCTGCTCTCCCTCAATAGCCAGAATGTCTTTCCTCAAATTTGGAGACCAGAATTGCACACAATATTCCAGGTGCGGTCTCACCAGGGCCCTGTACAGCTGAAGAAGAACCTCTTTGCTTCTATACTCAATCTCTCTTGTTATGAAGGCCAGCATGCTATTAGCTTTCTTCACTACCTGCTGTACCTGCATGCTTGCCTTCATTGACTGGTGTACAAGAACACCCAGATCTCTTTGTACTGCCCCTTTACCTAACTTGACACCATTTAGGTAGTAATCTGCCTTCCTGTTCTTGCCACCAAAGTGGATCACCATACATTTATCCACATTAAACTGCATCTGCCATGCATCTGTCCACTCACCTAACCTGTCCAGGTCACCCTGTAATCTCCTAACATCTTCCTCACATTTCATCCTGCCACCCAGCTTTGTATCATAAGCAAATTTGTTAATGTTACTATTAATACCATCTTCTGTATCATTAATATATATTGTAAAAAGCTGCAGTCCCAGCACTGATCCCTGCGGTACCCCACTGGTCACCGCCTGCCATTCCGAAAGGGAGCCATTTTTCACTACACTTTGTTTCCTATCAGCCAACCAATTTTCAATCCAAGTCAGTACTTTGCCCTCAATACCATGTGCCCTGATTTTGTTCACTAACCTCCTATGTGGGACTTTATCAAAAGCTTTCTGAAAGTCCGGTACACTACATCCACTGGATCTCCCTTGTCCATCTTCAGATTTACATCCTCAAAAAATTCCAGAAGATTAGTCAAGCGTGATTTCCCCTTCATAAATCCATGCTGACTCTGACCTATCCTGTTACTACTATCCAGATATGTTGTAATTTCATTCTTTATAATTGACTCCAACATCTTTCCCACCACTGAGGTCAGACTAACTGGTCTATAATTTCCTGCTTTCTCTGTCGCTCCTTTCTTAAAAGGTGGGATAAAATTAGCCACCCTCCAATCTGCAGGAACTGATCCTGAATCTATTGAACTCTGGAAAATAATCACCAATGCATCCACGATTTCTAGAGCCACCTCCTTCAGTACCCTATTATCCCAACCTTTAACAAGATGGCCTTGACTGGTATTAACCAAAGTGAGTAAATTTATCCCATTATTTTCTTCCACCCATTTCAGGACAACGCTAATGACAGCACCAAGTCCAGTGATTTTCATTTTGTTTCTAGACTCCTGCTTATTCAAATGTATTAATCAAGTTACAATTCAGAGAATCAATGTCTCCGTAATTCCATGGACTATAATCATGTTCACTAAGTTTACTATGTGACACTTCTGTCAGAATCCTCCGAGTGTTTTTCCATACCTTTAAAAACATAGAATTGTTAGATTTGTTCACCATATCATTCTAACCTATTGCAGTGAAAACACAACCGACAGTCAATGGAAGCGTCAACAAAGAGAAACAATGACATTGCTGAATATTGTCTCCTGTCTAGGAGAGACATAATAGCTTATTTGAGTGTGTTTTTAGAGTGACTAATTATGAATTGAATGAGCAGGAAGAAGGCGTAGAAAGATCCAATTTATAGAAAAGGCTTTGGAAATTGCGGGACTGAAAAGAATGACCTTTATTGATTGGGACAGCTAAATAAGAAGAGAGTATGTGCTTTGGAGTCAGCCACATAGTCGTCACAGCCAATAACTCACCACATTTGAAAATCTATGTGTAAGATGATTGATCTAAAGTGAAAACCAAGAGAAAGGAATGAAAATCACGATTGATTAACTTGCTGTAAGAAGTTACAGATATTTAACATTGACTGAACATTGGCATTTACTAAAGTCATCTTGTGGTGATAGAATAATAATATGCCGCATTTGTCAGACTCTTTGCAGAGTTTATTTAATCCAGAGATGCAAAGCAACAAAAAGTTCCTGAGGATATTTCATGGATATTGCAACAAAATAGGAAGGACAGATAAACTCACTGGCAGCTTGAAAACACAAAGAGACTTATACCAGTGTCTCTATAAGCTCATTTTTGATCTCTGGAGGTGTCCTGTTCTGGAAGAAATCATTTCTGCTTGTGCTAAGAGTTAAGGTAAATTTGCCATGGTCCCAAAGGAGCAGAGGACTGCTGTCTAACTAGAGAGAGAGAGAGAGAGAGAGAGATGGTTGGTGGTGGTTTAACCTGAGGATCATCACCCCTCAGTCAGGGAGAAATCAAGAATCCTTCATAGTGACCTCAGTCACTGCAGGAATTAATCCTACGCAAACCAACCAAAGAGCCAACTGAGTTTACTCCACCGCCCCCACCCCACCCACCCTCCTCCACTTCAATCCCACTCTGCCCTACTATACTCTGCACATTCTGTCTTGGCTCCCAGATGTTGCTAGCATCTGATTCAGATTGAAGACAGTGTGTACACCTGTCAAGATGATGGTACCATAATGACTATATCTCCGATGTGTGAATGCGGAGGTCGAGACCCAGATAACATCAGTTGAGTTCCCACCGTAGAATTTTGAGAATAGGAAAGTGGTTTAAAATTAAGGACTTGTATCAATAAAAGTGACTGTGAAGCTAGTGGAATGTTGTAGGAGTTCAACCTGTGTCCTTTACAGAATGAAACATGATATCCTTATCTGGCCTGATTTATATGTGAGGTAAAAATAATGACTGCAGATGCTGGAAACCAGATTCTGGATTAGTGGTGCTGGAAGAGCACAACAGTTCAGGGAGCATCCAAAGTGCAGCGAAATCGACGTTTCAGGCAAAAGCCCGTGACTCAGTAGCTCTCCAGTTTTGGGAAATGTCATCATAGGATTCTCCCATTGCTCCATGGTATTTTGAAAGGTTTGTTTTCCTTCCTGTTGGATGCCTGTGATGACATATTATAAACAGAGCTGACTTATGTCCACTCTCTGTGAACTTATAAACTTTTGACACCAGCAATAGATGTACGCAGGCCTATGTGCTGATATTACGCAAGATTCTTAAGCATACATATACAAAATGCAGGAAAAGTAATTCAGTAACAAAGTTGTGTTCGATCAATTCTTATTAAATGAACTTGCAAGAAGCACGTACAGCCTTATTCGGGTCATTAATGCTTTGCGTCTTTAAACTAAAGACCCTTGCCCTAAATGTGGAAGTGAGGAAAGCAGCTTCATAACTATCATCTATGAAAGCAGTTCAGTAAATTTAGTTACAGAAGTTAATTGTCCATAGATAAGTCCTCTTTATCAGCACATATCCCCAACATTAATCACTTTTGTTAACCTTTCATCCCATACACCACCCATCCCTGTAAAACCATCCAGCCCTACAACTTTATCCAGAAGTCTCCATCCTCCAACTATTGGCAATCTTTCGATCAGCTGTTCAGGCCCTCTACACTGAAATTCCCAGTTTGAATTCCTCTGCCTCTCCATCTTTCTGCCTTCCTTGAAAACTGTCCTGAAAACCAAGCTTTTGAGTCATTCCTGCTCCTATCCCCTCTTCACTATTTCAAGTTCTCCCTGCCCAATACTTATCCCAATCAACATCAGTACAATTGATTAGCTAGTCATGATTATATTGCTGATTGTGTGATCTTTCTCTGTGCAATCTGTCTGCTGAGTCTTGCACATTACGAGGAAAGAACTTTATTGGCTGTAAGATGCTTTGGGATGTACAGTACTGAGATTGTGCAAGGTACTATATAAATGTATATCTTTCTTCTTGTCTTTGGCAACTTGACTCATTGCTGTCAAAATTCTACCTCTGTCAAGTATTTAAGATACTTGCCAACATAAATTGATTTCAGACTCCCCTCCCGTCAATGTATCAGAGCGTCAGTTAAAGACTTCTATGGTTCTGCTGTGGAACATTGTAACCTGGAAGCAGTAATTTTGAACATAGATGGTATTGCTGCTCTGAGTAGAACCGATCTAGTTCGCATGCTATTTCCCACTTCCAGTACTCCGATAGACACTTCACAATCACAACGGGACTAACACAAACGAGGATAATTAGCCGTCTAATTACCAGCATGTTTATTTGCATAAAACTAGCAAATGACTGATGCTATTAGACTTGTTCAAATCTACCTCTCAGTTCATAATGCAGACCTTTTGAGGTTGACTGGGCAGTTCTAGCATTTCTGCAGTTTCAGAGATGTGGAGGCTGAAGCTTTGAACCTGGTGAATGCTGTGTTGTTCCTGCTGCTTAAAAGCATTTCCCTATTGTGTTCCTTCTGGGAAGAATGTATATGGATAGACTGTCAATGGGTTAATTCCAATCACTCCTGGCAGTTCTATTGTGTTCATTATTGAATTTTAAAAGCTTAATATGGTGTTGATGGACAGTCCAATTGCTTTGTATTGTTGATCATGGGTTACCTCCCCTCCCTCACTCATTGCCACTCCTTATTGATTACAAACACTATTTTTTGCCCATTCAGTACACACAGCTGCAAGTGTGAGAGCTTTTCTGTCAATCTGCACATGCTAATTCATTCAGAGAGTGGCACAGGATTTATAGCAGATGTGTATCGTTAATATTATTGTCCAAAATCTCAGTCAGGATTGTTTTCTTTCCTCATGTTTAATGGATCAGTCATTGACATCAGGTCAATTGTTTGCATGAAGAATCGAAATAGGAATTACTTTCTCTGAGTCAGTCTTAATGTTGAACTCTGTTATTGATTGTGAGCACAATCTGTAAATAACAGTTCATGGCTTTCAGTCTCCCTGCTGGCCTCGATAAAGCATAGCAAACAGCACTCAGCTGCACATGAACACAAAGCTGTGAGATGAGTACAGGTGTCACACACTCTCAAAGATACTCATGCACACACTCATACAAATACAGACACACTGAATGCACTTGGATACTGCAAAAGCTGTGACCCCTGACAATATTCGGACAATGGTACTGAAGACTTGTGCTCCAGAGCTTGCTGCTCCCTGACCCAAGCTGTTCCCTTACAGCTACAACACCGGCATCCACCCAACAATGTGGAGAAATGCCTGGGGATATCCTGTTCATAAAAAAGGAGGACAAGTTCAACCCAGACAATTACCATTTCATTGGTCTACTCTCGATCATTAGTAAATGATGGTGTCATCAACAGTGACCTTTTTTTTATTTCAAAAATATACTTTATTCGTAAAGTAATCATAAAATAATTTGATTGTCTGTACATTTGGTCATGCCATACATATGTCAACATTTACATACACAGCTCGAAATTATCTTTGTTATATACAGGTCTGTGCATTTCTCACTTATATGCCCATATATTTAGCTCAGGCGTCAGCAGAGCCCAAATGACTACATGGGCCCCCGATCTTCTTTAGGCAGGCAGATGTTAGACGGTGGTCTTTCCCCACTGCGCCTTGGCGGCAGCTGCCCCAAGCTTCAGCGCGTCCCTCAACATGTAGTCCTGGACCTTGGAATGTGCCAGTCTGCAACACTCAGTCGGGGTCAACTCCTTCAGCTGGAAGATCAACAGGTTTCGGACCACCCAGAGAGCGTCCTTCACCGAGTTGATGATCCTCCAGGCGCAGTTGATGTTCGTCTCGGTGTGCGTCCCGGGGAACAGACCGTAGAGCACGGAATTCCGTGTCACGGCGCTGCTCGGGACGAACCTCGACAAACACCACTGCATTCCTCTCCAGACTTCCTCTGCATAGGCATATTCCAGAAGGAGGTGTGTGACAGTCTCGTCTCCCCCGCAGCCGCTTCGAGGGCAGCGTGTGGTGCGGCAGAGAGTCCGGGCGTGCATAAACAATCTCACAGGCAGAGCCCTTCTCACCACCAGCCAAGCCATGTCTTGGTGCTTGTTGGAAAGTTCTGGCGATGAGGCATTCTGCCAAATGGCTTTGACAGTCTGCTCAGGAAACCACTCAACAGGATCCACCCTCTCCTTTTCCCGAAGAGTCTCAAGGACACTACGTGCTGACCACTTCCTGATGGACTTGTGGTCAAAGGTGTTTTTCTTCAAAAATTTCTCCATGAAGGACAGGTGATATGGAACGGTCCAACTACTCAGAGCGTTCCGCGGCAGCGAGGCCAGGCCCATCCTTCTCAACACCAGGGACAGGTAGAACCTCAGTACATAGTGACACTTGGTGTTTACGTACCGGGGATCCACGCACAGCTTGATGCAGCCACACACAAAGGTGGCCATCAGGGTGAGGGTGGCATTGGGAGTGTTTTTTTCCCCATTGCACCGGTCTTTGTACATTGTGTCTCTTCGGACCCGGTCCATCTTTGATCTCCACATGAAGTGGAAGATGGCCCGGGTGACTGCGGCGGCACAGATTCTGGGGATAGGCCAGACCTGTGCCACATATAACAATACTGAGAGTACCTCACACCTGATGACCAGGTTTTTTCCCGCAATGGAGAGCGACCATTGCTCCCATCTGCATAGTTTCTGTCTCATCTTCCTGATCCGCTCTTCCCAGGTCTTGGCGCACGCCCCAGCCCCCCCCCGAACTAAATACCCAACACCTTCAGGTGGTCAGTCCTGACAGTGAAGGGAATATAGGATTGGTCGGCCCAGTTCCCAAAGAGCATGGGCTTGCTCTTGCCTCAGTTTACCTTGGCCCCCCGAGGCCCGTTCGAACTGGTCACAGATGCACAGGAGTCTGTGCACGGACAGCAGATCCAAGCAGAAAACGGCGATGTCATCCATGTACAGGGAGGCCTTAACCTGTAGGCCCCCGCTGCTAGGAATAGTTGCCCCTCTCAGGCTCGCATCCTTCCTGATGGATTCGGCAAATGGCTCTATGCAACCCACAAACAAGGCAGGAGAGAGTGGGCAGCCCTGCCTGACTCCAGATGTTACAGGGAAGCTATCTGATTCCCACCCATTGATTGAGACTGCACTGACAATGTTGGTGGAGAGCAGTCTGATCCAATTTCCGATTCCCTCCCCAAAGCCCATTTTGGAGAGGACATCTCTCATATATGTATGCGATATCCTGTCAAAGGCTTTCTCCTGGTCCAGGCTGATGAGGCAGGTGTCCACCCCCCTATCCTGCACGTAGGCGATCATATCCCTGAGGAGTGTAAGACTCTCAGAGATCTTCCTGCCCGGTACAGCACAGGTTTGGTCGGAGTGGATCACCGATCCCAGAGCAGACCTGACCCGGTTGGCAATGACCTTTGACAAGATTTTATAGTCTGTGTTTAACAGTGAGATCGGTCTCCAATTTCTAATTTCGTCCCTCTCCCCCTTCTGCTTGTAGATGAGGGTGATGATGCCTTTCCTCATGGATTCACTCATGGTAGCTGCCCGAAGCATACTGAGATACACCTCCAGCGGGTCCTGGCCAATCAAGTCCCAAAGAGTGGAATAGATCTCGACCGGTAAGCCGTTGCTTCCGGGAGTTTTATTCTTTTCAAAGGACTCGAGGGCCCTGGTCAAGCAACTATAGCTCGGGTGCTCGTTGTAGTTCTGTTCGCCGGGCTGGGAGTTTTTCTTGCAAACGTTTCGTCCCCTTTCTAGGTGACATCTTCAGTGCTTGGGAGCCTCCTGTGAAGCGCTTCTGTGCTGATTCCTCCGGCATTTATACTGGTTTGAATCTGCCGCTACCGGTTGTCAGTAGCTGTTCGCTGCAGTGGCCGGTATATAGGGTCTAGGTCGATGTGTCTGTTGATCGAATTCGTGGATGAGTGCCATGCTTCTAGGAATTCCCTGGCTGTTCTCTGTTTGGCCTGTCCTATAATGGTAGTGTTGTCCCAATCGAATTCATGTTGTTTGTCATCTGTGTGTATGGCCACTAGGGATAGCTGGTCGTGTCATTTCGTGGACAGTTGGTGTTCTGTCATGAACTGACAGCCAGACTGCTGCGACCACTAGGACTCATAACAGCACACAAACCAACAGCCACTCTCAGACAACAACTCACCAGGACAAAGGACCCAATACCCAGCATGAGCAAAACCAACGTGGTTTACAAAATCTCATGCAAGGACTGCACAAAACACTACATAGGACAAACAGGAAGACAGCTAACAACCCGCATCCATGAACACCAACTGTCCATGAAACGACACGACCAGCTATCCCTAGTAGCCATGCACTCAGATGACAAACAACATGAATTCGATTGGGACAACACCACCATTATAGGACAGGCCAAACAGAGAACAGCCAGGGAATTCCTAGAAGCATGGCACTCATCCACGAATTCAATCAACAGACACATCGACCTAGACCCTATATACCGGCCACTGCAGCGGACAGCTACTGACAACCGGAAGCAGCAGATTCAAACCAGTATAAATGCCGGAGGAATCAGCACAGAAGCGCTTCACAGGAGGCTCCCAAGCACTGAAGATGTCACCTAGAAAGGGACGAAACGTTTGCAAGAAAAACTCCCAGCTCGGCGAACAGAACTACAACAAGCAACTATAGCTTACGACTAACCTGCTCACTGATGCTCAGGTTAGGTTTCACCAGGGCCACTCAGGTCCTGACCTCATTACAGCCGTGGTTCTAACATGAACATGGGCAGCTCAGTGGCTTGGTGGTTAGCACTGCTGCCTCACAATTCCAGGAACCCAGATTCGATTCCACCCTGTGTGAACTTTGACCATTCACCTCTCACTGGGTTGGTTTCCTCCAGGAGCTCCAGTTTCTTCCCACAGTCCAAAGATGTGCATATTAGGTGGATTAGCCATGCTAGATTGCTCATAGCGTCCAAGGATGTGCAGGCTAGGTGAGTTAGCCATGGGAAATGTGGGGTCACAGGGGGATGGGTCTGGGTGGCATGCTCTTTGGAGGGTGAGTGTGGACTCAGTGAGACAAATGGGAAATGAGGAAGGGTACAGGAGCTGAAACACTAACCCTAATCTCTCTCCACGTATGCTGCCAGACCTGCTGATTTTTTCCAGCAATTTCTGTTTTTGTTTCTGATTTCCAACACCCATAGTTCTTTTCATTTGTATTTAACCTAAAATATGATAATGGGTCTAGGAGTGTGAGAATGAGTTACTGTGCTAAAAGCAACAAGTGTCATAGCAGGGCCAGAGTGTGCAGTGGGTAAAAAAAATCTTCCAAGGATAGAATCAAGATCTAAAGATTGAACTTGATGTTGGTGATTGTAATGCGGCCAGCCAGCTGAAATTCATAGAAGATGAGTTCCCTGTTTGGGGCGATTAATCTGGTCCAATCAGGGAGTCCAGGCTGACAGGTAAAAAAGGGTGAGTCTCAGAGATGCTGACATTCTGTATGAGGCTGGGCAACAGGCAGTGACTAGATTAGATTCCCCAGAACATGGAGACAGGCCCTTCAGCCCAACAAGTCCACACCGATCCTCCGAAGAGTAACCCACCCAGATTCATTCCCCTGCCCTATATTTACCCCTGTCTAATGCACCTACCATTATGGGCAATTTAGCATGGCCAATTCACTTGATGTGTAAATAAAGGTAGGTTTAATGATGGAATATTGGCGTCTGTGGATTTATTTCAAGTCCAAGAAGTGGAAAATGAGATGTTTTTCTTCCAGCTTGTGCTGAGGCTTGCTGGAACAGTGAGACAGAGATGTTGGCGTGGAAGCATGGTGGTGTGACAATAGACAATAGGTGCAGGAGTAGGCCATTACTACTATCCAGATGTGCCGTAATTTCATCCTTTATAGTGGTCTCCAGCATCTTTCCCATCACTGAGGTCAGACTAACTGGTCTATAATTTCCTGCTTTCTGTTTCGCTCCTTACTTAAAAAGTGGTACAACATTAGCCACCCTCCAATCCTCAGGAACCGACACCAATCTATCGAACTCTGGAAAATAATCACCAACGCATCCACGATTTCCCGAGTCACCTCCTTCAGTACCATCAGGCCCCGGAGACTTATCAACCTTCAGACCTAACAGTCTCTCCACACCAAATCCTGGCAAATATAGATTCCCTTAAGTTCAGGTCCTTCAGCCACTGTTACCTCAGGGAGATTGCTTGTGTCTTCCCCAGTGAACACAGATCTGAAGTACCAATTTAATTCTTCTGCCATTTCTTTGTTCCCCGTAATATATTCCCCTGTTTCTGTCTTCAAGGGCCCAATTTTAGTCCTAACCATTTTTTTGCCTTGCACGTACTTAAAAAAGCTTTTACTATCCTCCTTTATATTATTGGCTAGATTACCTTCGTACCTCATTTTTCCTCTGCGTATTTCCTTTTTAGTAATCCTATGTTGCTGTTTAAAAGCTTCCCAGTCCTCAGTTTTCCCACTTATCTTTGCTATGTTATACTTTTTTTCTTTTAACTTTATATGTTTCTTAACTTCCCTCATCAGCTACGGCCACCCATGCCTCCTCCTGGGATCTTTCTTCCTTTTAGGAATGAACTGATCCTGCAACTTCTGCATGATACACAGAAATATCCACCATTGTTCCTCCATGGTCATCCCTGTTAAGGTATTGCACCATTGAACTTTGGCCAGCTCCTCCCTCATAGTTCCATAGTTCCCTTTATTCAACAGAAGTACTGTCACTTCCGACTGTACCCTCTCCCTCTCAAATTGCAGATTGAAGCTTAATGTATTATGGTCACTACTTCCCAATGGCTCCTTCACTTCGAGGTCTCTGACCAATTCTGGTTTGCTACACAATACCAGATCCAGAATTGCCTTCTCCCTGGTCGGCTCCAGCACTAGCTGCTCTAAGAATCCATCTCTGAGGCACTCCACAAAGTCTCTTTCTTGAGGTCCAATACCATCCTGATTCTCCCAGTCTACCTGCATGTTAAAATCCCCCATAACAACTGTAGTAACATCTTTGCGACAGGCCAATTTCAGCTCCTGATTCATCTTACATCCGACATCCAGACTACTGTTTGGGGGCCTGTAGATGACTCCCAAGAGGGTCTTTTTACCCTTAGTATTTCGCAGCTCTATCCACGTTGACTCAACATCCACTAATTCTAGGTCCCCCCGCGCAAGGGACTGAATATCCTCCCTTACCAACAAGGCCACCCCACCTCCTCTGCCCGTCCGTCTGTCCTTACGATAGCACGTGTAGCCTTGAATATTCATTTCCCAGGCCCTGTCCACTTGAAGCCACGTCTCAGTTATCCCCACAATATCGTATCTGCCAATTTCCAAAAGAGCCTCAAGCTCATCCATCTTATGTCTAATGCTTCGTGCGTTCATATATAGTATTTTTAATTTGTTACTGCTCTCACCCTTCCCATCAACCCCAATTTCACTCAACCTTACAGCATGATCCCTTTCCGAGTTTTCTGCCTCATTGATACAGTTGTCTTTCTTGAATTCTCTTGTTCTAACTTTCCCTTCAACTTCCTTTACAAACATCCAGTTTGTCCCCTCCCCCACCCCGCTACTTAGTTTAAATGTAGCAGTGTTGCAGTAGAAAACCTGCTTGCCAGAATGCTGGTCCCGAACCTATTAAGGTGCAAACTGTCTCTCTTGTGGAATTTATGCTTACCACAAAATATACCCCAGTGATCCAAGAACTTAAATCCTTGCTTCCTGCACCAGTTCCCCAACCACACGTTCAAGTCCATTATCTCCCTGTTTCTGGCCACACCAGCCCGAGGAACTGGAAGCAAACCGGAGATAACCACCTTGGATGTCCTGCTTTTTAGCCTTCTTCCTAGTTCTCCCGCTGTAGTTATGTTCCTCCTCTTCTTCCCGACATCATTTGTGCCGACATGTACCACCACCTCTGGCTCTTCACCCTCGCCCTTGAGGATTTCCCGCACTCTGTCTGCAATGTCTTTCACCCTGGCACCAGGAAAGCAACACACCATCCTTAAATCCCGTCTGCTGCCACAAAAACCCCGGTCAGTTCCTCTCACTATGGAGTCCCCACGGCTCTGTGCGATGTCCGACTCTTCCACTCTGCCTCTGCGCCAAGTTTTGATTGACAGATCTGGCCGCCTTGCGAACTGGCAGTGTCATCAGTCTCTACTGTTTCCAAAAGCTTCAACTTGTTCCTGGCAGGTACTTCTCCCGGGGCCTCTTGCACCTGTCTCCTCTCTGCCTTCCTCATCGTCTGCTCTCTTCTGCTCTCTTCTGGTATGATTGGTGTAATAACCTGGTCTTGTCCAGAAAGATCCCGTTCTCTCGGATGAGTCAGTGTGGCAGGCATCTGGAAGCTCATTATTATGGACACTGCATCAGTGTTCTGCAAAACGGTCACCCAGGCTGCACTTCATCTCCCCAGTAGAGAGGAGGCCACATGGTGAGTAGCGAATACAATAGTCTGGATTGAGTGAAATAAAGGTAAATCAGTGTTTCACCTGGAAGGTGTGTCTGGGGCCTCGGATAGTGAGGAGAGAGACAAGCAGGCAGATATTACACCTTTTGTGATTGCTGGGGAAGGTGCTGTGAGGGTATGGGGAGATGTTGGGAGCGGGGAAGGAATAGATTAAGGTGTCCCGGAGGCTACAGTCTGTGTGGAATGCTGATAAGGGAGGAGAGGGAATATGTGTCTGGTATGGCATCACATTGGATGCAACGGAAATGGCGGCTAATTGCCCTTTAGCTGAGGATTCTGGTGGGTGAGGACCAGGTGGACTCTATAGCTGTTGTGGGCATAATCAGAATTGATAGCAGCAAGGGAAAAGTGGTATTTATGGTGAAGCCAAAGTGGGTTGGGAGCAGTAGAAGAGGAGATGTGAGTGTGTAGATGGAGAGGTAACAAGGACACTGTGTATAGCAGGCCAGGACAGAAGAAAAGCTGAATAAGTTGTTGTGGGAGGGAAGGGAAGGGGTGAGGGCAAAAGTGTGAGAGATGTTCAGACCTGGCTCAGGGCCCTGTCAACCATGGTAGCAGGGAATCATTGGTCGAGAAAAATGCTAGATATCTCTGAATCCCACCCCATGCGGAAAGTGACATCGTCAGAACAGATGTGACAGAAACGGAGAGACTGGGAGAATAAGATAAAGCCCTTACAGGAAGCAGGGTGTGAGAATGAATAGTCAAGGTAACTGTGGGAGTCAGTTGGTTTGTAATGGATATTGGTGGCCAGCCTATCCCCAGAAATGAAAGCAGGAATATCAAGGAGTGGAAGGGAGGAGTCAGAGATGGACCAGGTGAAGGTGAGGCCAGGATGGAATTGGAAGCGAAATTGATAAAACTTTTCCAGTTCAGATCGTAAGAGGGAAGCAGTACCAGTGATATCATTGATGTACCAGAGAGAGAGTCGGACTGGAATAAGGAGTGTTCCACAAACCCCACAAAGAGATAGGTGTAACTGGGGCCCATGCAGATACCCCAGGCCACCCCTTTGACCACAAGAAAGTGAGTGGAGTTTAAATGAGAAGCTGTTCAAAGTGAGGACAAGCTCAGCCCAGGCAGATCTCCAGGACAGCTCTGCAGGAATTCCTCATGGTCGTTCCCTAGGCCCACCCATCTTCAGCTGGTTCATCAATGACCTGCCCTCCATCATGAAGCAGAGAGTGGGGATAAATGGGTCCTTCTCAGGATGCCAGCTGGTGACAAGTGGTGTTCCGCAAGGCTCAGTGTTGGCACCACAACTTTTCACTTTATACCTTAACGATGAAGATGAAGGAACTGAGGGCATTCTAGCTAAGTTTGCAGATGATACAAAGATAGGTAGAGGGAAAGGTGGCATTGAGGAGATGGGGAGGCTGCAGAAGGATTTGGGCAGGTTAGGAAAATGGGCAAATAAATGGCAGATTGAGTACAACGTGGGAAAGTGTGAAGTCATGCACTGTGCTGGGAAGAACAGAGACATGGACTATTTTCTAAATGGGGAGAAAATTCAGAAATCTGAAGGGCAAAGAACTTGGGAGTTCTAGTCCAGGATTCTCTCAGGGTAAATTTGCAAGTTGAGTCAGTGGCTAGGAAGGCAAATGCAATGATGGCATTTATTTTGAGAGGACTTGAATATAAAAGCAGGGATGTATTTCTGAGGCTGTATAAGGCTCTGGTCAGACCACATTTGGAGTATTGTGTGCAGTTTTGGGCCCCATATCTCAGGAAGGATGGAGTGTGTTCAGGGAAGGTTCATGAAAGTGGTCCCAGGAATGAAAAGCTTAACATATGAGGAAAGTTTGAGGATTCTGGGTCTATACTCGATGGAGTTTAGAAGGATGAGGGGGGGATCCAATTGAAACATACAGAATACTGAATGGCCTGGACAGAGTAGATGTTGAGAAGATGTTTCCATTGGTAGGAGAGACTAGGACCTAAGGGCACAGCCTTAGAGTAAAGGGAAGACCTTTTAAATCGGAGATAGGAGAAACTTCTTCAGCCAGAGAGCAGTGAATCTATGGAATTCATTGCCACAGAAGGCTGTGGAGGCCAGGTCATTCAGTATATTTAAGAATGAGATAGATAGAATTTTGATATCAAGGATTGCAGGGAGAAAGCAGGAGAATGAGGTTGAGAAAGTTATCAGCCATAATTAAATGGTGGAGCAGACTCAATCGGCTGAATGGCCTAATTTCTGCTCCTATACCTTATGCTGTTATGAGTACAGAAGTGGGAATTTTCACTGAATGCAGTATGTTCAGATACTGTGACTCCTCAGACACTGAAGCTGTCCATGTCCAAATGTATTAAAACCTAAATGATATCCAGCTTTGGACTGACAATTAGCAATCACCCCTTGACATTCACCGGTATTGCAATCTAACAGATTGGGAATAACCACTGACCTGACACTGAATTGGACTGTCTGCTATGTGAATATGAGAACAGGTTAGAGGCTTTGCTCATACATAAAATAACACATGAATGCAAACACAAAAGCACTCATACACTCACATACTCACATGTACGTGCACACTCACATACACATGTGGACACACTCATATTCCCACCGACCCACAATCATAGGATTGAATTTTCATCTGCTAGATAGGTATCAGGAGATGGGGAAATTTCTTGATGTGCATTCTTGGTTGAGAGCTGAACAATCCATGAGAGTGTTGAAACGGCGGATCCCCAGGGGAAACATTGTTTCACTGACAGCTCAGGCTTTCTGACTTCACCTGTCTACTGCACAATGCTTACTTGCATAGATTTTATATTTCTGCTGTTGATACTTTGAGTCAAAAAGTGTGGTGCTAGAAAAAACACAGCAGGTCAGGCAGCATCCGAGTAGCAGGAGAGTCGACATTTTGGGCAATACCCCTTCAGTGTTCCTAATAAAGGATTAGTGCCCAAAACACTGATTCCTTCCCAGCACCACGTTTTTCGACTCTGACTCTCCAGCACCTACATTCCTCACTTTCTCCTATTGACACTTTGGTTTTGACACTTTCAAAGGTTTGAATAATTAACACCAGTTGGCTTCTCATTGATCGAAAGTAACAAATAACTTTTTAAAGCTTTGTTTGACTCGTCATTATCAGATTAATTGTTTAATTAACCCTGAAATACCATAAAAGGTACAAGTTCCTGCCCCTCTTCCGCGGTTACGTTAGAGCCCGGTCGTCTCTGGAGAATGAGCACGCAGTGTCCACCAACACCCTGGAGTTGTTCAGGGAGAGGTGGGCGTCGCAGGGAGTGGAGTGCATTATTTCCCCCTCCAACTCTATTTTGATTTAATCCCTGACCCCCCCCCCTTCACTGTTTGATCACACAGCATTGCCCTTTGATGTGAAGGGCACTGCTTGTCACTGGCCACTCGGGTGTTTCCTTTCTTCCTGGTGGTGAATAAAGATTCGTGCACCTTGTGTCTTCCACTGTGTCTCTCACCCGCACACACACAACATGGGTGCTGGGGAAAATATAAGCACTAGGGTGGCGATAGTTAGGCGATAGGGTGGGGGTTAAAAAATCAAAAAGTAAAAAAAAATTAAAGGTACAAGTTATAGCTGATAAACTGTGAGAACTTAGCAGGCAGATAGGAAGGAGAAACACAGGAAAAAGACAATTTGTCGGAGTAGATCGGAAATTGTTGGAGCTGTGTGCTGAAAGGTACCCAGATCCTGAGGGACTTCCTGTTAGGATCTTTAAAGAAGTAGCCAGTGAGACAGTGATACATTGGTTTGAGTATTCCGAAGTTCCCTTGAATCATAGACAGTCCCATTAGAGTGGAAGGTAGGGAATATAAAGCTCTGAGTCAAAACAAAAAGACAGAAATCTGGAAACTAGAGTCTTAAAATCTGGTTTCCGAATTTGCTGACATCACAGAGCTAGCCAAGAACATAGATTGTGGCAAGGATGAAGGGAGGTTACTTGAAGATATTCATCGACCAAGTGGGTGAACAAAGATGTGACAAATGGAGTCTATGATGTGGGGAAATGTGAAATTATCCAGGAAGAATAATAAAGAAGCATATAATCTACATGCTGAGCGATTTCAGAGCTCTGAGATGCAGAGGGATCTGGGGTGTCTTTGTGCATGAAAAGCAAAAGGTTATGATGCAAGTACAGCAAGTAATTAGGAAGACTAATAGAAAGTTATAGTTTAGTGTGAGGGCAATTCAATTTGCAGGGAGGTTATGCTTCATTTATAGAGGGCACTGCTGAGACAGCATCTGGAGCACTGCACACAGTATTGGTAACCTTGTTTAATTAAGGACGTAAATGCATTGAAGGCAGTTCAGAGAAGGTTTACCAGACTGTACCAGGAATGGGCAAGTTCTCTCATGAGGAAGGTTAAACAGCCTTGCCTCACATTCAATGGAGTTTAGAAGAGCAAAAGGTGACTTGTTTGAAATGTTTAAAATCCCAAGGGATCTTGAAAGGATAAACATGGAAAGATGGTTCCCCTTATGGCAAATCTAGAACGAGGGGGGGTCACTGTTTCAAAGTCAGAGGGCTTGCCCATTTCAGACAGAAGGGGAAGGTCACGAATCTTTGGAATTCTCTTCCTGAAAAGGTGGTGGAGGGCATCAGATAAGTCATGAACTCATTGAACATCTGAATAGATCCGATGCTCTAATCTCTTATGATAAGCATCCTTGAATATTCTTAAGGCAGAGGTAGATTAATCCTTGGTAAACAAGGTGGTGGTGGGTGAGGGGTGGGAGAAGGAGATGTAAAGATTATCACGGGTAAGCGGGAATGTGGGTTTGAAGTTGCACTCCAATCCAATCTTACTGAGTGGCTCAAGGAATCAAATAGCCTACTCCTGCTCCGGATCTGTGTTCAGGAATAGAGATACCTTACTGCAATGGGGAAGAGCTTCTTGTGCACAGTGACTCAGTGGTTAGCATTGCTGCCTCACAGCACCAGGGACCCGGGTTCAATTCCCGCCTCGGGCAACTGTCTGTGTGGAGTTTGCACATTCTCCCCGTGTCTGTGTGGGTTTCCTCCCACAGTCCAAAGATGTGCATGTTAGGTGAATTAGCCATTCTAAATTGCCCGTAGTGTTAGGTGGATTAGTCAGGGGTAAATGTAGGGGAATGGATCTGGGTGGGTCACTCTTTGGCGGGTGGATGTGGACATGTTGGGCCGAAGGGCCTGTTTCCACACTGTAGAGAATCTAATCTCAATCTAAACATGTGCTGTTCTGGTCTCCTTACTTAAGGAAAGACAGAAGTGCAGCCAAACTACTTCCTGGGATGGAGAGGTTGTCTTGCCAGGAAAGGTTAAATAGACTGGGTTGATATTCTAGGCCTGTATTCTTCTGTTGAAGAATGAGGTGATTTCATTCAAAAATACACCACTGTTACAGCATTCAACAGAATAAATGCAGAAAGAATGATTCCTCCTGTTTGTGGGGTCTTGATTCAGGGGACACTGTCTCAGAACAAGGGGCAAAGTGGTTTACAAATGAGATGAAGAGAAATTTCTTCATTCTGAGGGTGAGGAACTTTTGGATTTCTCTACCCTGGAGGGCTATGGAGGCTTCCCCATGGAGTAAGGGTGATAAATAGCTGGGTAATGAACGCATGAAGCAATATGAACGTAAGTGCAAGAATTATGATGTTGATATAGAAATATAGAAACACTGAAACATGGAAAATATTGGCAGGAGTTGGCCGTTCAGCCCTTCAAGCCTGCTCCTCCATTCAATATGACTATGGCTAATGATGCAACACAGTAGCCTGTTCCCACTATCCCCCCTTACCCTTTGATCCCTTCAGCCCTGAGACCTCCTTCTTGAGAGGATTTAATGTTTTGGCCTCAACTGCATTCCTTGGTAGATAATTCCACAGGCTCCCCACTCTCTGGGTGAAGATATTTCTCCCCATCTCAGTCTAAATGGCATACCCCATATCCTTAGACTGTGACCCCTGGTTCTAGACTTTCCGGTCATCAGGAATGCCCTTCCTGTGTTTACCCCATCTAATCTTGCGGAATTTTGTAGATTTAAAAGATCAGCCTCAGTCTCATTGAACTGGAGAGCAGGGCACAGAAGGCTGAATGGCCTACTTTGTTCCTATTTCTGATGTTTATTTGCTCCATATATTGTAGGCTGTGCAAAAAGGCAATGAAGTGCCATAGCTTGGCTTGGGGGTGGGGGTGGGAGGGGGGTGGGGGGGCTGGTGGGGTGCATTAGGAGCCAAGGGAGTATTGGAGGGGGCATAGTCTGGTGAGGAAAGCCTGTGGAGAAAGTGAGGACTGCAGATGCTGGAGACCAGAGTTGAAAAATGTGATGCTAGAAAAACACAGCAGGCCAGGCAGCATCCGAGGAGCAGGAGAATCGACTTTTCGGGCATAAGCCCTTCTTCAGGGCTTATGAAGAAGGGCTTATGCCCGAAACGTCGATTCTCCTGCTCCTCCGATGCTGCCTGGCCTGCTGTGTTTTTCCAGCATCACATTTTTCAACTGAGGAAAGCCTGTGGGCTGGGTGGAAGCATAGAATGGCATGGAGTGTGGGCGGTGCATTTGAAGAGGAACTTTTGAACTCACCTTTCAAGATATTCCCTCATCCAAGCTCTGGTTCATGACAGGTCAGGGATTCTGCAGATCATAAGTAAAGGAAGAGTATGTAGGTTAGTCCTGGTTGTAGAGTATGATAGAAAGCTGCCACAACATTGAGGGCCGAAGGGCCTGTACTGTGCTGTATTGCTCTATGTTCTATGACTCTTTGAAAAGCTGGCCCAACCACAGGCATTGCCAGGACATGCCCATTTCTGCAAAGGAGCTGACCAAGGCAGGAATACCAGATGAATATTCGTGACCTAAAAGGCAATCTTGAAAATTAGAAACCTTGGGAACGGGCTTGGGAATTCCAGTGTTGGGACCAAACAGCCATTTTAAAAATGTTCCTAAGTCATTGAAAATCCCAAATTGCACTCGCATTGTTTCATATACAAGCACTGATACACAGAAACACATGCACACAAATATCTGCAAACTCACATAGATCTGCATTCAGACTTATGCGGCCACATTGGCAGTGAATAATCAGTGTAATTATACTGGCATTTTAAAATAAATAAATTCTCTGAATTTATGACTGAAACAGTCATCTTTAAACAGGAATCACAATGTATAGGAAGAACCGATGAGAGAAAGTGTCTCAGTGGAATTTTGCTGATTGATTTCCCTTTCGGTTGTGGAACCTTGAAAGGATGTAACATTAAGGAGTGAGTGAAAGGCAGATGATTCTCTTTCCCTCGGTTTCCAGTGTTTGTGATATTAATAATGTATTGTCTGAAATGTGATGAAGTAGTTTTCTCATTGTGTTTGTTTTACCGCAGTGGATTCCCATCAATATCAATTACCAGAACAAATGAGAGTTTCCTTGCTGGATTATTGTTACTTTTAGCATTTTAAAAATTAATTTATTTGCAGTTTAGAAAACAGTATCCCTGAATGCCAAGCCGAACGTAACTCGCTTATCTTAAAATTGGCCAGCTGAAAATTACAATACATATTTATAGAAAGAATGTCATAAGCTCATTTTAGTGGCTGCTTGCAGTTTCATTGTGTTATTGATTAATCTCTGAGATTGTTACATTGTTTTGATAGACCAGTTGGTTCCTATGGTTTCAAATTCAGGCCATATTTGTTTCAAGTTCGGATCAAAGAACATTGGAGGGAAACCACTGAAATGGCTCCAATTGACATTGCTTTCAAGACAGCTGTCTTTAACAGTTTCAGGCATTGTCAGGTTCCATCTCATCATCGTCAAAAAGAGTGGTGCTGGAAAAGCACAGCAGGTCAGGCAGCATCCGAGGAGCAGGAGAGTCAACGTTTCAGGCATATGCACCCCATCTGGAATGTGTGTGTATATGTATGGCGGGGGGGTGTGTGTGTGTGTGGTGGAGGTGGGGAGGCGGGGGTGAGAGATAAATAGGAGGGTGGGAATTGAGAGATAAATAGGAGGGTGAGAATGAGTAGCTAGGAAGGCGATAGGTATGTGCAGGTTGAGGGTGATAGTGATAGGTTGGAGGGGAGGGTGCAGCGGATAGATGGGAAAGAAGATAGGTAGGACAGTTCAACAGGGCGATGCCAGGCTGGAGGGCTGGATCCCCCCCCCCACCTCATCCCAGATCCAACTCCCCAACTCGGCAGTGTCTTCTTAAACTGTCCTACCTAGCCATTTTCCTTCCCACCTAACTGCTCCACCCTCTCCTCCAACCTTCCACTATCACCCTCAACCTGCATCTACCTATTGCCTTCCCAGCTACCTCACCCCCACCCCCAACTCTCTCATTCCCCACCCCCCCCACCACACGCCACCACACTCCAGATGAGGGGCGTATGCCTGAACCATTGACTCTCCTGCTTCTCGGATGCTGCCTGACCTGCTCTTTTCCAGCACCACACTTTTAGACTCTGATTTCCAGCATCTGTAGTCCTCACTTTCTCTCCTTCTCCTAATATCCCTACAGTGCAGAAAGAAGCCATTTGGCCCATCAAGTCTGCATCAACACTCTGAAGAGCATCACACTGAGACTAGGCCCCTTTCCTGTCCCTGTAACCCTGCATTTCCCATGGCTTATCCACCTAGCCTGCTCATCTCTGGGCGCTATGGGCAATTTACCATGACCAATCCACCTAATCTGCACATCTTTGGACTGTGGGAGAAAACTGGAGCACCTGGAGAAAACCCATGCAGACACGGGGAAAATGTGCAAACTCCACACAGACAGTTACTTGAGGCTGGAATTGAATCTGGGTCCCTGGCGCTGTGAGGCAGCAATGCTAACCATTGAGTCCATCTGTTTAACCTATTTTGGTTTGAGGATTGTATATTGTATACTTATTTGTAGCTGGAAGAAAATATTCACTTAGTGATGTTGTAACAATCATTTAACAAAGCAGAAGAGTTGGGTCATCGTAACATGAGGTACAGACTTTTAATTCACGCATATATGGCTCTCAGATTTGAAACGTTCTAAATATACCTAGAATCCACAGACCAGAGCTGAAATTATTCTTTTTCTGAGATCACTTTTTGAGATATTTCTGGTGGTTACCTTTTGGTTTTCAGGGACTCCTTTTATTTTGTCAGGAACACTTTCATTAAAAGGTGTCATCACATTATCTTCTGCATTTGGTTGAATTTTTTTGCAGATTTCCACCTTTGAGTAGATGATCAAGCACAAATACGAAAGATTGTCTACGCACATATCTTATTAAATCCCACAATTAACTATTAATGGAATGAATTCCAAGCATTTTCTCAGGTTAAGTTTAAATTAAACATAATTTGTTCAGATCAAACAGCCTCATACATGTTGGTAGTCAGTGCCTTATTTGTCCCCTCATACATATGTCTTCCAAACATCTGGGTAGCTCAATGGTTAGCACTGCTACCGCTCAGGTTTGATTCCACCTTTGGGCAGCTGTCCGTGTGGAGTTTGCACATTCTCCCAGTGTCTGCGTGCGTTTCCTCCAGGTGCTCTAGTTCCCTCCCACAGTCCAAAGTTGTTCAGGTTAGGTGGATAGGCAATGCTAAATTGGCCATTTTATCCAGGGATATTCAAGCTGGTTGGATTAACGATGGGAATTGTGGGAATAGAGTAGAGGACTGGGGATGCTTTTCAGAGGGTTGGTGAAGACTTGATGGGCCGAATGGCCTGCTTTCATTCTGTAGGGATTCTTTGATTCTATCCCATCACTTCCCCTCACTCACTCAGTCAGTAGCCACAAAATTCCCAGTCAATCCCTCCATCCCTTTTGCACTCGAAATATAATCCATGTAGTATTGGACTTGACCATATTCTTATTTACTTAAGGAAAAATTCTGTGTAGTCATTTGTTGATGGTTAGGAACTGGTTAGATAATCAGAGACTGCAGTTTCCAAGTGTAACAGAGAATCAGTCCTTTCAGATCTCACGGCTATGTTGCATGAAATGAAAACGCAATTGCCAGAGGTCTACAAGAGATGTTTATAACTGTGTTTAAACCAGTCAGCTTTATTATCAGCTATGACCCAATTCTTCTCAGACATGGATCCTGATGATACAATCAGATTACCAAACTTCTGAGGAACATTCCTGACCCAAGCTAAAGGTTGACAAAGTTTTGATCTTTAACGTGTTGAAAGTGGCATGTTACTTCGCATCTTTCCGAACCTCAGCTCAGATGCTCCTGCTGCAGCTCAGGATATGGGTCAGTCTCACTGAGCATGTGGTCCTCCCCAGATCACTATCCAAGCACCACATTCCCCATCCCCAGGCACTCACTGCAGGCTAATGAGGGAGTCAGTTCTCAAGCTGCAAATCCCACAGGCAATGATGATATTCTGTTTATCCTTGGGGGATTGGATATCAGCCAAGACTCTGTATGAATGGCCCTGATTGTTTATGTATCCCTGGGTAGACAATTGATCTCCCAGACCATCCATGACCTCATCACCTCAGGGGATCTCCCATCCACCGCCTCCAACCTCATAGTCCCACAACCCCGCACCGCCCGTTTCTACCTCCTGCCCAAAATCCACAAACCTGCCTGCCCCGGCCGACCCATTGTCTCAGCCTGCTCCTGCCCCACCGAACTCATCTCCCAATACCTCGACACGGTCCTGTCCCCTTTAGTCCAAGAACTCCCCATCTACGTTCGGGACACCACCCACGCCCTCCACCTCCTCCAGGATTTTCGCTTCCCCGGTCCCCAACGCCTTATTTTCACTATGGACATCCAGTCCCTGTACACCTCCATCCCCCATCACGAAGGACTCAAAGCCCTCCGCTTCTTCCTTTCCCGCCGCACCAACCAGTACCCTTCCACTGACACCCTCCTTCGACTGACTGAACTGGTCCTCACCCTGAATAACTTCTCTTTTCAATCCTCCCACTTCCTCCAAACTAAAGGAGTTGCCATGGGCACCCGCATGGGCCCCAGCTATGCCTGCCTCTTCGTAGGATATGTGGAACAGTCCATCTTCCGCAACTACACTGGCACCACCCCCCACCTTTTCCTCCGCTACATCGATGACTGTATCGGCGCTGCCTCGTGCTCCCACGAGAAGGTTGAACAGTTCATCAACTTTGCTAACACCTTCCATCCCGACCTGAAATTCACCTGGACTGTCTCAGACTCCTCCCTCCCCTTCCTAGACCTTTCCATCTCTATCTCGTGCGACCGACTCAACACAGACATCTACTATAAACCAACTGACTCCCACAGCTACCTGGACTACACCTCCTCCCACCCTGCCCCCTGCAAAAACTCCATCCCATATTCCCAATTCCTTCGTCTCCGCCGCATCTGCTCCCAGGAGGACCAGTTCCAACACCGCACAGCCCAGATGGCCTCCTTCTTCAAGGACCGCAGATTCCCCCCAGACGTGATCGACGATGCCCTCCACCGCATCTCCTCCACTTCCCGCTCCTCCGCCCTTGAGCCCCGCTCCTCCAACCGCCACCAAAACAGAACCCCACTGGTTCTCACCTACCACCCCACCAACCTCCGCATACAACGTATCATCCGCCGTCATTTCCGCCACCTCCAAACGGACCCCACCACCAAGGATATATTTCCCTCCCCTCCCCTATCAGCGTTCCGCAAGGACCACTCCCTTCGTGACTCCCTCGTCAGATCCACGCCCCCCACCAACCCAACCTCCACCCCCGGCACCTTCCCCTGCAACCGCAGGAAAGGTAAAACTTGCGCCCACACCTCCACACTCACTTCCCTCCAAGGCCCCAAGGGATCCTTCCATATCCGCCACAAGTTCACCTGTACCTCCACACACATCATCTATTGCATCCGCTGCACCCGATGTGGCCTCCTCTATATTGGGGAGACAGGCCGCTTACGTGCGGAACACTTCAGAGAACACCTCAGGGACGCCCAGACCAACCAACCCAATCACCCCGTGGCTCAACACTTTAACTCTCCCTCCCACTCCACCGAGGACATGCAGGTCCTTGGACTCCTCCACCGGCAGAACATAACAACACGACGGCTGGAGGAGGAGCGCCTCATTTTCCGCCTGGGAACCCTCCAACCACAAGGTATGAATTCAGATTTCTCCAGTTTCCTCATTTCCCCTCCCCCCACCTTGTCTCAGTCGGTTCCCTCAACTCAGCACCGCCCTCCTAACCTGCAATCTCCTTACTGACCTCTCCGCCCCCACCCCACTCCGGCCTATCACCCTCACCTTGACCTCCTTCCACCTATCCCACCTCCATCGCCCCTCCCCCTAGTCCCTCCTCCCTACCTTTTATCTTAGCCTGCTTGGCTACTCTCTCTCATTCCTGATGAAGGGCTTATGCTCGAAACGTCGAATTCCCTATTCCTGAGATGCTGCCTAACCTGCTGTGCTTTAACCAGCAACACATTTTCAGCTGTGATCTCCAGCATCTGCAGACCTCATTTTTTACTAGACAATTGAGAGCCATAGTTTGGCATGGCATCCAGAAGGCAGCACAGCAGGCAGTGCAGCACTCCCTCGGTACTGCAGTGAAGAGTAAGCCAAAGTTGCATGCTCAATATTTGGAGAGGAACTCGAACACAAGACTGATTTACTGAGAAGCAGGATCTGCCACTGAGCCAGGATTGACAATGACAGATATACAAACCTGTGAAAAATCCCCGAATAGAGAAAGAGCTGCTGCCCCATTAAACCTGTCCTTAGATCATTGCAAAATGCTTCACAGCCAATGAACCACTTCTGAGACAAAGTCGCGGTTGTTTTGTGTACAAACATGGCAGATAGTTTGTGTCACCGTTGGTCAGTGGGTCTCAATGTTCATCTTGGTAACAGTGCCCTGAGGTAGTTTCTGTTTGCCCACATAGGCAACATTTCAGCTCAGCTGCGCCTCGGTACAGCACCAGATTGCAAATTGAATGGGAAATGTCATTCTGCCCTTTAGAAGCAGGCAGTGAGCAAGTGGGTCTGGGAATTGGGGCACTGTAGAATTTGGAAGGAACACAGAGGGATGGATTCCCATCAGCATGTTGGTGAGGGTGGTGCCCATCCTGTCTGGGCACTTTGCATCCCACATACTGTACCCTCGTTCAGTAAGGACCATCTGATCGGAAAGGAACCCCCTTCCCGATCTTCAGTGAGATATCCTGCTACCAAAGCCTGCATGACTGGCCTCCATGAGCCTTGCACACTTACCTCTCATCCAGGGCCTCCTCCTTTGTTGGTGGTCCAGGATGGCTGCAGTGCCAGCAGTGACCACCACTTCCTGGTGGCGCATATTACAGGATGCACAGTACAATGTCAAACTTTCCCCAGCCTCACTGGTGGAAGAGGGAAGGCCAGGACTGGAATGGTCAGCAAAGCGTGCTACCTCCTTCCTTAGGAAATGGCTTAATAAGAAATATAAGCAGGAATAGGCCATTCAGCTCATCAGGTTATTTCCACCATTCAATGAGATCATGAGTGCTCTAATAATCCTCAACTCCACTTTCCAACCTTTTTCCCATAACTAGCTCAAGATCACTGAATTTAAGGGACCAGCCTGCATTCTGAGGCATAGTAAATGCCCACTAAAACGCGTCGAGCTGGTATTGTTACTGGTGGATATTTGCTACCACTGGGCATGTTGGGATAACCCCATTGCCATGGTAACCTTCAGGGTTCCCCCATTCCCCAATGAGAGAAGCCAATGCTTCTTTAAAAGTAGCATTTTAGAGACGTTGAAAGTCTAGCTGACGCTTGATGTTGATGTCATAAAACTCAGTTTATCCAGTGACAGAATTGTAGAGCTGTGACAAGATGGAAATGAGATGACAAAAGATCTTGATCCCTACACAGTTTTCATGTTGGATTTGGAAGAGTTGGTGCTCTGTGTGAACCTTGAGGAACCTTTGAAGGTATCACCTTTTCAGGCTGAGATGCTGGGAAGAGCTGTAGCTGACCACAGCACAGTAAAGCTGTGCAGTATTGATAATAGTTACTCAGCACTGATCATACAGACTGCTTTCTTTGTGTAATTGTATCATTGGCTTCTGTGGAATTAATGGAGGACCTTATGGTGGCACAGTAGCTCAGTGGTTAGCACTACAGCATTACAGACCTGGATTCGGATGACTGTGTAGAGTTTACACATTCTCCCCATGTTGGCGTGGGTTTCCTCTGGGTGCTCTGGTTTCCTCCCACAGTGCAAAGATGTGCAGGTTAGGTGGAATGGCCATGCTAAATTGCCCAATGTCTAGGTATGTGCATTTTAAGTGGATTAATCATGGGAAATTCTGGGGTACAGGGATGGGGTGAGTCTGGGGGGATCTTCAGAGGATCAGTGTGGACTCGATGGGCTGAATAGTCTGCTTCCACACTGTAGGGATTCTATGAAGTTTCAGCCATCAGAGTAACAGGCTGGGACCTTATATGATCAAAGACGTGTTGGCTCCAGAGCAGCTTTTATTCTGCATACACTGGACATCGAACCTTGGAGGTTTCAGGATGTTAGTTGCAGGTAGTCTGACTCTGCAGTGACCACAAGTTGGTTCTTGGTTTTGCTTAGCATTTAATCCTGTCTTTTCATGGCTTGTGGGTTCCTTTCTCAGGCAATATGAAGCTGGTTATTAATTTCTTGCTGTCGGATGGAACCCATACAGATGTTCTGTGGTAAAAGCAGTGATAATCGCCCTTGGTCTAATGAGTGATGTTAAGAGTAAATTGAACAGTGTTGAAAAAAAAAATCTAGTTTTGCTTTGGTAATATGATAGCATTTTGGCTGCAAGATACAGAAAACGCAAGGCTAAATTTTGCCTGATTTGAACCATATCTTCAGCTGAATTTCCCTAGTTTAAAAACTCTTTAATAACATTGGGGATTCAGAGGAATGAAAGGGAAGTTGAACTATGAAGCATCCAAAGTTCAATAAGCAATAGTCATCCAGATTTGAATATTGTTGATATTAGTGAACAAATGTTTCATCTACTCATGTGACTATTTTTTATATGAATTCCATGAATCTTACAATTCATTTCATCTGTACCAGGATTTAATACTCCAGGACCTACGTTCCACCTACCAGCGTATTCTTCTTTTATATCCTGACCTTAAAGACTTTACAATATTTGGCAGCCCTGTGTATTTTTAAATAGTTACAATCTCAGCTGAGTTAACAGGCAAAAGAGAACTCACCTGCTCATTTCTTACAGAATCAACAATGTACACTCAAAGGTACATTCGATTCATTCACGCTCCCATCAACCGTTGATTCAGCTGTGGATCTTTCAATGACGAGGGGACAAGTCATTTGTTAACAGTGCATGTCACTCCCAATTAGAATTCAAGGCAATTGGCCATCAGTTGTTGCCTCCTGTGCTGCATTATTACAATGTTGTTCATGACTCTGGTTTCTCAACTGCTGGGAGGGACAAGTTATTGAACCCCCTGTCCCCAAGGAAGGAGCCATCAGAATTTAACATGGTTGCTGGTTGAACCTGCCCTGCCTCAGTCAGCGGTTCAGCCTTATCCCCTAGCCTCTCAGCTGTTTGTGTAGGGGCTCATTCAATGGTAACCCTGTGTCACAAACCAATTTCTTGTTTCAACAGCTGGGACACTTACAGTGAGCAGCATGGTGGGACAGAGGTATGTTTTCACGAATTAGTCATCAAGGATGAGGACTTTTAGTAAACTCATTCACCCAGCTTGATAGACGAACTGACAGACTTTGTTGATGCAATTCATGGCTGTTTGCGGTTACACAACTCATGTCAGATGTGAGCAACTTAATGAGTAGTTCCCATGATTTATGTAACTCAGGAGGAAGGCGGGTAGACAGACTTTAGTGCTGTGTTGGAATGATAAGTTTAAACAAAGTTTTCAAGACACCTAATTTGAACAAGAGCAGGGGAGTTCCCTGTGATGTCCCAGTTGTCGACCAACATCATTGCAAAAGTAATTACTCATTACCACAATTCTGCTTGTGGGAGCATGCTGTGTATAAACTGGCTGCCCTATTTCCTACATTACAAAAGTGATTGCAGTTGAGAAGCACCTTGTAAAAAGGGTCATATAAATGCAAGCTCCTTTCTTTCGTTCAAAAATAAAATAAATAGTGAAATTCCTTGGGACTCTTGTAACCTAGTGTGTTGCACACGACTACAGAAGCCGGATTTGGAATATTGCGAGAAGGTTGGAGCTCCATATCTAAGGAAGGATGTGCTGGCCTTGGAGGGGGCCAGAGGACGTGTACAAGAATAATCCCAGGGATAAAGGGATTGTCATGTGATGAGCAGTTGAGGACTCTGGATCTGTACTGGGTGGCATTTAGAAAGATGGGGGTGTGTGGATCTGATTAAAACTTACAGAGTACTGAGAGGCCTGCACAGAGTGAAGACGGAGAATATGTTTCCAGTAGTTGGGGAGATGAGGATACGCACTCAGGATGACCCTTTAGAATTGAGATGAGGAGGAATTCCTCCAGTCACAGGGCGGTGACTCTGTGGAACTCATTGCCCCAGAAGGCTCAGGAGTCCAAATCATTAAATCTTTTTAAGACAGACATAGATAGGTGCTTGATTAGTTAGGGCATCAAGGATGATGGGGGGAGGTCAGGAGAATGGGGTTGAGAAACATATCAGCCATTTGAATGGCACAGCAGACTCAGTGGGCCGAATGGCCTAATTCTGCTCCTACTTCTTATGGACTACTTAAATGTGTGTACAAAGAAGATCCATCCAGCAGTAGGGGGCATTAATTGGTGTGGAGATATATGTTCTGTGGCAAGCAATAAACAGTCTCCATCAAAGTGTTGAAGATTCAGTGAATTCATCACAAATACGCTTGGAGGTCCTGCCTCTGAAATCTGGCAGGGAGCAGGTTGCCCTCCCCTCAGTAGGTTTAGAGATCAAGAAGGAGTTCCAAAAGAGATCATGGCAGGCCAAGTTGAAATCCAAAGAAGCACCCCTACTCGCCATGGTCCAGGGAAAAAAAAATTAAGACAGATTTGTTCCTTTCAGACCACAGATGAGTAATCAGAGATGCCAGCCCCTGATGATGTCTTTGAAACTCATTGAATATCTTTGTGTGAGGATCCCATCATGCTAACCTCTCCTCCATCTAACTTGAGGGGGTTCTTCTGTAAATATATTGACTGGTCTTTAAGAGTTCCTCTGGGACACTGGTAGTATTCCTACCTCTGAGCGAGAAGTCCAAGGTTCAAGTGCCATCTTACGTGGAGCTATGCCATAATATGTCCAAACAAGTTAACTAGTAATAATGACACATTGGTCTTTGCGTCACAGAATCAACTCAATAAGAGCATAGAGTGGAGAGCCAGATGTAATTTAAAGTTTAAAGTTCCAGTCACCCAGATTGGGACATGGGGTGGTTAAATTCTCCAAATACTTTTCACCTCACCCCTGTCCAGTATTCACCAGGCAGTGGAAAGGTCCACATTCTTCCCTGATCTCAGTCAGATTTGAGGCATTTAGTCACAAGTTCCCATGATTTGTGTTCCTGAGGGGGTAGTTGGGAGCAGTAAGGTCAACAATCTGATTGTAAAAGGAAATGGCGCAATAAAACTTGTACATCTTTTTATTTTCAATCACTTTATTCTGTTACATGGTGTTCATGACTACTCATTTCAGCAAAGGTAAAATTATGTCTGATTGTTGTCCTCAAAAAATGTTCTCTGCACTCCATTATTTCAGTATTCAATAGTAGAGGATTTCCATGTGTGTTGACATGTGCTTATGTCTGCTTCCATCGCTGGATTTTCCTGGAGTAGGGCACCAGCCAATCGTCAGAGGCATTGAAGAACATCACTCTGCATCAAACATGGATGAGCAGAAGACAGTTACTCTTTTGCTGCCTGCTGTTGATGTATTGAAGAGATTTACAAGTTCATAATCAACAGTTTGACCACAGTACAAATGCATTTTCTGTGA
This sequence comes from Hemiscyllium ocellatum, assembly GCF_020745735.1. Taxonomy (NCBI): domain Eukaryota; kingdom Metazoa; phylum Chordata; class Chondrichthyes; order Orectolobiformes; family Hemiscylliidae; genus Hemiscyllium; species Hemiscyllium ocellatum. Next base: position 30,899,141 of record NC_083439.1, on the reverse strand, counting down.
TTGTCACCTAAAAAGGAACTCAAATCTGTCGCTTCAGGCTCAGAGGGAAGGACACTACCTACTGAGCTACAAAATCACCCAAGTGCATAATAATTAACTGCTGATCATCATCTACATGAGGATCCTGGGATTGTGTTCTTTAGAGTTTAGAAGGTTGAGGGGAGATCTAATAGAAACTTACAAGATAATGCATGGCTTAGAAAGGGTGGACGCTGGGAATTTGTTTCCATCAGGCAGGGATACTAGGACCCGTGGGCACAGCCTTGGAATTGGTGGGGGGGGGTCAACTTAAAATGGAAATGCGGAGACATTTCTTCAGCCAGAGACTGGTGGGCTTATGGAATTCATTGTCACGGAGTGCAGTGGAGGTCGGGATGTTAAATGTCTTCAAGGCAGAAATTGATAAATTCTTAATCTTGCAAGGAATTAAGGGATGCGGGGAGAGTGCAGGTAAGTGGAGTTGAAATGCCCATCAGCCATGATTGAATGGCGGAATGGACTCAATGGACTGAATGGCCTTACTTCCACTCCTATGTCTTATGGTCTTACATATTATGTGGGATCAGTCGACAGACTTCTGAGTCACAGCGTTCTGGTTCAAAGGGAATTAATGCTGCTTTGTTGGAGATGTTGTCTTTCAGATGAGATGTCAAAATGGTCTGTTTGTTCAGTTTAATATGAAATATCCCCTAGCCTTATTTTGATCAAAAGCGACGGTGTTCTTCCTGAAGTCCTGGCCAGTATTTATCCCTCAATCAGATCAATCAGAATCAAAATTCAGATTGTGTGGTTATTATTGCATTGTTGTTCATAAGAGCTTGCTGTGTGCCATTTGCTGCCCTACATTACAACAATGATTACACTTCAAAACTTCTGAAAGCACCTGGAGATTGTGAGAGATGCTATAGAAATGCAAGCCTTTCCTTTATTGGAGAGGCATTGTCTTACATTGTAAGTGAGTCAGGTCTGTTTGGGAATTTAGGAATGTTATCTGTTTTCACGCTTATTGGTTAAAGCATCCCATCCCAGCAACAGAGTCACTGACTCATCAGTCTGCTTTTCACTCATGGTGGCAAGATCATGACTGAACATTTCTTCCTCCCCCTCCCCATTGCCACCCACAGTCTAATTCCCAGGGAAAAATAAGGAAGAGAAATCCAGAAAATAGAGAAATAAAAGCCTTGAAAATTCCCCTATGAACCCCTCAGGTAATCACAACCAGTCCATGGATTTTGCACAGTCCCTGTGTCATCTCTAAAATTCCTTCCCTTAATCTGATGTGATCTTGTCCTGGAAAGTACTAATTTCAAATTTAGACACTTTAATGTATCTAATGAGTGGAATGAATAATGGTCATGTCACGTTTTTTTCTCCCATTACCTGCTTTGCCTTTGAAAAAATTAGAGACACGTTGTTTAAGAAATGAGAAACTATAGGCCCTACATTCTAACAGTCAAAATTACTTTCTCATAAACGGACCCAAGGCATATAGCAGTAGGGAAGTCTTCCAGCAACTGGACAAGGAACTGGTGAGACCACATCTTGAACACTGTGACCAGTTTTTTTGTCCCAATATCTAATAAAAGATATCAGTTCATTGGAGGCAGTTCAGCGAAGGTTCATCATCATTGGTGGTCCCTTGCAAACGAGGATGGCTCTTCCACTCTCAGAGTGAGTGTGAAGGTTGCTGTACAGTCTGGTGTGGTTTCTACAGACTCGGCCACACTTGGGACAGAAGGTAGTCGCAGAAACGGGTGGGTGGGGTGTTAATGTGGCAGTGCGTCCCTAATGTTATTTTCACCTGACTTGTATTTTTTCCCTCTCAGCTGGGCCCTCAGGGGCCGACTGGAGCTCCCAGTCACCACCCATTTTAATTCCCCTTCCCACTCCCTTACCGACATGACCAGCCTCCTTCACTGCCACAATGAACCATACTGCAAATTGGAGGAACAACACCTCATCTTCCACCAGGGCAGCCTACAGCCGGAGGACTGAACATTGAGTTCTCCAATTTCAAATAACCTCCCTTCCCACCCCACGATTCCCTTCCCAGCCCCTCCTCCGCCCTTCCACTCCTCCCTGCCACCAACTGGACTCATATCTTCCATTGACCAAACCGGTTGTAACCTCTACCTGTCCCCATTTCACCACCCTGCCACGCCATCCCCTTTATCTGCAGCTCCTCCTGTACCCACCCCCAGTCCTGAAGAAGGGTTACACCCGAAACATCGACTTCTCCACCTCCTGATGCTGCCTGGCTTGCTGTGTTCTTCCAGCCTCCTGCCTGTCTGTTTTGGATTCCAACATCTGCAGCTTTATTTGTCTCTAATTCCCTTTTCTTCCTGACGGCAAGTCTTGCAAAGTGTTCAATGCCTTCCCAGGTGTTCCTCCACTACTTTGGACAGTCTTGGGCCAGTGATTCCCGGGTGTCTGTGGGAATGCCGCACTTTGCCAGTGAGGCCTGGAGGGTATCCCTAAAACACTTCCTCTGTCCACCTGGGGCTAGCCCGCCATGTTGGAACTAGGAGTAGAGCACCAGTTTGGTTAGGCTTGAGAAAACTCACTAGAATATGCCCTAGTGTGGAGGGATTGTCTTATGAGCAAAGGCTACGCAGTTTGGGACTCTACTCAGTAGAGTAGGATAAGAGGCGATTGCATTGAAACATAGAGGATTCTTAGGGGGCTTGACAGGGCAAATGCTGAGAGGATGTTTCCCTTCATGGGAGAGTCTAGGGGAGAATAAAGGGGCACCGATTTAGAACTCACAATGAGGAGGAATTTCTTCACTCAAAGGTCTGTGAGGCCTTGGCACTCCTTGCTCCAGAGGGGTGTGGGGGCAGAGTCCTTGTGTACATTTGAGGCTGAGATTCTTGATCGCTTGGGGAAGGTTACAGGAAAAGGGCAGAAAAGTGGATGTGAGGTATGTCAAATCAGCTATGATCCTTTTGAATGACAGAGCAGGCTCAAGGACTTCTCCTGTTACTATTTCTTATGGTCTTAAGGACCAAGAGTAAAAATTCATTATTTTTTGCAAAGGTCAATCATAAGCTTGTCTTCTCAAACAGTGATGTGGGGGTGCTGGTGTTGGACTGGGATGCACAAAGTCGAAAATCACCTGGCACTGGGTTATAGTCTGACAAGAGAGAGACTAAAGAAAGATGGAAAAGAAGCTAAAAGATTAAAGGGGGAGACTAAAATGCACAGATTATTTTAATTTTCACCTGCTTCTCACTTTGCGCCAAGAAAAATCTTTTCTTCAGGCTGTGGAGATCTTGAATCAAGCCTCGAACAGGTTTGGATTTTTATTATTTTGGGATAACTGACAACTTTCTGGCAAGCAAAGTGATAACATTTTAAATTCATATCAGGGGTGTGGATTGAGTGGGTGATTAACCCAGTTTGATTGTAAAAGCATGCACATCACTTACCCCACCCAAGGTATAGTAGTTGGACTGTATAGTCGGGTCTGAACATGTAAAGGGCAGATCCAGATACATTACACTTGTTTTTTTTAGCAGCTCCCTCCCTTTAGCTTCTCAAATGAACATTCATTTAAATCAAAAAAGCAGTGGTGTGTCATCAGCTAACAAATATGGAAAAATCGATTGAGTAAAGTGACACACACCTTAAATTGCATGACTGACCTGGGGCTGGAAGGAAGGAAGGAAGGAATTGCTGTCGTCAGCTGAACAGAGGTAACTGGAAGATGTATTTGAAAAGATATCTTAATTTAGCTCCAAAGTTGCTGGTAAAGACCATTGATGTTATATACACTTCTGTATGGGAAAAGATGTAACTGATCAATGCTGGGGTCTCAAATATTTGTGATTTATATTCATGATCTGAATGAAGGGACCATAAGATATCAGAGCAGAATTAGGCCATTTGGCCCATCGAGTCTGCTTCACCATTCAATAGTGGCTGATATATTTCACAACCCCCATTCTCCTACCTTCTTCCTGTAACCCTTGATCCCCTTACCCATTAAGAACCGGTCTATGTCTGTCTTAAATACACTCAGTGACTTGGCCTCTATAGCTCTCTGCAGCAATGAGTTCCACAGAGTCACCACCTCTGGCTGAAGAAATTCCTCCTCATTTCCATTCCAAAGGGTCATCCCTTCACTCTGTGGCTGTGCCCTCAGGTCCTAGTCTCTCGTGCTCATGAAAATATTTCTCCATGTTACTGTCTCCAGGCCTCTCGGTTTTCTACAAGTTTCAATCAGATACCCCTCATCATTTTAAACTCCGTTGAGTCCAAATCCAGAGTCCTCAACTGCTCCTCATATTGACAAGCCCTTCATCCCGGGGATGTTTCTTGTCAACCTCCTCTGCACCCCCTCCAACACCAGCACATCTTTCCTTAGATACGGGACCCAAAACTGCTCACAATATTCCAAACTCAACTTGACCAGAGCCTAATGCAGCCTCAGCAATACATTTCAGCTCTTATATTCTAGCCCTCTTGAAAAGAATGTTAACATTGCATTCATCTTCTTATCTGCCAGCTGAACCTAATTATTAATCTTAAGTAAATCCTGAACAAGTCCCTTGTGCTTCAGATTTCCAAAGCCTCCCTGTTTTAAATATAGCCTAGGCCTCTTCTTCCCAGCAAAACGCATAACCTAAGTCCTCTGCAGCCTCCCTTCTTCCTCAACACTACCTCTCCCTCAAACTATCTTTGTGCCATCTGCAAATCTAGCAACAATGCCCTCAGTTTATTCATTCCGATCATTAATTTATATTGCGAGTCACAAAATAGAAGTCTCTGTGGAACTCCACACACCACTGGCTCCATCCTGAAAGAAACTCGTTGCATTCACAACCATTGAAGAGAATAAATTTCTTTCCATCTTAAATGGATGATCTCTTCTTCTTTAACCTCTGCTTCATTCTTGATCCCCCCATGAGGGGAAACATCCTGTCAAAGTTTACCCTGTCGAACCCTCTCAGAATATTTAATGTTTCAATATCATCATCGTTCTTCCTCCTAAACTCTGAGTATAGACCCACGTCACCTTTCCTTGTGAGATAACCCCTTCATGCCAAGGGTTAACCACTTGAGCCTTCTCTGAACTGCCTCCCATTCAAGTCTCTTCATTTTTAAATAAGGCCAAAACCATACACAGTGCTGGGTGTGGTTTCATCACCGCCCTATGCAACTGAAGCAAGACTTCTCTTCATTTATATTTTTGCCCCTTCCAGTAAAGGTCATCATTCCATTTGCTAACTAATTGCTGTCCTTGCACAGGGTCACAATACATAGTTCCCAGAGGTAGCTGGTATTTTAGTTACTAGCTGGCTCCATTCCTTTTTCACTTTGGTAACGCAGGAGTGTGACAACCAAGGGGTGCAGGGTAGACCTGGGCAGAGCAGGAAAGAACTTTGTGCATTTGTTTGGATGGCTGAGATGTCAGATTCCCCTTGGATAGGGATAAGGAATAAATTTGTTGAAGGTTAGGTCCCATGTTGAGATAAATCATAGAATCCATACAGTGTGGAAACAGGCCATTCAGTCTGAGTCTGTACCAATCCTCCAAAGACCAGCCTACCCCAGACCTATCTCCCTACCCTATCACTGTAACCCTACATTTCCCATGGCTAATCCACCTAGCCTGCACATCCCTGGACAATATGGGCAATTTAGCATGACCAATCCACCTAACCTGCTCATCTTTGGACTGTGGGAGGAAACCGGAGAACCCAGAGGAAACCCACCCTGGCACAAGGAGAATGTGCAAACTTTACATAGACAGTCGCCCAAGGCTGGAATTGAACCAGGTTCCTGGTGCTGTGAGGCAGCAGAGCTGACCACTGACCCATTGTGTAGCCCTTGTGTCATTGATACTGTTTAAAAGGCATGAACATATATAGAAAGTGCCTAAGCTTATTAACTATCATGCTTATTGGAAATGCAAACACACTTGCCAACATCAACTGTCAGAAGTATCAGAAGTAACAGTCAGAGGTCCTGTCAATCCTGCCAAGAAAATCTGTAATAACAACTGTCAAATGGAGCTCCATCACACTGCTGAAGTATTTAAATGTCCAGCTCTTTAAATCTTTGAAGAAAATCCCTGGAGTGTAAAAACAAAGCATTGCTTACGACTTCATTCTTTCTCTTGCTGCATGACTGAAGGTTTCCCATGCTGAATTAATGCTTCAAGACTGATTTTACAGCTTCCTATTTCCACTGCCATTTCTCAGTTTGATTGACAGTTCCAGGTGTTTATCTAAATTTGGAATATGGCTTTAAATAAATTCTAAAGCTTGTTGTTATAAGGGATTGTGCACTTGATTGAAATGCGTGTTCTTGTAAGTCATTACCTAATTGAAGGAATGTAAATGTAGTAAATGCATTTTCTGAATGAAAGTTTTCTTTTCAATAGAGTGAGTCTGAAATAGACACTTTGTACTTTCCAGAACTAGAGGGCATAGGTTTAGGGTGAGAGGGGAAAGATATAAAAAAGACCTAAGAGGCAACTTTTTCACGCAGAGGGTGGTACATGTATGGAATGGGCTGCCAGAGGAAGTGGTGGAGGCTGGTACAATTGCAACATTTAAAAGGCATCTGGATGGGTATATGAATAGGAAGTGTTTGGACGGATATAGGCCAGGTGCTGGCAGATGGGTCTAGATTGGGTTGGAATATCTAGTCGGCATGGACGAGTTTCCATGCTGTACAACGCTATGACTCTATATAAAGACCCATTGGGAAGGATCCAAGGACATAGATTAAAATGGAGTGTGTAGTGATTGGAACGAGATCGGCCGGGTGGACCTTATAGAATATGAGCTCCCAGATTGGGGCTGTTAACCTGGACCAAAAAGGGAACCTTAGCTGACAGATATAAACAGGAGGGTTAGGGGTTCTGTCCACTCAGTGCTAGCTGGGTCATTGTCATGTATTATGCACATGTAAATAAAGGATGACTTACCGATGGAATAGCAGCCTGTGTGGAGTTATTTCAGAGGGTCTGAAGGATTATGGGAGGTGGAATGGTTTGGCATGGATGAGCCAGAGGAGATGTGTTGGGGATGTGGTGATGGATGAGGACTGGAGGAATGTTTTATATCTTATGCATTCTATTTTGAAATTTGATGATAGTGCTAATCATGGAGATAGGCCCTTCACCCAGCCTGCCTCTGCACTCTGTTTTATAGCCTGAGACAGCCAGGCCAAGTCCTAATGTGCCTCTACCCTCCCTCCCACTCCAAGCCTCCAGTCTGAGAAGCTGCATTTATACAGCTAGCAATTCTTCTGAATCTACCCTCCCAACCCATGGACTAAAATCCAGGCTGCAAAATCAGCTGACACTTCAGTGCAGTCCTGCGCTGTCAGGGGCACTCCATTTTTGAGAACTTGTGAATTGGACTCCCCCCCCCCCCCCCCCCCCCCCACACTCCTTCCTCAGATGGACATGAAGAAGATCAACTGAAAGGGAGGCCTCCCTCATGTTATGGATCAGACCAGACCTGACCAGACTCTCTGTCATAATACTTTCAGAAGGTAGCCTTGACCCTAACTTCTTATTTGAAAGGACAATGTAATCTGCTTCGTTACAGATGCAATTCAACTAGGCAAACTACCAGATTTAAAGCAAAACATACTTCATTCAGACACTGACGCTAAAATATAACAAATGAGAAAAGAATTTAGAATAACTTAATTCTATTGGAAAACTTAACTCCATATTAGATACAGTAAATATTACTAATTAACTGTTCCAATATTGTAGCATCCCATGAACACACCTCTTAGGCAAAAAAGGCAAGTTCAGAAAACATGCAACACCCACAGTGAGCAGAGAAACTCCAGCTTCTAGTTGTACCCAAGAGAAGGGGAAAATAGCTTCTACTTCTTCAAGACTCCAGCAGCTTCTGTTGAATCTAAAAATTAAAGTAAAAACACTATAAATTCAGGCTTCTGAGAGCTGGCCACACCTAGCCAGGCTGCTTGTATTGTTCCAACTTTTTAAAAAAAATCTTCAAGGCCTTTCAAGCTGTTTATGTTACCATGGACTGCTCACCACTCATGTTCAATCTCTCTCTTAAAAATAAATCAGGACTACATGCATTTCTTAAAGTCACAGTATCATTACACTGGTGTTCTCGTCAATTCTGGAAGTCAGTTATCTGGTTGGTATTTCATTGCTAGTTATAGAGTTATACAGCCTTTCAGCCCAACTCACCCATGTCGACCAGGCTTCCTAAACTGAACTAGTCCTAATTGTCAGCATTTGGCCCATATCCTTCTAATCCTTTCAAATTTATATAGCCATCCAATGTCTTTTAAATGTTTTAACTGTACCTACCTCTACCACTTCCACTGATATTCCATTCCATACATGCACCACCCTCTGTGTAAAGACGTTGCGCCTCAGTTCACTTTCAGGAATGGCATGGTGGCTCAGTGGTTAGCCAGGTTCAATTCCAGCCTCAGGTGACTTTCTGTCTGAAGTTTGCACATTCTCCCTATGTGCTCTGGTTTCCTCCCACAATCCAAAGATGTGCAGGTTAGGTGAACTGGCTATGCCAAATTGGCCATAGTGTTCAGGGATGTGTAGGCTGTGTACATTAGCATGGCCACTTCACCTGACCTGCACATCTTTGGATTGTGGGAGGAAACTGGAGCACCCAGAGGAAACCCACACAGACATGGGGAGAATGTGCAAACTCCATGCAGTTGCCTAAGGTGGGAATCGAACCAGGGTCCCTAATGCTGTGAGGCAGCAGTGCTAACCACTGAGCCACCCTAATGTCACAGAATCCCTAGCGTGTGGAAACAGGCCCTTTGACCCTTCCCAGCACCCCTCCTCCAAATCTCCTTCACCCTACCTTTTATCTCAGCCCGCCTAGCACACCAGCCTCATTTCTGAAGAAGGGCTTATATCCGCAACATCGATTCTCCTGCTCCTCAGATGCTGTCTGGCCTGCTGTGTTTTTCCAGCGTCACATTTTTCAACTACATTAGTCAGGGGTAAATGTAGGATAATAGGGTAGGGGAATGGGCCTGTGTGGGTTACTGTTCAGATGGTCGGTGTGGACTTGTTTGGCCGAAGGGTCTGTTTCCACACTGTAGGGATTCTGTGATGTTAGGGTGGCACAGTGGCTCAGTGGTTAGCATTGCTGCCTCACAGCACCAGGGACCCTGGTTCGATTCTCACCTTGGGCAACTGCACGGAGTTTGCACATTCTCCCTGTGTCTGTGTGGGTTTCCCCTGGATGCTCCAGTTTCCTCCCACAAATATGTGTAGGTCAGGTGAATTGGCCATCCTAAATTGCCCATAGTTTCAGGTGCATTAGGCAGGGGTAGATATAGGGTAAGGGAATGGGTCTGGGTGGGTTACTGTTCAGAGGGTCGGGTGTAGACTTGTGTCAAAGGGCATGTTTCCATACTGTAGGCAATCTAATGTATTCTAAATCCTTCCTCTCTCACCTTAAACCTATGCCCTGTAGTTTTGGACTCCCCTACTGTGAGGAAGACCATGGCTATTCTCCATATCTATGCCCATCATGATTTTATAAATCTCAGCCGACAATGTTCCAAGGGAGAAAGATCCCAGCCTATCCAGCCTCTCCTTATAACTCAAACCCTCCAGTCTCAGTAACATCCTTATAAATCAAAGTTGGCTAGTTGCTACTGTGTCCAAATCGGCTGCAGTTCATCCTACATTACACCAGTGATAATGCTTCGCCTCAACCATATTTGAATTGGTGTGGACTAATTGTGACGAAGAGAGCATTGCAAGCCTGTGAGGTCCTAAAAGATGCTTGCTCGGGTGGGGCTGCCTGAAAGATTTCGATATTCACAGAGCTGCAGTTATGGGTTGATTTGAAGATTGACAGGTACAATGCACAGGAAGTCTGCCCACCAACTACTCACTTGCATTGGCCCAACTCCAATTGTGCCATTAGTGGAGGTGGTGCCAGCTAACCACACCCATCATTGAGCCAATTGAGGCCCTTAAATCGGTAATGAATACACACTTAAGGGTTTAATCCAAAAGCTGTTGGCATTTATGGGGCAGCGGGAGAGGCCCACCCAATTGGTCAGGCTGCACGGGCTTCTATTGGGCAAGGGAAATCCCTCTTTAACTGGGCTATTGAGCCCCTGACAGGAATGCCCAGGGTGTTACCCTGCCTTCCTTCCAAGGTGACAAACTGCTTGGGCCTTTCAAATCCTGGAAGCCCCCAGTCTAGCTCTCTCACTGATCCTGAAAGCACCAAGAGAATTCCAATCTTTTGTACCTCGCCTCCTGATCTACTGAATGCAGAACCACCATTGGCCACCATTCTCCCAGTGGGTCTACTGAGCATCTCTGAAGTTGGCTTTGCTGTCCTTGAGAGGAGAAACAGACAGCCATTCTTCCCTTGAGCAGGCAACAAACCTATTAGCCAGCAGGGGTTAGGGGAGAAGAGTAGTATTATCATGAAGCCCTATAAAATCCAACTTTGTATTAACATCTGTGGTCCTATGAACTGAATCATTCAGGTACAATAGCCAGTGATGTTTTATGCTAGAATTGTTAGGATGGCACATTGGCTCAGTAGTTTGCAATGCGGCCTCACAGTGTCAGGGACCTGGAATCGATTCCATTCTCAGGCAATTGTCTGTGTGGAGTTTGTACATTCTCCTTGTATCCGCGTGGGTTTCCTCCCACAGTCCAAGGATGTGCAGACTTGGTGGATTAGCCATGGGAAATGCAACATTGCAGGGATAGGGTAGAGGTGTGGGTCTGGTTGGAATGGTGTGCAGAGTGTTGATGTTAACTCAATGGGCCAAATGACCTGTTTCCAGAAACATTCTACACGTTAACAATAATCTATTAAAGAGTTATTTTTGGCAAAACATGAAAGAACACGAGATTTTCTGGTAGGTTTGTAGGAATGTGAGAAATTTATTGTAACACACATGAATTTTAAGGGAACAGAGTTAAACTGGATTTGGTGAGAGTCACTGAAGTACCAGAAGTATTTGGTGCCCTTTGTTCTTCTTATATCAACCGTACAAAGTATGAACTGGATTCATGACTAGATTTTACCATCAATATCGGCACCTTTAAGGCATGCTATGTCTGTGGCTGACATCTGATTGTGATTTGAAGCCACATGGTATTAAGATGAAGACCAAAACCAAAGTCAATAAGGCCATTGTCCTTACCACCCTGCATTACGGCACAGTTGCTGAGTCTGCTATTGTGTCATTTCAGAGCTCAAGCACACTTCCACCAAAGACACATGAGAAGTCAGTGGCAGGACACAAACATAAGAACACTAGGAGTAGGTGTAGGCAATTCAGCTCATTGTACAATCATGGCTGATCTCATCTTGGCCTCAACTCCACTTTCCTGCCTGCTCTCCACAGCCCTCAACCCATTACTAATTAAAAATCTGCTTATCCCCTTAAATTTACTCAGTGTCCCAGCATCCACCACACTCTTGGTAGTGAATTTCAGATTCATGACTCTTTGAGAGAAGTGATTTCTCCTCATCTCTGTTTTAAATCTGCTAGCCCTTATCCTAAAACTAAACCTGTCATTTTAGATTGGCCCACATGAGGAAACATCCTTTCTATGTCACACCTCTTTAGCATCTTATTAACCTAAATTAGAACTCCTCTCATTCTTCTAAACTCAAAGGATTATCGGCCTAAACTGCTCAATCTCTCTTCACAAGGCAAAGTTAAAAATCACACAACATCAGGTTATAGTCCAACAGGTTTAATTGGAAGCACGAGTTTTCGGAACGCCGCTCCTTCTTCAGGTACCCTTCGGTCCAACCTGTCCATGCCGACCAGATATCCCAACCCAATCTAGTCCCACCTGCCAGCACCCGGCCCATATCCTGCCAAACCCTTCCTATTCATATACCCATCCAAAATGTTGTAATTGTACCAGCCCCCACACTTCCTCTGGCAGCCAATTCCATACACGTACCACCCTCTATGTGAAAATGTTGCCCCATCGGTCTCTTTTATATCTTTCCCCTCTCACCCTAAACCCATGCCCTCTAGTTCTGGACTCCCTGACCCCAGGGAAAAGACTTTGTCTATTTATCCTATCCATGCCCCTCATAATTTTTCAAACCTCTATAAGGTCACCCCTCAGCCTCCGACACTCCAGGGAAAACAGCCCCAACCTGTTTCAGCCTCTCCCTATAGCTCAAATCCTCCAACCTTGGCAACATCCTTGTAAATCTTTTCTGAACCCTTTCAAGTTTCACAACATCCCTACGATAGGAAGGAGACCAGAATTGCATGCGATATTCCAACAGTGGCCTAACCAATGTCCTGTACAGCCGCAACATGACCTCCCAACTCCTGTACTCAATACTCTGACCAATAAAGGAAAGCATACCAAATACTTTATTCACTTACCTATCTACCTGTGATTCCACTTTCAAGGAGCTATGAACCTGCACTCCAAGGTCTCTTTGTTCAGCAACACTCCCTAGGACCTTACCATTAAGTGTATAAGTCCGGCTAAGATTTGCTTTCCCAAAATGCAGCACCTCGCATTTATCTGAATTAAACTCCATCTGCCACTTCTCAGCCCATTGGCCCATCTGATCCAGATCCTGTTGTAATCTGAGGTAACCCTCTTCACTGTCCACTACACCTCCAATTTTGGGGTCATCTGCAAACTTACTAACTGTACCTCATATACTCGCATCCAAATCATTTATGTAAATGACAAAAAGTAGAGGGCCCAGCACAGATCCTTGTGGCACTCCACTGGTCACAGGCCTCCAGTCTGAAAACAACCCTCCACCACCACCCTCTGTCTTCTACCTTTGAGCCAATTCTGTATCCAAATGGCTAGTTCTCCCTCTATTCCATGAGATCTAACCTTGCTAATCAGCCTCCCATGGGGGACTTTGTCGAACGCCTTACTGAAGTCCATATAAAGGTCACATCCACTGCTCTTCCCTCATCAATCCTCTTTGTTACTTCTTCAAAAAACTCAATCAAGTTTGTGAGACATGATTTCCCACACACAAAGCCATGTTGACTGTCCCTAATCAGTCCTTGCCTTTCCAAATACACATACATTCTGTCCCTCAGGATTCCCTCCAACAACTTGCCCACCACTGAGGTCAGGCTCACTGGTCTATAGTTCCCTGGCTTGTCTTTACCGCCCTTCTCAAACAGTGGCACCACGTTTGCCAACTTCCAGTCTTCCAGCACTTCACCTGTGACTATCGATGATACAAATATCTCAGCAAGAGGCCTGGCAATCACTTCTCTAGCTTCCCACAGAGTTGTTAGGTACCCCGATCAAGTCCTGGGGATTTATCCACCTTTAAGCATTTCAAGACATCCAGCACAAAGAGATCTTCAATCGAAAAATCAATCTGATCCTAACTACCTTGAAGAAGTGTAGAATCATAGAATCCCTACAGTATGGAAGCAGGCCACTCAGCCCATTGAATCCACACCGACTCTCCGAAGAACATCCTACCCAGATACACCCTATCCTTGTACCCTATATTTCCCATGGTTAATCCACAAATCTTGCACACTATTGGCAATTTAGTACAGTCAATCCACCTAACCTGCACATCTTTGAATTGTGGGAGGAAACGGGAGCACCCGGAGGAAACCCATGCAGATACGGGGAGAATGTGCAAACTCCACACAGGCAGTCACCCAATGTTGGAATCGAACCTGGATCCTTGGTGCTGTGAGGCAACAGTGCTAACCATTGAACCATCGTGCAAGAAAAAGCCTTGCAAATGTCTGTTACAAACCCCTCCTTGGGACGACACTGCGGTGACCAGTCTCATATGAAAGTGAGCACTGAAACTTGGCTTGACATGATTCAAGGGGCATTAGCCCCAAACGTGCAAAATCCACCATGCCCGGGGTAGGGCAGAAGAACTGACAGAGCTGCAGATCCATAACAACAATGCAAAATGTCAAGTCTGTTGGCATTCATGCCAATCCTGCAGTAGACTCTTCAGTCATGAGAGGATTCATAGAAGGTGGTGAAATAATTCACAGCTTGGACTTACTCCACCGTGGGTGGCACGGTAGCACAGTGGTTAGCACTGCTGCCTCACAGCGCCAGAGACCCGGGTTCAATTCCTGCCTCAGATGACTGTCTGTGTGGAATTTGCACGTTCTCCCCGTGTCTGTGTGGGTTTCCTCCGGGTGCTCCGGTTTCCTCCCACAGTCACAAAGATGTGTGGGTCAGGTGAATTGGCCACGCTAAATTGCCTGTAGTGTTAGGTAAGGGGTAAATGTAGGGGTCTGGGTGGGTTGCGCTTTGGCGGGTCGGTGTGGACTTGTAGGGCTGAAGGGCCTGTTTCCACACTGTGAGTAATCTAATCTATTCGAATCACCAAGGAGTCTATGCTGAAGACACTATTTGAAATAAAGCTGCTAGTACTTTCTGATT